>NC_086285.1:61442377-62103877 GCF_963924245.1 Chroicocephalus ridibundus | reverse complement strand
GATTAACTCCTTCTCCTTTGAATGCAGTTGTGCTCTGAAAACGGACTCTTAAATTATATCAGTTTTGAACTTGTCGCTAAAGTTTTACATGTTCAGTTTTTTTAAGATGTGTGTAACTCAAAATAGTTACATCTTCCCTTTGACACTGAAAGACACACTGGGTGAGTTTGTTCTTTCACTTTCATAGATTCATGCAGCTATCCACCATAGAAAACAGAAGTTGTGATAGAAAGCTGTACTAGAAAAGTTGCCCCATTAGTCTGCCACCCAGTTTGTGTAGGGGATCATCAGTTCTGAGAATAATTGGTCTTAATTTTGGAGAAATTGTGGGTCTAGATCCTCTCATTTCTTGTAATTAGGGACTGAGATATAGAACTGTCTGGAAATCCTGTGACAGCTCTAAGATTGGGAAGCATGTCAAAGGAAGATTTTGTTGGAGGCTTCACTTTTGCCTGAGTGATAACTCCTTTTTTTTCTTTTTCTTTCTTTTTTTTTGTTTACTAGTGCTGTAGAGTTTTCAGTGACACTGTAAATTTTCTCATTCTCTTTAAGACAGAAAGGCTTAGCAAGCTAGTTTTACCGTTCTGCTTTTCTCATCCCATGTCTGTAAAAAATTAACTGTCTTTTTTTGAGACTGTATTTTCTGAGATATTGAATGCTTTTGGAATGAATCTTTAATCATAGGTTGTTAATGGCATGGAACATAATTGTTATGTTCTTAAGAAGCATATTCTTACTTATCTCAGTCTTTTGAGGAATTTGCAAAAAGTAAAATAATATGACTTTGACCATGACATTTTAATGATTTAGAGTGTTGCCAATTTTAAAGAGAAATCTGTTGTTTGTTTGCTGTAGCTATTCAGTAAGCCTAAATAAGGTTTAGGCCAAATATTTGTGGGGTTTTTTTGATCAGTCTATGGCTGCAGTTGGTAGTTCTGATTACTTAGGCTGTGAGTTTTATACAGATAAATTTTACCTGATCTCATTGATCGAGCTGTGATTTTTAAACATTCAGAGATAAAAGAGAACTACTAAAGCAAACTAAAGGAAGGCCATGCAATTTGATTCATATTTCTTGGAAGGCTGAAGAGTTATTGATATAGATGTAGGTCTATAATATATATGTGTCCTGCTTGAGTTCCACAAGTAATTATTGGATATATAGCACAGAAACAACCAATTTTATTTGAGCTTGACATTGGGCTCTTTGATAATTTTTTTTAAAAGGAATGTCTTGTATTGGGCACCCAGATACATCTCTGGATACCTGTGAAAGGTTGTTTTTTGTGAGAGCTGGTTTTCGCTCCACACTTTAAAAATAAAGTCAATTATAAAACAAAACAAAACCCATGCATTTCTTTAAAAGCATGCAAATATGCATTTTATGGTTTTGCCTACCTAATGTCTATGTTTGTGGAGAAAGTGCATATACAGTGCACTAAGCCAAAGAGTTTTAGGGAATACCACTCTCACCCAAATACGTCAATGATTTTTCTTCACCAAACATTTCTTCAAATGCTTAGTCTGCTTAGTCTTCCTGGCTATAGAATTATTTGGGATTTAAATTATGTGTATATATACGGTGAAATCTTACTGAAGTAAAATCTTTATTCTTTTCACTTCTTTTCCATTTCTTGTTGAAATAATTCTGGAATATCCTATATCATGAATGTTCCTAAATAGGTGCTTGGTGCTAAAGTGCTGTCTGCACTAAGTGTCATTCTAGAGCAGAAGCTAGCATATTTATCTGTTAACTCCATTTAGTTCTAATGACTAAATGATAATGATGACTATCTAATTTCATTAACTGTTTCATCACAAGAAGCATTGTTACATAAAGCATTGTTTTGCTATATTGTACAGAATAATCAGCTTCCTGGATTTGTATAAATATGTAATAATCTTATGTTACAGATAATCTTTCTAAGGAAAGTTTTAGAAAAAAATGATACCTGAACTGTTACTTAGCTTTTGAAAAGTGGTTTAAAATAATAAACATATAAAGATGGCTTATGCTTTCTAAGCTAAATTATTGAGTTCAAAAAGAAAGCAATGGGTTTTTTTTGGCAGTCTAAATTGCTCTTCAGTCATTAATTCGGTGAAATTTTCTATTCCACCAGTAGTTAGATGTAGGACTAAGTTCCTAATCTATACTACCTAACAGTTTTAAGAGTCTTCAATAAGTGTTTGTATCACCTGACTACAATTGCTTTGTTGTTTTGGACAATATACCAGACAGAACAGCCAAAATATATTTTTATTATATATATCCTATAGGTATTGCATTTCTTTCTCCAGAAATACCAGGATCGGATAACCTGTATTCATTTTTCAAACTTCTAAAGGGATTGCTTCAATCCTTTACCAATTTTGCATTGAACTTGAGGTTTCCTTTTAGTATGGTTAGGTGTACAATACTCAAATACTGTCCACTGGCCCCTTTTTTGTGAAAGGTATCACCTAACGCAGAGGACCCTAGCAGTGTGGCTAAGAGAGAGGACAGAGATAAATACTTCCAGGCTGTTCCACAGTCACAGTTACTTTCTGCACCTGGCTTTTGTAAATTGTTTATTTTCCCTGTCATCCACCATTAAAGAAAGGATGCTTTATTTAGAATTTTTCTTACTCAAAGTCTTGCCCTGTGCACTTGTTTTACTGTTGAAGAAAAAAACATTTAGTTATACAGTTTTCAAGGTTTTCAAAGAGGAATATACCGTCTTCATGATTTTAGGTTCATATATATAGTTGAAAGAAATAGTACTCAGGAGTTTTGAGACCAAATTAAGTACTCACTTAGGAGTTTTGAGACCAAATTAAGACAAGTATGTAATGCCTTAAAGTATTGTAAGGAATCCATTACACTGTGATGGAATAAGATTAGGAGAGAGGAGGAATTGCATCTGATGTAGCATTATAAATTTATGCATTTTCTTCAAAGATGTTTTGATTGCTTACTCTCTATTTCTTCTTTCCTCTTGTTAGGCTGTGTCTGCTTTAATAGCTGGCTGTGATCTAAAGCCAGTGAAAAGGGTATTCAGTTCTTTGTACAATACCTTATTTTATGCACAATCCTGGGAGAACAGACTACGGAATTTTATATCCTTTGCTAAAGCATTATGTATCAGATGATAAAAAGGTAGACTAACCCTGTGCTGTAGAATGATACGACTTTTAAAAATAGGAATCCCTGAACCAAAAAAATTAATCTTCAACTTTACATCCCAAAATTTCTTTACCATATTAACTTATGATTTGGCTAGCACACTTTAGATGTCTGCCTTTGATTAGGTTCATTATATTAGGTAAAGTGTTTGTGTTAGTGAGGATGGATTTTGACATCAGCTCATTCTGATGACAAAAGACAGTAATTATATAGATTTTCAAGACTTCGTCTCACTCGAAACACAAAATCATAGGACTTCTCTTAGGCTTTACGGTATACCAAAGAATCCATAAGAATTTTTGAAATTTTATAACCTACTAGTAAGTATGTCCCTAATCTTACAGATGGAGAAAGTGGTACACATGGAAGAAGAAACCCAGGTTCGCACAATATTTCTCTTTTTTTCTTTGCTCTGTGTCTGATCAACACTCAACAGAATAGGAGCTGCTGCTACTTAACTCTGAGGTTGAAGTACAAATCGAACACTGATTTTTTTCCCTCCTCCATACTCACAAAGATCTTTATAAAATACAAACCTTTTAACTAGTATGTCTACTTCCAGGAGAGTAAGCCACAAAACTTGCCCAAAATAAATTTTAAAAAGCTGTCATGGATTTTTCTAAATTCTTTTTTAAATACAAGACCTGAACACTGGAAGTGCTGAGTAAAAACATTTAGAGATGCAAATATTTTTTGCCTGTATAGATAAGTTCCCTGGCAGTACATTTGTCAAAGGTCTTAAAAAAATGTACTGTGTTTCTAAATGTTAAATACAGAGATGTTACAGTTCTTCTAGACTATTTTCTTGAAGATTTTTTGAGTCTATTTGTAGGATCTGAGTGATGGGTAGAGGTAAGATAGCCTTACGAAGACGATTCTAGGGAAAGATTTGTGAGACAAGTTTCATACTTTATTCTGATTAATGCAGATTGATGTGTCCTAGAAACCTATGGGTCTGATCATCCCAGATCTATCAGATAGAGAGAAGCCTCATTCTGAGCAAAAGGAATGAAAATGCCACGTCTGAAATTGATAGATTCACAGCATTTTTTCCCCCAATACTTTTACTGCCTTCTCTCCTCATTCACTCCTTCCCTTTCTATTTTTTTTCTCTCTCCCTCTTCTCTTTTAGATGGCCTTTGCAGTAGCTTTAGACAGTGTTATAACAAACCTACAGGCTTCTGATGTAGAACCCCCGTCAAACAACTACCCCAATCAAATGTTTAAAACTGCATTTATTAATCATACTGACCTGGAAGTAAGTGTAAGTAAGTAACTTTGTTTTCAACAAAGTTAAGATTAGATCATCTGTGAGAAAAGGACTATAAATGGAAGGAAAGCAAAATGCATTGTATTATTACAATATTTATTCATTTTCTAAGATTCTGAATTGAGTACGTCTTCAGTCATAAGGACTACAGTAAAATAGAAGTTTCATACAGATGTATTCTTATAACTGAATTTTCTAAGGTGATTCAATACTTACTAATAAAAAGAAATTCAAGTGCCAAACAATAGTTTGGGCTTGTGATTAATATGTCACAGTCAGCGGGGGGGGATGGGGTGTAGGGCGTGTTTGCTGTTCCTTATCAACTTGTTGTGCTACAGGACTACAACTTATGTATTCTGTGAGAACTGGAAATAACCAAGGACTGGATTTATTCCAATGGCATTTACCTCACTAAGTGTATTGTCTCCGGAGGATATCTGCATATACAACAGCAATTCTGCCCATGATTGTAATATAGCAGGAGATGAGGACAAGCCTGCCTCTAAAATGAAGTTTCGGTTTGATGCATGAAGTTGAATCTGGCTTCTTGGGCCAAGTGAAGCAATTTCTAATCTAGAATCCAGTTGTCTACATTGCTGTATCTCTGTTTCAGTGACAGTAGAACTATGACCCTTTCTATAATGCTACTGATTTAATATGAATTAATTGGCATCCAAGGTGCTGTGCGTTTGAAAACTATTTAATTCCATCTTCTACAACCCCTTGTTCTTCTTCATGTGCTCTTCTACTGAGAACCATACACTTGGGATGGCATGTGCAATTTTAAGAGATCTTTATGAAATTAATTCTTCTAAGGAAGGATCTAGCAGAATAGGCTTGCATGGTGAGATGAATGAGAGGAGTTTCATGCTTACTGATTGGGTTTGGATTCTGAATACTGATTGTGATGAGAGTGTCTGGAGTGGTAAAGATGACGGGTTATTTTTGGAATATGTTTTAAATGTATATATGTGATTTTTCTGCTTCTGCTTATATTGCTTTTCCTATGCGTGCACACTTTCTTGGAAAGACACTGAATGCCCAGGGTACAAGAACATTAGGTTTTGTTTTAGTTTCTGTTGTTTTAGTGCTCATGTAAATATTTGCTATAGTTTGTGAATTTCCTTTATGAAGTTGTGCCTTGAAAATAATGCATTGTAATAGCTTTTGATATTAGAAGTATTAAATTTTAAAAATACAATTTTAATAATGTTTCATTTGAGCTTCTGTACTACATGAGCTTACATTCAAACATGAAAAGAATGCAACAAAAGATTTATATTTGTGTCTAGGAACCCACCAGTTACCAGCATCAAATAGAAATGAGGAATGTCGTTATAATTACCGATTGGGGCATTGTAATTCACTTTTGTGCCTGAGAATAACGCTATGAGAAACTTGGGAACTGACACTTTACTAGTCCTCTACTCTGCCTTTTCTTCCAAGTAGGGTATTACTTAGCTAATACTAGTTAACTGGTTAATTAGTATTAATTAACAAGATTTTTTTTTAATGCTGTAACCTCAGGTTGATGACTTTTAACTGTTTTGGAAGGTACAGTCAGATAGACATGCCTTTGAAGAATGCAGTGAGACACTGAGACTGGAGTTCATCTTTGCAGGGTAGATGTTCCCATCCGAGCCTGTTACCTGTTGTTATATTCAGTAGAGGTGAAGTCAATATAGTCCATGGGATCTAGGAAGAAATACTTTGCATTGTAAACTAGTTGTCTAAGAAGTGCTGGATTAACTAAACTTTAAAACCACCTTTCTTCTCCAACGTCTATGAAAACAACCCACAGGGACTAGTTTAGCTGCAGATGTCTGCATTGCACATATCTAAACTTAGATTGATGAACTTCAGAGGCTCACTCTCTTGCCAGAGTTGCTTCATACAAGGCATGAGGTTATAATATGATATTCATACTGGGTGACATTGTTCCATGATGGAAAATTATGTCCCAATAAGTGTACACTGGCATAAGACAATAATTACCAGTGTGACTTTGGCCAGATATTTATTTTTGTTTTACGTGTGTGTAACAGACCCCAGTAATACAGTTTTAATGGCATTCTTGAAATGTGGAAGGGTTTATAGTGCAGATGTCAGATATTTTTTGAAAATGTCAGGCATCAAAAAATCACATTCCTTCACTGTGAGATGCTCTCAACCTTAGCAAGAATGAATGTGGGAACCCAGACAGAGCTCCCACAGAAACATACAGCCATCCAGGTCACAGGCTGCAGGGAGTGCCAGAGCCTTTCACTGGTAACTGGAGAAGGCTCTGGGGAGACCTTATAGTGGCCTTCCAGTACCTGAAGGGGGCCTACAGGAAAGCTGGGGAGGGACCATTTGCAAGGGCATGTAGCGATGGGACAAGGGGCAATGGTTTTAAACTAGAGCAGGGTAGGTTTAGATGAGACATCAGGAGGAAGTTCTTTACAATGAGGGTGGTGAGACACTGGAACAGGTTGCCCAGAGAAGTGGTGGAGGCCCCGTCACTGAAGATGTTCAAGGTCAGGCTTGATGAGGCTCTGAGCAACCTGATCTAGTTAAAGATGTCCCTGCTTACTGCCAGGGGGGTTAGACTAGATGACCTTTAAAGGTCCCTTCCAACCACACACATTCTATGATTCTATGAAAGAATTAGTGGATATACAGTACCTTTTGTGTAATTTAATGTGATTTTGAATTGACTTTAATTCTCAAACAGAAGAAATGATTTCATGGGTTAGTTTCAGTATAATGAGGCTAGGATTAGGGTCTTTTCCACGCTTTTCAGACCACCAACCTGGACTACACTCTGATGTAAAATACCAGTGATAACTTTTCCGGACCAAATTCAACTCCAAAACTAGATTAGCTTTTTAAACGTATGTTAAAATGAAAGGTGAAATTTATCCCAGTTGTGAATCAAAGACTGCTTTCCTAAACCAATCTCTAATATATAGTGCAGACTCTACGGAAGACAGAAAAGATCTTAAGATGATTTTTTTGTATACTGTGTAGTTTGTGTTGGAGTAAGGTTAGATCATATTCTTGAAGCTAGGAACTTCATATTTAGTCTGTACGTCATCAGGATCCATTCTTTGAATGAGAACCATCTCTTTTTAAAGCTTGTGAAGACTTTTACTGAGTGGTTTGTAATGAAAGGGGCGACATAATATTGATGTGAACATACATTTCCCTACTTCTTGTGGTGTATACGGGTAAAATAAATGAAGACAGATGCGCTTATGTATATAGTAGGACCTATTATATAGTTGTATGTAACGTTTTCTTCAAAAAACATTAGTGAAGGCCTTTTCCCTTATTCCTATATTCCTCTTAGCTCAGCTTTTGCATATATGTTGAAAAGATGAACAAAATTCAGACCTACTTTCTAACATGCATTTATACAACAGTTTCTAACACCAGTCTCTTAAGCTTTCTGTAGGTTTCCTGGTCAATGGAAATGAAACTCATAGGCTTAGAGAGCTGAGTTTATTAGGTGAATGACACCTTGCTACCCTGCTACTGCTTCCCTCAAAACACATGGAATCACTTAAGTGTAACCAGAACTTCATCATTTCTAATCACACCTTGCAGATCATAAATAGTGACTCTATCATGAAATACCATATATCAGTTGCCAGAATGGTGATAAGGAACTGTGTGTGAGTGATGGCAATGTTTTTCCTGCAGAAGCTGAACCGAAATGGTGTTATTGAAAGCCATCTGAAAGAATTACTGCTTTTGGGTAACTTCAGGCACACTCCTGTGTTGACTTTATTGTCACAGTTTTCTATTGGGGCTACTTAGTCAGAAGAAATATTTTCTGCCTTCTATGGGACAGTGGCATATATAAGATTTTGGTAAATGCATAACAGGCTTTATCCCTACCTCCCAACTTATCAAAAAATGAACTTAGACACAACAGTCTGTTTTTCCTTCTTACTGACTGGAGGCAATGCCAAGTGTGAAGAGTTGTGGGCTAGGTCAGCAGATGGGGAAGTCATGACAATTAGTTCTCTTCCTGTGCCCAAACCTGATGCAACTGGATTTTTAATTATCCTTTCAGATTTATGCAACCTATTTTTCAAAACCTAAAGTGGAGAAGCAGGTGGACTGTAGGAGTTGTTGATATCTGTTGCCTGGCTCTTTCCAGAATTTTGCAAGTCTCAGCTTTCCTGTTGACTCAAGTTAATATTTAAACACTATGTCTCTCCCACAAGAATTAGGTTAATGTTTTTTATTATTTGAATGTGTTTTTCTGGGTAATCCTTTCCAGTTGCAGTCTAAGACATTGCACACATTGTAAAGTGGACAAGTAATTGGTTTAACTGAGTTCATGACATGTCACTTTTTGAAAGCTGTTCCCACTTTGAACTTTATTCTTTGTGTTTAAAAGAAAAATCATGTTAGCAGAGTGCATTGTAGTTTGCACATAACATTTGCACATTTTATAGTGCTGCATGCTTCAGTCATAAATTTTACAGCAGAAACTTTGTGCATTTTTTCATGTTAAAAGTGTGAATGCAGTTAACAAAAAGATTTTTAGTTCACCGGAAAAACTGCAGCTGCTGGTAAGGCAGTGATAATTTTGTTTTGAAGGCTACGTGTTCCTTGCATGATATCTTAATTACTGACTTCCAATCACAGGTGAAAAGCAAATTTTGTTTGAAGAAAATACCTATATAAAGCACGAATCCTCAGAATTGTTTCAGATTTTGTGATCTTGTATTACACAAGTTACTATGGCATATCATGTTTGAGGTAAAGCGATGTGTGAAGTTTCCATGTGATAAATAAAATTGTTTGCACCAGACATCATAATTGTACCTTTTGATTTAGAAAGGGGCCTGCATAGCTGCACTAGATTATGGTTTTCATTTGTGCACCTTTTTCCACAGAAAGAACTGAGCACGCCAGCAGCAACCTCAATGCCAGCAGGTTTGAGTTCACTATATCAAGGTCCATACTGATACTATTTTGTCTGACAGTTTTACAAGGCTCCCATATGATCATCAAATCATTTATTATAACTCTTATTTTTGTCAAGACATAGGGTACTGGAATCAAACAGTGATTTTAGAAACAAGAGTTTATCGAACTAATCTACTTTTGTGAAGCAGTGAAGTGGACTCAGGAAGTGCCCTACGTTGCCAAGTTCCAGGCAAATCTATGTGTCACTGAGTAGTCATAAACCAGAACTAGACAAACAACTAATTAAGCTAGTTTCCCAATAACTTAAAGATCATGCTAAGGAGTTGGAAAACCAAAGCCACCTTAGATTCACATAACATTTTCAAGAAGCAGTAGCTTCTCAGTTGTGATTTTCAGCTTAATTTTAAAGTCAATTTTCCCTGCTATAGAAGCAATAAGATAGCATCTTCTGTTAAGTAAAACTTATGAAGCTATTGCTAGGGAATTGACTGAAGACATCTCAAGAACTCCAGGACGCAGTTTGCTTTATAGGGAACATTTGTGCTAAAGATAGCTCTTGTGCTGAAAAACAAAAATAAATTAAAAAAAAATAAAAGAAAACAGAAAGTAGTGTAATGTCAAAGTATTTCCAGGAATTGGAGAAGGAGAAAATCTGGAGAAGATATGATACTTGAAGGTAGGTATTTTTAAGTTCATGAGTAAAACCTGAAGAAGCTGGATAAATGGAACTGCCTAGTAAGACTGTCTGAACATCCTGGGGCTATTTCTGCTCTGCCTTTCTCTTCTTATTCTTGTTATCATCTCTACCATTTTAAGTGTCTAGGGAAAATCATTGTGTTAACAGTTTGCATTCTTTGCCTGAACTGTATTTGAACTGCCAGTAAGAACCTCTTCCTACATCTTATTTACCCTCATATAAAAATAGATGGAGTCTGGCTAATCTTTTATGTCACCAGTTCTTATTTGCTTAACTCCTACAAGCTGGCATTACACACATGAACGACCACTGCATGAATGACTCTTGAATCCTGAAACATGGTATATTTAATTTGCTTGTTTCAAACACAGCTGGTTATTTAAAAGGTTGCCAGAATAAGCTATTTCAAAGCACGTGTCTTTTGTTTAGAGGAGGTGCTAAATACTGTCAAGGATACAGCCACATATATCAAATTAATGCCAGACCTGCTACTTGAACTAATTTATATTCTGTGAGGTAAAACTTAATCTTACGAAAAAATTTGCACGAAACAATTCATGTCAGACATTACTGAAGTATTTGACAAGATCTCTTTTACAATAATCATAACATATTTTAAATATATGTTTCTGTAAGGGCTCCAAAATAAAATAATGTCAAGAGTTATTTTTCTTTAGATTTTCTATTTTAGGATTCTGAGATATTACGCTAATATTTTTGAAATTCTACAACGATCTATGTTTACTCTAGGAGATAGACATGAGAGAAATCATTAAGATGTCCTCATGAAATTGTAAATTGTCTTTGGTACTGACAGCTTGTATTTCAAGTCTACATAGAACCTACTTCTTTAATGATGTGAATAGATGTAAGTAATCCAGAATCAATTTGTTTCTAGCTTGGATTCATAAAGAATCCTCATAGTATCCTTCTGGACAAGTTGTGCAACTAGGAGATGAGCAGGTAGATGGTGTGCTGGGGGAAGAACTGGCTAAATGGCAGGGATCAAAGGGTTGTAGTGAATAGGCCTACATCTGACTGGTGACCGGTCATCAGCGTTGTTTCTCAGGGCTCAATTCTAGGGCGTGTTCTATTCAATGTTTTTCTCCATGTTCTGGATGCAGAAGTCGAATGTATGGTTAGGAAGTTTGCTGATGATACTAAACTGCTAGGTGCTGTTGACTCTCTCAAGGGACAAGAGGCCTTGCAGAGGGATTTGGATAGGTTGGAGCATTGGGTAATCATCAATGGCATGACATTGAACAAGTCAAAATGCTGGATTCTGCACCTGGGATGGAGTAACACTGGACACAAGTACGAGTTGGGAGAGGAGTGGCTGGAGAGCAGCCCTGCAGCGAAGGGGTCTGGGAGTGCTGGATGACATGACTCTCAATATGAGTCAGCAGTGTGCCCTGGCAACCCAAGAGGGCAACCTGCATCCTGGGGTGCATTAAGCATAGCATAATCAGCGATTCAAAAGAGGTGATTATCCCACTGTATTCAGTGTTGGTGTGGCCTCACCTTGAGTGTGTGTGGTTCTGGGACCCACCATTTCAAAAGGATGTCAAAGTCCTTGAACGTGTCCAGAGGAAGGCAACAAAGCTGGGGAAGGGACTGGAAAGAATGTCCTATGAGGAGCTGCTGAGGACACTGGGTTTGTCCAGTTGGAGAGGAGGAGGCTGAGGGGCAATGTCATTGCTCTCTACAGCTTCCTGAGGAGGGGAAGTGGAGAGCGAGTTGCTGATCTCTTCTCCCTGGGATCCAATGTCAGGATGCGTGGGAATGGCTCAAAGCTGAATCCATCAGGGGAGGTTTGGGCTTGACATAATGAAACATTTCCTTACCAAGAGGGTGGTCAAACCCTGGAACAGGCTTCCTAGAAAGGTGGTCGATGCTCCATTCCTATTAGTATTTAAGAAGCGTTTGGACAATGTCCTTAATAGCATGCTTTAACTTTTGGTCAGCCCTAAAGTGGTCAGGCTATTGGACTCGATGATTGTTGTAGATCCCTTTCAACTCAGCTATTCTATTCTATTCTATTCTATTCTATTCTATTCTATTCTATTCTATTCTATTCTATTCTATTCTATTCTATTCTATTCTATTCTTATTCTTCCTACCTCCTTCCTTCCCTACCAGTACATGCTGAGGAAATCTCTGATGACATATCTTCCCAGCGCTGCACTAGAAGAAGGGATTGAACAGGCAGTCATGTCCCATCCTAGGCAATGGCTCCCAGGTCATGCCTCCCAGGAGATGCCCAAGCCCTATTCTCCCTCAACATGGAGCAATCTCAGGGGCTTCCAAGAGTGGTAAAAAGCCCCCAGCCTGGGTCTGTTCCCCAAAGGCTGAAGCAGGATTTCCATCCATCAGATGGGCTTTGAACGCAGCCCTGCTGGGAGCTGGCCTGGCAGTGCAGAACATCCAGCAGCCTCAACCAGCCTCCAGTCTTTCTCCCTCAAACCCTCCAAGCAATTCCATGAACTCCTCAAGGACTTCCTCTCAGGTGTCTTCAGGCTGCCCCTAGGCCAGGTCTGCCAGTGGAACATGGGAGGATGCTCCCTTTTATCTTGCTCCGTGGCATTGAGTGCTGTGTTGCTGGATGGTGACACTGTCACATGGGGGTGATGAGACCCCCCGCAGACTTACTGCTGTAGAGTTTGGGAGCATCAGTTGCCATGGAAGATTGGGAAGTCAGATAGTATCAGGATGTTCAGGAAGTTATCAGAGGCACTGATGGGCCACACATCCATTACCAGATATTAGAGGGAAGTATGAGCACAATGGACTAAAGTTAGTGTCCAGGCTTACATTCTCTCCCTAAATGACATCTTTTACTGTCACTGTCCAAGACAGAACAGTGGGATGAATATCATGTATGTTTTGACTTGCAAATAATTCTGATAGAGACTTGATTTAGCCAATGAGGCAGCTGATCTCTCCAGTTCTAGGTATCTGATTACTTTCAGTTTAACAAAGAAGAATAAACAGTACGAGGAAATTGTGTATTTTCTATGTCAATCTTTCAATTGAACGTAACTTCCAATGCTTTTTTCATAGGAAGGCAAAAAGGATGTACTTATTATGTAATATGAAAATCAAGAAGAAATATCATAATTTCTAATTATTAACTCACGGTTTCCAAAAGCAAAAGATGATATATTAAATGAGGTACCAACATACCCTTTTTAGCTGTCATAGCTGTTGACACAAGAGCATCGTTCTACTTGCAGTGCTGATAGGGCAGCAACTGGTAGAAGAGAAAAGGTTGTCATGAGTGTTCTCTATGTTGAACTTGTTCTGGTGCTAGTTTCAGGATCTGCTAGATTTCAGTAAGCTACAGATAAGCAATTAAACATTGACAGTTTCCATAAAATTGATCAATTCTGCCAGAAATTATAAGGTCAAAGGACTTATTGTTGGACTGTTGTCCTCACACTGTTGACCTGGAAAAGTCAGAATGATCTTCAAATGGATGTCAGCATGCTTTTGGAAGGAAATAGCTCTCCAGATCTGACCACTACATCTACTTGGTGGTCACAAGCACAATTTGTGTGTTGATTTGCCTGGTACAACAAAGTCAATAACAAAGAACAAAATATAAAACCGTTATTGCACAAAGCTGTCCTCCTCCCATGTCAGCCATTGAAGGAAGAGAGTTGACCCTTTGATCCCTCAGCTTTTATACTGAGCATGGGGCAGATGCGATGGAATACCCCTGTTGGTCAATTTTGGGTCACCTGTCCTGTCTGCTCCTCCCTGCAGGTGGGACCCCTCTATGCTTTTCTGCTTCCGACCCTCTAACAGGGCAAATAATGAAATTAGCTGACCTTGGTTGTTATAGCAATAAATATAAGCAAGAGCCTTTCTGCATACCGCTCCTTGTCACAAACTGTCTTATCACTCTGAACGAACCACTTTAGACACTACATGCTGTTAATTTCAGAGAGTTAGAAGAGGCCTAGCTAAGAAGTAAAATTACTGAACAGAAAGGCTTCAGGTAGCAATAGATTGGTTTCTTGCTTTCTTTCCTGGAAAGAAACCATATTAATTATCATAGTAGATTACTTCTCCAGACTTAGTGAATTACCCTTGCTTTTCTTAACCTCATTAATGCATGTTATCTAGAAACTGGACCTAGATGTTTTTATTAGTTGTAGTGAGTCAAAATCTTAAAGCTGTACTCTATAAACTATATATGTAGCCTTAAAGGAAAAGTGGTACTATTTCACTTAATGGCTCATAAATAAACAACTTTCAGAAAAAATATGAAGATGATGTTGGAAAAACTCAGTGTTGTCATAACAGACAATTGTTTACTGTTTCATACAGCATATAGACTGAAATTATTTCTGAAATTATTTCAGGAATTAAGATGTTCTGCATGTCCTTGAGAAAGACAAATAATGGGAAAATACAGATTTGCTTTCAATTATTGTAAATTTTTATTGCATTTTTTGAAAACTGAAGGACACTTCATATTTTGTCCAATACAATGGGCACTGAATTCATCATTCATGAGGTCAATGTGAACACCTTCATGTGATGAATACTCAAATTTTTAGGCCTTTTCGTTCAGGTCTCTATTCATCTACCTTCCTTTAATTATTCTATGGAAATATCTTGCAGGATACAGCATCATTCTCAGTAAGGTACTTCTTTAACATATAATCCCCAAAATCCATCCACAAAAATATTTTACCCTGGCCTGAATATTTTCTGCTGTTACAAACCTGGCTATATATTTACTCGTTCGAATATGTGTTTATATGAAGCATGCACCATGCTATGAAAAGACAGATGGGAAAGTCATATTCAGGCTCTTCATATATGTAAGTAACATTAATAACTCTAAATAATCAACAATCCTTCTTCCAAGCAGATAGCCACCATCTTTGATTTTCATAACTCCTAATGTTACCCTAGGTTTTCTAAAATGCATCTGTTTTGTAAAATCTAAATTCCCAAGAATCTGGAGAGTAATTTTTGAAAAATTATATTTATTGTATCTTACAAATCCATTTGCTACAGAAAATTATTTGTCCATATCTACAAAGTTTGTTCAACAAGAGGTGAGGTAATATATTGTTGTTACGTAGATGCATATAAATCAATTGGTGGAGGTTTTCAACTGGCTGTGTGAACTGTGTCTTGCATTTATCCTATGAACAGGCTACCATATCTGCTGCTTCATTTACAATCCTACTGTGTCCAGCTTTGGAGTCCTTAGTACAGGAAGGACATGGACCTGTTGGAACGGGTCCAGAGGACGGCCATGAAGATGATCAGAGGGCTGGAGCACCTCTCCTATGAAGACAGGCTGAGAGAGTTGGGGTTGTTCAACCTGGAGAAGAGAAGGCTTCAGAGAGACCTCATAGCAGCCTTCCAGTACCTAAAGGGGGCCTATAGGAGACATGGGGAGGGACTCTTTATGAGGGAGTGTGGCGATAGGACGAGGGGCAATGGTTTTAAACTGCAAGAGGGTTGATTTAGATTAGATATTAGGAAGAAATTCTTTATTCTGAGGATTGTGAGGCACTGGAACACATTGCCCAGAGAATTTGTGGATGCCCCCTCCCTGAGGCTGTTCAAGGCCAGGTTGGATGGGGCTTTGAGCAACCCGCTCTACTGTGAGATGTCCCTACCCATGGCAGGTGGGCTGGACAAGATGATCTTTAAGGTCCCTTCCAACCCAAACCATTCTATGATTCTATGAACTTTAGGAAGAAAAGTCAAAGTTGTCTGAAAACTACTTTTGAAATTGCCTTTTCCCAGGAAATTTTCAAAATACTTTTTGTATCTGAGATCTTAAAACTGTTCAGTATTTCTCAACCAAGACCCGTTTAAATATTTTTTTACAAACATTATTGTAGCAGAACAGAATATTTCATTTATGAAGGTACTCACATCTTACTCTGCACTATTCTTGCCATAGTTGAGATTTGAAGAAAACACCTGATTCTGAAATGACTATAATAGAAGTCAGTGACAACATTTTGTTTGATGTTCATTCAAGCAATCTTGTGAATTTAAAAAAAAAATAAATAAAAAATCATATATTTTCTTCAGTAATGCACATCTTGAATTTTTGAGTGCTGTTGTTCCAGAAAGAACAGAAAATGTTGAAAGGCCTCACTGGTAAATTCTCAAATACAAACTAAACAATGTTATCTCACTATATGAAGCATAAATTAAGAACATTCACATGTATTGTAGTTACTTTGATTGTATATCTGAAATAGTCAAACTCATACCCAAATTTTGTAACTCTTTGTGCATTTCTGTATCTGACAATTTAAAATGGTAATTGTTAAATTTGTTTCATGGAATGCAATGTCTTTACCAATGCTATGAGGACAATCCAAACTCTTCCAGACAAAATAGGAATGTATTTGCTGCTTTAATGGAAGAACAGAGGATGAGCCCAATAAAACCCGTATGATTGTCTTCCCAGAGAACATTGTGTCAAAAATAAGTTTTGAACACAAAAAGGATGGCTATTTTAATTAAAATATTTGTGTGTTCTCTCTCTCTCTTCCCCCCGTCCCCTCGCCTCTTTTCTGTTTACACTATGCTTACATTTTTTAACTCATTAGCCCAAGAAGGCCAACAACATCCTGGCTTGTATCAGAAATAGTGTGGCCAGAAGGACTAGGGAATTGATCATCCCCCTGTACTCAGCGCTGTGAAGTGAGGCTGCACCTCAAGCGCTGCGTTCAGTTTTGGGCCCCTCACTACAAGAAAGACGTTGAGGTTCTGGAGCGAGTCCAAAGAAGAGCAATGAAGCTGGTGAGGGGTCTATAGAACAAGTCCTGTGAGGAGTGACTGAGGGAACTGGGGTTGTTTAGCCCAGAGAAAAGGAGGCTGAGGGGAGAACCTTGTGGCCCTCTACAACTACCTGAAAGCAGGTTGTAGCATGGTGGGTGTTGGTCTCTTTTCCCAAATAATGTGTGATAGGACGAGACGAAATGGCCTCAAGTTGTGCTAGGGGAAGTTTAGATTGGATATTAGGAAAACTTTATTCACTGAAAGGGTTATCAAGTACTAGGAACTGCTTCCTTGCTGCCCAGGGAAGTGGTTGAGTCACTGTCCCTAGAGGTATTTAAAAGACATGGTTTAGTGGTGGACTTGGCAGCATTAGGTTAATGGCTGGGCTCTTAAAGGTCTTTTCCCACCTAAATGATTCTATGATTCAAAGTAAAATGAAAAAAAATGCAGACAGAATTATTTTAAGCAAACTCCTTCAGGAAAAAATGTAAGAAAAAAATTAGAGAGGTGTCTTCAAGCTATCTTCTCCAATGTTTTTAAATACAGAAGTTAGACTATTAAATTGTTAAACTCGAAACAAAATAGAGACTAGGATATTCATTATCTAGGTATACACCCCATGTTTCCTAGGCTTCTGGTCCCAGCTCAAAAGAAGTCTGCTGACACCAAAATATCATCAATAGCTGCAGTGACTTTAGTTTTTTTTTTACTTGTATTTGTTTCAAGACAAAGAATAATTCATAACATTCCATGCACGGCACCGTTGGGCTTCTAGTTGGATGCAGGGTAAATCATTCTTTCAGATCAGTAGGTATTCCTTATGAGAGTAAACACAGTTAAGACTATATATTGGTGATATGTTATCGTAAGTAGCAATACCAACACAGGAGTTTTACTTCTACTTTATGAACTCCTGTTCTTTCTTACTCCAATTCATATTCCTAAAATTGTTCCTCAGTTGTGCGTATCCAAATTTTTGAAGGATGATGCAGACAATTAAACTGGGAATCAGTTTCTGAAGTTTGCTTCAGAATTGCTTCTAGCTAATATTTTAAAATAAATTCATTCCCATATTCAGTTCACAGTGTAATCTTGTGAACATAGGAGCTGGGAATGAGTGCCAGCTACCATTGCTGACAAGCAATGGTACCTGGATGTGCCACCTGAGAGTTTGGTTTTGTTTTACTTTCTGTATTTTAACTTGATGGTGATCAGCTGAAGTGAAGCAGTGCAAGTTTTGTTTTTGAACAGTTTCTTTCAAGTTGTTTGGATTTGATTTTTTTTTATTTAGGTATTCAAAAATAAATGTGGGTATAAGCTGAAAGAACACAGTTTTGAAATCTAAAATTAATATCATATTAAGATGCTGAAAGAAAAGGGTTTTCTTAAAATGAGAACAGTTTGTTACATTCAGTGGTGATAGAATCATAGAATCATAGAATCTTCATGGTTGGAAAGGACATTTGAGATCAGCGAGTCCAACCATACACACACACACAAAACCCACATACAATCTCTGTCACTAGAGCACGCCCTGACGTGCCAAATCTAGACGTTTCTTAAAGACCTCTAGGGAAGGGACTCAACCACCATGATGAAATATTATTTTCTTCCTTTCCTCTCCTCCCCTTGGATTTTCTTCCACTCATAGTGGCAATTATAGCAAATAAAAAACATAGGCAAGGAGGCTGATTAAATCAGCCTTTTTCTCTTAAATGTGAGGAATGAAATTTAGTGTACTGGTAGCTACAGAAAGGAACAGATTTGTGAGTAAAATGAATTTACAAAAGACTAGCTTCTGCATTTGTTTTGGATTTATAACAAAAAAGTAAAGCTTATATACATAAAGGAATGTGAATTCACCAATTCATGACTAGAGTTATGAGGTTTCTCGCTCGCGAGTTCTCTAATTTATAATTCGCAAATGATAACTCCTGTACCTATTACCAAAATAGTTACCTAGCTGAAGATGAGAGTGTTTATCCTTCCTTCTTCATCACAGTGCAGGCATCACCTATGTCCCTAGTGAAGCACTAGGAAGCACAAAAGCTTCAGCAGTCCAACTGCTCTTGGATCCACTTCAAAATCCGTGGGCAAGCTGAATTTTTATACCTTCCGGTTTGGAGGTTTGGTCTATCCATTTGCACAAGTTAGTGGATTCTGACAAAACTGCCAGACAACCGATACACATAATGTCTTTTTAGTGCCATCTGGCCACCTGTCCTGTCTATGTGGTGTTCTGGCTTCAACCCAGCGTCCTGGTTTGAGTAACACAGGATTAATTTCTCTTTCAGTAATTTTACTTTTCAGTAAGGTCTCTTCTAGTGCTTGGGAAAACTGCATTTTTAGAAGACTTTAATGTTTGAATTTGTGAATGGTTATGTGGGTTTCAAGGTCAGTATTTTTTGAGCTAGCCAGGTGCAGGGATGAAGAGGAGAGAGACCCGGGCACTTGACCCAAGCTGGCCAAAAGGATTATTTCATATCACGAACATCACATTCAATATAAATTAGAAATTTTGCTGAGGAGTTGTTTTTCTCTTCTATGATGGCTGCAATCCTGAGAAATTCTTGTCCCAGTGCTGGACCCCTGAGGCCTTCCCTTCCTCCCAAAGCCATAGCACTCGCATTGTCTGACATTTGCTGTCTACTGCTGGGAGTGCACAGCTTCCTACTGATACAACTGGCTGAGTATAATTGTTGTATATTATATCTTGGTATCAGATCAATATTGGTTCTTTAGTATTATTAACGCTAATTATTCAGTCTTATTCTATTAAGTCTGTTTATATTTCAACCCTTGGGTTTCTTTGTGGTTTTTTCCAATTCCTCTTCCTCAGTGGGGAGGGGTCATTGGGTGATAGAATAATTGTCTAAAAGAGAATAAATTGTTATGGGTTCTTCAAACCGTAACACCTAGTGGTGCTGCTCCACGCATACATCAGGCCTTAGCATGAGATGTGTTAGCCGAAATATGAGCAGGAGTTAAATGAACAGTCATAAAGCTAAAACAGAAAGTCCAATATGCCTTCTGTTGACTCTGGTCAGCCAGTTTCCTACCATCTGTTTCAAACACTAATGAAGTACTTCTTCATCTGATCACCTTAATTTTCAATGTTTTTATCTGAATGTGGAAGCAGAACGTCCTTCTATAAAGAAGGTCACAGATAAAAGCTCTTCTCCTTAACCATAAGTTTATAGGACTTCTTGTCTCCTTCTGGAAGGAGAATATTGAGGTTAATGACCTAACGTGCGTGTCTTTCTTACAGAAACCTGTATTACCTTTCTCCTTTTTCCTTAGAACTAGAAAAGCTTTACATTTTCTAGGTTTTTTTCCATAAGAAAAACAGAATTTGCCAAAATCTAACAATTAAATTGTTGTTCTTGTGTTATTTACAGCCTGATTGGAAGCAGGAAGTACCAATAATCTGACAAGGCTTCCTGGCCTTCTGGCACTTCTGTCCTAATTCTGAAAAGCTAAAAATTTCTATGAATTCAGGTAAACATAGGAAATTATTTGTGCTAAATTCATACAAATCTCTTCTATCTGGACAGTCACCCATTTGTTCTCATAAATGACTTTGTTTGAGTTGCATATTAAAAAGATAAATAATGAATTTAAATTTAAAAAAAGTTTTCATTTCAAAATGATTTATGAGTTTGGCAATAAATTCCTCTTCAAGTGTTCCAAAGACCGTATTTACATAAAACAGTACTGTCTGTGACTTCCTTTGAACTATAAAAAAAAAAATGTGAACTATAAAAGATAACTTACTTTTAAAAAGTTGACTATCAAAGGCAGAAAATAAATAATAAACATCTGCATATCAAAAAGTGCATTCACTTAGGTTTTGCAAGTGCAAGGTTCAGTTTATTTCATGTAGCTTTAATTATAAACAAACACAGATCAGAGGCAACCAGCAGTGCCTGTGGGTTTTTCTTAGCCTGACCATTATATTATGATTTAGCTGTTGGCAAGGAAAAAAAAAAAAGCTGAGTTAAGAAACAGATGGGCTAAAGGAGTGTATAGTTTATTTTAATAATTGATATTATGCAGCATAATGTAGGCAAACATACTAAAGTAAGATATGTTTATCCATTTCTTTACAGCATACCACATCTCATTTTCTGATTATGAGCTGCAGATTGTCAGCCACAGGAAAGAAAGAAAAGGTTTTAAGTGGACTTAATGGTGAGAAACTTGTCCTCTGAATGTGGAGGCAAGGCAGGTATTTAGGAAAGGAAAAGAGGGAATCCGTTTTGGACGTTGGACTCATAATATGGAGAGAGATAGAAAAGGACAAAAAGGAGAGGACTGGGAAGAGCATCAGGTGTAAGGCATTATTAGAGGATAAACAATGGGGTGAGTTTGTACGTGATGGGTAGATGATACTCATCTGTGTAAGAGAATAAGGGAAAGACCCAATAAAGTGACAATATAACTGGAAATTTTAATAGTCCTTGTAAAAAAATGAGAGAATAATGAACCAGGGCACAAAAGAAGTAATTAGAGAAACCAGTGAAAAAAACCAGAGGTCATTAGGTTAGAGAAACCAGCACAAGAGAGAAACCAGATCCAAAGAGACATGATATATAACGAGAACTAGATAGCTTAAAGGAGATAAAAATGACTGGGAGGCAGGGGGGATAATAGAGCACTAGTGGACACAGAGAAGGGAAGAGGAGTAGTAATATGAAGCCAAATAAGAGTTAAAAATTTCTAACATTTCTGCTAAGCTTTTATACCATCTTCAACACAGCCTTGTTTTACTTAATAGAAAAAAAAATAGCTTTTTTTACATTAATTTAAACTTTAGAAAGTTAATTTAAACTTTAGGTAGTTAGTATTTTTTGAACATTCAAATGAAAACTTCCTGTGCTTTTGTTTACCTTGGCTGAAATGGTGACTACTGGTCACCTACCTTCTAAATATGCTGTAGATCTACAATATTTCTAAGAGGTTTGAGATAATTCTACCCCACAAAAGTAACTGTAGGTTAATGAAAAAATTTAGAATGATTTGGTTTATTTTTAGCTATAAATATTAATGTTGAATTGAAAATTACAGACTTGTTGTATTATTTCAAATGCTATGACTACTTGTTCCAAGTGCTGAATTCATATTATTGTTGCTCTTTATTTGCTGACAGCAAAAAAAAGTTTATATCCACTGAATGCAAAAGCGATGATTACCTAAATGGGTTGTGCAGTTTAATTCATTTGTAAGAACCTCTGAATCATTACCTACAGAACAACCTTGCTTGAATGTAGTTACATTTTAACCAGTCAGTGTACAAAGCAGTCAACTCTGCTATCTAACTCTGGAAGGAACTGATGATGTGTTACCTAGTCATCAGTACTCTTAGGGGCCAAGAAGGAGTTTTCCTGGGAGGGACAGAAATTATCAAGACTCTTGGCAGTTCTGGCCTTCCTTTAGAAGCAGAAAGTGGAATGGAAAAGGTGAAAGGCGTAAGTGTTTCATCTGAAGGGCAAAATAAGTCCCAGTAGGTAAGATTTAAGCTATTTTGCAATAAGGCACCGTGCTCGTAAATAGAAGATGGAGGCTAAAGACCATGCTTCATTGACAAAGATTTACATAGAGGTTCTTGGGAGCATTGGCCCTGAGAAAAGGATCTAGATGTGGTGGAGGAACCAACGCGGACCTTATGCTGGACCTTATGCTGACAAAGGAGTACTTGGGAATGTGAAGGCTGGGGGTAGCCTTGGCTGCAGTGACCATGAGATGGTGGAGTTCAGAATCCTGCATGGAAGAAGCAGGGCAAAAAGTATGATTACAACCCTGGATTTCAGTAGAGCTAACTTTGGCCTCTTCAGAGACCTACTTCAAGGAATCACGTAGGCTAAGGCGCTAGAAGGAAGGGAGGTGCAAGAGAGCTGGTCAATATTCAAGCACCACTTCCTCCAAGCTCAAGATCGATGCATCCCTAGGAGAAAGCAATCAGGCAAAAGAGTCAGAAAACATGCATGGATGAGCAAGGACTTTCTGGAAAAATTCAGATGGAAGAAGGAAGTTTACAGAATGTGGAAAAAGGGACTGGCCACTTGGGAAAGTATAGCAACGCTGTCAGAGTATGCAGGGATGCAATGAGGAAGGCTAAGGCCCACTTGCAATTAAACCTGGCAAGGGATGTCAAGGACAAGAAGAAGGGCTTCTCCAAGTACATCAGTAGAAAGAGGAAGACTAGGGAAAATGTGGGCCCACTGCTGAATGAGGTAGGTTCTCTGGTGACAGAGAATGCAGAAAAGGTGGAGTTACTGAATGCCGCCTTTGCTTCAGTTTTTACTGCTAAGGCCGGCCCTCGGGAATGCCAGGCCCTGGAGATAAGAGAGACAGCCTAGAGTAAAGAGGATTCTCCCTTGATTGAGGAGGATAGGGTTAGAGATCATTTAGGTAAATGTGACACCCACAAATGCATGGGCCCTGATGGGATGTACCCACGAGTGCTCAGAGAGCTGGCAGATGTTATTGCAAAGCTGTTCTCCATCATCTTTGAAAGGTCATGAAGAACAGGAGACGTACCTGAGGACTGGAAGACTGGTAATGTCATGCCAGTCTTCAAAAAGGGCAAGAAGGAGGACCCAGGAAACTACAGGCCAGTCAGACTCACCTCAGTCCCTGGAAAGGTGATGGAACAGCTCAGTCTGGATGTCATCTCTAAGCATGTAGAACAAAAGAAAGTTATCATGAGTGGTCAGCATGGATTCACCAAGGGGAAATCATGCTTGACCAATCTGATAACGTTCTATGATGGCATGACTGGCTGGGTGGATGAGGAGAGACCAGTGGACATTGTCCTTCTTGACTTCAGCAAAGGTCCGTAAAGGTGATCAGGGGACTGGAGCATCTCTCTTATGAGGAAAGGCTGAGAGACCTAGGTCTGTTTAGCCTCGAGAAGAGAGGACTGAGAGGGGATCATATCAATGCTTATAAATATGTAAAGGGTGGGTGTCAAGAGGATGGGGTCAGACCCTTCTCAGTGGTGCCCAGCGACAGGACAAGGGGCAACAAGCTGTAATACAGGAAATTCCATCTCAACATGAAGAAAACTTCTTTACTTTAAGGGTGACAGAGCAACAGAACAGGCTGTCCAGAGAGGTTGTGGAGTCTTCGTCTCTGGAGATACTCAAAACCCGCCTGGGTGCAATTCTGTCCAGCCTGCTCTAGGTGAACTTGCTTTGGCAGGCACGTTGCACTTGATGATCTCCAGAGGTCCCTTCCAGCCCCTACCATTCTGTGATTCTGTGATTCTGTGATAGATGCATAGCTCTTTTAAACTGTAAAATACTTGATTTTGTGGGGTTTGGAATGGTCTTACACACATGCACTGAAACTTACGTATTACTCACTGGTTTTAGACACCATTTCTATTTACATAATGAATACAGGCAGCTCATTTACAGTGATGGCACTACACATGTAACATAGGATGTTTTAAACATATTTGTAATCACAAAAAACAGGGAGAGACAGATATGACAAAACCTGAAGATACACAAGTCCATGGGACCTGACGAGATGCACCCCAGAGTCCTGAGGGAATTGGCTGGTGTAGTTGCCAAGTCACTGTTTGTGATATTTGAAAAGTCATGGCAGTCAGGTGAAGTGCCTGGTGAAGAAGTGAAATATTGCACCCATTTTTAAAAAGGGTAGAAAGGAAGACCCTGGGAACTACTGCCCTGTCAGCCTCACCTCTGTGCCTGGGAAGATCATGGAACAGATCCTCCTAGAAGCTATGCTAAGGCACATGGAGGACAGGGAGGTGACCCGAGACAGCCAGCATGGCTTTACTAAGGACAAGTCCTTCCTGACCAGCCTAGTAGCTTTCTACAATGGGGTGACTGCATCAGTGAACAAGGGAAGAGCAATCGATATCATCCATCTGTATTTCTGCAAAGCCTTTGACATGGGATACAGATGTGATGGGTAGACTGTTCAGTGGATAAGGAACTGGCTGGATGGTCGCATCCAGAGGAAGGAAGGTCTCCAGATGGAGAGGAGTGACAAGTGGTGTCCCTCTGGGATCCATACTGGGACCAGTGCTGTTTAATATCTACGTCAATGATCTAGAGAGTGGGATCAAGTGCACCCTCAGCAAGTTTGCAGATGACACCAAGCTGAGTGGTGCAGTCGACATGCCAGAGGGACGGGTTGTCATCCAGAGGGACCTGGACAAGCTAGAGAGCTAGAGTCCATGCAAACTCATGAAGTTCAACAAGGCCAAGTGCAAGGTCCTGCACTTGGGTCAGGACAATCCTCATTATCAATACAGGCTGGGGGATGACGTGATAGAGAGCAGCCCTGTGGAAAAGGACTTGGGGGTACTGGTGGATGAAAAGCTGGACATGAGCCAACAATGCGCGCTTGCAGCCCAGAAGGCCAATTTCATCCTGTGTTGCATCAGAAGAACTGTGGCCAGCAGATCAAGAGAGGTGATTCTCTCCCTCTACTCTGCTCTCGTGAGACCCCACCTGCAGTACTGCGTCCAGCTCTGGAGCCCACAGCACGAGAAGGAGATGGACCTGTTGGAGCAGGTCCAGAGGAGGGCCACGAAGATGATCAGAGGGCTGGAGCACCTCTCCTATGAGGACAGGCTGAGAGAGTTGGGGTTGTTCAGCCTGGAGAAGAGAAGGCTCTGGGGAGACCTTATAGCAGCCTTCCAGTACCTGCAGGGGGCCTACAAGAAAGCTGGGGAGGGGCTGTTTGCAAGGGCATGTACCAACAGGACGAGGGGCAATGTTTTTAAACTAGAGCAGGGTAGGTTTAGATTAGACATTAGGAAGAAGTTCTTTACAATGAGGGTGGTGAGACACTGGAAGACGTTGCCCAGAGAGGTGGTGGAGGCCCCATCCCTGGAGACGTTCAAGGCCACACTTGATGAGGCTCTGAGCAATCTGATCTAGTTAAAGATATTCCTGCTTACTGCAGGAATTGGACTAGTTGACCTTTAAGAGTCCCTTCCAACCTAACACATTCTATAATCCTATGATATATTTTTCATTTTAAAACTACCTAGCTCAAATTCATCACTCTCTGTCTAGAGTTTTTCATTTGTTGTGTGAGCACACAACTGCAATGTTCTTCCTTAGGATGTTAATTCTGTAGGTATGGTGATTAGTTTTAAAAGTGATTATTGTGGAAGCTATTGCGAACTATCAATGCTATTATTTGGGTTCATCGGACTCCCTCCATAAAGACTCTTCATCTGGTTGTTGTATCTTTTTCTCCGAGTGGTTTGACTGTTGGGTTTTCTTTTGTTTTTCAGAGAGCCCTCAAGGAAATCATGGTGAAAAATGTGTCATTAAATATACTTGACACTTATAAGCATTTTATTACTGCATGGACTTGGTGGTAAGAAGTTGAAAGGAGTTTTGTATCTTTAAAATGGAGTTCTATTGATTATACTATGTCGCATCACCCAATATTCATTTCCCGATGAGGCAGATACAGTTGTCATAGCTGGGCAAAAGACTCAAAGTCCCTAGGGTATGAATTTCTTTGAATGCATAGTAGTAGGATTAAGATTAAATGAGTAATTATAAAATTAAATGAACAATGAGTGATTTTATATATGTCAGAATTTCTTCTCATTGTTCAGTCTAAAGTATAATTCTTTGAGAAATTATTTTTCTGTAAGATTTGACTAAGCTTTTAGTTTAAGTTTTCCCATCATATTCACAGTATTTTCCATCTTAGTTATTCCAAACTTCTTTTTAAATATTTTGGTTTCCTTTAATATGTTGTTCGATATTGCTTTAAGCTAATTCTTTTTTTCTCTTCTAACTGCAAAGCAAAAACACTTTGGTTTTTTCCTTATATGAAAGGTGATATAATCATAGGACTTGAGAAAGCCAGCAGAAAGAATATTAACATCATGAACTTTAGGGCCCAGATGGTCCTTTTAAGCATCATGTCAATTTTCTTGCTCTGCTACCTCATCTGATGTTTTCTTTATATGATCTCTCTTGTAAGTAAAGATAGATATAGGATAAGGACAGATAAAGGATAGAACAAGCTTAATTCACCTTTATGTTTTATCAGACTATGGTTTTATAGTTCTGTTACAGAACCTAGTTCTAGACTTTAAATGACTTTTAATTTTAATGTGTAACTGTTGTGTATATGGTACTAAAGCTTCCATAGACTTCAGTATAAGCCAGACAAACTTCCCAGCTGACACTACAGGTGAGTTTAATTTGGTTGTCTCTTTGTTGATACTTTAATCAGTCAGGAGTCATTATTGTAATTATAGCCGAGAAATTTATAAATATGAGAAAGTATTTATTACATTTTGGTTTTTATCTTTTCCAGACACTGTGTTGATAGAATATAAATGCCTCTTGCAAGATATTGAAAACAATATGAATACTGCTTTGTAACTTTGTGTGCAAAAAAAAATGTAGTGACAAGTCTCAGCAATTTTTAAAATACTAATATAGATTCTTTGTTGTTATCAGATGATATATAAAATAATATAACACTTCAGAGATGAAAAGAAACATTTTTTATCATGTCGGCTGATTTTGTTCTACCTAGAATTAATGAAATCCTGAATCAGCTACAAGAAAAAGAAAATTTAACATGGTAAGTATTTAAGAAGGCAAAGCTACTAGAATGCTTCAAGTATGTAGCTGTTAATAAAAAAGTCCGCTTTCAACCTTGCACTAAAGACCTGGTCTTTGTGAACTTCAGAATTTTCATTTAGGAATTTTCCTTTTCTTGTATTCCCACCACTTCCACAAATGATATTTGTTGAACTGCACGTGACTTTGACTTTTTGTTCCTTTTTTTTCTTTTTCCTTTTTCTTATTTTTTCCATTTTTCTCTTTTTTCTTTTCTTCTTTTCCCTTTTCTTCATTTGTCTTTTTTTGTTTTGTTTTTATTTTTCTTTTTTCTTTTTTTCTTCAGGTTTTTTGTTGTTTTTATTTTTTGGGTTTTTTCCCTTTTTATCTTTTTCCTATTTTTTTCTCTAAGGGAGTGCTTTAGAGAGCGTCTAGTAGGGAATGTGTCTGTTTGGGTTTTGTTGGTTTTTTTGTGTGTGTTTGTTTGGTCACAGAGCAGTTTAGTTTTCTGTAGATGGTATGAGCATTACCTATTATTTTCTTGGCTTAAATGTACATATTTCCTGGGTGGCTATAAACACAGACAGAATTCAATGAATTAGCTATGATGTTATCATTTTGCTCTGCTGCATATTATATTCACTGACATGGCAAAAATGCCAGAAATGTTTTGAGATAGGCTTCTGTTACCTTTTTATGCACAGGTAAAAGAGAAGTTAAGTACATTAGTTCTGAAACCTTTTATTTAATAATTTCTGGAGATGTTTAGAGGATTGTTTTTGATTAGAGATAGATATATCTCAAAACAAGATAAAGCCTCTCATTTTAACTCAAGTTCATTCTACTGAAGTTACTACCTGTTCCGCATATCTCATGATGCATGGCCTCCTGCTTTGTCTTTGGCCAAACCTGAGGAAAAAATAATTCTGGGGACATATAGCTGGCTTCCGTGTATACACTGGCATTTTACAGAGTGTACATGGGGACCACGGACAAAATAAATGACCTTTACTTTTAGTGTTGTAAGAGCAACATCTGAAAAGCATCTGATCTTCCTTTTTCTACAAACCACATGCCACTCCTACTAGCAAATGAAGTCTGAGAATGTCTCAAAACACATGTCCACATGGTTTTCTTCCTGACAAGAGAAAATGGGATAAAAGCAAGTTGAATCAAAACAAAATGTTCCTTGGATTGCCTGAAAAAAGATCGCTTCATTTTTTATTTATTTGCCATCACGCTGTTTTTTGCAAAGCTCAAGGCAACATTCTTGTTTTAGCTGCTAACTTTATTAGTTGGATAAATATTTTGCTTTGTTGATACCACACAGACTGACTAAGGACTTTCATCTCACTGTTTGAGGTAGTGTTCTCTGATTCGTAGTATAAATGGAGGCGTGCATGTGTATCAGCCTTTCTGTTTTCGTGCTTTCTGTTTTTCAGTTCAGCGGACCCGTTCAGTAGTAGTACCCTATAAGATCAGGAAGGCCAGCAAAGTGAGGTGTCTTTCATTTCTGAATGCAAAAGTGGAATGCTGGTTGTAATTCCACTTTGAATCCCAAACAGAATGTTTCCAGTGGTGGAAAACATGCCCAAGATAGTTTAAGTACTGCAAAATTTCACTGACAAGGGAGTAGAGATTTTTTGTTCTCACCATTTTTCATATTTTTGACAATATTTTCACATAGCTTTATGAATACGTTAGATCTGCAGCCCAACTTCTATTCCTTTCTAATCCAAAATTGTACTACTTTAAAGCTTTTGCTGCGTGGACATTTTTGAAGCACAACAAAAAACTTCTGAAAGTAAATGTTATAGACACATGACTCTATTTTTGGGAACTACATAGGAGAAAAAAATGAAACAATGTCTGTCAGAATCATGTCAATTAGAAGACTATTGACAGGTTTTGCATACTGCAGGGCTCTGAGCATGTTAAAAATAGGATAAAGGACTGGATAAAATGGAAGGTAGCCAAATAAGCTCCAGCCATTTCACAGGAAGATTTAGAATATGCAGATAAAAAACTTCACAAGCTTGTTCAGCTTTAACACTGATATGATATCCTGTAAAACTCACTGCAAGTTAGCATTGCACTTTCTTCAGCTTCCAGATTCACACACACATATAAAACTATCATGAAAAGACAGCTTTTTCTATAGGAACATAAAAGTTTATCTATTGTTCAAGACTTGTTTTTACATATGAATGAATTAATGGAAAATTGAATTTTAAATTAAAATCATACATTCTCACAAAGAATATGAAAACAAAGAGGATGAGCACGCAAGTTATGGCAGGGTAAACTTGAATTTAATCACTTTAAATTATTTTGATACAAGAATGCAGCAGCGAATGTGAAAACAAACAAGACCAAACCCTATGATACGTGGCCTGCTGATATCATTGCTGGAACTAGATTTATTACTGTAAAATTTTATTGATTGCAACACAGCCAATATAAAAACACTTAGTCTTGACCTGAATCCTCTATCTCTAGTAACAAAATATTTATGCAGTTACCAGCCTCATTTGTGCTAAGCTGAATCCTAAATATTTATTGAATTATTTAAATAAATATCTTAATTTCAGTGATCTTTAAAAGAAAAAAATACTAACCTTCTATTCTTGGGCAAGCCACATGGCCTGTTATGTTGCTACGTGAGTGCCATTGAGTATCACAAAGAGAATTGGTAGAATCTTGCTCCAAGAAACAACAGGAAATATTTGCAGACACCTTGTTATTTGTCTCAGGATCTGAAAGAGAAATGTGCAAATATTCTGTATCTGATTACATTACTTTTAGCTAAATTGAAACTTAGGAAAAGAAAACAGGCTTAGCTGGGAGAAAACAATTATTACTTCTCCAGGATTATGTGAAATACTTTGAACTGCTGTATCCAATCTGCAAGCTAACCAGTCCTGCTTGAAAATATTCAGGAGACAAACTAAAGAGGAGGCCATTTACTAGAAAAAAAATATATCAAAAGGTCTATATATTGAACAACAGAATATGTAGTTCCTAAGGCAGGAAGAGAGGAATCCTCCAAACACATAGATGGAACTCTAAACGCTGTCTCTTTTCCCATATACTCATATATAGAATTAAGAAAATTTTTCTCACTCCAATATTATTCTGTCAATTAGTTTTCATAACATAACAATGAAGACGGAATCAAATATACAGTCCCGATAAAAAAGGACTACAAATGTTCACAAACTCTGATGCTCATGGGGACTTCAACCACCGCTATATATGCTAGAGGGATAACACAGTGGGGCATAAGCAATCCAGGAAGTTCTTGGAATGTGTTGATGACAACTTTCTTCTCCGAGCAGTAGAGGAGCCAATGAGGAGAGGAGCTATGAACAAGGAGCGCCTGGACACGCTCAAAAGCAAAAAGGAAGGCTACAGAGGTTTTTTTCAGGTTTTGAGGAAGGGTCATCTGAGAACAGAAAGTTCAATGATCACTTTCCCAAAATGTAAAGTGAAACTTTGTAAAGTGAACAGTAGGAAATTTTGTAAGCCTGTGCATCAGCATCAGATTGCATTATTTTTCCTCTGTCCATTTTTTGAAGTTTATGAAGAAATCAGTGAGCATCATGGCTCATGGCTGTGAGCACCTTCTTCCCCCTTTCCTTACACTTCCAGTGTGGTGTGCAGGAGCTGGGAAGTATAACTGCCATACACGATAACCTCTACTTACATGGTGTTTTGTACATTGAGTGAAGAGACTGGACAAAATAAAAATTTAGTTAATATTTATGTACTCCAATGTTTACACAGTGGCATAGCTTTACCAATACACAGACAGTAAAACAATTGTGTCCTGGCCCCTCTGGAAAGTTAACAGTCTTTCTTATTTGATGCAGTACATTCCTTGTTAGCTGCCATGTCAGCTTGCTGATGAGCACCCCTGCCTTCAGACTTTTCTTCTAATGTCTTTTGCTGGTTCAGCTCCATAAGGAAACTAAATAAGATTGCAAAGATAACTTCCCTTATGCCTTGCCTGGACTAAAGTTAGCGTGTGTACTTTATATATGAGTTAATCAAAGAAAGCATAAATATGCTTACTCATCAGTGTTAAGCCTAGATCAAGGTGTGTACTGAATTGTCACAACTAGTTGAAAATGTCCTAACATGGTCTAGGAATGCCAAACTCACAGCCCTGGCAGACATGAACTGACATGCATGCAGGAATCTTGTCCGTAATATCGTGATCCGTCAGACTTGGAGAATCTATTCTTACATCAGTGACACATTTTCCTGATCCTTCAAGGCACCTTTAATGTATAAATTGCAGGAGTCTTCCAAAAACAACTCGGGCAGGTGGCATGTTTTGCACTTGACATAACTTTCCAAGTGATACAGGCAGGGCAACGTTTCCTTGCCTTTCAGGCTTTTTAGGTTCTGTCATAGTCCTTCTCCCCTTTTGTTCTCACTATATTACATACATATAAGCATGTATAAAATTACAGTTTGGTAAAAGGGTTTCTTACTGAATATCCTTCACTGACTTTACATGATTTTTAATAATTTTCTGCTATGAAATTCTTTCTTTCTGTTGCTGCAATGTTAAGTAAAAACACTTCACCCTTATCCCCCAGCTTGTTTTTTGTGTATATTTGTCAGTAGCTTGTGTATACTCTTTCCTATAATAGTTACTCAGATTTCCACTTGCTATTTATGTAATTTATTCTTTAGTTCACATAATAATAAGAAAATGTAATTCTAGAAATTTATAGGGACTAATTAGGGGTAGGCATAGTATATATTTCAGGTAATAAAAAACCCACACAAATACTGAAAAACAGTTTTTCTCATAACGTTAGCTATATTAATTTAACAAGAATTTATTTCATCCCTCCTCAAAGCATTTCTACATGATCTAAATCAATTGCTTTGAGGTCATCTTCTCTTTGCCTTCTCTAGACTGTATAACAGCAGATACGATGCAGCAGTTAAAGCCATGCCAGTTGAAACTGTTACCGTTACTGTTTTGTTCTAAAGGCCATGTGAATGGGCAAAGGAACTGGTTCTGTTGTAGGCTATGTTTGTATGTAGGAGCAGTTGCAACAGGACTTTTATATGACACTGATCTTGCCATGACATACTGAAGAATGTGCTGCATTTTAACTGTGGAGGTATTCAATAACGTGAATCTGAAAAGTTCAGTTCTTAGAGCAGAAGAGGTCTACTTTTAGTTTGTAAGACTGTGGGGTTCTTTCCTCTAGATGTAAAGAAATAATAATGTAAACACAGAGGTGACGTGCAGTCCATGTTACATACTGAGTCACATGATTACCACCCAACTGATCTGTGGTTCCACCCAAACAAGCATCCACAATGATACTACTGAACACCTCCACAACAAACAATAAACACTGCATTTTAAAACAGATTAGAGACCTAACGACAGAGATTTTTAAGGGAAAGATGACTGAACAGGGAAGGAACTCAAGCAATATTTTCTGATCAGTTTCTGAGATATTCTTTTTCTTGCCTCAAAATTACTGTAAAAGATTTATTTCGAAGTGTGGTGCTTGACCTTGGACAGCTGCCACATCCATCCAGCCACTCTCTCACTCCTCTTCCGTGAGGGTGACAGAGCACTGGAACAGGCTGCCCAGGGAGGTTGTGGAGTCCCCTTCTCTGGAGTTTTTCAAGACCCGCCTGGATGCAGCCCTGAGGGATGTGCTCTAGGTAATCCTGCTCTAGCAGGGGAGTTGGACTAGATGATCTCTAGAGGTCCCTTCCAACTCTGAAGATTCCGTGATTCCGTGATTCCTCAATGGGACAGGGGCAGGAAATAATATGAAAAATCTTGTGGGTCAAGGTAAAAACAGGCAAATCACGTACCAATTACCATCATGGGCAAAAGACGCTCGACTCGGTTTGGGGAACATTAATTTAATTTATTTCCTATTGATCACACCAAGCTGAGTGGTGCGGTCGACATGCCAGAGGGACGGCATGTCATCCAGAGGGACCTGGACAAGCTAGAGAGCTAGAGCCCATGCAAACCTCATGAAGTTCAACAAGGCCAAGTCAAGGTCCTGCACTTGGGTCAGGACAATCCTCATTATCAATACAGGCTGGGGGATGACGTGATAGAGAGCAGCCCTGTGGAAAAGGACTTGGGGGTACTGGTGGATGAAAAGCTGGACATGAGCCAACAATGCGCGCTTGCAGCCCAGAAGGCCAATTTCATCCTGTGTTGCATCAGAAGAACTGTGGCCAGCAGATCAAGAGAGGTGATTCTCTCCCTCTACTCTGCTCTCGTGAGACCCCACCTGCAGTACTGCGTCCAGCTCTGGAGCCCGCAGCACGAGAAGGACATGGACCTGTTGGAGCAGGTCCAGAGGAGGGCCACGAAGATGATCAGAGGGCTGGAGCACCTCTCCTATGAGGACAGGCTGAGAGAGTTGGGGTTGTTCAGCGTGAAGAAGAGAACACATTCTAGGATTCTATGATTCTATTAAAATAGATTATGAGAAACCAAGGCAAAACCTAAAAATAACCCCTGCAGACCCCTGCCAGCACCTGGGCAGCTGCACCTGGTACAACAAAAAACAGTAGTTGAACTTATAATAATCAATAATGATAAAGAAAAGTTAAAAAGAAAACTGTTAAGTTGCATACCTTCCCTTTTTTTCTCTTTTTGTACTCTTAAACAGTCTACACATTTATGAAGCTCCCATGAGTGTTAATTGAAATTTAAACATAGCCATTCACTGGTGATCTATCAAAAGCAGAAAATAAGAGCTAAGAAAAAATAGTTAAATTAAAATGTGGTTTCATTTCTGATAGGGCTGGTGAAGCATTTCCTAACAGTTTTTCATCAGACAATGCCAATCTGATGTATTTTTCACAGCAAATGTTACTGAAGCTTTTTTACAGTATTTTATTTAGTATGAATTTGAAATCCTTTGTAGTGTTATTTTACTTTTACATTCCTGAAATAATGGTTTCTGATTTATGAGAACTTTTGACTTTTGGTTTTGACTTTGGACTAAAATAATTATTGGAAATTTTGACTTTCACTTGCCTCTAGCTTTCGCCATCAGTCTCTGAGTAAATCAGAACAGCAGCTCCAAGTTCACAAAGGTCTTAGATATCCTGACCTCACTGCAATCAAATGATGCAGCTTACAGGTCAATTTTTCTGACCTTCTGCAAGGTTATTAAGAGAAGAAAACTGTCTCAATACATTTAATAAATACCAACACGTAACCCTTTGTCATTAATCCTCATAATCTGTGTAAAATGAAGTACTCTGAATCTTTGAAATTTGCCAGCTTTTTTCTCAGTGAACTGTACACTGTGTGCAAACCTAGCAGCTTGGCCCTGACTGTAGTCTATTTATCCAGAAGAATTCCGCAGAGCTGCAGCTTTGACCTGTGGATTGCTTGTACTCACAACAACATATGTGCTAGGTTAATTTAGTTACCTCATGGTGGTAGAAAATGAAAATTCTGATTTGCTCCTCTGTGTTTTATTCAGGTATTATAATTGATAGGGCACCTACCTTACAGAATTCACAGTTTTTAAAAGATGTTCCTTTTCCCACTGTGTTTGGTTAGATACCTAATATTAGGAACCTAATTAAATCACTAGATAAATTAAAAGTAAAAATGTTTTTATACCTGCTGATTTAAACACATAATTACTTTATGTGAATACTGCCTAATTACATCATTTTAGTGCTCATTTTTCCTAGCATCATGTTCTCTCCTGTGAAAATGTGATTTAAACAGTCTTGATATAGGTCTAGAATATTATGACATTAAAAATGTGCTGGAAAAATATGTTTTTGAGAAGAGATCTACAAAGCTGTAGAAAAAAGCTTACTAATATACATATGTTTCAACGCCGATGGCCGTGGAGTTAACTAACAATAACCAATTAGAGAAAATAACTTTCTCGTCTTAAACTTTACATTTGTGAGCACCACTTATAGTAGATTTTGGCAAAGATTCAGGAACAGTACTTTTGTGTAGAATTCTATTCATAAATACAGACATAGACCTTGACCATTTCTCTCTGTAGAGAACAGATATATAACTGTCTTTGCAGTACTACTGCAATGCATATGGAAAACCGATGTCTGAACGATTGAGATTATGATGTAAAGAAAATCACTGCATTTCAGTGCAACATTATAAATCAAATACTGAAACTGGCAGGAAAAAAAACTATAATAAAGGATCTTCCAAGGCAGAGTGGCTTTGTGTTATAAGAATCTGGTTTTGGGTATGGTGTCATATTGGCCTACCAGGAAATTTTGGTAACATCAGCAAAACTAGAAAATTCATCACAATTTTTTCAACTAGCCATGACAAAAATGAGGTCACAAGACCACTTCAAAGGGGGACAAGAATTGGTGTTATGTAAGAGAGTAATTTTTTAGAAGTGGGACTGCACACCAGCTCTCAGTTGCTTCATTTTGGGAGGATTGTATTTTTGTGCCTTAGTATGGGTATTGATTTCTCCTAGTACTTTAGTTAATCAGTTTACTCATGTTGACACTTTTATACTACCACTGTACACCTGCAGCACTGACCTTGTAGACCTAATTCTGGTCTGGAAAATTCAACTGCTAGCCATTCCTTCTAGGATAAATCTTTGCAGATAGTACATACAACATGAAGAATTAAAAGCAAAAGGTGTGGTGCAAAGAAGAGAAGGGAACGTGGACCAAAGATCTGGGAGGGCTGCCAGAACTTATAACAGCTGCTATACAACAAAGGTCCATTGTGGCATTGTGGTCTGCATATATCAAAGGCAAGGCCACAATGCCATGGAACTAATCCTGTAACTCAATCTGCAGTTAATCCATATAACTAATTTGCATTCATTGGCTATGTTTATACGAGCAAATTAAAGATGTGTAGACTGTTTTCTGACATTAAGGCCTATGCCCTTATTATAAGAACTCTTAGCTTCCAAAACAGGCTGGCTATATCCAAACTGTCCATAAGGAATATTTCCTATCTATCTGCCAAATGATAGCTCAGATTTGTTTGGGAGAATGGGACAAAGTCATGCAAGGGATTGTTCTCACAAGAAGATATAACCAAGAAGATATTAATTCATAATTAGCAGCCTGTCTGGTTGATTTTATCTGTGGAGATTTAGTAAGTTTAAATGATGCTTGAATTAGTAGACTTTAGAAATGTATGTAATAAGAAAGATGTCTTTTACCTTAGACAAAGCCAAGGGCCTCTGTCTTCCAAGGGACTAGGTTCCTAGATAACACTTTTAAGTATAATTCCTCACCTGCTCAGTTCAGCTGCAATTAAACAATGGAAATGCCTAATCTGTAACCAGTTGAGTCATCTAGGTACTCCAATTCCAGCTCTGAGCGAATTGAAAACCACCAAATTGGTCAGTGATGGTACCAAATTGCTACTCATAAAAACACATCAAAGTTCTTGTTTTGACATCCCTGTACCATTTTTTACTGTAAGAAACTCTGGCTCTTGAGACTCCCAGGGGAATATGCTAGCAGCTAGATCATGCATTCATTTTAATTCTATAATTAATTCTATAATTTAAATCTATAATTAATTTATAGATTAAGAAATATATGATAATTTTATAAAAAATTGAATTGCTTCAGTAACAAGACAGTTTATAAAAGCCCTGTAGCTCTCACATATTTATGACCAATGAAGATTCAAGAAGACAGGAGTATTTTACAGCATATGTATCACATTTCATTTGGGTACGCTAAGCAGTGGCACACTGGGTGTAAAATGGGACTGAAGAAAATGCACCACAGTTGTTCTCTTGAGGCTGTTTGTTTTCTTGAGCTAGGGTAGACATAATTTTAACACATATCTCAAATAAATATTTAAGACTGTGTGTTCTGCATGTATGAAGAAGGAGTGGTTGATAGAGATGCGGGTTAGCTCAAGTGACTTTTCACTCAGTGTACTGGGCTTTGTGAATCCTATTCTCTAACTCCCAGCTGTTCTTACACATTCTGTAGAGAATCTAGACACCTGATTTGGGATTTTATTTTCCAGTATAACAGATCAGTTACAAGTTAGGCATCACAATACTAAGCACAATTCTTATTTTATCGATTTAATTGTAAATCACTGAAAACAATATTTTCAACTATTACAAGTGCAACCTAGTGTAAATCATTAATATTTGCATATCACCTTCCTCATATTTATATGTTGTTATCGTAATCAACTTGAACTTTATTAATAGGCTTATTTACAATTTACCAGTTTCTAATCCTGAAGAGCTTTCATGCTGAACTACACTAGAAATTAGTATGAGTATACTTTAACCAAAGCTGTAGAAATATTTAAAAATACCCCTTAATACTAACTTTGCAAGATTAAAACACAGTCATTTATTGTTACGTGCATTTTATATGTCTATGAGACTCATTTTTATAAAATGATTGAAAACTTCTTCTAGGTACTAGAGTATCAATGACTTTATTAATACAATATGTAAAGAACGCAGATGTTAGAATTATTGTAAGAAGAACATGACCATAGCACTTATATAATGACCTCCCAAGATTTGCGTGGTTGCAGAAAATTTAAATGGAAGCAGAATATCATACATACTGATGCTAGAATTTTATTTATTGCATCTGCTTTTCTGTGAAGTGACAATTTTCAGGCTCATAAATTGTCCTTGTAATCATTGCACACACAGGGACATGTAAATGTATTACGAGTGCAGTAAACAAGATAAAAATAGTATGTCCATTCTGAGAAAGCCATACTGATAGCATATGAATTTAACACAAGGCTTAATTTAAAATGGTTTGAATACCATTTTGGTAAATGTATGGCACAGTATGCTGAGCTCTGTTGGAAATGCACGTACAGAAATTCTATCTGTACACAGTTTATTGGACTTGGGGACAAGGATTATTTTTTTCTTAGAAGGCTTTGGAAACAGCAACATTTAGCATGACAGCAGCTTTGTTAATCCTCTGGTATCTAGCTCAAAATACATGTGTTTTGTTAGTTTTTAAATAGAAGGAACACAGGTTTTCACAGGAAGTTGTAGACTCAAAAGTGTATTCATTGATCAAAATGTGTATTTAACTGATCATTTTTCTCTTTTCCCTTAGTTATACTAATAACCCATTTCATATCTGCCTACTGTAGTTTAATATTTGATTATCAGTTTTCAAAGAACACAGCAAATACTATTTTTGTCTTGTCTGTAGGCTGCTTGGTGGCTCTGGAGGTCAATGCAACTTAGTACAGATTTTTCTCAGATACTACCTGCTAGATCAAGTGCTAAATCCATACATGAATTAAAGATCCACAAATGGTTTCTCGATGTTTTTGAAGCTCCTGTCATAAACTGCGTAACACAGAGAATAGAAAATTCTTCTGATTTGTCCCAAAGATCATAAAGTAGTTTGCTCATTCAGCCATCGCAGATGCTCTTTTGGAGATGAATACTTGTGAACGATCCTCCATCTCTGATGCTCTCTGACCTTTTCTTAATCTCTGCTACTTTCTAGAGTGTGGATAAATGGTAGCTGATATTAAGCTGTTCTAAATATGTCTTAAACAATAGTAGGATTTTAAAATTTAGATTCAAGCCATGCCCATCCAGATTTCTAAGCATCTTTGACATTAATCTCAATAAGGAATACTAGTAACAGCAATGAAAAGGGTTGTTGGTTTTTTCTCTTTCCTACTGTTTTAATCATGTTTTATTCTAATCCACCATCCCAGTATTACTAACTTAATACAGCCTGATGACTGTCATTTCATGTTTTCTCCTAACATAATGTGAATTTAACCGCATCAGTGTGTCTTCACAATGTAAGCGCTGGGAGACTGCAGAAGTGTAGCAGAATAAAAACATAAAAAATTCATCATAAGTCTTCAACACCAACTTTAAATGTTTGAGCAGGGAATTTAGTTGCTAAAACAAGTGTAAAAGAACTAACCGAGGAACACCCAGCATCTAAGCAAAAATATTGATCCTTTTTTTTAAGAGAGAGCAGGAATGCAATAAGGTGTTTTGTTCATTTTCCTGCCATGTTTCTTGTCTCATTAAAATCAACTGTTTACCAATATGTGCTCTAACAGTAAAACTTGTTATGAAATCTATACCACAAAGCATGATCAGTCTGTTTTTCATCATGGGCACAGTTCTATTAAGAGCCCTCTCTTGCAAGTGGCATAGACTAATGCTGCAGAGTGTAGATGCTTCCACTAGCTTTAAAAGACCTATTAATGTATTAGAAAATACTAGACTAGGCATGCTGTGCTTGTTAATGGCTTCCATTTGAGAAAAACAGTAACACAGCACAATATCATACTATCAGGTCAGCCACCTTCTTAAGTTGGTTTAGATAGCCTTATATTTACAACACAGTTCTGTCTAGCTGTATCTCCTGGTTGTTTCCTGGAGTCCTATAGTTACTGAGTTTTCTTTAATTTGTTCTCATCAGTGACAGCATGCAGTAATATTTTTTTCTTGGTTTTTTTTAAATAATTCTCTCCTATTCTTATTTCTTCTTCATACCTTGAAGCTTTGTCTACATACAGTAATATTCAGCATATATTCCTTTAGGAGTCTTGGCGTAGATGTGACCTGTGGACCAGATTTGATATACTGGTTTCAGTTGTCCTTGTCTGTAATGGGATCTCTGACTCACAGCACTGAAAGTGTTGGTTCATGATGGTTAATCTTGATCTTGTTGTAGGAGTGTGCAGTCAGTGTGAGACAGACTTTGACAGGGAGGAGCAATTACTTTTGCAAATAAAGCTTGTGCCCTCAGGCTTCTAGAATATTATTACTGCTACATTCTGTGGAGTACTATGAGGTTGCGTACTTCATCACACACACTTATTCTAAATAAAGCAAGCTAATGACATTGATCTAATGAAATGTCACACCTTATGCAATTTTTCCAGTTGTTCTTTTGCTTCTGTAATTTTATCAGTTTGTTCTGAATATCTGGAAATTTGCTTGAATATTTTTTAATATCTAATGGTACAGAATATGCACTATTTAAATGCTCACATGTAATTTTGTGACTTTAGGACTGATGGAAAAAATTAATTCCAGATGGTTTTCCATTAGGAAAATATGTTTTCTCTATCCAGAAGTGTCTTTCTTTAGGGTCTCTTTCAGGAGCTGCCTGCCTCTCTGCAGATTCTGTCTTAGGTCTTTTGTTAGGACTGTTTGATCACTACTGCTATGGGTTGATAATTATGCAAATCTGTGTGCCCCATATTCTTTTGTACACAAAAAGAGAAAAGCAACCCACAATGCATCATCTTTCCCAACAGCAAAAGGAGAATTTTTGGTGCCACATGGGAGACAATGTGTTCCAGCCCGTGGCTGCGGCACACAGAGAGAAGAAAGGGGGTCACCCGGCATGCATACTACTGATTTTACAGTGTGAAAAATTGCAATGGTGTGCTAGAAATTTATGGTTTTAAATTGCAGGGGTTTGGTTATTTTAATTACAAAGTCCAGATGTGATGGTGTGATTAAAATACTATCTTGCCCTGTTCATTCCTGTGCTGATACAGTTCTGAGGAAGACAAGAAATGTATCTTGGTAAGGTGAGGCAACTGCTCTGTCTGCTGATCTGATGGGGGTATGAAAGACGGGAAGAGTGGTCTGAGAGAGTGAGACACATATAAAGTTATAAGGCTTGAACTATTTTTCTATCAAAAGTGATGGTTTCTTCTACCACTTTTGTTAGTGTAGGTGCAACTATAAATTTAAAAAAAAAAATTAAAAAAACCCCACCTAAACTTCAAAGGGTTATTAATGCAAATTAAATCTTTAAAAGAAAACAATACTAGATGTCACACGCAGAAGTTGCAATTACAATAATTATAAAGTTTATAGATTATTAGATTCTGCCATCCCAATGTAAATAGGTTAATACCTTATTTAGGTGATCATTGATGGTCTAGATTGTTGTTGTTGGGTCACTTCCAACTAAACTGTTCTATCCTAAAACCCACCTATGTATGGGATTTCTCTAGCCTCAAAGTTAGGCATCATGCCCAAGTTTGTTATCTAGACTTTTTCAGGATACGGTGCAAAAAGTAAGTACCTTTCAGACAACTTGTGTGAGAAAAATATTAGACATTCTCTCCAGCATTGTAAAAGGAAAAAAAAAATAATTGTAGAATATGAGTCTGACCTTTGGCAAGCATTGCAAGTACAGGTTGCGAAAGGACTGAAGGAAATCTGGGCTAGCAGATATGCTAAATTGCACTAAACCGCCCAAATATCTTTGGTTAAAAAGCAAAACACTTGTGAGTGTTGTTAACAGGTGTTGAAATGTTTGATTTATGGAGGATTGTTTACCAACAGTACGATAAACCACCCACAGCACCTTACCTTAAAGAAACTTAGAACCTGTTTGTAATCTTGCTTTCTATGTAAGTTTATCAAGAAGCCAACTTGAAAAGCAATCAATTTCTTACAGCAACTCTAATGCCTTTTCACTTGGTTGCAGATTCGTTTGTAGTGTGGGATGCAGCAGCCATTGTGCTGAAAGATAGCAAGCCACTGAGAGAGTTCAAATTGTGAGATTAATACTGTTACATCCCTTTGTCACCCCTCTGCAGCCTTTGACTTTATTGACTATGATGCTGTTAAGACTTCAAAGAAAAGCTGATAGCTTAATATTTGCATAGCTAAAGACAATTGTTTACTTTAAATAAACTAACTCTGTTTTGAAGTTACTTTAAGAATAAATAGATAATTTTACGAATTTACCCTCAAGCTATGGCTGTACTTCTTGAATCAATGGAATTATCAGAACAAATAAATATTTATTTCATAAGTATCCTATTGGCTTTTGAAAAAAGTAGTTCTCTTTGAAATATGTATCTAGATGATAGAGTTATCCAACTGCTATTATGACATGTACTGAATGTTGTAGAAATGTGACCAAAGCTGTATGCCTTGTTTCAAATAACAGGAGACACAGGCCGAAATTTCCATGAAAATCAAACAAAGTTCTTTTCTGAGAGCCAAAACCTTTCACATTTGTATTTTTTTCAGTGACATTGCACCTTGTTGACATATGGAGCTCACAGAGAAAACGTGGCAAGAAAGCAAAAATATAAGTGTTTTATTCGTACATTATCCAAGAATTAATTTTTGTACTACTTTGTTATAGTTTTTGTAGAATATGAGTTGGGACAAATTCTGATTACTAAGTTGAACTAGGTACTCCAATCTTTTTCAGGTTTGTCTACCACAAATTTTGAAGGAAGAAAAAAAGTTCCTTGTATTAAGAGTGCTTGAGAGGTGTGTATATTTAAGCATGTATGCTATTTTAAAAAATACTAATTTTAATGGTTTTTATGCTATTTCCATAACTTTTAGAGTAGTTATCATATTAGCATTTTGGATTACAGTAGTCAGGTTCTTTTATGTCGTTCATCTATGCTTTTTTCAGATTCATTGTACTTAGATCTATAGGTGTGTAGACCAGCAGTCAAGGAAAGGGCATTGTGAATGCAAGAATGCTGAAGATGTGTTTTAAACTGAAAAAATTGCCCATTGCTGTGTTACATTCCTAAGGGAGGTGGTGGGAAAAGGAAGATTAAAGACCACACAGCTTAAACTTTGTTTGATATTCGACAGTTTAAAATATTTATTTCAGGAACTGGGGTACTTTTATTAAGTTCATAATAAGGGTCCAGATCCCTTTACAAATTTTGCAATAAAAACAACTAACAGGTACATCTAACAGTAAGTGTTCAACGAATTTATCTCTAGATGTTGCAACCTTCTCCACATAGAATTTCATTTTTATTTTTCTCTTTGCTGTATTTTACACTGCTGAACAACATAAGTAATTTTAAATATCTGGTTTTAGAAAAACATTAGAAAAAGTATTTCCATTTCTTACTTGTGAAATGTGACAGCTGAAACACACACAGAATGAGAAACTCCACTGCCTAAATTAGAACCACCTATGACATATTACTGAAAAACAAGTAACCTTTAAACAAAGCATCAAACAGTTCTGTAGCAATTCGTTCTTTCAGTCTCTGGATTACTTTTCCAGTGTTCAGACTTTTCATCCAGTCATCTTATCACAAGAGAAACTATATTTAGTGGAGTAACATATCTATGTATGCATTTAGTTTTTGTATTTAGTACAGCTGTCTTGTGAAGATAGGCTCAACTCTGGCAGTCTAATATAAACTATGTAAAATAGTTTGTGTATATCTCTTCTAGGATTCTTTTGGGATACTCCTATGATATATGCATTTGTAACATAAAATTTAGCACCATTATATGCAGAATTTATACCTTGACCAGTTTACTATGTCATTTTCATAGGAAGCTATCTGTTGTAATTTATCACCATGAGTCAGAATAAAAAAGGGAACTACGAATATCTCTACTTCGGATACCTAGCTTCAGCTTTCTTAAATAGGCTGATTTGTTTAGAAAGAGGTAATTGACCTTCTACTAATGAAAGTTCACTTGTAAATGTTCCAAGTTGAGCACCAAGATGTTAAGACTATGCCACTAATCAGGCTTAAAAATCCCCATCCAAATAATTTGTTTGACGATACAGGGTTGTTTTTTGTCATGATAATAAAATAAATACCCCAAGAACATAAGGAAGCTATATAAAATAAATGCAGACAAGTAGACAATTAGAAGGACAAAATAAAATCTTTAATACTTCAAATGCATAAAATAAAGTTGAAAAACAAATAAATTCCAGGGAGATTGTATGCCCCACTAAACTGGACACAAATGGGCAGATGAACAAGGGAAATCAAAAAGCAAGGTCTAGAGAGAGAAGCTTCTGTGTTAATGAGAAGAAAGGAATATAATGCTAAAAGTTCATGAGGTATTTCTTATGATACTCTGATGGATTTCTGGAGCTAAGAAAAAATGATGTGTGGAGTAGCAGTGGTAGGAAGTAGACAGCTTGGATACACAGGACATACAGCATGTTCATGTTTGATGGGAAAAGTTTAAGGATAACAAGGAGAAGAACATAACATAAACAAACACGATACTCCTTCACTATAAGCTTAACACATAATAGTGTTAAAATGTGTAAAAATTAAGATTTCCATTTTGTGTGTTTATAGAACATATATACTGCAGTGCAAGTAAACGACTGCCAGGTGAATAGGTAGATGTAAGCAAGTTTGGAATTAGTTAGCTGAACTGAATACAGAATATGACACAGCCTTCCTACTTAGCTACAAGGCAGAATCATGGCCCTTGAATAGATTCCAGTGCTGCTGGAAGGCTTGCCCTGTTATGTCTGTCTAGTCTGAATAGTACTTCTGAGTTATAGCAAAAGAGGACACCCTTGGTTATAATTTAGACCATGACAAGTGTCTTGTTCTAAACTGGAAACATAATCTTCATTGCCTTTTGGCAAGTGAAGAGAAAGAAAAAGTTGTTTCCTGCCACATGACAGATGACTTTGGGGTTTGTTGCTTTGTTCTGAAGCACAGAAGAAAGGACCATTAAGCTCAAATTTATTCTACTATAATTTTTTGTGATATACAACTGTGAAATGCTGTGTAAATATTAAGCAAGTTTAATTACGAGACACTTCCTTGCATTTCCACCATTTCTTTTTTATTTGCCTATGTTTTATGTTTTCATTAACCCTGTTACTGCTTCAAAAACATGGCAGAGTAAATAGCAAGCAAACGTGTTCAGGAACTTGTACTGGATTCTAAATGATTTTGCAGCTTGGCTGTGCTTGTTTATTTTTCCACTAAAACCCAGAAGGTATAGAGAAGATCTTTAGAACCAACTTTAGGCTCTGCTTTTTGAAAATTGCAGGCATAGCTTCTAACGCATCAAACCGTGTTCTTGTTTCTGCTGCTAGTGAATGGATGCTCCAAAATATCTGGCGGGATAACTCATGGAACTGACTGCATGCCAAAGAGAAAAAGTGTGTGCAGTTAAGTGCTTTACAAGTAATCTTAGTGGTTATTGTTACTGAGCAATCTGTTGAAATAAGCTTCATTGAACTATAATTCTGACAATCAGCCTGGATTCCTTGTCAGGTTTATGTCTGAAGTGTTGTGGTTTCGGGAATTTTACTGGAATTATTTATATTAATTTTGCTTTGCTGTTGGTCTCACAGACTATAAAGTAATATTTTTAGGAGATGCTGACCTGAAGTAACCAGAAAGCATCTTCTTCCCAGTTGTCTGTCTAAACATGAGTCAGTAAATGAACTTTCAATAGATCTTATGATTTACTGGAGGCAACCATCCAGCCTAATCTCTGTGGTAAATTAACCGACCTCAGTGCTCCTTTTCTGTGCAGAGACTAAGCATGACAGAGGGAGAACAATGAAACCTTACCCCTTCACACCATGACTTAGTGGGCTGCGTATCACTAAATACACTGAAAAACTACCCTAAAGACCTTCGTGATGCCAAGTAGGGTTCATTATGTCTTACATACACCCTTTTAGCACCAAGGAAACCAGCATTTGATTCCAGACTGTCCTGTGGCTGTGTTTTGGTTTCAGGCAGCTATGGAAAGCGAAGGCAGGGGGAAGATGACATTGAGGTTAGACGTGCTCTATACACAACCATTGCAAATAGGAGTAAAATAACCACTCAGAGTATTTAAAACTTAATCTAGCTTTTGCTTGTGCAGACACATACTGGCTTTCAATGCAAAATACTGAAAAACTGGAACATGCTGGCTTACAGTGCACTTGCCAAGGGAGTATGACTACTTCCAGTGTGTGAAGACAGTGTCCATGATCATATTTCCTTTTGGATGGTAGGGATGTAAAGAGTGCAGGTGGGTGGTTCTTTAACTGCAGCATGGTTATTTGGAGAGAAAACAGTGTGGCAGATACAGATTGGTTTGCTGTTTATTTTCATTCTGGCTACTAGCACATCTATGAGCACAATGTCCCTTCCACGTTTTCCAGGGGCAGTTCCACAACATAAACCAATCATCTGCATCAGCAATAGGCTTGCTCCTAAAAATATTTACCAAGCTCATGTGAGCCACAGTCAACTGAAGTTAAACACAAATTTTCCTTTCTGTGGATGCTGCTGAAGTTATAGTCCTTGCTAGCAATAAAAGTTAAACAATGGTAGAAAATAAAAAAAAAAGTTCTGAGTACTAGCGGAATAGAAGCATACAATTATAATAAGAACATGTTAAAAAGTTGTTTCTGAGCATAGTGGTAACTCTAGCATCATTTCACATTTGCAGAAAAAAAAAATTATTCTAGAACTGGGGATATCTGAAAATGTAACTTTTTTAACATCCTTATCATTAAATATGGCTTTATATTTGCATGCAGTACTCATTTTAGACATTCAGAGGCCTCTGATTCACATCATGGCATCAATAAAAGTTTAGTCATCTTTCTTTCTTTAAATCTTGACTTGCTTCTACTTAGAAAATAATCTTCTGGGCCTGTTTTGTAAAGTCCTAAGCATCTAAGCATCTTCAGATTTTTTTATGATCAGCCACTTGTTAGAAAATACAAGAACCTTATACTATTTGCTGTACATTGTTAGCCATTCCCAAACATGTTTCTTTGCCACAGTTTAGATTTTGCTTTTTTAAACAGCACTGAGTATATTTTGTACCATCTTAGGAGTAGTCTCACCCAGTTCATTAAAAGGTTCTCCTTGGTTTCTTCAGAGGCCTTGAGATGTATGTTATCATTATCAGGAGCAGACTAGTATCCTATTCTCAAGCTCTTTTGAAGCAATTATATGGCAAACAATTTTCCTACTACTCTAGGTAGGGGATATGATGTATCCTGAGATCATTGGTCAAGTGACATCTCAAGTCACTAAAATTCCTATCTGTAGCCATGTGGAACTGGAGAACTAAAACCAAATTAAATTGTCCTATACATTTGAATAGATTTATACATTATAACACTGATTTAAAAACAATTAAGAAATCAAGGAAACTTTAACAACACTCAGGACAGTTTGGACTAGATACATACGATCTATAGTCTAAGGCACTATGTCAGTATATTTTGTAGGACAGGTAATATTGTGAATCAGGTATGGAACCACCAGTCTGACTTCACACAAAATATGGGACGTTGTTCCTGATAACAAGTAAAAAGAAAATGTCTAGACTAATATTATTGCTATGTATCATGGTTTGGCTTAGGTTTTATTCTTCTTAACTGTAATTTTCTTTGTGAACACTAGATGAAGCCCTGATGCTTCCACACAACAGAAAGAGAACTCAATGAGCTGTGCCGGGTTGTGTATACTGAAGTCCCAACTTCTGCTAAGTCAAAACAAGTAGAGGGGATTTTTTGGTGGTCTGCTCTTCTGTTCCACAGGCAAATCCCTCTAAGCTAAGAGTGTTCCCTGTCAGGATAATTGAACAACTAATTAAAGTAAAAAGGGCCGTATGCTTCTTTTCATTTTCACACTGTCTTTTAAAATATATTTCCTTGCCCTGTTTTCGCTTGTCTTTTAAAGAAGTTTTTTTTTCAAAAAGTAGAAATATCTTTCATAATCTACCTTCAAAATGATGTTTAAATTTACGTTCTGAAAAGCCATCTGTGTGGTTTGCTGACCCTTGTGTGTCCTTGTGTTTCAGTGGATGAAAACAACTGAGAAGTTGAATGCTCTTTTCTCCTGTTTTCTCCTTTTCTCCTGCATTCCTGCATGAGTAAGATCAAAGAGAAAAGCAGGCATGAAAAGAACAGAGGGACAGTAATGGGGAGCCAGAGGCAGAACATACACTGTAGTCCCACAGTTGTTGAAGAAAATGAATCAAAGTGATGCGGCTTTTGGAAATGACTGTTGGTTGGCTCTTTTCATTAATACAGCTTTACCACCTGTACTGTGATACTCTAAGGACCTCTAATAGAATAAAGCTGTTTGGCCAACTTTCCATTTGGAAAAAAATCACAGCCTGCAGAGAAGGTATTTCCATTAAGAGGATTGTACTCACTCAATTGCACATGTAGTAGAGAAAACAAGCAAATGTATAACATGTAATTTAAATATCCTCTTTGGCGACAGTTTATGGCTAAGTAACATGTAGGTGTTTATCTCCTGCAGAGTTCATTGGACTTCACTCCAAAGTTCTTACCTGGCCGCAGATCCAAGATGAAGTGTAACAAACTCCTCCTAGTCTATTCTGAAGCTGTGTTACAGGACACAGGAGCAGCACTGAAATGGTAAAACATTGCCTCAAGGAACTTTGAACTCAAAGAGCTCGAGGTTACCTCTCTGCAGCATGTGAAAAGTTTCTTTATTTTAGAGAATTGACAGGAGTCTAAGGAAATATAAAAATGACTCAATCTATCTTGGAGTGAGAAATTCAAGAGATAATGAGAACCCGCGTGACTGCACCTGGTCTACCTTTTGAGTGTGAAGACCCCCAAGTATCAGATTGTCTACTGATGCATTTTCTCACCTACCTGCAGTAACTTGGAACTAGTCAGACATGGCGTCCACTCTGAGTTCACAGAACGTCCTGGTTTGGGGTGAAGCAGAGACAACTTTCCGCTCAGTAAGAGAAGCTCTTGCTTATACTTGTTGCTGTGGCAACCAGGGTCAGCTGACTTGGTTGTTTACCCTGTGGAGTGATTGCATCTGGGGGTAGGTGTGGACAGGTCAGGTGACCCAAAACTGACCAATAGGGTATTCCATCTCATCTGCCATGCTCAGAATAAAAGCTGAGGGATCAAAGTGGCTCTCCTTCAATGGTTCTTCTCCAATGTTGTTTCTTCAGTGGCTTGGCTTCTTCAGTGGCTTGGCTTCTTCAGTGGCTCGGCTTCTTCAATGGCTCTCTCTTTCTCTGATGTCTGAGGAGGACACAGTCAGTTCATCTACCTTTGATCCTGAGCTGTGGGTTTGTGAAGCTAGATCCAGAATCCAGTTCCCATCTGTCACTGAGTCCAGTCTGGAACTTTCCCGGTGCCTGCTGGTGACATCTCCCTGGGAGCTTGATACGGTTTTGTATATATTGTATCTATGTAATTATTTCCTTTTATTATTAAAATTTCATTAAAGTAGTTTAGTTTTTTCTAAACTCATAAATCTCTTTATCTCTCTTCTTCCTCTTCTTGGAGTGAGAGGTAGGGGAGAGCATCTGGTGTCTTGTCATTGGCCAACCTAGTCCAAACTGCAACACAGAGCCACTGCCTAAAAAGGGCTTCTCGCAAGAGAAAACTGCAATTGTCTAGAAAAGGAAAGCATTTTAAAGATCTAGTATGGTTTCTGTAACAAGAGGGCCATGCTGATAGCTGGTCAGCTCAGTCTGTAGCTCAACTTGAAAGCGCTCTTGTGTTTCTGACTGATGTGAAGTTCCTGTATAGTAGAATCAAATAATATTTTTCTAACATTAATAGAGATGGCATTTCAAGGGAGGCAATGTCTTGGAATTAGTTATTCCCAGCCTTCTTGGTTCTTGTTTGTAATAAACAGATAATTTTATGCCATCAGTACTTAAAGATTTTCCATTAGTGGAGAACTCCTTTGGATGCATATGACTTTTCTCCAGAGAGATTAACAGACTGTGGTCATAAACAGTATAGTCATCAAGTACTTCGTATTATGCCTAAAGAAAGGATAAGAAGTAACAGAGAAAGCATAATAATGGCTAAAGGACTGAATAGGGTCCTTTCCTTGTTACAGAAATAACCGTGAATGTGTCAGCTCTCCCAAAGGCTGTTAAATCAAATTCAGGATTCCACTTCTTTAAATATCTAGGAACTGGATTTTCTAAAAATGAAGCAGTTGAAAGCTATGGTAAACATACTGTACTTCAGGTGCGTTGATAAAACTTAGTGTAGAATGCAGAAACTGGGGATCAACAAAATGTTATGAAAGGTACTTCTACAGGATTAAGGGCTATCCCATCTAAGTATGTTCCAAAATGAAGGTAACTTTCTCTGGGATCACCTTTTGCAACTGAAAGAGAACATGTGTATATATTCTAGTGTAGTACAGTTAAAACACTGATAATGTTTCATTTTTGTTTTTTCCTTATCCTTTGTTTGTTTAGCCATCTGAAGCCAAAATCTGCCATATTTACACTGAAAAATATATCTGTGTTTATCTATATGTTTTTACTCCAGAATACCTTATCTAGTTCAATTAGAAGATTACTTCAAAGAAAAAGCAGCAGAACCAATTGCTGGTAGAATCATGTAGGGCAAACTTTTTCTATGAGTACTTAGTTACTGATTTCCTGACCCAGTGCAGTGATACTAGTGCCACTCACTATAATTAATGACATCACAATTGAGTTCTTATTATTAAATTGTTCGTGAATCTCAACAATTCATTCAGCTGTTTAGATCATAGATTCTGCAAAGTGTTTAAAAGAAGCCTTTTTGTACCTGGAATTTATTGACCACTGCTGGTAAATTTAACCACCAGGTGACAGCATTGTTCCACTCAAATACAGAGCTGGACATTTTTTATCAGGCAGGAGAAGACTATAAACTCTCAGAGGACGAAGTTTAACAAAATTAAAAATTTAGATTTCCTACTTATGCTGTAATTTTTTTCAGATTTTTTTTCCTAGGCTCAAGTAACCTGTTTTAACAAAGCTTAAATATGTAAGAGTTTTAAAACCATATTACCTCATGATAATCCCTCAAAGCAAACACCAATAACTTTCCTCTAATCTCTGAAGGAATTTCTCTCAGAAACTTGCCTTTCGGTTTTCTATTAGGCATGATCATTTTTCTGATAAGCATTTTCTAGTGGCATGCAATTTTACATTTTTCTATGTAATTTCTAAATATGTAATTTCTAATGTAATTCATGATAATGTCCCTTTTCCTGATTTCCAATCTGAATTTGCCTGATGCAGCTTCATTCCATTTCCTTGTATCCTATCACTGGCCACCATAGAGAGGAGATCAGCACTTCCAGCTCAGCTGCCCACATTGAGGAAGCTGTAGACTGTGATGAGGTCATACCTCAGCCTTCTCTTCCCCAAGCTGAACAAACCAAGTGACCTTAGCTGCTCCTTGTAAGTCTTGCCCTTGAAGCCCTTCACCATCTTGGTCACCCTCCTGTGGACACACTCTAATCGTTTGATATCCTTCTTATATTCAGCTGCCCAAAACTGCACACAGTACTCAAGGTGGGGTTGTACCAGTGCAGTGTAGAGTGGGATAATCAACTCCTCTGACCAGCTAGCCATGCTGTGCTTGATGTACCCCTATTGTAGTATTTAAAGTAATTGCTGATCTTATTAAGCAGCTGAATGGGCAGTAAAACCTTTTTTAACTTGGAATCACTAAACCTTTGCCTAAAGATAATACAGTTAATATGTTTATGTGTAATAAACACTCCTACAACTGATATTATTTTGCATAGCTCCAGTGCAATCAAAATATATATAGGTTGCACATACTTCATGGTGGTGACTTTTGTAGCAGATTCTTCTGTGAGCTTCAGGGTACAAGCCTGGATTCAGAGAATTAGCATCGGTTAGCTCGTTTGTCCTAATTTTTAGCTCTGCACTACAAATCTGGCTTTTGCATGTATTTCACTCTGCATCACAGTGCCATCAAGATACATGGATGCAACTGATAATGAAAAGTGAGCTGCAAGAAAAGCCGATGGGAACTGAATTTTGAACATGGAGTATTACATAGTGCTAATGCTTTGAAGGAACGTGCTGCAGACATTTTAATTTGAGCATAAAAATACTGGATTTTTTTTATATATATATATATATATATATTTTAATCTCAGTCCCTGTGCATCAGTAAAATGAGAATAACAATGCCTTCATTCACTGCAGAAGTTCAAAAGATTAATGCTGGAGAAGCACTCAACTGTTATATCAAGGCACTGTATAAAAATCTCTAAGAGGAGTTCTCTTAGACTCAAATGTTCTCTTCCAGTTCCAGTGTTCAGTAAATAGCATCTGGATTTGTACATTGAATAATTAAGAGAGTAAAAAGAAATAGCTGCTCCCCTAAGAATTACTGGCCATCCTTGTACCCTGAAGGAGTCAAGGGTCTATAGTGGTAAACTGTATGTGATCATACAAGTAACAATTTTATCTTCCTGCATATGCACAAGGACAAATTATACTATGTAAGCCTTTGTTCTTGAAAATGACTGAACCAGTCTAGTTGAAAACTTCGTCCTGAGGCAGGGAAATTTCAGCTCAGGTGATAAATATTTGGTGTAGTTATAAATAACTGAAAAAAACAGTTATTAATGATGGAAATTTGGGAGCAATCATAATAGATACTGCTACCTCTAACTACCTGGAAAGAGTAGGCTTTATTGCAATGCTAATCTGAAGGATTTTATTTTTTAAATTCTCAGAAGTAAAGACTTTCGTCATTAAATGTTAAATGATTGGGTTTTGTTTCATACTGTTCATTAACTGATGTTATTAACTGATTTTGACACAGTCTTTTATGTAACAGAATTCTGAAATTTCTTATAGAAGAAAGGAGAATACTTTGGAATTGGCCTAGGATGCAGGAGACCCTTGTTCAGGTAATGTTGATGAATTCATACTTTGATGAATGTTTAATGCATTTTTACGTTATGATAGTGTGTTAGCACTGAGGAAGTATCAAGTTGCTATACATGGTAGGTTTTGGGGAGAGGTTGGTTTCATTATTTACCAAATTCTATCAAATTGCTGTATGTAGCCAGACACAACTACATCATTTAACTTACACTGCGTTCATTGTAATCATATATTTTAGAATAAACAGTAAAGGTTAGCCTTAAGTACATGCCAGCAGAGGAAAACTTTCATTAGGAAAGATTGAGGTTGACCGGTAATTACAGAGGTAACAGTTCATGCCTCTATAGTTGAAGGTTGAGTCAGTGTTTCCAATATAAACTATTATTTTCCGGGGTTTCTACTCACTTATTCAGAAATTTTGTGGTCACATCTTACGGACAATATTTTTTTATAGGCTATAGGTAAATTCCATTGTGGCAATGCAAAGAAATACACATTCAACAAACAGCACTCTAACCTTTCAGAAACTGAAAAGATTCCTTAACTGATTGATGTGAAATGTTTGGGGTCAAATGCAAAAACACTGGTGCAAAACACTGGTGAAAATCTGTGCAAAGATATTAAAGTATTCAACATAAATCTGTTCTAGTGATATTCTATAATGTGAGTTATGCTGGTTAGTTCCAGCACACCTGACTGTATTCCACTACCTTTGATGTACTAAAAGCATTCTGGTAACTCCTACTCTTAACTAGATTACAGTAATTAATATGCTATGGGTGATGTAGCTTGAAAATATCTTCCTAACACAGCAGAATGTTTCAGGATGAAGTGACTGCCTTGATTTTAGCTAAATTATTCCATGATAAATTGCCTACATAAATTACATCTTAATTTGTTTATGCCTTTATTTATGTATTTATTAATTTTAAACCAGTGATAAGGAGGGCTGGAGCATTTGGAATCACTCAGGTTCAAAAAATGGTCCGAAAGTTATTTGTTTGATTTGTGTGCATATTCTACTCTTCAGCAATATCGTTGGATGAAAAATATTTATGGAACAGGGGGAAATATATTAGCCATACCTCAAAGAGCTTACCTTCCAATTTTAGATAGGACATGATGAATGAGGATGATAAACTGTACAGAGATGATGAAGGTGAAGAGAACAAGGCTTGCAGCAATATTTTCAGGCAATGATTTGGTTTTGGCATTTAGAGACACAGTGATTTGATTTCAGATTGGTGGGGTGTTTGTGGCTGAGTCATCTTGCACATTAATTTAAGAAGGGAGTGCTAGGAGATATTTGAATGAAAAAATGAGAGATTTTGCAAGCCAGAAGTTGAAGTGAGCTGATGCATCAGGATGACAATAGAGACATGGAGAGTCTGTGGGAGAAATGGGGGGAGATTAAAACACTGGCATAACTGTCAGAATTAATGACTGACAAGATACTGAAATAGATGTGTATTTATCACACAGTTTATCACACTGCATTAAGGGCTCAAGCCTGTAAAATGGAAAATATTCTCAGCCAATTTACCAGTGTAGTTAAGCGTGTGCTTTAGTGTTAAGGATATGCAATTACAGATTATTTAGTCTATCTGTTTTGATTTTGTCTTAGCCAATATTAGCTGATGGGTTTTCCTGTAAGTTCTAAACATGTTTTTTATGCTTCATTTACTCTGGCTTTGCCTCCCTTTTATCTTGCTGCATTTAGATTTTTTCATGACTGTAGCTCTATTGTAAATATGCTCATGAATAAGGAATACATCAGTTTTATCCAATATGGTGCTAGCAGTTTGTATATGCATGTGTGTTCTCTTTGAACTGCTCTCCCTTCTGCATTAGAAATGAATATTTGAATATTAGAACACTATTGTTTAATTGTCAGCTCTTCTCCTTTAACCAATTTACCAACTCTCTACTTCCAATTGAGAATGCTATAAACATGCACATACTGGCTCATGTGGGAAATACTCACTTAGTAAAGCCTAAAGAAATTTTGCAAGGGGTGTGGAAAGGATGTTAATGCCCAAAGCCCCTGCGGAGCAGTTTAGGATGAGTCAGGTTGTATCCTCTAGGGGTGTGCACTCCAGAACAGTAACCTCACCACCCTTGGAGGAAAGGTGCAGCCTAGTTCCTCATCTAGGCTGTGGTACCTGCACAGTTGAGGAGGCATTGAGGATATGGGCCAACACTCACCTCATCCACTTCAAAGCCCTGCAGAAAGGTGGAGAATCATGTTTGATCCCCTAAGGGAATCTTACCAAAAAAAGCAAAGACCTTTATATAGAGAGGGTTATATTGATAAAAATTAAATATGTGTGTGTGTGCCTACAGTCCATCAATAAGAGCAGTACAGTGTTCTGTGGGTGTTACGTTTCTTGTAAGTCATCACCCTTGTAAGTCAACACAGGGGTACAATTATCAGGGTTGTGGCTGTATTGAATAACTTACTAGAAAGATGTGGATCCGCTTACCAGCTAAGAATTGGAGTTTGTACATCTAAAAGGCATTTTTAAAGGAGGGGATCACAGACTAGAATCATCCTGTATCTCTCATTAAATGTTATGCTGCACAACTCTCAATGCATGACTAGAAAAAAGACCTCTCTCAAGACTACCTGAAAAATCAGAGTCCAGTTATACGCCATAACAATGGCCTTCTCACAGACAACGGACAATAATTGATATAATTTTAGAGGAGCCAATCACTTAACAAAATAAAATAGAAAACCCTCAGAAAACAAATCTATACTGCTGCATTGGTTGCTTCAATCTAATGCGCATAAGGGATGAATACACAGTAAAGCTGGCAGAAAACAATTTCTGGGCTCTAATCAGCTAAAAATTTGGAAGTGACACAATTTTTTGACACTCGGTGAAATTCATGATTCAGTTAACATCAGATTTTTATTAAACATTTAATAAAATGCAAGGAATATTTCATCAAAAAGCTCCAATAAATGCTAGAAAATGTTAACTGTAAGATAAAATTTTAATAGAAATTTGAAATTTTACTAACACTTCACTTACATCAACTAGCATTTGGAGTTAATGAAAACTGCAGTACTAAAACCTGATTTTATAAAAGAAAAGTCTCATTTCTCTCCGTGTCACAAACTGCCTTCGGGCCAGCAGCTACCTGGACTGTGCCTTTTCACCAGAGTTGTTGGTTTCCACAGTTCTCAAACTCTGCCTCTGCTATAGTTTATCTTTTAGAATAACGTTTGTGTAAGTGGCCCTCTCAATCTCAGAATATGAGAAAGACATGTTTTCTAGGGCAACATAACATCTTCTGTTAGATCTTATGATTGCACCTGGGGAAACAAGCAGAACTATTTTTGAGCCTCCCTGTTTTTTGGTTTTGGTTTTAAACTAAATTGATAGACAGATTCTTCAGTTCTGAGGGAAGGATTCTCTATGTAAAAAACGTGACTGTTCAGCTTTTAATATGCGTATGAAAGGAAATACTTTTTCCTTTTAATCCTTGCAACAACTTCTGTGGTAACACAAGTGACATTAGCAGAATGCTGTTTGTATTTCTTTTGAGTTTCCTCCTTGAGATCCACTCCAGCTGTAACTTTTCGGCTGAAATAAGTGAGCTGATGATATTAAGCTGGTAGAGAAAAGGGGAGACTCATGGTTGTTTTCTCTATCTGTATGCTTGCATAAGATACAAATATGGCATATGTGTTGTGTGTAACATGGACCCCATATGGTCTATCCATGTTCTCTGTTTTGTTTATTGCTTTTCTTCTCAGACAGTCACATTAAGACAGGATGCCTGGTCTAGAACATCAGCTGGACTTCCCTGTTTCTCTTCTTTCTCCATTCTGTTTCATTCCAAGATTCTTTTGTGTAAGAATTGCAGTCTCCAATCTCTACAGACATCATTATTGTTTGTAAAGAATTTTCTGGCATAATCCAAACTGTAGGGAAGTCTGTTGTTTATGCCAAGAAATAGTATTTAGTGGATATACGAAAATAAGAAGTGCCACAAGTAAAATCTGTCTTCACACTGACATAGTTTACTACAAAACTAGTTGTAATGAACTACAGTTTTACAATACAATAAAAAAGACAAATTCTAAATCTGGTGGCCAATATAGATTCGTAGACAGGCATAGATGCATGCACTCAACATCATGAAGTGCAAGCCAAGAAGGCATGTAAACATTTGGTTCACTGCTGTGATACAGAGCAGAAAACAGACTTCAAAGACATCATACACGATGTTGAAATTGGTTCCCTGCTGACTTTCCTAGAAGTGATTCATCCAGAAATGGGACAAAAAATGTTTCATGTATAACAAAGAGCACACAGCAGGAACTGGCTGTCCTTTCTTCACCAGGTGACTAGCAAATAAAATTTGGAAGAGTTTGTGAGTGACAATATCCGTAACTCCTAGACGTGGCCAATAGCCTCTTTACCTGGGAAAATCTGTATTGGTATAGAAAACATTTCAGTCTTTGCTGACATGGAAAAGCTGGCTACTTGCTTTACTTGTCAAATGAGGTCATGTAGAGTTGGAGAGGGAGAATACTTTATGAACTCAACATTAAAAAAAAATAATTGCACATTAACATTTAATTACCTATATGAACTGATTTAGAGAATAGGTTATAATTTTTCTCAGTACTGATTTGCTCTGTGTATCACAGTCACATTTCACAGGCTTTCAAATTTACAGGACAGATGAAGTTTTTAAATAATTTGCTACCTAACTGCTTCCTTTTGGGTGTCTAAATTACATGGCTGAATTTTTGCAGCTCTCAATTAGACAAGAATCCCCAGCAGCTCACATTTTCCGTGGGAACTGTAGGGTGCTGAACCCATCTGAAGACTTTCATTTGTGTTCCTAGAAGGGACTTGGACTCATGCAAGTTTCCTGCAGCATATTTTGTTTTTACCTCTGTCCTTGTCACAGGAAAACAAAAAATCTTTCTGACAGAGTTTGTCAGATTTCATTTCCTAATGGCCACCTATGCAATGCAGGTTCATCATTAACTCTCAGAAGAGTTAAATTCATCATTTAACACTTCTGAGAAAGATTTACAAAGGTGCAAAGCAATTAAGCATTTAACTTATACTGAGCTGGGAGGAAATAATAACCACAAGGCTCTAATGCAAGCCTTGTTTAATTATTCCAGATTACACTGAGATCTTCAGATAAAAGATACTGTAGTATATCTGTTAACAAATTGACTGCTTTCTGTTGTTCAATAGAAATTGTTATGTTTTGTTTGTTTGTTTGTTTATATGATTTGAGTAAATGTAACTAGCACACAGACAGTACTTACCATGTTGAAACTTGCTGCCTGTGAAAAACACTTCTGTCACGGAATAAATATTGACAGTGGTTGTATCCTGTTTAATGTTTGTTGTTATTTTATGTACTTTGATGGAGGTTTGTAATGCAACATTTTGATCCAGAAGCCCATCCCTATTCAAGAATATGCCATAGTTTGAAAGATTCATTGATACCTTGGCAGCATGATTCACATAGCTGTGAAGGTGCTGTTACCCAGAAAGTCAGTTTTCAGTGCACCCTTTACACTTCTCTCTGCATGCCAGCACCAGCCTACATAGGAAATTTTAAAGTCTTTACAAAAAAAAACCAACAAAACAAACAGCAAAACAACCAAAGAACAGAAACATCTAGGAACTGCATATAACCTTAATGTGATTGAGGGTAAAAATGTTACCTCAGGCCTCTTCTTGCCATCAGTTTCTTGTTTTCTAAAAGACTTGTTGCGAAGTACCTAGTAGGAATTGTATTTTATTGCTCATAAAGTTATAACATCAGGCCCGTTGGTATCAAACATGAGAAAGAGTGACATCCTGAAAGAAGTCATAGCCTAATAAGGACAAAAGCGACCACGTCAGGTTCTTGGTGAAAGCACACTCGAGGCTGGGGTTCAGCAGCTTTAGTAAAGGCTCATTTAGCCTCTACACCTTTCTGTGTAGACCCTCTGTTACTTAGAAAAGTTGCTGTATACCTCTCATGCACTAGGACATGAAGAGCTCAGCCCCTTAAGGAAATCCAGCTCTTCCCATCTTCATAACCTGGACTTTTCAAGACTCAGCTGCAGTCATGGTACTGAGACTTGATTCAGAGTGCCAAGCTTTATGCCTTTTTTTTTCCTCCTGTTATAGTGTCACTAAACCTATAAAAAAATATATTAATTTGTGATTTAAATGAGAGGTGAAATGTAATGAAGCGAGCGGTGGCCATGGGCAGCCTAATTTTGCTTGCTCATATGTGTAATCTTATTGCTGTGATTAAAGACTTTTCAGCAAGGCTCCCCATGTGAGGTTTGTAGCATAAGAACTGGAGACAGTAGTTTAGAAATCACGTCTGCATGTTGACAAGTGATGTACCTTTCAGATGAGACAGCTGAATCACAATACACAGGCAAACAAGAATCAAAATTATATACTTCTATATGAAGTTGTATATGTACTTCAGTAATAATCAACAGTTCTCTTAACTACACTTAGAGATATTTTAAACCAGAAGACACGGTAACTCTGCTCCTCCGAAAGTATGCAAATGCCTAAAGGCTCAGAAATTTCATTCAGTTCTTCTATAGAGGTAGATATGAATGGCGGACAACAATCTTCTAGGCTTGTGCTTAAAAAATATCTGCAGGTTATTCAGTACTATGATGAATAGTGCCTGGAAGTATTCCTCATTTATCTGGTGATTTTTATGCTTTAGAAAAATTAGAGTTTGGGTTGTAGCCAAATAACCTGTATTAACGCCATTTTTATTCAGTAGTAAAATTTTTCAAGTATGTTTTCCTGTTAGACTATTTGACTCCGTGGCGTGCTTCTAGACACTAACAAGTGGCGGTTCTATCCATTTGTGTGGGTTTACACATTGTAAATCCCCTGCTGTCACAGCTGACTTACTTGTAGTGAGCAAGAATACCAAAGCCAAAAATACTTCCCAGCATTTTATTAGCATATCATAATTTATGATGATTCATTGTGCATTAAGTGCCATGTTTTCCAGCCTTTTAGGCATATGGTGTGGCACAGTCAAGTATTAAAAATATGATCCTTTTGTGATTAAAGATCTAGCAAGAGATTTGGGCTGCTTGATAGTTTGCTTATTAGCTAGATAGTGGCATAGGGGCACCTCAAGCTTTACAGTCATTAGTTGCTAAGGATGTAGTGGGAAGACAGAAAGGTTGTTAGCTATGATTCTCATAGCAAAAAATTTGCATAAAGGATTCAGTAGTAAGTTAGCAGAACATAACACCAAATCATCAGGAGTGGGAGCTGAGCAGAATTTTTAAGTTGTGTTTTCTTGATCATATATAATTTGTCACGTAATAATGAGGTTGTATTTGAAATCTATGGAGGTCTATGTGAACTTTTAACCAAGTAGTCCTCTGGAAGAAGGTAAATGACATCCTGGTCTCCAAGCTGATAAAATATGGCTTTGATGGACTGACAATTCAGTTGATAAAGAACTGGCTTGACGGCCACACCCAAAGAGTGGCTGTCAATGGGTCCATGTCCAAGTGGAGGCCAGTGACAAGTGGAGTCCCTCAAGGATCAGTACTGGGACCGGTCTTGTTTAACATCTTCATCAGCAATGTGGACAGTGGCATAGAGTGCACCCTCAGCAAGTTTGCCGGCGACACCAAGCTGTGTGGGACGGCTGACACGCTGGAGGGAAGGGATGCCATCCAGAGGGACCTTGACCAGCTGGAGAGGTGGGCCCATGCCAACCTCATGAAGTTCAACAAGGCCAAGTGCAAGGTCACGAGGACGATCAGAGGGCTGGAGCACTTCTCCTATAAGGACAAACTGAGAGAGTTGGGGTTGTTCAGTCTGGAGAAAAGAATGCTCCAAGGAGACCTTATAGTGGCCTACCAGTATCTTAAGGGGGCCTACAAGAAAGCTGGTGAGGGACTTTTTAGGATGTCGGGTAATGGTAGGACTGGAGGGAATGGATTAAAACTAGAGATGGGACCATTCAGACTGGACATTACGAAGAAGTCCTTCACCATGAGGGTGGTGAGACACTGAAACAGGTTGCCCAGAGAGGTGGTGGAAGCCTCATCCCTGGAATTTTTTAAGGCCAGGCTGGACGAGTCTCTGAGCAACCTGATCTAGTGGGAGGTGTCCCTGCCCATGGCAGGGGCGTTGGAACTAGATGATCTTTAAGGTCCCTTGCAACCCTAACAATTCTATGATTCTAAATAAAGTTTTCCAACCTTCAGTTTCTTAGTGAGAACCTCAGACATTCAGAAACATTCAGAATGCTTAGTAGAGTTCTATGTGATTCACCTGTCTTACCCGAAAAGACATAAATAACTGTAATAGTACTTGTTTGAGAAACATGGTAGGCAATTTTCAGATTAGACAAAGGTAGAGAAAATGAGGAATTCATTTGAATCTAATTAAATGCATAATATTATTGTCTGCTTTGACAAAATAAGCTAATCCCTCATGTATCTGAATATGTTTTAAAATACCACCTATTGAGTGAAATATACTGTATTCAACAAATTACCTTATTGTCTTTGCAGCTAGAAACTATATCTTAAGATGCTGGCATATTAGAAGCTTAAATATTAGGTACTGTGGAAAATACTTAAATATTTTTAGATTGTAAATATTTTGGGATTCACACCATTTTTTTGAAACAAAATGTAATTCAGTATTAGTAGTAACACCATATTTATCCAACATTCTGGTGTCCCAAGTTACTTGCCTTCCAGGCACTGGATCATTGCAGATAACAATACACAAGTCAGTGATAAACCTTCTGTGTTCTGTTATGTACTTGGTCATCAGGAACCATAATGTTGCTTTCCCACATTATTTTGTACCATGTGATAGAAGATAACTCCTGTAAAAGTTATGAATAAATGTGTCTCTTTTGCCATTGAAATGTGTGTTTATTTTCACTTTAAAGACTGCAGCAAATAGGAAAGTGCTAGAAGGGTGAGAAATTTCCTTGATTCAAAATCAAATGAGCACCTGAAGACAGTGTATATCACTGAAGTTTTTTTGTCCTATTACAGCAGGGCCAGTCCTGAGTAGCAAACTCAGGCAAAGACGAAAGTCTTTAGCTTTAGCAAACCAGGAGTTTTGTAAACATTTTCTTTAGCTTTGAAAATACACACATGGAAGACTTGAGATGCTTAGCTGTGACCTTCCTCTACATTTTGAATTTGTAATGAAACCTGAGGCACTGGCAGTTTTGAGTGGCTTGGGGGATTTCACTGCACTTACACATTGGTCTGTCACAAGAACAGTAGTAATGGCAAAATTTGTTAGTGATTCATAGTTTCTCATTTACACCCAGGCTTGCGTCATGTACTGTGTTGTGTATTTCCTTTCTTTTCAAGTATGTTTTTTGGGACTGGTTTATTGTTGACTGGGAAGTGGAGCTGTTCCCAGTGCATTCCTAAGGAAACATCCTGTACAGGAAGACAGATTTGTTTTATTTTACATACAGCTGCCAGTATACTTTAAAGTGAATGGTCTTCTCAGGGTTTTGTGGGTTTTTTTTGGTTTCGTTTGGTTTTGGTGGGGTTTTTTTGTGTGTGGTTTTTTTTTTGTTTGTTTGTTTGTTTTTTTATTTTCCCTCCTAACTTATATTGAAGTTTAAGGTCAGTTCATAAGCCAGGCCTGCTTGAAGAAGGTCAGTGAAGTTCACAGAAATTACTGCAAATATAAAGAGTTTTAAGACCTCTTTATTAAGAGGCTTAAGGCCTCTGTTCATTGATCTTTATGCAGCTAAAATCTGTTAAGGCCCCAAATACAAACGAACTGTGCTCTTCCTGTCTTGGTAATACGAACAAAGCAAAAGAAGTAACTGTGCATTTTAAAAGATGACTTCAAAGCTCCCATGAGTTTAAAACTCCTGTTTCCCGAGATGTCACTGACAAACAAAACATAGGACTCACAAATGTATCACAGTACTGTTACCAGACTGATGATGTTACAAACTTTAAAGTCTCTGTCTCCTCACAGCAGTGAAAAGTTTATCGTGTCAATATGTGATTCTTTTCTTGCCATTCATGAGAGCAGTAAACTGAGGCTTATTTCTCAATCTTAAAACATGGTGGAAAAAAAGATATGAGATTACTGATGCCAGACATGCTGTACCTAAAAACTCTAGCAGAAAGTCTCTTGCTATTGTTGATATACTGTCTCTGAAAAAATTAGTCTTATAACAAGGAATACTGATTCTTCAGGATTATGCACAAGTCATTTAAAATTTGAGTGTGATTTTTTAAAGAGCCAATTTTTGAGGTAGAGCAGGTACACCTCATCAAATGCAATATGCCCAGGATTGCCCCAGTACAGAAACTGCGAGAGTGGGGTTTGAATTAAAAGAATTTCCTGGACCTGTTTAATCTTGTACACTTTCCTGAAAGTGTGAACAAGAATGCTGGTTATGACAGGGCTTTTTTTTTCTGGCTTGAGTATGTGTCCAGTGGGAACTGGACTGGAGACCACACACATCAGTCGCAATCAGCTACTAGTCCCTAGAGTTGGATTTGGAATAGTTATCTGAAGAAGCAATCTTTCTCTTGTAACAAATGCTTATATTTCTCAGTGTTCCTTAGGTGTACCATTATTTCTGGTTAGCTGAAACTGTTGAAATTAAAAGGGTCTCTTTAAAGAGACCCTGTTGCATCTGGCTGAGCTGGAAAAAAAATTGTACAGATCTGGTCAGAACTTTTTGCATTTTGCAGTTTTCCGTATCTTTTTGCAGATACATGGTTCTTCTTGTCGTCTGATAGATTTTTCGTGCAAACAAAAACCCCACAGTTTTCTGAAAATAATCTTTAGAAGTATATAATGAACAATATTGTATTTCCATGAAGCTTGTGAAAAATGTTTTTTATATCTACGCAAAATGCTAGACACAGCTTCCCTTTTCTGAGAACATTTTCTGGGCACAGTATATTTTCTTGCTATAAAAAATAGACGACCTAGTTCTCAAATGATATACATTAGAAAAAAAGAAGAAAAAGAGTTTAGAAGCATTTCTTTCCAGATAATTTTATATGCATTTTAATGAAGCTCTTTCAGTGTCTCCTGGTTTTTGTTTGTTTGTTTTTAAGATGAGCTTTCTGAAGTTCCTACAGCACTACTTTTAATTAGATTTGATTATCCCACTATCTTTCTCTCAACTTTTTTAGCTGCCAAAACACTGTCATATTAATCGCCCCTGTGATTTAGTTCAAAATGAAATAACCAAAGTTATTATTACATAATAGGTTATGTTTCCTCTGTATTATTACAGAAGGCAGTCTAGAAGAGAGGGAGACCACAGCAATTATCTCTGCATGCAAACATTCAGGAAAATCCTTGAAAAAACATTTGTTCAGAAGTCCAAAGGGAAAGCTTTGCTCATAATAATTGACAAATGTTCCAGTAAACTTCATCTCAGCCTCTTTGAAGTATTGATTTTAAACTGAACTAGTCTTCAAACTGATTTCAGACTTTAAGCTATTTCAGCACTTTAAGGCTGAATTTAAGGCCTATATTTTCTTTCTGATGCAAATTATGGACTAGAATTTCCAGTGTGTTTTGATCCACTTTTATTTGCTTCATGAAGGAAAATCGAGCTTCACTCCAGTGTGATTTTAACATCAGTTGTCACAGGTAGTAGAGCTTCCACTATATTAATTCCTCAATGGAACAATGAACAGGAGTAATTTAGCGCTATGGTGTCTTTCTGTTGTGGATTTCATTTGAACTGAGACAGTGAATTCAATCCAGAAAGAGCAAGGTGGTGGTTATTACTTTCCTTTCTGTGGCATAGAGAAGTGAAATAGGTGAGAGAAATGGTATGTTGTAACTGATTAAAAATCTCTTAACCAAAACAGTCCCTTGCAAAATAGGTAAAGAATTAAAGGTCACAAGATGAAGAATTTGCTGTAACTTGACAGGCATGCTATGAGCGGGTTTTAGTTTTTTTGTGGGTTTTGTGTTTCTTTTTTTTTTTTTTTCTTTCTTAATTGCATGAGCTCAGTTAAGTTATAACACAATTGAAAAGGTCTGTTAATATGCAGGCCAAAACCTGTGTGGGTATGCTAACTGTCTTTGCTTAAGTTTGAATTCCCTTTAGGCTATACACACCCTGTGAGCAGGGCTTCAGTTGTCATATCCAACTTCATTGTGGCTTTTCCCAGCCAGCTAACATGAATGACCTGAAGTATTTTGGGGAAAAAAAAGCTGGTTGTGAGCAAAGCTAAATAATTCATGTGTATGCCCTCCCTGAAGAAGTATTTTGAGGGTGCCAGTCTCTAAAAATTTCAGTATGCTTCTCCTGGGCAGCTAGTTTAGTCACGTCCCGTGATGTGGAGGGCTGCAGGGGGTAGTTTGATATATTGCCTGCACCTTAGTGCTCAAGTGAAGTTTCAATGAAGAAGAACACGGCAGTTTGAAAATGGGACCAAATAAATACAGCGGCTTATTGGCTATGTAGTTTCACTTGTTTCCTGTCATGACAGAGCATCACAACCACAAATACTGCTTGTGCATGCAGGCTTAGATATCACCCTACTGAGTGGGGAAGCATTAATTTTCAGATCTTCATTGACAATATCTCACGTGCTCAGAGCACACGAGGACAGAAGAAAACTGGTACTAAGTACACGCTGTTTGTATCCGCTCCAAATGTGATAGCTATTCTCATACGCTGTGGCAACACACTCCCTCACTGAAAGGTACAACGAGGCATAAAAAGGAACAAAATAAGGATTTATAACCTAAACAGTCTGTCCCTGAGATGTTCAAGCAATTTATAAGGTTTGAAAGATCTTGACACTGTTTTTTCACAGATGGACTAGTGGTTAGCTTTGTGAACTAAATGAGGGAAGCTTGATGTTTTGCAGATTAGAGTTAATAATACTGTGCTCTGTACTAAATTTGCTTAGAAATCCACACAGCATAAAAAACACAGAGGAACTGATCCCAACAAAACTAATTTGAGTTAGCTGAGTGTAGTTTACTGTGGTATTACATATGGGACAGGCAAAGAAGCTAAGAGATTTATTCAAGGTCAAAATGATATTTGGTAGTAGGAATAGAAATTGAATCATTTAGGAATCCCTAAACATCATATCTAACCACTACTTTGTGTCTGCCAATTATATAATTCAAACCTTTTCCTCACTGTGGTATGAAATAGTACCTCTGATACACGGAAGAAAAGGTGGCTTTTTTTCAGTGTGTAATTTATGGCTTGGGTCAGATAAAGCCTTGTAAGTATTGCTGGTTTTTATTCAAATAAATTAAAAAATACACTATGTTTCACCATTAAAGTAAGTGTAACTTACAGTAACCTGTTTGCAGATATGTCAAGTCACGTCAAATCATCTTTCGCCGTAATTTTTGAGTTTTTTTCAAATGGTTGTTCAGAAAGTATTGTGAAGTGGAGAATACCAGAAATTGAATTATTCAGGTTCAAAAATGACTGCCTTTCACCTTTGTTCTTGAAGTCATGTAGCCAGTAGCTAAACTACCTTAATGCCACTCTAGTTTAAAAAGAAAGAGTTAATTAGGTTTAATTACTTTTTCATTGAAAACTGAAATTATTTTTATTATTAATAGATCTATTTATTGCATGAAGTACAAATCAAAGCTTATTTGTCTTCTTGTGTATCTCAGTGGTGATTTATCGTAACTCTTTCCATCTTCCACACTTTCAAATTTCCTGTTGTATAAATTGAGTTCCACATTAATATTTATTGTGAGTAATCTGTAATAAACTTTTGTGCTGAGAGTTGAGAAGCAATCCAAATTAAACTTGGGTTGTCTCATATCTTTTCTCCAAACTTGAACCAAATATAGGCTGAAATGCTTTAAAATTGTTTTTAAACATGAGGTGCACCTGTGAGTAGTATGGTCAGTTTTACTCTGCCAGAAGATGGAAAGGAGTGCTTTTTAATGTCTCAGGACACATGCTAATTCCCATTGATCACTCACAGCTTGTGTCTGGGAATGAGTGCCTTCAAGCAAAACTCTCAAAATATCCTAAAATGCCTGCTCCTGAGATATTTTTGGCTTAATGGGAAGTAGAAAAGAATGTCATACTGATCCCTCATGTGACTCCTTACCTCCTTGAGTTGCATAAATTGGCTTGACTCCCATTCATTTGTGTAAGAGTGAAGTGGATAAATCCCATGACTTCTTTCAAAATCTCAAAGGAAAAGTTTGTTCTTTTCAGATACACATCCAAACTTTGAACACTGTTGTACTTAACCTTCTAATGTGAGTTTCAACTATGAAAATTCACAGGAGTCTCTTCCTCCCCTTTTTTTTTTTTCCTTAACTCCATGTTTACTTGGTGAAAGAAAAACAAACAAAAAAAAACCCCTTCAGCTACACACACATTAGTAGAAAACCACTGATGTTTTCAGTGAACTAGTTGCTGAACTTCATGAACTGGCAAAATGCTGCCAGTGAGGTAGCGCCATGCAGCACACTCATCACCTTAAGCTGTGCAATGCTCCTTCCTTCCAGAGTACTGACCCAATGCACGGTGGTGGGACATGGGACTATACCCTGGCATTGCTACATTGGAGATGGTATATTGGCTTGAATTGCATTTGTGGTAGTGTGATGAGTGTGCAGGATTTGTGTGTATTATTAGGTCTCTGACAATCCTGTGTGATGTAAACAGCTGAAGCTATTACTCCCCCCAGCTGTCTGCCTTACCCGCTTCTGGACATTGCCGTTCCTGAACCAGGTATGTCTGATCCCATCATGAACCATAATACACCACGCTGAGAAGTGCAGCAGCTGATTGACAAAAGGATCAGATATCCATGTCTCCGGGGCAGCCATCTCTCTTAGAGGGGCAGGGAGGGTGGCTGGGAGCCATAAGCATTTCAGGCTACCATTTTTATCTGTCACAGCCTATGTGACAAGCTCCTTAAAGTATCATAGTAGATGTTTGCTTCAGTGCAGGAAAATCAAAGTCTTTAGTAAACTGAAATGTTTTGAAGTCCTGACCAGTAACAGGCGACCAATTGACTGGTTAGATAGTGTAGGAATATATTATTCATATTGCATTTTTTAATCTTTTTTTTTTTCATGGTACAAGAAAGAAAGATTTCTTGGCATAGCTGGGATTCTCCAACATCACAGGCATTCATAAGATATCTTTCCTGAATACAGTCTACAGCTCCCTGCAGTTTCCAATTAAAATGCTTATCTTTGATGAATTGTGGTTTATTTTTTTTTATTGATTTTAGAATGGAATACAAGACTGTAATCATTACTGCTATCTATTTTTTAAATCATTCCTATGGTAGTGATAGAAGGAAAAAAAAAAAAAAAACAAACCACAAAGCAACATGACCATCGAGAAAGTATTACCAGGACTGAGAGAAAAGTTCTTCACAAAATGAAAATACTCGGTACTCACTTGGATTCAGATTTAATTTTACAATCAGGAATTACATCACAAGGGTTGGCATGTTGCAGTATTTTGACTTTTACCTAGGTGTAGTTCACATAATTAAACTATGAGGACTTGAATCACAAGTAATTTGGTCATGAAGCAAAATGGTGTTTGCGAGCGTTGTTTCTGAGCTTCTGCAGTAAACTTTGCTACACCTTAAGGCTTTAACTTGAAGATCTTAACTTGGAAATATGAATACCCTGCCTGTCAAAGGACACAATATGGTTCCTGTGTCCCCAGATTGAAAGACTTTATTTTTATACACTCACTAAGCAAATTATAAACAAATCAGTAGAGCATCCTTGGGCCAGAAAGTATCTGTTCTTCTACAAAATGTTCACTCTTTTGCTTTAGAATGAGCAGGAAAAAGTAATATATAAATCCAGTGGTTGGTTGGTGCAGTAAGGGAGCAATTGCCATTAATATCATTAGTGATCCCAACATAATTTATTAACATCTGAGTAATCCAGATGCACGTTTTACTAATTACACCACTACTCCCCAGCAGATGTAGTTGCTTGAGAAAGTTTAGTCAGAATTCATATGTCTCTGCAAATCTGTTTTGTGAAGAAAAACATAATAGTATACACTAGCTGTTAGTTTTATGGCTTTCTAAACCATTCCACTGCTATTCAAGGATTTGCATTATATACATCTTGTATCCATTGCAGCTGGACTATTTATGGAAGAGCTCTTCCAGATTCTCATTTGTGTAGGAAGGCAGTGATTTTTCATCACAGACCTAATCCAACTATTCTGTCAACCAAGCAAGAACCTCTCTGACTAGGCATACAATAAGGCTGCATTGTATGGTACCTTGGTTCCTGTATCACAGGAATGGCCTGCTGCGCATTCACTTTACAGACAATCACTTTACACTCATTCTCTACTTGTACATCAGTCCTAGAACTTGTGGATTTATTGCACATGAGCCAGCCAACTGCACTGAACATGTCCTAGAGACAAAACAAAAAATATGGATTTTCATTTATAGCAAAGAGATCTTTAGTCATGCAGTAGATGCCTATGCAATGGTTGTGGCCATGTAGCCCTCATTTCACATAGGGGAAAACTGCACCTTCCTCACTAGGAAGTAGGTTTGATATAACTGGGAAACACTAGATTTACTGTGTATGTGCAAGCTGGCAGAAATATATAGGCACAGGTTTCCAGAAAAGAAGAAAGTGCATACTTTTCACAAAGTAGAGCCTTAACTGCTTGAAAGTTACAGGAGCAGGGCAGAAAGAAAGGATTGGCTTCTTTAGTCCTCTCTGTTGTTTACTTCAATTTGGAATTACTTCTGCAGAGTGTTTAGCAACCCATTCATCAGTGCCAGGAAGATTACTTCTGCCTCCTGCCTATTCAGCATCCAGATCACCCAGAAAAGCCCTGACATATATTTTTCTACCTTTGCGCAAAATAAATTTTCTCCTGTAGACTCTGAAATGTTGTGAAATCATTGATAATTGCTTAACGTGCGTTACATGGATTAGGCAGTAATAGTAATCCTACAGATGGTAAACATTAAAGATATTAAGGGCAGACAGATTTCAAGTTACTTGTAAATTGTCACAAACAGCAAGGGTTATAGCACGAAAAAAAATTTAACAAGGTGATATTACTATTCGTGGTCATATAACAGCCACAAAAAAAAGCACCCAAACCCAGCATCTTGGTTTATCCTCCATTATTCAGTTTGTTTGGTGTCTTCATGTCTGCAAGCCCCAGTTAGCAGTATTGATTGGACTTTCTGTTTTGTTGTACAGACAGTACTTCCTTTGTGTGGTTTTTCCCCTTCTGTTACACCATAACCCAACAATCCCCCTCATCAAACCCACGGCAGTATGTAAAAACTTTAAAATGTGTCCAGCTTCTGATTAATGTTTTGTTTGACTTGCCAGTACCTAAGACAACTAAGCGCAGACTTCTCATTCACAGAATCATAGAATATCTCAAGTTGGAAGAGACCCATAAGGATCATCGAGTCAAATCGTTCTGACTCACAGTATCTTTAATGATGCAAAAATGAGCCTAAATGGCTTTTAAATTTAAACATATTCCAACAGCTGAGAAAACCAAAGGTGGCTTTTACAGGAATCCCTAAAACTCCCATAGAATGTGTGTCTTTTACCCCCCAAAACAAAAAGAGCAAATAGCAAAGTTGGTGATGAGTATGACTGACATAGAAGAGATCAACTTTCTACTTGAAAGGAAAAGATTTTGTTAAAACCCATAAAACAGGAGTGTGAGAAAGGGAGGTAGAAAAAAGACTGTTATTGCAAAGGTTTTGCTCAGATTAGAATTTCTCATGGTAGAGTTTTTTCAGTTTGACTTGATCTTTCTATTTGATGGGAAAGAATTTGTGTTTAGGTGCATTACATGGTCTAGGTATTATTCCATTAAGTTTCTATTGCTGTGAAGTAAAAGATTTAACTAGCATGCAGAGGTATCATGAAGCTTAATCTCTGAATGCTCATAAATCCTCAAAGATGTGTTAGAAGAGTACTTTATTTACTTCTTATCTGTTGGTCGAAGTTACTCACTGCTTCTACAATCCTCATCTCATCTAAGTAATCAGTACTGAAACTGATATGATGTATTACTGTTGCTAACAGGCTTTTTCTATTATTGTATGAGAGGAGCAGGTAGCAAGAAAATAGGAATTTTGTCTTCGGCAAGCGGACAGTGACTTTTTAAATATTTTTTTCTAATTTATATTTACAGGCCCTTAAGGGAAACTTTGATTAATGTGTATGTATTAAACACCCACTTAGTCAATACTTTAGCATTATACAATGAGATAATTTGTTGATTTTTGTTATTTTAAGAAAATACTTAAATGTGATCTTATCATGCAGTAAAGAATTTGTAAAAACTGTCTATAAGTAATTCAATTTCAGCTCACAACTTGCTACATGCAAGTACTCCTACATATACAATTTATATTATATGTTCAGGTGCCTGATGCTTTAATTGCATCGTTATTTCTTTTGTTAATATTTGTGTGTTCGATGTTGCCCAGCTTGTGGACAGGAAGCTGATTGTACTGTATATTTGAATAAGTTTTCTCAAAATCTGCTACAAATTACACTACCAAGCCTGTCTTTACATTATATCTCTCCAAACAGGGAGTCTGTACAGTTACTCGATTGATTAAATATGGCTTCCCACATGGAACAGCTCAATCTATTTGCTAGGCTGGTTATTTGAGGGGTTGGAAATTACTTTTACAATATGAGAATAAGGTTAATAGTCATTCACACACTGATAGTTTTAATTCTATCTCTGTCCATGTTACAGTATTTATATTTAGAGAGAGGATGCAGCTGAAGAGTGTTTATATTGCATAAGCAAAGAGGATTTATATTTATGGATTAAATCCTGGGCCTTAGAAATAAGAAGCAAAAATGCTAAAATCTCAGAAGGGTCGTAACTTCCTCCAGTGGTTATCTGTGTGGATTAAAATATGTCTTTTTGTTGGCTGTACTTGAACAGGTATTATATCCTCTTTCTTGAAAAACAAAATGCAAGAACTTCTCTTTAAGAAATTTTTTTATTACAGAATCGCAGAATGATAGGGGTTGTAAGGGACCTCTGGAGATCATCTAGTCCAACCCCCCTGCCAGAGCAGGGTCACCAACAGCAGGTTGCACAGGAACGTGTCCAGGCAGGTTTTGAATGTCTTCAGAGAAGGAGACTCCACCACCTCTCTGGGCAGCCTGTTCCAGTGCTCTGCCACCCTCAAAATAAAGAACTTCCTCCTCATGTTGAGATCGAACTTCCTATGTTCACGTTTGTGCCCATTACCTCTTGTCCTGTCTCTGGGCACCACTGAAAAAAGCCTGGCCCCATCCTCCTGACACCCACCCTTTAAGTATTTATAAGCATTGATAAGATTCCCCCGCAGTCTTCTTTTTTCCGGACTAAAAAGACCAAAGTCCCACAGCCTTTCTTCATAAGAGAGGTGTTCCAGTCCCCTAATCATCTTCGTAGCCCTTTGCTGCACCCTCTCCAGCCATTCCCTGTCCTTCTTGAACCGGGGAGCCCAGAACTGGACACAGTACTCCAGGTCCAGCCTCACCAGGGCAGAGTAACGGGGGAGGATGACCTCCCTCGACCTGCTGGCCACACCCTTCTTGATGCACCCCAGGATGCCATTGGCCTTCTTGGCCACGAGGGCACATTGCTGGCTCATGGTCATCCTGTTGTCCACCAACATTTGACTGTGTGTCTTGGTTTGGATTAAAATAGTTTAAAAGATAATTTCAACATTTCATTCAAATTTTTTATCAATGCAGAGTTAGAATACATTCAAGAATAATAAAAAAAAAAGATTAAAAGCCAAAAATTGTCCTCTGACCCGAGTCTACAATGTTGTAATGATTTTTATCTCATTTCAGGAAGATTAGGTGGACACCATCTGCTACTCTTTATTTTGATCTTTTCATTCTATCTCCTAACTCAAAACTATGAAATCTTCTCATACCCAAGATGTCTTATCAAAACAGACAATTGCTGAGAACACACAGTGTAAGCAAAGTAGTCTCGGGGAAATAATCCAAAGGCTTAATTTTCCTCTTATTTTTCTGCATATAAATTAGGATGAACTTCACTGAAGTAGATACAAAGTTGGAAGACTGAAAGTCTGTGGAAATAATGGAATAATTTTGTCAGACAGAGAAACAGTGGAGATTTTCATTGGGAGAAAGAAGAAAAAGAAAGTAGAAATCATCTAGATAAATGATGTATTCTTCAAAGGAAACTGAGCTGCCTTCATTCCTCTCTTCCAATAAATTATTGTCTCCTATGGACAAAAAAATCTTGCCCTTGAGTTTGGAAGTAGAATGTACTGAATTCAGAAAGGGATTAATTCAGAAGGGTAGTGTTCCTCTTATGCCACTATACTACATGTTCCAATTATAGTTAGGAAAGCGAGTTGTGCAAAATAACCTCTGATGAAAATGCAGTCCTGTGTGCATAATTGTTCTTTTTGCCTTTTTGCCTGTTGAACTTTTATCCTACAGTAAATGGAATAGACGTAAGTACCTCAGATTAATTTAAAATGGGTTATCTGAAATTTACTCTTTGTATTTCCCTGAATTCAGGTCATAAACTGAGAGCCTTCACTTCCAAGCTCCTGCAAATTTCTTTAGAAATTCTCTTAGAACTCAATGAAGAAAATTACAGTGAAAGGACAAGAAGGCGGCAGCTATGAAATGGGTGATTGTTTTACATGAAATCAAGCTACTGACACACACCCTTGTCAAATTGTGATGCAATATTTTCTTAGCTCTATAATAGAGTGAATTACCTTTACTGTTAATTTACTTTTGGAAGATTGAAAAATGTATTTTTTCTCATATATTATACTTCAGTAGCAAATTTTTTCCTTTCCTTAAATTTGTTCTGATACATTTGCAGAAGTTAAAATTCTCTGATGGCACGTGACAAATACTTAACTTTTATGGTACTGATTTGGATGCACTTAAGAAGATCAAAAAACCTTACTAATTTCACAGTTCTAGTTTTAATCTATTTGGCATGAAATAGAAATGAAGCAAAAAGAAAATGTGAAATCATAACCACCAAATTAACAAGAAAGACGGAATCAAATGGACATCCAAGTTACAAGGTGATGGCAATGTGTTCATCACATGGCCTGGTTTAGTCTGCAAAACAAGTAAATGCAAACAAATGTGATTTTGTCTGCTATGTTTTAGGACTGATACTGAGCTTTTTCCTTCTAAGTCTAACCAGAGTAGTAGCATCTTAGCTCATTGTTGTCTTCCATTTTTGCCAGATATCCACAACTTGCGTAGCCACTCTTTTTAAATAATGCTAGAATTAGTTTAAATTAGAATCTTAGAGTCATAGAATGGTTTGGGTTGGAAGGGACCTTAAAGATCATCTAGTTCCAAACACCTTCCACTAGACCAGGTTGCTCAAAGCCCCATCCAACCTGGCATTGAAAAACTCCAGGGATGAGGCATCCACAACTTCCCTGGGCAACCTGGTCCAGTGTCTTACCACCCTCATGGTAAAGAATTTCTTCCTAATATCCAATCAAATCTGCCCTCTTTATGTTTACAACTGGTACCCCATGTCCTGTCACTACACTCCCCATCTTTTCTGTAGGCCCCCTTTAGGTACTGGAAGGCTACTGTAAGGTCTCCCTGGAACCCTCTCTTTCCTAGGCTGAACAAGCCCAACTCTCTGAGCCTGTCTTCATAGGAGAGGTGCTCCACCACTCTGTCTTCATGGCCCTCCTCTGGACTCAGTCCAAAACGTCCATGTCCTTCTTATGTTGGGGGCCTCAGAGCTGTATGCAGTACTCTATGTGGGGTCTCAGGAGAGCAGAGTAGAGGGGGAGAATCATGTCCAACAATTCTTTTGATGCAGTCCAGGATGTGGCTGGCCTTCTGCACTGCGAGAGCACGTTGTTGGCTTATGTTGAGCTTCTCATCAACCAGCACTTCCAAGTCCTTCTCCTCAGGGCTGTTCTCAATCCATTCTCTGCCCAGCCTATATTTGTGCTTGGGATTGCCCCGACTCACGTGCAGGACCTTGCAGTTGGCCTTGTTAAACTTCATGAGATTTGAACAGGCTCACCTCACAAGCCTGCCAAGGTCCCTCTGGATGGCATCCCTTCCCTCCAGCATGTCAACCGCTCTACACACCACATTGGCTGTCACTGATCACTTCCTTATTTTCCATGTGCCTTAGCACAGTTTCCAGGAGGATCTGCTCCCTAATCTTGCCATGCACAGAGGTGACAATGACTATTCTGTATTTCCCCGGGTCTTCCTTTTTCAGCTCTCCGGCTTTCCTTCTAAAATGTATCACAGGTAATTTAATAAGTTTAAATTGAACAGTCAAACACTTTCTTTATAGATTTTGACAGACTTTACCTTCAACAGATGAAGCTAGACCATGCCATACACTCAGCAAATAGTCAGTTTTTGTCTCAGATTTTCACTGGAGATTAATGAATGTCTCTTCAGTGAGAAGGAAACAACCAAGCATTGTGTTAGGTAGCAAAGCCAGAATTACTGATTTTCCATTTTTTTGCATTTTCCCATTTCTGATTTTTTTTTTAATCCAGTTCACTGTTCATGTAAAGTCCCTTTTACTCTTGCTGTTCTGCAGATTAATTTTATGAATGGAAGTGGCTAACAGGAAAAGCAACATACATACACTTATACTTTCCTTTTGGTGGAGTGTGATTCACTAGAGTTCCTAGGTCCAGCTGTATTCTTCTTTATAGACCCTACCAGTTGTTTCTTCTTCATCTGCCGATGAAGCCTGATAAAGACTTAAAGAAGAGCTTTTATACTGGCTGGCTTGGAAAACAGAAGAGTATTTGTAGGGACTGAGTTTTCATTCAACAGAAGCTTCTGACATTTTAGGATTTAATTTTCATTTTGAAATCAGATAAAATACTTAGCTTTGCATGGAATGATTGCATTGCATTGCACTGTTATTATTTGTAGTAACTCAATTTATGTAGTGATATAAAGTACCATTCTGTAAAGAAAAAGCTCATAAAAATGTAAAACTCAAAGTTCCATTCCAAACATCTTAAATGGTATTTTATCATAATTTTCTCAAAATATATGATCTTCCTTTAAAAGAAATGGATTAAGGAAATGTCTTGTTTTCATTTAGAAGTGTTTAATTAAATTGACAAATACTCAGTTGACATAGACATTTTCATAGAAAATAGTTCATACTTTCACAGTTTTGAAAACCATTGTAACATTGAAAAATATTCTAGGAAAAGGTATCAACCTGCTATTGTTATACCTTTCAAAAGAGGTCTGAGGGATTAAACCCACCATTGTTAAGTCAGCCTCAAATATCAGCCACAGTAAGTCTCCAGGCACTGTCACAGCTGTTACCTCCTCAGTCTGAATTCCTCCTTTGATGTTCCTAGATTCAATATATTTACACTAAAAAGCATACATAGAATAGTGGTTCACATTCTACTGAGAGCCCAATACAGGTTCTGTGTGGCTGGGGAGCAGCTTTGCTGAAAGTGGCCTAGGGTTCCTGGTGGACAACAAGCTGAACATGCGTCACCAGTGCACTGCTGCAGCAGTGAAAGTAAATTGGATCCTGGGCTGCACCCACAGAGGTGTTACTAGAAGAGATAGAGATATGATCATTCCACTCTATACAGTGCTTGTCAGGCTACCCTTGGAGTACTATGTCCAGTTCTGGTCTCCGCAATGCAAAAAAGACACAGACAAACTTGAATGAATCCAAAGGAGTGCCACGAAGATCATCAGAGGGCTGGAGAACTCGTCCTGTGAGGAAAGACTGAAGGAGTTAGGTCTTTTTACCCAGGTGAAAGCTTGAGGGGACCTCATCATGTTTTTACAGTATGTAAAGGGCATCTTCAAAGAGGACAGAAGCACTCTCTTCACAAGGAGCCACATGAAGAGGACAAGAGGCAAGGGGTACAAGCTGACCCAGGAGATGTTTCATCTTGACATTAAAAAAGAAATATTTTACAGTGAGAACAGTCAATCACTATAACAACCTCACCAGGGATGTGTTGGAGACACAAACACTGAAGGTTGTCAAGATGCAAGTGGACATGGTGCTAGATAATCACATCTAAGCTCCCTTTTCCATTAAAGGTTGGATTAGATGTTCTGTCTAGATCTCTTCCAACCTGGGCTGTTCTACATTTCTATGATTTGTGATGTACCAATTACAACAGATGCCTGTGACTACACCAAAAATGAGAAATTTCTACTTCTTATCCTCTGTCATATTCTCTTTTAACATATACTGGAGTTTACCTAGATTTTTTTTTTTTTTCTTAATAATGCACTTATTGCCGTAAGTATTTGTCTAAAATAATTGAGCTGTTTTGGTAACCAGTATCCAAAGCAACATGTTTCAACATGGAAAAATACTGTGTTTAGAAGGTCTATAATGAACAATTCAAGAGAGTCTAGAAGTTTCCTGAGTCACAATGGAGCATAAGCTGAGTAAGTCTTTGAAGGTTCCTTTTGGAAAGCTTTCATTATCATCATTCTTTTTTTTCATAGATCTATTTATAATGCAAGAATGAGACTAGGTGTGTCAAAATGTAGTAAGCTTCACCATTTTAAAAGGAAATAAAGACAGGCATGAGTCATCATTATGAACTGTCATTCCAATAAGAGTCTATGTCTACAAAATTTCCGTATCCGAAAAAGTTAATATTTTAAATGAAGGCAATTGAGAATGGGTTTACTGAGAATGTATTTATGACAAATAATGTTTTCTCACTGAATTTTTTAAAATTATCACCTGTACATATCAAATAATTATGCCTTAAAATACTTCTTTCAAAATGCTGTTCTACAGCATCAGACCAAAAGACTAAATATGCCCTACATAGCATAGAATTTACTTCAGCATTACCACCTTCCAGAATTTTCATACACACTCAAGTTTCTCAAAACAACACAACGTAGCCAGTTCCAAAACAATATTAACTCATGCCTAAAAAAACAGAAGGGAGAAAACTGCAAAGAGGTATAAACTCTGTGTCCTGGTTCGGGCGGGGACAGGGTTAACTCTCCCCAGCAGAGGTACCCCACGCCGTGCGAGCCTCGCCTGCCCGGAGCTGCCGGGGGAGGGGGCGGGAAGTCGCGCCTGGAGCGGGCCGGGGCATCCCGGCTGCGGTCGGGGAGCGGCCGTTCCGTAATCGTGCTTGTATATTCCTCTGTCCGTGTTATTGCGGTTGTTTGCTTGTCCCCTTTGCTGTGCTGTTGAACCGCCTTTGTCTCAACCCACGAGTTTTGCCTTTTTCTTCCGATTCTTCCCGTATCGGGAAGGCCCGAGCGAGCAGCACGTGGCTCTTTGTTGCCGCCTGAGGCCAAACCACGACAGTCCTTTTTGGCGCCCAACGTGGGGCTCAGAGGGTTGAGATGAACGACAGAATCCAACTAGAGCTTGGAAAAACTAATTTGTTGTATACATTTATTGTATTAGGCAAATAGTCGCTGGTTGCCGTGTTGCTTGGTTCTCATGTCTGTGTTATGTGAATTCCGATGTGGCTTGTGTACTCCCTGCAATGATTTTTGTTACTTCTGGGAGAGGGATAGGATTATCATTTTGCTGTCCTGTGCAATATCGGTTTATGAGATGATAACATCACTTGTCAGACAGTTACTTTGGGGTGTTTATGTGGTGTTGCTGTCCTGTCTGTACCTTGATTTTAACCGGAGTTCCGGTGAGAATATTTTGGGTATGCTGGTTCCCTCACCGGTTATCTGAGTATAGTGAGAAAAGAGGAAAAAAAGAGTACCTTGCTCACATTTTTCAATCGCAGAGTTTTCAGCTTCTTCTCTTAATGACAAACACGGCTAAAATATATTCTCCACTATGTCTGCATGATTCAGATTTTTACACTTCACAATAATCTTGCCTTTCCCCCCCAAAACTGTTCCAGAACAAACATGTCTGTTTTTATCATTATACAGAGTACAACTAAGTAACTGAGCAAGAACGTTACAGCTGCAGTGACAGTAACATATTTTCAGATGGAATTATGTCAGAAGATGCTTGGACTCAGAGTCTGGGTGGGCATGTTCTCATCCCGGAGCTATCACTGAGCAATACAGCTGTGGACAAAAAAAACGATCTTTGCTCTTCAGCACTTTTATTTTACTTTCATTCATCTTTCCTTTCTGTTCATCTTTTCTTCATCACCTTTAAATTTTTCAAGATTCTATCTTAAAAAGCCTATCTCAAATAGCATCACAGGTCAGCAGGAGAGCACAAGGGGTGCAGCCCAAAGGAATTCCAGCCACTACAGCCAATAAGCCAGTTTCATCAGGGGCCCAACTTAAATGCCTCTGTGCAAATGCACATAGCAAGGGAAATAAGAGGAGGTAGAGATGTACGCACACCTGCAGGACTATGATCTTATTGGCATCACAGAGACATGGTGGGATGTCTCCTGTGACTGGAGTGTTGGAGTGCAAGGATACAGGCTCTTCAGGAAGGACAGGCAGGGGAGATGAGGAGTGGGTATTTCCCTCTATGTCAATAACCAGATGGAGTGCATGGAGGATGGATGGGGATGGATAAGGAGACGACCGAGAGCTTATGGGTCAGGATTAAAGGTAGGGCAGGTACAGGTGAAATTATAGTGGGGGTCTGCTACAGGCCAGCTGACCAGGAAGACCGAGTAGATGAGGCCCTCTGTGGACAGACAGGAGCAGCCTTACGTTCACAAGCCCTGGTCCTCATGGGCAACTTCAACCACTCCAATATCTGTTGGGGGGACAACACAGCAAAGCACAAACAATCCAGGAGGTTCCTGGAATATGTTCTTGACAACTAATAACTTCCTGCTCCAAGTGACTGAGGAGCCAACAAGGAGAGGTGCATTGCTGGACCTTGTTCTCACCAACAAGGAGTGAAGCTCAAGGGGAGCCTTGGCTGTAGTGACTGTGAAATGGTGGAGTTCAAGATCCTTAGGGCAGTGAGGAAGGCACACACTAAGCTCACTACCCAGACTTCAGGAGAGCAGACTTTGGCCTCTTCGGAGACCTGCTTGTACAGTTCCGTGGCAAAAAAGGCTTGGAAGGAAGAGGAGCTCAGGAAAGCTGGTTAATATTCAAGGAACACTTGGAGGTGTTGAAGGCCAGGTTGAATGGGGCTTTGAGCCACCTGGTCTAGTGGAAGACGTCCTTGCCCATGGCAGGCAGGTGTTGGAACTAGATGATCTTTAAGGTCCCTTCCAACCTAAACCATTCTATGATTCTGTGATACAGAAACATAGCTGTCATGAGACTTTACTTCCTTACAAATATTTATTAAAAAATATTTGTATGCATTTTGCTCAAATTTCTGTGTGTTTGACGAATAAGAGAAATAGGGAAATAAATACATCCAAGAATTTCGTGAAAGTATTATGAATTTTGCAAATTATTTAATCAAAGGGAAGCTTTTCTCTCTTTCTCTCTTTCTTTTCCTTCCTCCCTCCCTCCCTCCCCTCCTTCCTTCTTGTCTTTTTGTATAGTACCCATATGAGGCAAAGGGCTACCAAAATGATGAGGGAACTGGAACATCTCTCTTATGAAGAAAGGCTGAGGGACTTTTGTCTTTTTAGTCTGGAAAAAAGAAGACTGAGGGGGGATCTTACCAATGCTTATAAATACTTAAAGGGCGGGCGTCAGGAGGATGGGGCCACGCTCTTCTCAGTGGTGCCCAGAGACAGGATAAGAGGTAATGGGCACAAACGTGAACACAGGAAGTTTGATCTCAACATGAGGAGGAACTTCTTTACTTTGAGGGTGGCAGAGCACTGGAACAGGCTGCCCAGAGAGGTGGTGGAGTCTCCATCTCTGAAGACATTCAAAACCCGCCTGGATGTGTTCCTGTGCAACCTGCTGTAGGTGACCCTGCTCTGGCAGGGGGTTGGACTAGATGATCTCCAGAGGTCCCTTCCAACCCCTACCATTCTGTGATTCTGTGATTCTGTGACTAGCCTTCTTCCAAACCTTTAAACACATATATATGTGTTCATAGCATGGAAGTTACAATTAGGCAGAACTGAAATGCCAAATCCAAATAATCTTGAATTTGTGTCCAGATCTACAGCCCATGGGCTGAAACTACTAGATCTTGCTTTTTTATATGCATGTATACAACACTGGTGTTTTTACACTTTCATTTACCATAATGCTGAGATTATGACACAGATGCAGCTTTTAAACACGTTCACACTCTTGCTTCCTTAACTTAAGCTTACTGTACCCACTTAGAGCTATTCTGTTAATTGCCAGAATCTGATAGGCTGTGAGACAGACCTTTAAAGAGTTAACTGAGTGAGACTCATCTACTTGGAGGCCATAATGTTGTAATAGCATTATACTGCCCTCTTTGGGGTTTTGCTGCCAAAATGCAGTACAAATGCTTTCGGCTAGATTCACAATGATATTTAGTGAACTTCAGAAATCTCAAGACTGGGATTTTAGCAAAGGCAAGCAACCTGAGGAACTGATTTGGACTGATATTGATTTTTATGCAACTCTGTTAGTATTTTCTTGTGTTTGAAACCAGAATATGTGAAGTCACACACTTCTTTTAAGTGCTAACCATAAATAATGCTATGTTGGTATCCTCTTAATTACAGACACCCTTGTAGGAAAGGATCTTCATCTTCATTTCCATTTCTAAATAATCCCTACACAGTCATACTATTTTAAAGTCCATAATAATACTTCTCCAATACTGAAAAATTAGGCAGGGTTTTTCAAAACAAAAATGGATAATAGGTTCTTTTGTTTTAGAGTGACAAATGAGTCAGATGTCAAAACTACTTAATATTGGTTAGATTCAAATGAAGTTTTGACTCAGAATAATTGACAATCTGGGCATTGACAAATAGGACCCATGTATCTCTGAATTTATTATTCACATTGAGATGTCTCTGTCATATTAAATGTGTTTATATATTCAATTTCCAAGAAAATAATAAAAAAAAAATAGGAAAAAGTGTAAAGCTAATCCCATGATTCATCTAGTTAGGATCAAACACTTGCTGTAAATAAGGCCTCTAAAGTGAAGAAGAGGAGTTGCATTTTCTGTTTAACATCAGAGGTAAAGGTAGGTTGAGTTTCCTTTCTTAAAAACGAAAAGTCAAGATTAGATTTACCAAAAAAAAAAACCTCAAAACACTCTACTCAAGTTCAAGTAATGCTTTGTAAATCTAATAATAATAGGCACACTGTTACACTTGTAATGTATTTTATAGGATTAACAGCTGCCTTTGTGGAGTTTAGCAGATTTCTTTCAAATTTTTTTTCTAAAATATTGTAAAGCAATGAGTACTTCATCATGGTAAAAAGTCCTAGTTGCATTTTTTAATTTTAGGAATAGGAACCCAAATTCTTCTGAAGCTTATGCTAATACACTGAGATGTGGGAGTGAACACCAACAACTTTTAAACCAAAAGTTATCTAAATCAAGAAATCAGAATGTTTTCCTTAAAATTCAAACCAAAATTTTAAAGTTTATTGGAAATGGGATCTTTTTTCCCCAGTAAAAACAATTCAGTTAAAATTCGTTTGAAGAAGTGAAGGACAGAGAGGGCTAATTTGTTTAATTTGATTCATGCAAAAAATATTGGAAAAGCAAACAGATGAACTCTTTGTCACTACCTGTCCGAAAACAAAGATGATACACATCCAAAATTGTATCAAGCCTAATTTTCATCTTGAATAGAATGGTAGCATTGTAGGTGAAGGAAAAGTAGGAGATATTCTGTATCTTATCTTTACTAAGGGTTTTTTTGTCTTCTTCTAAATTATATTGTTATTAGAAAACTATATAATCTTGATGAAATTCCTGTGTAAGGCATGTACAAAGATTATTGTTGAATAAATATATGTGAGTAGTTAGCAATAGTTTACTCTCCACATGGTTCTGCCCTGGGTCCACCTTCAGTAATTAATAGCTGAACAGTGAATTAGAGAGTAAGTTTATGGAAATTGTATCTGATATTTGCTCATGAGAGGAACTACAGAGATAGACAAGGACAAGAAAACCTTAGAATTAAACTCCCCCACATTGAAGGAACTAAGAAAATACAATATAATTCAATAGGGAAAAGTGCAATATACTTAGAACAGATGACCTTCGGTGCATTTCAAAGTCCAGCTTTGGCAGCACATTTCCAGGAATATGTGCACCCAAAGGCGAGAAATTAGAGAAGTGCTACAAGAAAAAAAAAAAAGAAGACATAAAGTATGAAGTATGACCTGCAAGAAAACATTGAATAAAAGAAGTGTAAAAGGTTGAACTGCAAAAAAATTAAAAAGATGCAGATTAGCAATTAGAAGAGATGTTTTGACAATTAAGGAGTAGCTTTGTAAAGATAAACGATAGGAATATATTGCTTGAAATGGCTATGGTGCTTCTGTCATTGAAGATCTTTAGCATAGGCTAAGCAAACTTCAGTCAAGGGTAACACTTACATAGGTGATCTGCCTCTTGACTAAGTGATCTCTTACAGTGCAGTACAGTCCTAATTATTTGTACTTTATTGAGTTTTCAGAAGCCTTTTATTTCACTCTGCATTTTTCTCAAAACCTTCCTTTTGCCTGCAACTTTCATCCAGCTCTAGTTTTAAAGATTGTGCTCGGTGGCTTTATCCACTCTTTAGATAGCATAACGGCTGTCATCTTCTCCTTCTCCTATGAACTCAATGAAGCTGATTCCTTCTTGTACCTAATGTAGTATCATCCTTCTAATGCACAAACTGGGGCATTTATGACAGGACCTTCCTTATGAGCAGACACCTGGGGGACAGCTGTTCTGAGACTCTTCTCCCAGCCGAAGGAGGCATTAGCAAGGCCATGATGTGACTGAAATTAAAGTATCTTAATCCTTCCACCTACTCAGTGCCATGACGGACTGTTACTGCATTTAGAAATAATGAAAGCAAAAATATTTTTCAATTTGTGTGTCTTTTTTTTTCCCCACAGTCAACATGATACTTAACAAGAGTATTGAAGAACTGCTTCATAGGTCAGCTATTAAGCCTTTGTCGTTTCAACTGCTTGTCATAATGTTGCAGTATTCTATTAGACAGCCACCTAGAAGAGTATACATTTTTAGTCTTGTTGGTCTGGTCTTGGTGGGCAAGGCACTTTTTTAGTACAAACATATGCTGGATGATGGATGGCATAAGGACAGACCTCCAACTTGGCAAGAGGGGAGAAGGAGACAATTCACTTCAATAATCCTAGATTTTCAGCATTGCAAATTGCTAAAATTAACATTACAAAGTAATTGTGTCTACCCTTCTCTCTCAAAAACAATAAAAAAATTTATATTCTGTATTTCAATTATTTTAGGTCTGTAATGGAGAAGAATCTCATTTTCAGTGACCATAATGCTGATTATAAACAGTCCCTTATTAAAGTCTGTTTCTATGTAACTCTTATTTATGTATTTTGCTAGTATGTATATTTGTACCAATATTACAGAAAATATAATTAGCTTTCCAGCTATCCTACATGGCATCTACTTTTGTGCATAGTTTGAACACCAGTTTTTCAATACAGTGTTTCTGGAACTACATATTTAAATCCCTTCAGGGCTGGCTCTGTCTTTAATGTAGTTCACTCAAAAAAATTTGAAGAGAGTATCACCCAGTATGCTATGTGAAATCTGTATGAAAGATACGAGACCTTCAAAACTAAGGATGAGAAAAACCTTCTATTGTTTTACGCAAAAACAAAGGTTTTTGGAGTCTAATTTGTTAAATATAACTGTTTTTGTTGTTGCTCAATATGATGTCAGTTCTGTAAGTACATGAAAAAGGAAAAAGAGCAACCTAAGACTAATTCTGTAAAATTACTTCTCTTAAAATTATGGCTTCACCCAATGACTGGGTGTTATGTCCCAGTCCGACCACGTTTGGTCCGGGAGCGGTTTGGGCTGATTCTGAGCGCAAGATTAAGACACAAATGAGGTCAGATGCCGCTCACTGCAGATTTATTGTTATTCCCCAGCAATAGTCACTGAGACGAGCAATAGAATAAAGAAGGAAGTAAAGAAAAGGCAGAAAAGAGAGAAGCAGTATTACGGAACGCAGCAAGAGTATAATCACCACCACAGGCCCGCTGGCATCCCAACGGTCCTTGGAGTTCAACGGCGTCCCGTTGATCCATAGTTCCCAAGTGATGGTGGTGAGCGCCCCCCATTGTGGTCTGGCATGGCACTAGTTTATAGTCCCTGTCGGCTTGTGGTTCAATCAGTCAGCATGTAGGTGGTCTTGGCTTGGCCAATCATCATTTGACACGGTTGCTGGGTGAGATTTTCCTGCCCCCGTTGCTTGGGCAGCACTTGATTTAGCGAAGTCATCATGTCACGATAAATTTGGGGTACACTCGGTTGGCACGTACACCACGCAGGCAACAGCGGGCAAACTTCCAGACATCCTGTTGGTCTGCCAGAAGTCTGCACCAGCTTCCCTTCAGCCCGTAGGTGGCAAACCTGACAGGAAACCTGGCAAAGCTCATGACGGCTTGCAGAAAATTAAGCAAGCTTTGAGACAATTACTTTTAGGTTCCAGTCTCTGACACTGGGAATAGGTTCTAACTTACGGACTTGAAAGAAGATAATAATGTGCACACATAAAGCCAAGTTAAGTGTTTGTGGGGTTGGCACCTTCATTAAAGGCATCCCTTTACTTTTCCAGTGGCGGTGGTGAATTAATCTTAAAAGACAGTTACTGATATATTTCCAAACTAGTATTCTAGTTTGGATACTTTTACAAGTTATTTTTGCTGTTCATTGTACGTAAGAATTGTGTGGCCCACATTATTCATGAAACATTTACAAATCCTGGAAAATCCTTAAATGTTTAGGATGAACAGTCTCTGACATTGAGATGAAGGGTTCCAGCTTGTTCCCTCTGGGCTCTAAACTAATTTTTGGTCTAACTAGATCCTGCCTCTTTACTCAAGGAAAGTTCCATTTGTGTCAGTGGAAATTCTGATTTCTGAGAGCAGCTAGACTTGACTCATTGAAACAAAATAATTGTCATCTTTGTTTTGCAAGGACTAGACAAATACCCTTGCTCATGCTTACTTACACATTGTGTGGTTCCATCAACTTCAGAGGGGTCATTTATTTATTGGGTTGAAGTTTGTGTCTGCCATGAGCACGAGTAACCAGACATAGTCCTTATGTAGGAAGTAACTGCTGTGCCTAGTCATCAGATCTCCTTTTATATCTCAATTAAAAACAGTTACAAATTGAACACCGAATCATTTTATTTTTAAAGGTAGACTAAGTGTGTCACTATCTCACAATTATTCAGATGTCTTTTATATTACATCTTTATCATGTTGGGTAGTTGCTAATTTGTTAGCGTGGTTAATCCAACTACTTTCTCTAAGTTTCACTAATAGTCAACTGGGATCAATTGTGGGGAGGCCTGCAGCACATTTGGACACTAGCCATTAAGAGCTGGCACTGAAATCGACATTAAGAAATTGTAGAGATAGCAAACGGTAGGATGAAAACTAGTATTACAATTACTACTACAGTGCATGTAGAAGAAAGGGTCAGCCCTGGAGCCCTTAGTCGCACAAAACTGCACTCTGACATTACCTCACACTGAGGGCGTGTAGTAATTATGCTCTGTGGGAATTATTCTTGACAACCGATTCTACAAGAGAGACTATTTCTATGGTAGTGTTCATGTAGCCTACATACTTTCATCTTCCAGTGTAGAAACAGGCTGATTTATTAACCTTGTACAGACCTGTTGAAACCTATTTGGTTTCCCCTGGTTGAATGCTGAATCAGTGCACCAACATAATAGAAATCTTGGCTACAATGCAACATTTATACATTTTAGATGTGTATCTCCTATAACAGGTAAATATTTTTTAGACACACCTAACAACCATTTTTTGACTACGCTGCAAATCAAATTTTGCTGTTTGGCCTATACTTTTTCCTGTAAATCACAGAACACTGTATTTATAAAACAACCTGTACTTCACACAATCACTGTTCTTAGTAGTGTGGTCAATTAACTACTTGACGTATTAAATACATTTTAAAGATTTTTATGCTCATACTGAAAATTTCTCAATGCTTGCTAGAGCTACCAACTATCCATTGAAATGCTATGTAGCAAATGTGGAGGGGATATATAAACAGGTTTTAGAACATTAAGCCACGTATAATTGTATGTGTAAATATCTTCTTTTTTTTTTATTCCCAGAACTCTTAGTTGTCATTCTTATTGAGTTTATCATGTGACTTGTCCTTAAAAATGCTGTCTCCAACAAAGCTTTGCCAGTTTACAGGAGTTGATGATCCAGCCCATTATGTGATTCCTTATGTTCTAGAGGTTTGAAAATAACTTTGACAACTAAATTTGAAGGAGTTTTAGAGGTGTTCTAGTTCATGAAAATCCAGCTGCTGGGATGATATTGAGGCTTAGTGTAGACTTTTTGTTGTTATAATTCATGAAGCTATGTTTTTCCTATCCATGTAGCAGTGCCCCACCTTCACACTGACCAGCTCATTTTATTTCTAATCTGCACTACATGCAGAACAATTTTATGCTTTCTACACTTAAAATATCATGCTGAGTTACAATGTTTATTTATAGATTAACACTGTGATTCTTGAAAGTAAATGTGCTCAACAGTCTGTAGGTGTTTTCAAGCAGAAGGAAATCAAGGAACAATGTTTAGAGCATACCTTTGGAAAATTATTATTAGAATACGGCCTCAAATTTTTAGTTATTAGATTGCTAATTGTTGTAATTTCCCACTGTGCATTTATTTCCAAGTAGCTTCCTGACAAATAGAAAAAATTGCCTCACATAAACCACTAAGTAATTAATATACTTGAGTCTAATTGGATTTGGACCTACACTACTGCAAATAGAGTTGTAGAGAGAATGGACTACAATAGACAGATCTGTTAATACATTGATAAAGTGATTTTGTTGTGGACAAGACACACCAAATTACTAAATAGTGTGGCGTGCACTTCATACTAACACATTTCTTTTCCAGCTTTCATCACCTTTGTAATAAAGGGAACCACCCACATACTTGCTCTTTTATTTAAAATTATCCCATGTAGGGAAAACTCTAAATTGCAATGGAAACTGTTCAGTGAAATATATATATATATTCATACAAGTTGCATATATAAACTTTAATCAAATGTGATGGGAAGACTTTGACGACTCCTGACTTGATACTACATTAAATCAAAGGATTAAACCTTCTCTCCAGACATGGCTTCAGGCTATTGCATCTGTGAACTGACAGATTGTGAGCGTTGAAAGCTTAACAAATCTATCATAGCTATATACTTAACTCCACCCAGAAGTGAATTAAGCCAGGGAATTCAAACTAGCCAGGTTTATGGATAATCTCGTTTAGACAAATAAAGCCTGAGACAGGCTTCTGTCAGTTGCTATTGTAAACCTTTTTTATATCTTTGTTTTCTGGAGGCAAATATGATTTCTGCCTTGCTAGTTACAGATCATTAAAGCTGTGTAAGGCTTGAAAATGTTATGGCTTGAGGGTTTTCAGGACTTACCATATTTTCAGGATTTTCCATGCTTTCTATTCATATCATTACAGTGCATGTTTTTTGCCTTAATTTGAGGTTTTTGATTTTTCAGTCTTGGTTTACAGTGAGAAGATTAAATGTAAGAAACATAAAGTATTCAGGTTTCCCCAGTTTTCCCAACAGTCAGCAATCTTAACATGCTGCACAACGCTAAGAATGCGGAGATTAACAATCATTTAAGACCGGTATAAGCTTTTTTAAATTAAGAAATTCTATTTTAAATGCTTATCCTTCTTCACATATGTTGTCCAAGACACATTGCTTAGTCTAAATATCTTAACAGCTTTTTAATATGTCTGGGGTAAAATCTTGATCACATGACAATCAGCAAGAAATGTTTTTCTTAATTTCTATGGGGGGAGCAATGTTTTCCTATAATCTTGATATAAGACTGGATAATACGTATTAGCATTACTTTATATAATACAAGGTACATAAACCACACAACAGTGGGAGGAACTACAACTCAGAGTCATGCAGTCACAGTTCTTTCCCTGTAATTTTCTTAATCTGCATTTGAAAGGGTAGGGGTAGGGACATGGTGGCATTTTCTCACTGTCCTATGCAAGTAGTGAATCTCTCACATTGCTGACTGGTGAACTGCAAGAAGATATGAGTAGTAAGTGCCTAAATAGTGCCTTTGATCATGAAAGATCTCAAATTATTTCATATGTATAAGAAAATTCATAAAATAATTGTGATAGTAATAATACGGAAAGACAAATGCTGTAATTAGAACAGCCTCATAAAATACATATATTTCTGTAATTGATAAATATGCATGCATAAATTTTAGTAGTCTCGTTAATGTTTCTACCAGTTTACTACAATACAGTATTTAATGGATGCATTCTCTGGATCTTCCCCTCTGCCTTTGTCTTTCTGTGACTGCAAGTGCAATACCTTCTGAAAAAAGGGTTGTAGTGGTTAGCAATGTAAGGGTATGTGGAAGGTGAGAGAATCTGCTTTATTAAGGTTATCCAGTCAAGGACTTTTTCAATGCAAAGGGAATAATAAGTAAAAGGGAAAGTGATAAACAAGAACACACAGAAACATATGTCTGGTATAGAGGGGATAACGGAGACAACGCCAAACACCAGAAGTCTCCACTCATTGACTGATTAAGAAACTCCAGGTACAGCTTTGGAGAAGGTCACTTGAACTTTCTAACTGATAAGAGCGGGGAAACAAGAGAAACATGAGGATTTGGGACATTAGAGGGGAAATCTGTGGGACTATGCGGAATTTATGAAGCAGGGGGACCCGGCTGGGGTACTTAGCCTTACTAAGTTAGAATCTTTGTTCTTCATTGAGGCCTGCTACTATATGTATTCTCTTGACGAAGCTGTGATACACGCAGTAATTAATAAATACAACATATGAGGTATTATGAACATTTTGTTTGGGATAAAGAAACTTCAAGCACAATGAAAATTTGGGAACTTTGCCTATTTTCTATATTTATTTGATTGTTAAACTGAAATCGTATAAATGTTGAAGTATTCCAGGTTAATGTTCACATCACACAGTGATGTTAGTGTTCACATTCACAGAGGAAAGAAACCTGGAAAGCTTTATAACATACACAAATGTTTTAGAAAAGCTAAAAACGTGGAAAAAAATAGTGATTAAGTTTTTTTAATTCAGCTGCTTTCTCTGAAATAAACACTTATGTAGAGGGGCTCACTAGTATTGTTCCCAAACTCTAAGTAATCCTTCAGAATAAACTAGACCTACAACTGAAAAGATGAAGTAGTTTTTCATTGACCTTCAAATTATGTCTCCACTGAAATTTCCATTGAAATCAACAGAACAGCCTATTTTCACAGATAATTAAAAGCTTTAAAAAATTTTACTTTAAAGTCTTTCAAATCTTAAAGATATAAAAATATCTTTCTGAAGCTCTAGTAGTTCAATAGTCTACTTAACTGAAAGGCTGTTTGTACCCTGCCATTCTGGCTAGCCGTTCCTCAGCTTAGGAAGTCACTTCATCCTCCAGCTGTCAAATGAACCCAGTACTCACTTGAGTTCAACTTTAACATCGTGTGTTTATGCACTCTTTTGGCGTCCGGTTCACTTCAATCCAAACTTCTGCTCCCTTAGGAGCTGTAGTAGTTTTTCCCTTTCTTCCCTCCACCTTGGGAAAGAATCAGCCGAGTCTGGCAGAGGAAAGGACTGAAAATAGCTGTCTTAGAATTTCCGTAAAGGAAAGGAGAAGGGAGAAAAAAGGGCTTCCTTTGAGAATTTTATGGAAGCTGCTGAAAGGACGAGGAAGAAGACCTAAGTGCTTTTTTCATGGCAAGCTCTAACTGGAAACTCTTCTCCAGAAAGTGAGAAAGCAACCCCAGAGATGACATTTAGGAGAATCTGAAATGCCTCTCATTACTGGGAGAATATCTCCTAGCCAGGAAGACCTCCAGGAATAGGTAATCTGGAGCATTACCTTAATTACATTTAGGAGCACCTCTTTCTTAAAGTCGTGGGGAGAAAGACTGAGATTTATTTATTTGCCTTTTATATTCTGGTCAAAACATAAAATGGGTTTTTAAACAAATCTTTGTATTCGATTCAGATTATTTTCTTAATGCTGGTCTATTCCACAGGAGTTGTTTGTGTTGGTTGTAGATAATGAGATTGTCTGTACATTTCTATTATAGCAAGAAACACATCAAATGTTGTAGTCAATTACTGAGTCGAAGTTGAACTGCAATAGTACGCCTTTTCACATTTCTAGGAAAAACAGCCTACTTTTAGACAATTTAAAGTGTTCCTGTCAGTTTGGTGTGACAGCTGCAGAAAAGGATGAAACAATAGAATATTGCATTATGACAATATCTGCACAAATATAGAATAGAAAATAAGAGATTAGGTAGCATTTCTGCAGGAAAGGATTATGTGTTATTGTGCATAATCAGAAGATAAACAGAAGTAAAACATATCACACTATTGCCCCAAAATCAATACGTGGTTATATACATATTAAAAGAGAGATGCAAAATTATCTCTTTATGCAGAAGTGATGTGATATCAGTGTGAATCCAGCATCCAAGTTTTGACAGTACACTTGTCAGAAAGATAGGAACTTGAAGGAACTTGACAGAGGAAGTGATAACATCTTGCTGCAAAAATGAAGCAATAATCTGTTTTTCATACCTGGTGTGTAAGCAAAGATATAATGTCTACCTTTTTTTCTTAAGTTTGTAACTAACTAACCTGGGTGAAGCGTGCTCCGAGGTGAGCTTTACTGAGTCTGACTGCAATGGTTGAAGGTACCAGTTCCCCAGGCTGCGTGTCTGAACCTCTGCTATGGGTCACATCCAAGGTAAAAGAGCAGCAGAGCTGAGTCTGTGACACACTTTGGCTGCACGCTTTCATATTCTAGTGCATTCACACAAACTGCCAGGGAAATTGGGTGCTAAAGAGTAGTGTCTGACCCGGGGAAGAGTGAGGAGGAAGTGAACATTAGCTCGTGTCAGCTCTATGAGGACAACAGCAGAGTCTGGCAGTAGGGCCAGACAGCTGAGGTCATTCACATCTTCAACAAGCAGCTGTTCGCTTCCAGGCACAGCCGTCACAGTCCTCAGATCCCACAGACATGCTGCCGGCAAGCGGCACTCTATCAAGCTGCTGTTAACAGTTGCCTTCTATCATGTGTCCAAATATTAACCCTGTTTGAGATAGAAATTATCTACACCGATGCCAACTAAACTGTAGGCAAACTTAAAACACAGTGAAGTCCTTAAACAATCTACCTTAGAATATGCATTTTGATATATTTAGAGCAGACTGCAGGGGGAAAACAAACCTGTTTGATCGGGGAGAACCACTGACCACAAAGCAGAAAAGCTGAAAGAAATAACAAGGCCTATTTATAGAAGTTGCCAACTAGTTCTTTTTTCCTTGAAATCACTTTCCTGGAATTTTTTGGATAATATTTTCATTTTACTGATGAGTGGGAGGAATCAGAATAAAGCAAGAAAAGCAGGCAGCCTGTTTTTCAAATGACTGTTTAAATTTGTCCTTCTTGGACTTCTTTCCCAAAACATACCACAAAGAACATTCCTTCTCTTCTCCCAGTAATGTTTCTTTCTTTTCCTCTCTTTCTTTTTTATTGGTGCCTTCCGTAAGGCTAGAACAGTATTTTGTAGAGATGAGAATCACGAAGAGGAAGAAGGAACTCATTCATATACAGCTAGACAAGGACACGACAAACCTGGCTTTAATTTCTACTTTTGACACAGTTTTACTGTGTCAAATTTGTGGCTTATTAAATGATAAGCCATTTAATTTCTCTTCCATGACTTCCCATTGGTGAAATGTGGATAATCATTCTGCTTTCCCAGAGAGATTCTGCTGCACAAAGCTTTCTTCTGCTATATATGGCTAACGACTGCCACAATAACATCCAATCTAGAAGAAATTTCCTCTTTTTTTCTCATTTTTTAAAATGACACACACACTATTGGAGAGATTCACTTGCATTGACCTTCATAAAAGAAGTATTACAGGAAGAGACTCTCCCTGTCACATGTTTTGAGTGCAGTTGTCACTGCTTATCACACTGGGTTTCCTTGCTTCGTATGGGCACTACTGTATTTACAGATTTGCTAGTCCAAAATTTTATCACTGAATAGGATGTATCTAGTGATTGTTTCAACAAAATAGAGTGGCGTACATCCCACAGATACAGCCAAATGCTTGATGGGCAAGAACTAGGTGTTGCCTCCCTAACAGTATATAAGAATTAATGTTCCAGCCCTCTTTATCAAATGCAGCATGACTACGAAAGCTTAAAGTCCAGGAATGACTCCACATATAAAGAAACCTGACAGCCAGGAAGACTATAAGGTCATTTGCTTGTTTAGAAAGGAATCTGGGAGACTGACAAGGACACACTAAAGTTAAAATTTAGGAGTATCATAGAATTGTAGAATCATAGAATGGTTTCAGTTGGAAGGGACCTTAAAGATCATCTAGTTCCAAACCCCCTGCCACGGGCAGGGATGGGGCCTCAACAGCTTCTCAGGGGAACCTGGTCCAGTGGCTCACTACCCTCATAGTGAAAAATTTCTTCCTAATATCTAATCTACATCTACCCCTTTTCAGTTAATATTATACTTTTCTTTCTTCATAAACTGAAATACGGTTACTAGTTTATAAATTGAAATAAAATTGAGGTGAGTATGTGTGAAGAAAACCAAAGTCCTGCCTTCTGTAAGATGCTATTATTACTATATAAAATAATCATAGTGAATATGATACATTAAATTACTTAGCTTATCCTAGGGCTGAAGCTTATTATAATTTATTTAATTAATTTAAATTACAAAAAATATTAAAGTGGTAACATTGGTACCATTTTTTCTGCTGTTTATCAAAATGAAATATCAAATAAACTATAAGAAGAGATTTAGGTCAAATAAATTCTTTATAGGTATCAAAGTAAAGGCAAGGAGAAAAATAATTCAAAAACCTACCAATAGAAAGCAGGGGTAAATGGATATACTTTAAGTAATAACTCTTGCTTGTTTCATAGTTTCAATTGTGAATAGAAGTTGTCATTTATTTCACTTTGATTCAAAGAACTGGTTTTCAAAAAGAGGTCCACAGATCTTTGGTAATCTCCAGATTACTTCTACCAGGCTTCAATGATAATTAGGAAAAGAAATCATTAGTAGGCTTAAATTTGCCTTTTGGGAGTCTGTATTCATAGGGAATTTGAAATCATGTGGCTGGTTGGCTAAGGGCTGAAACTAAGTCTCTGGGACTGGTGCTGGAGAATTATAGCATTGCTCCAAGAGAGCTGGTGCAGAGGTATGAGAGTGTTTTTGAAGGTGCACATAAGACCCAAGGTGCAACTAATAGCTGATATTTGATGAGTTTTCATGTTGGAATTGTGATAGTGATTCAGAATTTGAAGGTAGTACTACAGTTTTTACTGCCAAAAGAAGACTGGTCCCAATTTTCGTCTGACTTGCATTACATTACCACTCTAATTCCATGAAGTACTGTATTTGCTTCTGGTTTTCATGACTGTAGGTGAGGCAGGAATTTAGTTCACTCAATGAAATTGATTCTGGCTATACAGTTCTAATAAGTTTTTGTCATTTGTGTTGTATATCCTATGGTAGTTTGTCTGGTGACTTTAAATCATCTGGGAGAAGGAATTGTCGTCCAACGTGTTCACAGATATTGCCGGTGGAGACTCCACACCTGCTCCAGGAAATCCATTCCAGTGCTTCATCATTGTTTATGCTAGGCACTTTCCCTTATTTATCTCCTTAACCTACTTTGCCATAAAGTAAGCCATCTTTGCTTACACACCAGGTATGAAAAACAGATTATTGCTTCATTTTTGAAGCAAGATGTTATCACTTCCTCTGTCAAGTTCCTTCAAGCATCTTTCCTTGTAACTGATTTTCTTAAACTAATAATTTTTGATGCTCTCCTCTGAACTCTCTCTATCTTTCTGACAAGTGTACTGTCAAAACTCGGATGCTGGATTCACACTGGTATCACATCACTTCTGCATAAACAGATAATTTTGCATCTCTCTTTTAATATGTATATAACCATGTATTGATTTTGGGGCAATAGCAGGCCTCAATGAAGAGCAAAGATTTAACTTAGTAAGGCTTGTATTCATCTGTTTAATGTTATGCATCTTTAGAAATTTTGCTGTGACCTGCCCTAGTCAATGGAAGGAAAGCACTGCCATTCATCTCAGGAATGAAGCTGCTTTTGAAAGTGCCTGTTTCTTTTTTCCTACTGATTATAGAAGGAGTTCAGGATAATAAGAATTATAACTTGGATATCTCAGTTGAAGTCTTATATTCAAATGAATCTGGAGAATTGTAGCATTGCTCCAAGAAAGCTGGTGCAGAGGTATGAGAGAGTTTTGGGAACATAAGACCCAAGGGGGAACTAATAGCTGATGTTACTTCAGAATGTTACTTCTCAGTAAACTGTTCTGATAGTGCTGATGTAACAGACAATGAATTGGTCTACTAATAAAAATTTTCAAAAATTGGAGCGCCTTTTTTCCGTACAATTTAAATTTACAAGGCAGCTGGTATTTGGCAAAGTATTGGCACATGGTGTCATTCAGCAGAATCTATTCAAAATTCACTTGGGATCCTAATCTTAAATCAACTTTCATATAGATACAGGCTGAAACTTTGTTAAATTCTTGTCACTTCCTCTGTGTATACAATAGTCTGAACTATTCCATACCTTACGTTACTTGTTTTCTGGTACTTGGCCTAAATTATGCTTAATTTTCAAATGGTTATATGTCACACAATATCTGTTGAAAAAGGAAGGGATAATTGTATCATTTGATTCCTATTGGATTTCAAATTGGAGAATATCCAGGTATTAATTAGGATAACAGTGTAACTACTTCAGTATCATACTTTTAAGCATTAATTAAGGATATGAGGTAGTAATTTGGAGACAGCTTAAATTCTATTGCTTTTATATTTTAATAGAATTTTCTACAATGTAGCATTTCTACTGAAAATGTTAATGAATGAGGTAACTGATGATTATTACGAACCCATTGGCTTAGTGAGTAGTACCTTAATATATGAATATAATTAATTTCACTTAAAGCAATCTGTATGCTTAACAGATTAATAAATAATCAGTAAGGGCAGCACAGATGGGCTGCATATTTTGAATAATTTTATAGAAAAGTAATATAGGGTAAACGTTTGTTCTGGAATTATTTCTCCTATGAGTTTACATTACTCACTAGGATAACTCGACTAAATTTTCCAGTTAAATTGCTATGACAATTACTGGTGAAGAAACTACATCATCTCAAAGGTTTAAGTCAAAGTATCAGAAGCTGCAAAAGGAAATAAAACACGGAAACCACCAATGAAGTGAGGAGGGATTACTCAGTGCCAGGCTTCCAGGTGCAAAAAGCAATTGAAACATGAATTTTAGTAGGAATGTGTCTTGAAAATGCCGCCTTCATGTGAAATTCAATCAGATATTTTCCTGTTTTCAAAGCAGAGAGTAAAAAATACAGCTAAAACAAACCTCATTTTCCATTCTCTCAGTCATTTCCATCTCTCTCCTTCCTTTGCTGCATTCTTGGATGTAAATAGGTGATGAGTGAAAGTGGATAGCAAAGTTTCATAGTATTGAATCCTGCAATTATTTCAGAGAGACTGTTACTACTTTTTCCTAAGAACTTATTACTTCAAAGTACTGTGCAAGTGTTTGACATTGTCTGCTTTTTAAAACCACTTCTAGCAGTTTGTAATGCTCCCTTTTTAAGCTAGGCTTACTGCCCAACCTGAACCCTCATCTGCTAACACTGAGATACCACCTGCTGCTTGAATGGGTCTAACACTTGGCTACAGTGCGGAGTCAAATTTCTGATTTTTAATCACAGAATTAGGGCTGAATCAAGTAAATGCATATCTATGTTACTGTAACTATGATGGTGAACAGGACCTGTTAAAACCAACAACTTATCTCATCGCAGAAATTTCCTGTGAGCCAGATTCTTCCAAATGTGACCTTGCTAAACCTTTCACAGCATAAATCAAGATACCAGAATTTCTTTACAATGTTAATCCTACACACTTAGTCACACACAGAGACTATTAATAAAAATAGAATAAGAGCAAGATGCAATTATGCGGTTCAGATTGCTTATTCCATGATTGCTTATTCCAGTCTCACAATATCATGGAACCACAAAATGTTTAGAGTTGGAAAGGACCTTAAAGATCATCTAGTTCCAATCCCCCTGCCATAGGCACGAGCCTCTTCCACCAGACCGGGTTACTCATAGCCCCATCCAACCTGGGTTTGAAGACTTCCAGGGATGGGACATCCACAACTTCTCTGGGCAGCCTGTTCCAGTGCCTCATCACCCTCATGGTAAAGAATTTCTTCCTAATATCTAATCTACATCTACCCTCTTTCAGTTTAAAACCTTTACCCCTTGTCCTATGGCTACATGTGCTTGTAAAAAGTCCCTCTCCAGCTTATATGTAGGAACACTTCAGATACTGGAAGGCTGTTATAAGGTCTCCCTGGCCTTCTCCTCTCCAGGCTGAGCAAACCCAACTCTCTCAGCCTGTCTTCATACGAGAGGTGCTCAAGCCCTCTGACCATCTTCATGGCCCTCCTCTAGAGCCGCTCCAACAGGTCCATGTCCTTCTAATGTTGGGGGCCCCAGAGCTGGACACAGTACTCCAGGTGGGGTCTCAGGAGAGTGTAGTAGAGGGGTAGAATTATCTCCCTCAACGTGCTGGTCATGGTTCGTTTGATGCAGCCCAGGGTACTGTTTCCTTTCTGGGCTGTGATCACACATTGCCAGCTCATGTTGAATTTCTCATCCACCAACACCCCATCTCTTTCTCCTTCTCCTCAGGGATGCTCTCAATACATTCTCCATCCAGCCTGTATTTGTGCTTAGGATTGCCCCAACCCACATGCAGGACCTCGTACTTGGCCTTGTTGAACTTCATGAGGTTGGAATGGGCTCACCTCTCAAGCCTGTCCAGGTCCCTCTGGATGGCAAACTTGCTGAGGGTGCACTCAATCACACTGTCCATGTCTCCCACAAAGATGTTAAACAGCACTGGTCCCAATACCAACCACTGAGGAACATCACTCGTCACTGCTCGCCACTTGGACATTGAGCCATCAGCTGCAACTTTTTGAGTGCAACTGTCCAGCCAATTCCTTATCCACTGAGTGGACCATCCGTCAAATCCATGTCTATCCAATTTAGAGACAAGATGTCATGTGGGACAGTGTAAAATGCTTAGCTCAAGTCCAGGTAGGTGATGTCAGTTGCACTTCTCTGATCCACCAATGCTGTAATCCCATCGTAAAAGGCACCAAATTTGTCAGACACATTTTGCCCTAAGTGAAGCCATATTGCCGATCACCAATCACCTCCTTGTTTTCCATGTGCCTTAGTATAGTTTCCAGGAGGATCTGCTCCACGATCTCGCTGGGCACAGAGGTGAGACTGACTGGCCTGTAGTTCCCCAGCTCTTCCTTTTTTCCCTTTTTAAAAATGGGGGTTATGTTTCCCTTTTTCCAGTCAGCAGGAACTTCACTGGACTGCCACGACTTCTCAAATATGATGGATAGTGGCTTAGTAAATTCATCCACCAGTTTCCTCGGGGCCCATGAATGAATATCATCAGGTCCCACAGACTTGTGTACTTTCAGGTTCCTCAGATGGTCTGAAACCTGCATGTGTCGCTGGCCATTGGCCAATTTGGCCAAAACCAGTCATTGAGTACCTCAGCCTTCTCTATATCCCAGGTGGCCAGGTCTCCCATTTCCTTCCAGAGAGGGCCCACGTTTTTTCCTAGTCTTCCTTTTGTCACTGCCCTACCCGTAGAAACTTTTCTTATTGTCCTTTATGTCCCTGGCTGGATTTAAATCTATCAGGGCTTTAGCTTTCCTAACGTGGTCCCTGGCTTCTCAGACTATTTCTCTGTATTTTTCCCAGGCTACCTTGGGTCCTTGCTTCTGCCCTGTGTAGCCTTCCTTTTTCTGTTTGAGTTTGTTCAGGCACTCCTTGTTCATCCATGCAGGCCTCCTGCAGTTTTTGCCTGACTTCCTCTTTGTTGGGATGCATCATCACTCCTGAGCTTGGCGGAGGTGATCCTTGAATATTAACCAGCTTTCTTGGGCCACTCTTCCCTCCAGGGCTTTATCCCATGGTACTCTGCCAAGCAGGTTCCTGAAGAGGTCACAGTCTGCTCTCCTGAAGTCCAGGGTAGTGAGCTTAGTGTGTGCCTTCCTCACTGCCCTAAGGATCTTGAACTCCACTATTTCACGGTCATTACAGCCAAGGCTACCCTTGAGCTTCACATTCCTCACCAGCCCCTCCTTGTTGGTGCGAACAAGATCCAGCATGGCACCTCTCTTTGTTGGCTCCTCAGTCACTTGGAGCAGGAAGTTATCATCAACGCATTCCAGGAATCTCCTGGATTGCTTATGCCCTCCTGTGTTGTCCCTCCAACAGATATGAAGACATTGCGATTTATGCTTCTTACTACGAGTTCCTTTGTCTTATTTTGGAATCCTTGTTGGAGCAGAAAATTGCAAATCTCACCACATTCCTACTCTTTCATTGATTACACCTGATTAGGTTGCAGAACCTGCTGGCAGACTACCTACAAGCAGATGTAACACGAGTCATAATGACTAACCTGTAGAGTTCTTGTGAAGTTATGTTGAGGGAAAAAAAAATAAAAGGAGGAAAATCTTTCAGTGCTGTAATGCGCACTGAAGGGAAGGGAATTTCCTTGTGCTAGGTGTAGTGAAGATTAAAAATCCAGCAGCACTCACCGAGCATTTTGCCTTTGGCAAGAGTAAGGTCAGAATAATAAAATGCCTTTTCCACATTATGTGCCTTGGTTCGCAACACGGGTATAGCTGGACCATCTGAAAATGACCACTGGAAGAGTACCTCCTCCTAGTCATAAAAGTCAACAATCTTTTGAAACAAAGTATCCAGAGGCACCAAAGTTGTTTAGCCTCAGAACTAGTGTTTTGCTTTGTGGCCACCGGCAAAAGGCTCAGTCACACTGCATCCAGAAAGCTGGAAAGGAAGCATGACTAGGCAGCTAAAACCTCCTTTCGGTGGAAGTTATTACAGGCCTGTCTGTAGGCCTTTCAGCCACTGAACACCATGGGCCAATCTACTACTCCAGGAAGAAAAGCTGTACAGGGAACCTTGCAGAAACAGCTTTTCAGTTAGGGGAGAAGTAAGTTTTTCCTTCAAGGGAACAAGTAACAGGTCCCAGCTAAGGTTCCATGGAGAACTGGAGTCACCCTTGTAGACAGTAGGTCTTCTGCTCTCTTTGCTCACTTGTAACCTGCCTGTGATGGAGTTTTATTCAGAGAGCAGAAGAGTTTAAAGCTTCCTCTCACTACTAAGCTGACTACTCACACCTACTCTTGGCTATTCAGAGTTCAAGTCTTCAAAGAATCTTCTAATTTTTTTTACCCAGCTGCTCTATTCAGTCTCATTTATGGCTGATGATACACTTTCTAGCTGTAGATTTAGAGTTATGGTGAGATTCCTAAAACTTTTTGGATCTTCTGCACAAAGAATATATGATTGTGATTTTTTTTCCCATGAATTATACTTAAGGGATTGGTTTTAGTTAATGATGGGATAATAACTTTTATATTAAAACCTGATTTTGTACAGGGTAATTGCAGCAGATGAATGAAACATGTTTACTGAGCATGAGGTAACAGAAATTGCTATGGTGTTTTTGAGAGAAACACATCTCTCTTCAGAGGAAGAAAAGGAAGAGAATCACAAAGACTCTCTCAAGACCAAATTATTCTGACACAAACCAAAACCTACATTTATATGGTAATGCAGAAAATTCAGAGGTGGCGAATACAGTACTAAGAGGAGAGGGAGAATTTTCAAAGAATCAATGACAGCAACTTTTGAGAAAAGTGCAACAAAAGCTTTGAGAGAAGTGGTTTTGTGATTGGAAGTTGAACTCCAGCTTGAACTCTCGGATGCCTAAGATTTGAGGTTTGAGCTTTTGAGTGTGGCCATTCCCTTAGCGTGGCCACTGGGAGGGTGACTCTTGTTTACACAGGAAACTGTTTTCACGTAATCTGAAGGAACATGGTATTCTGGAGATTTCTATATCCTCAGTCAAATCTGTCTGATTTTGGCCCAGCAGTTCAACGTGTTAAGAAGGGCCCGACTTTGACACAGGAGGGAAAAATGAGTGATCACATTGAGCCACATATCATTAGTAAATTAGACTAAAAATAGGTGAGAAAGCTTTAACACCTGAATTGTGAAATAACCGTATTGTATGGCTTGTAGATAGGTCTGAAAAGCTGTTGACTCAAGCCTAAAAAGGAAAACTCAGAACTTCTTTAAGGCTGTAAGCTTCTTTAAAAGGGAGAAAAAAGAAATCAGCCTTTAGAAGTATTTTTTGAAAAAAAAAAAAAAGCAGTTCTTTATTAAAATCATCTGATAACTTCAGGACAGTGAATCTGTTGTCATGAGTTCAGTTTTATTTCACATACAAGGGAATGATTTAAATGTATATTAGAGCATAAATTAATAAAGAGCATTGCTAAAAGTGGCAATCCTGATTATATTAGCTAAGGAAATAGTAACAAATTTTGCCAATTTTTCCTGAAATTCTTCATTTCCTGTTCATAACCCTGTTTGCAAAAATGGCAAGCCCAAGACATTCAACATGAAAGTTCTACTTATGCAGACACCTAAGTAAGTGGGTAACTTTTAAAAATTGCTAAGTAGTCAAGCAAGTCCCCTTGAAATGAATGAACAGAAGCGTTCAGTACTTTAGAAGCTGTTTAGCCTGACATGTAAATAGGTAGTCTGAAAGTATATATAGCAGCACAATTTAGGGATAAATATTTGATAGCATATTCTAGCATTTAGAATTTTTCCTAGTATTCTTAAGACACTTTTCTGAGGAAGATGCTGATTTCCGAAGGAAATGCTGATTTGGAGCAACAAGAAATACATAAGAAGAGATCAACTGTGCAAAGTTAAAAAGGAAAAAAGATTCATTCTTTAAAAATAACTATTGAAAGGATTTCTAACTATTAGGGGATCTTGGTTAAAACCTTTTCTTAAGTTGAAGATGTTGCATTTGCAGAGCACTCGTGTATACACAAAGACACATAAAATGCAAATTAATCTAGAAATTTATTTAGAATGTGATAAGTGATATTGTCACATCTAGATCTGTCACCATGGTAACAAAAGACAGAGAACTTAAAAGGATAATAGCTGAAAGTTGGAGTAGGATTCCTGTTTGTAACATGTTAAGAATTATTTTTGCGTATCACGTGTGTCTCTAAAATTTATGTAGGCATAAATGACTGTAGAGGAGCACAAACATAGGTATGAAATGAGCAGACTAAAAAGCGAAGAACATGAGGCAAAAATAAGACAAAAAGTATATTTAAATAGAATAATAATAATAACAACAACAATAAGAAGAATAGCAATAATAATAAACAAACACAAAACCACAAAAAAATCCAAAATGTTGATATGCAACTTCTATGGACATGTGTCGATATGGACAAAAAAGAAGATATTTTCACAAGGAAAGTTAATTTGACCAAATAATTACTTTTAACAAGTAGATGTGATCTGAAGCTAATACATATTGAAGAATATTTAGCCAAGATAAATTTTCTAGTTGGCAAGTCCAATTCAATTTATTCTTGAGTACTTAAATTAGTAGATAAAGTAATCCTTGGAACTCTTAGCGACTGTGCTTCAGACTTGTGAAAGATGAAGAGAGGACATGATAAGAGAGGGGCAAACACAACTTTTTTTTTTTTTAAAATGGAAAATAAAGAATGTTAGGGATTGTATTTCAGACATACTTTGACATTCTCTTAAACAAGTTGAGAACATACTATCCAATTATAACTGCCAGAAAGAAGATAAGAGTAGGTTTAAAAGTACTTTGACAGAACAGGCAGCCTGAAAGGACATCTGAAGTTGCATTTGTTCACATGCTTTCTCTGTTGAACTCAAAATGGGGAGTAATTGGTTAGGCATCTAAAAAAGATGTCCTTGTTGTTTTCCAGGAGGCCATAAATTAAATATAGAACAACAGTGTAAAGATGCTGGAAAAATGCTGGTTCTATTCTGGGCTTCATTAACAGGAGTTTTTCTGTAAAACAATGAAAGAAGTTAAAAGGCTTGGATTTGTTTAATCTGGAAAAGAGAAGCTGGAGGGGAGTCACGATGAGTGTTTCTCCAGTATGTTCTCCATTGCCATTAAAAGAAAGAGGAGAAAAAATTGACTCAATTTGCAGAAAAAGTAGATTTTGGCTTGCTATTAGGAAAAACTGTCTTAACTACATAAGGGTAGAGAAACTGTGGAGCGGGCTAGATATGGAGCTTGTATAATCTCATGTTTGAGATTTTTAAGAGTAGATTGTGTTCCTGTTGGGAATATGCAAGTAAACAGTGACGTGGTGCAGATAATCAGACTAGATATTTCTTGAATTTTTTTCTAAAACTACCTTTCTGTGATTCTGTAACTCAGAATTGCCATATTCAAGACAATGATTAAGGTGTTGTAGAGGACTAGCATTTGCAGGTGAAGTCATGAGGCTAGTGACATTAAGACCATCTTATGGATATTACTGTTTAGGTCTTTAACAGGACTGATCACCACATTCCCTCAGTGTGCTGAAAAAAACCCACCCAGAAAGAAGTGCTAGACAGCATAATAGGACCTGCCACTCAAAGTAGGAATGAGCATGCACTCTGTCTTCTGGAAATCCTGATCCCTGACTGGTATAGAGAAGAAGCACATAGAATATGAAGTAGGAATTAAGAAGTCACCATTTACCATGGTTAATCAAAATTTCATGATGAATGCACTTCCTCTGAAAGCAAACAGCCTTTCTTCTGGAAGTAGGTGGTAACTGAAGACCTATAATCCGAAAATTAACTTATTGGGTGTTGTGTGAAGTAAGACCTCATTTCTTTGTGTAAAAAAGTTTACTTGCTGTTGACACTGTATACTGTAATACTGTATTTTATAACTCCACATTTCATTCTCTAAAATTCAGAGGTTAAAAAGTAACTGTACAAGTTTCTCTTTCAACATGCCCAATTCCCTAAAAAGCCCCACAAGACACACAAATGTTGTTTCATAATGTGGGAGTGAATAATTTAAAGTTTACAGACTGATGTGGTTGAAGATGAAGCAGCTCTGCAGAGAGGGACTTGGGGGTTCTGGTGGACAAGTTGACCATGAGGCAGCAATGAGCCCTTGTGGCCAAGAAGGCCAATGGTCTCCTGGGGTGCATGAAAAAGAGTGGGGACAGGAGATTGAGAGAGGTTATTCCCCTGCTCTACTCTGCCCTGGTGAGGTCACATCTGGAGTACTGTGTCCAGTTCCGGGCTCCCCAGTTCAAGAAAGATGGGGAACTACTGGAGCGAGTTCAGCAGAGGGCTATGAAGATGATCAAGGAAATGGAGCATCTCTCTTATGAGGCAAGGCTGAGAAACCTGGCTCTGTTTAGCCTTGAGAAGAAAAGACAGAGAGAAGATCTCATCAATGCTTATAAATATCTAAGGGGCAGCTATCTAGAGGATGGGGCCAGAGTCTTTTCAGTGGTGCCCAGCGACAGGACAAGGGGCAATGGGCACAGACTGGGACACAGAAAATTCCATCTCAACATGAAGAAAAAATTTATACTTTGAGGGTGACAGAGCACTGGAACAGGCTGCCCAGAGAGGTTGTGGATTCTCCTTCTCTGGAGATACTAAAAATAATACAGTAAAGAATTCCATGCATCCTAAGTAAGATGTAACCCATAATTCTTTCTTTTTGGCAATTTATGAATGGGCCATTCAAGATTAATGAGTACTTTCCTTAAGCTTGGCACAGCCTAAATGAAAATGCTGTGACATAGAAGTGAATTATTTAATTAATTAATTTTGAGAGCTCTTTGGAGCATGAGGCACATTGCAAAAATACCTCTGATTTCCAGAGCTGTTACCTAGCACTCCGATAGAGGTACTATATGAAAAGAAAAAGACATTTAAAACAGTCTTTATTCTGCTAAAAAAACCCAAAACCAAACAAACAAGTGAATGTAAAGTTAAGAGATATAATTTGAGGAGGAGAAGGTTTCCTTGCTCTATGAATTTACAAATGTAGAGGCTAGCAGAAGGCAAATGCAGGCAGTGGAAGCACGTAGGTAAGACCTTAACAGCACTGATGGTCTGACCATCTGCTTCAAGAGGCTCTCCTCCAAGCCCTGAGACACAGTTACTCCTACCTCCTTGAAGACAGACAACAGTTGTTGTCATTTCAGCTTTGCTAAATTGCCAAGCAAAAGTCAGCAGACTGGATGTGCATATAATCTGCCACTGTAAAATAGTCGTCTGTTTTGTTCAAAAGTTTATTTTCCTGTTTATCCAACATTTAATTTAGGACTCAATTCCATAACAAATATTTTATTTTAAAGGTGCTATTTATCCTTCAATTTTTGTCTTTGTGCTCTCTTAAAACTCAAGCTTCTTGGAAAAAAAGACTGAAATATCCTTTCTTCTCCAGTTCTTCTCCCCACATTCTTCACTTCCTATCTGGAACTTGGTTTAGGCTGAGTTCTGTACAGAACTTCCATTTTCACAGTCTGCCTGATATAAAACATACCTGCAAGCACTATAGAATATATCAGACTGCTAGAAGCCTGTACAGAAAAATGTAGTTGTCCTTTATATTTAAAAGACAAGATGCTGTAACAGAACCAAGATCCACATGGTTTAATTCAAATAACAGATAAAAGGTTCATACTAGAGCTTTCACGTTTTCTGAAACTAACATTGCATTCCAAACAATTAGATATATGAGAAAACGTGTTTCCTCATATTTCGTTTGCTCAGTGTTATCATTTAATCATGGATCTTGATCATTTTCTTGGACAATTGAGTATTCATCACCATGGTGTCCAGAAACAGTTTGCTATGACTGTGTCCATGTTTTTGAACATAGTTTCCACTGGTCTCTACGCAATAGTTATGTAAACTAGAATTATTGATCTAAGTACAGATTGGAACAATGCACAGAATACCTCCTCCCTACAGTCCTTTTTTAAATGTGCTTTGGATTGTTGGAAAATTTTTCAGAAATTCTCTTCAGGAGGAGGAGAACAGATTCTACCCCAATGGGAAAAGTTGGAGTTTTTCTAGATGGCCTTTCATCAGGATGGCAAAGTGGTACATTAGACACAATCGTGGCATTTCTACTGGCAGAGAATCAGCACCTAAGGCTGGAACTTAACCTAAAGGTATAGATGGCAGTGTTTTTTCAAATTCAGCCAGACTGGTTTAAGCAATTACTATCCTCCAATGGATGTGTTGGACTCAACTGCTGAGGAAGAATAACTGGCCATGTCAATACTCCTCAGTTTCAGCAAAAAGTTTTAGGTTTCATTGAGATGATAGCCTACAATTAAAATATGCTCAGCTTCTTTGAATATTGAATAATTTCATTTATTTCCTCAGTTCCATTTCATCTTAATGGGTATTTGTTTACATTTTATATTCTGTGCTGTGATTATGAGATTTAGCTTTTCTTTTTGCTTATATATTTTAGCAAAATTTTAATATAATTGTTGCTTCAGAAATACTTTGCTTTTATGTAATGCATAATTTTAGATAATTCTATACATTAATCCTTTTAAAGTTCGATTCCTTTTTTTTCTCCTGGACAAAGTATGAAAATATGAGTAGGACGGCATAAGTAGATTCAGGGTTTTTTTTAATGCTGTGATGTGCTGACTCTTTGCAATGTAATAATTTATTTAGATAGATTTTGGGAGGAGTATGATGAGGCATTTTACCCAGGAACTACTTTACTTCTGCTGAAGGAAAGTGAGCTATTATTCTTCCTACACTTTCTTCTTCATTATTATTGCAGCAAAAGTCTCTGAGTAAAAGGGCTATCTCCAGAATAACCTTATTCTCACAACAGAGTCCTCATTGCCTCTCAAACAGATTTCAGGAGTAAGTCCAGAAACCCCATATTGGTTTAAGGCAAAGATACATCCTAGATTTTGTGCATAGCTTCGTCAGCATAAGAAGCTTTGTATTAGATGTAGCTTCATCAACAGCTGCTGTTCACTACTTTCCCTCTACTCCAGCCCCTTCTCAGCACTTGGAGTATTCACATTCTCAGTTTTGCATAAAGAATCAAGATACGTTTTGTTGTGACATTCTCCCGATTCCAGGTTTATCACCTGATTCCAGAGAGGCACTGAATGTGTTAGGAGAAAAAAACCCAACAACCTGGTGATAGTGATCTGTCTGGATGAGAAATACAGCCTATTAAATTTGGGAAGATTTGTTACAGTACTCCAGAAGGTAATGACTGTTGCCCTTGCCTTTTGCTTTATCTAATATTTAGCACTTAATCGAGAAATGAAAACTCTAAGAAAGAACTGGAGTTCTCAGAAGAGAAACCTAATTGCCAAGCTATTGGCAAGACCTTCCTTTTTTTGGCACAACTTTAATGAAAGCAACCAGAGAAGCACTGAAATCCATTACATAGTTGTTAGGGCATTCTACTGAGAGAAGAAAATCCGAGTCCAGTTCCAAATCCTGAAACAAAAAAAAATATTTATTTAAAGGAAACCAAAATTTTATCAAATACAATGTAAAAACCATCCATGGAATATACAGGAGAATCCCTCTAAGTAAACTCAGAGGAACCCTTTCTTCTCTGGTTGGTTGGCGTATTTAGTCTTCAATGGAAATCTTGAGGTATCTCATTCTTCCCCTTCATTGTGGTAGAATCTTAAGTGTTCAACTCCTAAACGTCCTTACTCAAAGATGCTTGGGACCTAAACAAATCTTCATGGAACTGGGACTCTTTCCTTAGATAGTCTCATTGAGAATTAGATTTCCCTTGGTTGCTTTAGAAAGAGAGGAGGATAAACGTATTTTTTAGCAACAATTTCTCTGTCGCTCTCTCATATACTAAAAAGGATTTCCTGGAGACTAGAGGGATTATAGTCATTTTCCCCAGATCATTCTGCAGTTGAGCATGCACTCAATGTTTTGCAATGGTGGTGGGAGCTGGCTTCTCACTCTCTCCCCATCAACATGTGACTGGATACAGCAAAACACATTTTCCCTAAAAGTCAATTGAGAACATTAGGAATCACACTTGGACAAGTCTGGCATAACTTAATATTTCCAAAGCCAGGCTGAACTCCAAAGCCATGTGGGTTATTCACCCTAAAATCTAAAGGTGGCGACAGAAGAGATTGTCTGTTCCCTAATAGATATTTTTTTAATGGCTTATCAAGAAATAATCAGAGGCATTAGTGGACCATGGGAAAATGAAGATAAATTCATTGTTTAAGTAAGGGATTAGTGAGGAGACAAGAAACTGTAGATTAATAAATCTGAGTAACAGACATGCTTTTAATAATATCAATAAACTTCTAATGAAAAATAAAAAATGCAAAAATAAACTAAAATAAATACTGTTAGTCCAGTTCTTTGCAGCAATAGTTTCAAAGGGTAAAAAAGAAAAGATCTGTGAAATTCTGTTACAGCAGATTGGATAAACGAACACTGATCTCAGGTCATCTTGGTAAGCCATAAAATAATAAATTTCCTGAGTAACATACTCTCCTCCTACCCTGTCGTCCAAATGTCATCATGTTTCTAGCAGATGACACTGAACCTCCTGTGGTCTCTCCATCTCGTTGGGAGTTATACACATGTGAACACTGGACAATAAGACCTTATTTTGCAGACCAGATTTCATAGGTAATACTTCAAAAAATGCATTGCAGAATTAAATTAAATACTGATAGTGTCATTAGGAGATGAAGGCATAGTTTCACTGCGTAACTTAACTAATAAGTAGCTCAATATCATGAAGGAAAGTTAGAAGGGAAAATAGGATAAATAGCAAAGTTTGAAAAATACAAAACTAACAAGGGCTTCCTGTTAAATCATCCCATAGGAATAGAGTGATGCCTCCATAACCACAGTGGAAGTAGGAACTCTGTGATTGTTGTGGTTTTGGCCAAATTGGCCAATGGCTGGCGACAGATGCTCCCCCCCAGCCTCTTGTACACGGAGACCAGGAGGAGAGATAATGAGATTTACGAGTTTAGAAGAAACTAAACTGCTTTAATGAAATATTAGTTATAAAATAAAAAGGAAAATAATGAAATAGATACAGTATATACAAAACCGCATTAAGTTCCCAGGATGATGTCACCAGCAGGCACTGGGTAAGTCCCAGGCTGGACTCAGCGACGGGTGGGGACCAGGTTCCAGAGTTGGAGTCAGGAACACACAGATCAGGACCAAAGGCAGATGAACAGGCAAGGTCCTCCTCAGATGTCAGCCATTGAAGAAAGAGAGTTGACCCTTTGATCCCTCAGCTTTTATACTGAGCATGGGGCAGATGGGATGGAATACCCCTGTTGGTCAATTTTGGGTCACCTGTCCTGTCTGCTCCTCCCCGCAGGTGGGACCCCTCTACGCTTTTCCACTTCTGACCCTCTAACAGGGCAAATAATGAAATTAGCTGACCTTGGTTGTTATAGCAATAAATATAAGCAAGAGCCTCTCTACATACCATTCCTTGGCACTCTGAACGAACCACTTCAGACACAGCATGCTGTTAATTTCAGAGAGTTAGAGGAGGCCTAGCTAAGAACTAAAATTACTGAACAGAAGGTTGTCTCTGTTTTACCTCAAACCAGGACACTGTTTTACAGAGGATACAGTATAATATACAACTACTGCTATTCTAGAAATTCTTAATTTAAGCTTAATTTAAGATGCCTTATATTGCAAAAAAGATGGGTTTTGCTCTTTGTATTATAATGTTTTCCTTATTTTGTTCTGGACTTAATTGATGGTCAGTGGACAGTTATGAGGATATGATATCTATAACAAAGAATCCTATTTAATGACTCATCATCCCTTTTTCAGAAAGATAGTAAGGGAAAGCTTGGTTTTAGGCTTAAGATTGTACTTATTCAGCAAAGTACAGACTGATTTTGAAGTCAGTAAGTTTTTAAATGTGTTTAGAGTTGAGCATTGCTTACATCTTTTGATGAATCAATGCTTGGATATGAACTACAAACTCTGGTTAAAAAGGTTAGAAAATTACTGTGAAATGCATATTCCCATCTCTGTAACCCACCTAGTTTGCCCTAGTTTAGTAATACATGATGGTAAAGCAAGCGCTTTCTTTTGTGGATGGTATCTAGTGTATGGCTAATTGCATTGGAAGCAAAATAATGGAATATGAAATTTTAATTTAAAATTTATTGTCTTGTGTTGAGGTATTGAATGCTTGTTATTTCAAATAATTGTTATTGTCGATGTAATTATCTGGGCGGTAGAGTGTCTGAAGCTGGGCAGGTGTTATCTACCCTTAATCCAGCCAAAAGTCTATAGTCTGGCAAATTACTTTTTACTGTTGTGTGGCAGCATACAATTATGAACATAGAAATGTGAATATTTGTAAGAGGAAACATCTATCCAACTCAGCATCCCATCTCCCAACAACAGCTATGAGTAAGAACAGTGCAATAGTACTCTGTATTATTGTCCCAGCCTCCAAATAGTTTGAGATCAGGGATTTCCTAAGCCTGATGTGGTTTCTCCGTGTTTAGTTAAATGTAACAATTTTCTTTTTCACATTCTCTTCAAGTTTCCCATTTCAGCCCATGTAAACCTCTGGGATCCCCAGTTTGCTTTGGCAAAAACTTCTACAGATCTGTATGCAGTAGAGTCACCTTCTTCTGTTTGAATTTGTCTCTTCCTGGCTTTATGTGATGTTCCTGGAGTGCTGGAGGAGAAGCTCAGATCTTTCTACTGCACGGAACATAATTACTTTGGGGGAAAACCAGAAATACTCTGTAGGAATATCTAGAGAAAAACGGTTCATATCTCATGAGGCTTACTGCCCAAATCTAATCTAATTCTTTGCTGACATATGTTATGGGGTCTTTCAATGTACACTTTTTGGTCTGTTTCCCTGGAAACAGATATTTTAAAATCTAAGCCTCAGTTTGAAAAACCAGTCACACTTTGAGAACTTTCAAGAACATAGTCATATTTAAACATATGCTATAGCTATTCTTAATGTCAGGTACAGGATTCCTCTGAATCAAGGCCTTCCACATCTGACAAAAGGGTTCATTAAACAAAGCTTAATATTCCCACTGAACTCAGAGCTGATGGCTATTGTACACATGTGAGGTTTTTGGAGCAGGCTCTTAGGGTTTAGGAAATTCAAGGCAGAGCAACTCAAGCAACAGTCACCAATATAACTGAATCAGACTCTTGATTTATTTTTATTGCAGAAAAAACAATCACTATCTTTGTGGTTATTATTTTGCAGCCTTCCATTTTCATCTGTTAACTGTTAACAATTAAATCCAGTTGCAAACACTCACTTTTGGTTCTGGCAGAACTTCAGTCTTCCTTTTTACTCCTCCTCTCTGTCTCTGTTTTATGCTCTATGGCATAGTTTACACCTTCCCGTTTGAAAATTTTGCAAAGCACTAACTTAATGTTACAGCACTTGCAAAAAACCTCAAAGGCAGGGGTTAAATAATGATTGCCCTTTTTTATAGTCTTTACAGAGTAAAATAACAACTTAAAAATCTGCTACCTTATCTGGATATAGGTAGCAGTAAATAAACAGATGCATTCACTAATCCAAAAAAATGCAAGGCAGTTGTTATTTAAACACAAAGTACTCTCTGGAGATCTTTTACTGGCATAGCTATATGTTTACCTAAAACTGATAGAAATTGCTCCATGAGATGAATACTTAGCAAATACTAGTCTTAGATTATTTTTTTTTTCTGTAGCATTTGTTTATGGAAAGTTCTGGGTTTTATCATTGTATACTACCTTCCCTGAATCCTCTTTCCCTGTGTATTTTCCATTGAACTAGTCCTAGTATTGACTTTAGGTCTAAATATTCTCACTTTAAGAGACCAGTTCCTCTATTACCGTGACAAACACAAGTAGTGAAATCTATCCATCATCCCTTCTATGCCTGTTGTCATAGGCCACAAAGACTTCTGGAACCTTTGCTGGAATGTGTGCATCCCTTTTCTACACACATCACAGATTTCTTTCTACTTGCTAAGTTTCATGAGCAAGAGTCCATTTCTGTAAGTGCCTGGTCCCTACATATCTAAAAGTTTCTTTTTTCATATAAAATCCCTGCCTCTTTCCCTTCAATTTGGCTGACTCTTATATTAGTCATTCTTTCTTTCACCTGTATTATTGGTATGAAGGTTATGCAAGGAAGTCACTCAAGTTTCATTCCTCTTCTAAGCATGGTTGTTCAGTCCTCCTGGAGCAATAAGCAGCTGAATATTACAGGTTCAGAGCAGTGAACAGCACACTGCTGCTTCTTCAGCACTCTGGGTCAACTGAACTATTCTTCATTCTTAGGCCGGTCAGTTCACAATAAAACTTTGAATAATTACTGTAGACACGTTGTAGCTCCTGTCTGTAGTGCATTGTACTGGTCTTGGGAGAAGGGCTGGAAGAAATGCCACGATGAAACTTTTTGAAGCTTGTATGTGGCTTAGCTTTGATTTTAAAGAGATCAGGTAGAAAAGTTAACCCCTAAATTTAAGGGTTAAATAGAATATAACTCTAATGTTCTAAGCCTTGAGCCTAAATAAGATAGTGAATGGATAATAAGTAACTGTGCAGAAAATGAGGGTAGATTTTATTTTTGTATATTCTATTTTCAATGAGTTGGATTTATTTGGTTATAAATCATATCTGTTTCGCATATTCAGGACAGGACTAGGACAAGAAAAGATGTCTAAAAAGAACATACTTTCTTGTGGGATTGTTTTTTCTTTGTTACATAAAACTGAAGAGATTTTCCAAATGTCTAGTTTTATGAGACATGTACTTTTCCCACATTTTAATGAAACACAATCAGGAAACCAAGTATAAAAGAGCTCATCTTCACTAACAAATATTTTAAATTAAAAATTATTTTAAAAAACATGTATTCCAGTAGTGATTTTTTAGGAAAGGATCAAAATTCAAATTTGGTACTATAAGAATGCATTTTGTTACAATGGTGAAAAACATTTCCATACACGATCCCTGTGTCACATACAGTAGACAACATTTATCTTTTACATTCCAAACATAATCATATTACTCAAGCCATAGCTATAGATCTTTTTGAACATGCTGAATTAACCTGTCAAATATTCAAAAGTAAGCTGATTTAAATTTTTTTTTTTTTTCAAATTGTTAAGAGCCTGGTCCAATGTCAATTCCTGCTCTAAGATACTGTCAATAAAACATTGGATCAATATAGGTGAGAAATATTTATTTTGCAAATTGTGTAATCCATAAAGTATGTCTGTTGTTAATTTTTGCTCATCTGTGCAGAGCAAGAGTTCTTTTACAGTTTCTGGTAACATCACCATCAGCCCATAAGACCTTTGCTGGATTCCATGCACAGTCTAATTCCTCTCCATCCCATCTCTCCCCTTAGACCATAGTACAGGAACACTTAACCATGCTGAGTACAACTTTCTGACATAAGTAATGCCACTGATTTAAGTGCCAATTAACAATAGTAAAAGTTTTGTATTGGCACGCCTTGATTCCCATTAAAGAAACCATCCCTCTTCAAAAGCCGTTAGGCATACAATGAAAATGCCTAAATCTTTTTTTATGAATGCATTAGTGCATTTTTTTCTGTAGCTGGAATTAAAACATAAAGAATCAAAGGGTAAAGTCTTGTTCTCTTAGTAACAGAACTCCTAATGACTCAACAGGACCATTATTTTATAGCTGAGCCATCTCTATTGGTAGTGTTATTCAAGTTTGATATATTTATCCTTTCTATGGCTACCTCTTTGCTGCCTGCTTTATTTAGCTTTATTGCTAAAATATTAATTCTTGATATTAAAAATGTCATAAAACTGGAATAAACAAGTATATGTGTGCGTGTTTAAGTTCATAGCTTTCATTTCCCTTTGTTCATCACTAGTGAAAGAGAAAAAGCATCAAACTTACCTTGTGGGTGAATGAATTCTGTATGTTTTTGGTATCTAGGAAACTGTTGAAAAACAGATTTCTTGAATCAGTTGTGCACAAAAAAAAATGCCTTTTATAGTACATCTCTATGAGTACATCAGATATAGCTAATAATCACACTTTTTCATGTAAGGATCAATTTTTGTCAATGCCTAAAACTTTGCTGCTGCCTGTGTAATACCAAATTTCTACTTTGTCACTAATTCACCACTACTAATCACCTTAGATCATACTTTTCATCTCTATTCTGAATGTGATTAGAAAGATTAAAACTGGAGCAGATATGGTGCTGGACATGTTGGCAGGCAGTTTAAGCTTTCTTCTTAGGACTTCCACGGATCTACTTCACACTTCTGGGCAAATAATTGATTTTCTCCAGGCCTCTACTTTCCTTCCTACTCGTGTTATCTTTTCTATTTTATGCCAAAATCATCTCTTACTGTGCTTGTATAGTGAAAAAAACAAATGTGTTTGATTTTAAAATCATCCTTAAACATAATTGTTCTAGAATTGCCTCTCCTATAAAATTTGTGATTATTGTCATGGTTTGGGCTGGGCTGGCCATTGAAGAGTGACAGATGCTCTCCCTCACCTCTCTCTCAAGAAGAGTAGGAAAAGAGATAGAAAGATTTATGAGTTTAGAAGAAACTAAACTACTTTAATGAAATATCAATCATAAAATAAAAATAAAATAATGAAATAGATACAATATATACAAAACCATATCAAGCTCCCAGGATGACGATCATGTCACTGGACAATTATCTTTATTTGGGATGATGCTAATTAATAAAGATTTTGTAGAATAGGATTAAGTTACTTTATGCTACTCAATCACTTTGTCGGTTTAAAACATATTCACACAGAAATCATTTGCTTCAGCATTTTTTCATTTTTTATAAAACACTTCTGTATGATGATTTTCAGAAACTTAGCTTTTCTCTGAGATAGCTTGTTAAGATAATGATTCTAGCCATATTTTATAAAAGATTAATGTTTAAAAATTATATTTCAAGTGAAACTTGCTACCTTATAGATTGTTCATGTCCTTATTATGAAGATACTACATTCTTTTTCACTGTTAATTTCAGTTGTTGAAAATAGTGATTAAAAAGTTGATTTTCAAGTAAATTTAAATTGAACTTGCTTTTTTTCACGCAACATTTGCACCTTGCAGATTTTATTCTAATAAGCGTGCTACAGCTCTCATGCACATATGTTCTAAGTTAAAACTGTTCCTAGAATCGTAGAAGGATAAGAATGGGTTGGGTTGGGTTGGAAGGACCTTTAGATCATATAGTTCCATGTGTCATGAAAAGTCATGAAAAAGTGAAGTCATGTAAATGATGAATTCATGAATACATGAAAATACTGGCCCCCCAAAAAACCTTACAACTCTTTCATCACTGAGTTTTTACTTTCTATATTACACGCACCAATTTTTATTAGGTGAGCACGTAAGTCTTCTGTAAAAGGTCAGTACAGCAGCTCAGATGCAGACTTTCATTTTCTAGCAGATGTACTGAGCTTTCACCAGTTTCCAGGAAATGACCTACTGTTCCTTTTCTCTTTGTCTCTTGGGAATTATGGACATAATCCAAAATGCCCCCTCTATGAGGCAATTGCAAGGAATGAACCCAGTGATCTAATAGGTCTTTTCCATCTCTAATTACCATGCTCCTATGAACTCTAATCCCATGGTGAGGTCTACCAGGTAATCTCTAAATAGCCTATTAAATATCTGTAACCTATTATTTTTCTTGAAAACAAGAGCTTGGGACATTTAAACTCACAGCAGTATATTATTATGACAACGCTGGCGTGTTATCTCCACTGTATCTAAGCATCAGTGAAAAAAATAGATCAAAAACTGGCACTGATTTATTTACTTAATTAGTCAGTGCTACATTATCATGACCCATACTGAGACACTCCTGCATACTCTATTAATCTCAAATGGACGGCCCTTTGTCTGTATGTCAGTTGTGCACCTTTCATCCTCCCAGTAGGATCAGCATTTGATGAGAAAAGTGCTTCAGTGTTTTCTGAAAGGTTAGGAAAGATATTTCTAATGTTGCCTGTTTGCTCTTGCCAGCATGGAAATTAGTTCGCAGCACACAAGTGTCTTAACAATCCCTGCTGACGATTCAGAGATCCTTTGTATAAACCATTAGTTTGTTTTCTTTAACCCCGTTGTCCTCTCTGTAATGAAAAGAAATAAGGGCAGTGCAATGATGACTAAAATTTGCAAATGCTGCTCTGTAGTGAAGAAACCAAATAATTTTTTTCTTTTGAGTTTGGAGAACAAAAAGTAGATAACTGAAAAACAAATGTTCTTTAATTCAGGCCAGATACAGTTCAAGTAAAGTTAAAGCATGGGGTTTCTGTCTATTAAAACATGGGTACGTTAATAACATGACTGAAACTTTTAAATACAAAATTTAAGATTATCTTTGTCCTGTTCACGAATAAATTACACTACCAGTCCAAGAAAGAGGACTATGAAAAGTGCAGATTGAAACGCTGTTATTTTTCCTTTCCCTACAAGGCTGTTCACAGTGGGATTGGTATTTTTGGATGCTGAAAGACTTTTATCCCCTGCTTCTGTTACAGGGAGCAATATGCTCAAGGTTATATAGGTAGTATTGAAAGAAAAATATAATTTCTGTTCTATTCAACCAGTTTTATTAATAGATAGGTGTAATAAATATTTAAAGTTGGAATATAATTTTAATAGATTCAGAAAATTTAGTAACTCCCAAGATAAAAATAATTCTTCGTGCAGATGAGACTCACCTGAACCAGAGAAGGAATCTGAATCTGTTGTTCAAGTCTTGATTATATGTGAATCTGTTAGTTGTGCTCCATATAAAATTACTTTGTTTCAAACTGTATGGCGTCCTTGAGGTGGTTTGTTAGTCTTGAGAGGGATATGGGTTATACTAATTATTTACAATGCCTTGCCGTTTCAGAACACATGAGCAAAAAGACCCTTTATCTTCTAGTCTTTTTTTTTTTCACATTGGGGAGGTGTTTTCCCAATACACAGTATTTACTGCCACAAGCTAACTATTAGTTAAATGTCTGAGGATGGATCCTGTCAGACGTGGATGCGCAAGTCCCGACTGACTAGGGACCTAGGCAGGACTGTTCAGGCTGAAGAACTGTAACTCTCCATGGGCAAGAGTAGACTCTTTTCTCATCCTTCATGAGTGAATCACCAAAGCATGTTCACTCGGGGGACAGCGGGACCGCAATATGTTCCACATCCTGGCCCTTTAGTCATCCACACTGCAGTTGTGCTTAATGCTGCTTCTCCACTGGTTACAGCAGAACTACATACAGCAGAGATGCCACTTGAGTCACTTGCCATTGTTGTAAATATTCCATAAGTCAAAGTAACACTTTTTCACCAATACTCCTTTGCTACTGGTGACTGCACTTCACTACGTGGTCTCACCATAATTAATAAATCATGCCTGAATTACAAAACAACTGAAAAATACATGGGAAATTATACGTTTTAACTACTTTTCATTCCACATTTTTGTGAACAGATGGATCTAAGATCACAAGGCAATATATGGAAGGACTGATACTGGCCATGTTGATGCTGGTGGACAATCAGACTACCAAGATCTGTAAAATGGTCCACAAAGTTGATTTTTCCTTATAATTTGACATTCTGTTACAGATATCTAAATATTGTGGCAGGGCCTGTGACACAGAGCCTTTTGTTCTTAGAAAAATTTTGCTGGATGTGGGAAGCCCTAATTCCATTTACTTAGTGACTACACAAGGTTTCAGTGGAGATAAATTAGTAGATGCTAATGAATTGGTTCTACAAAAAATTCCTAACCTTGTCAAGAAGATGCTGCACAAGATGGCTAATTAGGGCACTAGGTTTTGAGAAACAAACTGTTTCTATACATCCTTGTGTAGGGAGCTGTTTTGCTCTTGGGAAAAATAGTCTTCTGTTGATACTTGGTCTGTATGGCACACCTTTGTTATGCATCAGCTAGCAGGATGCCACTGATTGATTGTACTCAGCGATAAGGGCTAGTTTGACAACTTACTTGCTCATTGCCAAGTGAGTTGCTTCACAGAAAGTTCAAAAGAACAAGTAGCTGTTGGAGGATAAGCATGAAGGGCTTGTAGCTGAGGCTGATTGCTGTTAAGATTGCAAATGGAGGGACTGTGAGATTTACCCTGGCCCTGCACTGGCTTAAGTGGGAAATTACCCATTTAACTTCAAATATGTTTCACAATTTATATAGGATGAATTTACCAAGTAACTTTCAACAGAACAAAATGTGTTCTGTTTTCCTAGAATGGCAGAGAAGACTTCCTGGAATGCTGGAAGAACTCAAAGAACTCTTTATAAATCTGTTACTACCATTGAAAAGCAGCAACTGAAAATCTATATGAAGTATATGGTTGGTTTTCATACTATCTGTATGAAAGAATCCATGTTGAATGACTCCAGAATGTCTTGAACGTTCAATAACAATGGAAACAGCCAAGTGGGATCCCCCTTGAAATAAATCAAAGTCCCTTCTCAAATATAAAAATACTCTTGGAGAAAATTGTCATGCATTCCTTCCAGAGCAGTACTTCTAAGGGTAAAACATATTCAGTCCAAGCATCATTCCAACTGCTTTTTTAGACTGTTTTGTTGCAGTATCCAAGGAAAAGCAACAATAGATACGGTACTAATTTGCCACCTAATATCCTACAATTTATTCAATCTGAACATAAACATTTGCTCTGGACTGATGTCCTGGCAACATTTGCTGACTGGCCCAAATAAGACATGCTTGCCAATCGTTCAGTGTCAGGTTGTTTTGCCCATTCATTCCACTTTTGGGTGGCTCTTTTACACCAGGGAATTGTAGTAAAGCACCAACACCTGCGCCCCCCTATGAGCCAATCTTTCTTTTTTCTTTCTTTTTATTCTTTCTTTTTCCTTTCTTTTTTATTTCTTTTTTTTCTTTCTTTCAACTTGTAGCCCAAAATAGATAGCTAAGCAGTTCCCTTTCACAGGCCAGACTCACGTACAAAAAAGGCTCGCAAGATGTGGAATTCAGTTCAGCATAAGCTGGCACTTACAACACAACAAACCAAGTTTTGTTCTTGTTTGCATAGATGGGAGGCAGTACTGTGTGGAATCATAGGCACCAACTCTCAGAAAAGTTGAGGGTGATTAGCTCTTTGCCTTTCAAAAATCCTCAAGGGATTCCATTAGCTTCAGCCAAGTTGCTGTATTTCTATCAGTATAACAAAATGGAGTCAATAAGGCTCCAGACCAAAGCCCACTTAAGTAATTGCTAGTTTGAATTTAATTGGATTTGGACTCATGCCTAAGAGAGGAATCCACAGAAATATGTTAATTTAAAATCTATTTTCCAGCTGTCCATTTTCAATTTATCCTTTGTTCATATATCAAAAGTTTAGCCTTTGGACTCTGTATGTTTTTAGAAATGATCTATTATAACTTAATAGGTTGTTTATGGGTGTCCTTGCATTCATTTTTTTCCTGACTCAGTGGGCCAAATTATGTCCATTACTTGGTTTGAGTATTTCACCCAGTTAGACTGAACAAGTGACCACGCTTCAGTTGCTCATGGTTATTTTTAAACTATGCTCAGTAGGGAGGTAAAAATGTGTTATCTTAAACCTCATAGTTTTGTGCTTGTAGCTTCCTCAACTCCCGTAGTCAGTCCCAATTTTGTAGAGCAGTTTAACTGGCAGGATTGGAAACACCAGCAGACGTTATTTCTTCACAAGTTCCTATCAAAATCTGCTTTATTTAATTAAAAAAATTAAAAATTCCTGGGCTTTTTGGTCACAATTTAGATGCTAGTAAGGTAGTTTGTGACTAGAATGTTTGTCTAGAGTATTGTTTGATGCTAGTGGAAATTTTTAGACTTAATCCTAGAAATAAAGACAGTAGGATAAATGCCAGCTATAAACGAAACCTTAGCATGTGCATGAAATCAGATCTGAGTTCTAGCCTAATCTTTTTACCTGTTTCGGTTCCCCTTAAAAGTTTATATAGATGAGACATTTTTTGTTTTCTGGCTCATGGTGCATTATAGTCTGCTGGAGAGCTATTAAATCTTTAACATATCTCATCCAAATGTGAGGTGACATGTTGTGTAATCTTTCCTGTAAAACTGCTGTATATTTTGCAAAATTTGTGTGCTACAGAAGCACTGTAATTCTGCTGCAGCAGTAACAGCAATTAACAATGCTGTTGTTGCAAAACTGTCTTCCTAAACAGTGTTAGTACTGAGCTTGTGCATGTAGCTGACAGATTATATCTTAGGGCATCCTTCTGCCGTATTTAAATTCCAGAAATTCTCCTAACAGGCCTATGCAAGATTGAGACTCTTAAAAGTAAGCACCCACATAGTCTATAAAAAAGATCAAAGCTCTCTTCTATTCACCCTATCTTTTCCACAAGGAACAGGTGCAAGGCAGTTTTTTCAAAGCATTCATGGATTCAGGCATGAAAACTAAGTACGACACCCTTTCAAATATGTCAGTAATTCACAAGTTGACTAAAGGCTTTGGGCTGTTAGAACTGGTTTAGTAAGTATAAAGATGAAATATAATGATCAAGTTTTCTTGTAGAGCTGTTTCTCTCTTGAGAACACAAAATCTAGAAGTGTTGAGTAGCTTCTTTTATGAGAGAGAGAAAGATAAATTTTGCTTGGGAGGATTCTGTGCTGTTCTCTGTTACGAGACATGGAAAAAGCAACTGGGATGAAAAGACTGTCATCTAAGAGAAATTATGCACCCTTTCATGGATTGTTTTTCACTTTTAGGGCTGTGTCTAGCATGAGCACACATGGCTGTAGGGGATACAGTTGGGAATAGGTGTTGAAATCAAGCTGATGGTATTAAGCTGCAAGCAGCTGACGCCAAACAGCACCAACACTCACTCCGTTCTCCCTGACTGAGTCCATCTGTCAGTTCTACTTTGCAGCACTCCTTTCAAATGTTTGAGAAATCACCTGAATAAACAATTTTGCCACTTTCGTCTTGACATATCCACATTGCTCTACTAACCAATCTTGGTCCCAGACTTCAAGGTTATGTCGTTCCACCCAATAACTTTGCTGATGTTAAAAAGCATCCAACATCCATAGCAGAGGCAGGCACTAGCTTTCCAGACAGACTAGCTGGCCTGCTGTTATTTCCCTCCCTGATCCCGCTGAGCACTCTGTGTGTACTTTTGTAGTACAAACCAAACCCAAACAACTTTCTGTTTGTTTTAGAGTAATCCTCTGTTTCACCTATTTGACCTGTCCTTCATTATAACATTTCAGATGCTTAGGCACATCGGTTGCTGTGTAGCTCCAGCCTGTCCTTTTTGTGTGTCTTGGTGAGGGTGATTGATAGGTTCTGTGTGGTACAGCTGTGGGGAGAACAAAAACATGCAATAACAAAACAGAGTTAGGTTTTGTACGTTATTGCTATAAAATATGGTTCTGGATGTCAAAATTGAGGCCCAAGAGGTTGATGCTCACATTCTGACTCTTAATTACGAGCAGTCTGGCTCTCATAACCTAAGGCAGAAAACAGACGGCATCTTCCTTGTGGTTCAGCCTAATCTCACATCAGTTCTAATAACAAGTTTAAAAAAAAAAGGATAAATGCAAACACTAGTAGATAAGCTACTCACATATTAGACACTTATAGAAAAACTCTCCTGACAAAAAAAGGTGATGTATATTAGAGACCTTGCACCTTTTCCTCATTCTGTAGCTGCTGTTAACAGGAGACAGTCAATGAAAAGGAGCTCCCAGACAATCGCTGCACTTATTTTGAAGAATTAGCTGCATTTTAGCAACTTTCTTCCAGATAGGAGCTTCCACCTTAGTTTCTAAAATGTTGGCTAAAGTATCAAGCCAAGACATTTCATGTGCCAGCAGTAGCATCCTGTAGGGCTTAAAAAATATAACTCTTTAAAAACAAAATAGTAAGAAAACTACAGGGTTTAGTAAGTTGCTTGCATTCAACGAGCACTAGTTACAGGGAGTAAAGATTAGTCAATAACTAAAAATTAGCATAACCAATGAAATAAAATAACTCTTTTTTTTCTGGCAGAAAACGCTGCTTTATCAAAGTTGGTTTCTCAAATAAATCTCAATTTTTTAATAAACAAAAATGATTGCTTTTGCAGTAACAAAATGCTCCTTTGAAAATGTGAAAAAAAATGGGAACTTCCATATTTCACCCCATCATCAAAAGTTGAAATCTGAAATACAGTCTTTCAAATGCATCAAAAAAGATGTTTGAAATGGTCCCAGATTATGTACATATATATTTTTGAAACACTTGGTTTTTGGAATGATTTGTAATTCCTTTTGAAAACAAAAGAGACAGTACAGATTTTTCCACAGTCTTAGCATTCCTATTATCATGCATATCCATTGAAAGCCAGATCCTACAGAATTAGTATGGGAAACTTCTCTGGGAAACTAAACTAACTCTGTTTCAATATAGGTTAAATAGGCCCAAAATTCAAGACAGGTTCAAGAAAGACACAAAGCTCTTCAGACAATAATTTAGTAATTTACGGCTTGACTGAGGAACCAAGGAAACCTGGTATTTTTGGCAAGGTTTAGTATGCGAAAATCATTAAAACAGAAACATCAAAGTGAAATGCAAATGAAAAGTGTACTTATGAAGTTGATTCAGCAATGACCACTATAGTCCACTCAAGTTTCAACCAGCTGAATTGTGTTGGACATCTATGCAGCTGTATCAGATGTTAGATTCTGCAGCACCTATTTCATAGCATAATTCAGAATGTTATGTTGTGACATGCTAACGAAAATGCTCTTCAGGGTGAGGAAACGGAGTCTAAAAAGCCCTCAAGAACTGCTTATTTCTCCAGGTGTTAAAACAACAGAAAAAAAGCAGTGTCATTTTAACCAGGCTCAAAAGCTACTTTGTTCTACATAAACGTGTGCTGTGTTGGTGTATACGCTCAGTAAGTTGCATGTGCTTTTGAGCGTGATGAGTTCTATCCTGTGATTTTGCCCAAGTGAAAAAATAAAAAATGGAGAGTAGATGTGTAGCAAGATTTGATTTGCGTGAGGTGGAATAAAAGGCCCTCTGTATTGACACACTCGGCCACTAGAACTTTACTGCTGTTACCCATTTCACGTTAAGATCCTTTTACTCTTTGTGCTCATCTTTGATGATGTGGAACTTCTCTCTTTCACCTTGAATAATTTACATTTGCACAGGTTTCAGTTAGTATAGAATGATTATTTCTATTTGCTCCATTTTTGGTAGTTTATTCTTTCCCATAAAGCACATTAAAATTGACACATTTTCTTAGATAATATGCCTACTTTCATTAGATGTATATCTTTGCTCCTTCACTAGATTAAATATTCTTTACTTATTACTGAGAAGAACACATGCTATAAACCAATTGACCTTTTGCATACAAAGTAATTCCTCAAATAAACTCCAAACTGCTTTTTTATGTAGGTCCAGATGTAGTGCTCAAAATTGCAGAGTGTCTTTTCACTGGGATATCTATTAAGCTGAACACTAACTCTAAATAGCACTCACTGCAAATGTGTCAGCTTTTTTCTGGCTAGTGAGTCTGAAATGTATCTGAATTTCTGCAATTTCTTGTTTCTGTTGTTGCCTGCTGAACAGTCAGGACCAATAAACTATGACTTTGGGGTGTTTTTTTAAATTTCTTTTTTTATAATGTTTCTATCCCCTTATCCCATTCATCTTTCCCCTGTCCTTCCCTTCCTATTTTCTCCAATAAATCTTCATCGCTTTAATTTTTTCTTTGCAGGACCAGCTGTTTAGGTGGTTCCACACTAACAAAAGAGAAGTGGAAAACAAGAACAATGATACTTACAAACCAAAGTTAACAATTTCCAAACTAATTTCCTGATGATTCTCTTGACAGTGCATGATGAATGACTGCACTTTGGTTAAAATTGTTTACCCGCAGAATTATTAATAAAGCACAAAAGAGAAAATTTAATGATTAACGTACCCAGTTCATATTTTAGATAGTTTTTATTTCCATTAAAATTCACTAAAATGTTTATATTCTTCTCTATTTTAATCAATGCTTCAATACTGGTTGCTGTATGTAATATTTGCATTTAACAGTTCAGTTCACGATTGCTATGAATCATAGAATCACACAATCATAGAACCATAGACTGGTTTGTGTTGGAAGGGACCTTAAAGATCATCTAGTTCCAACCCCCCTGCCATGGGCAGGGACACCTCCCACTAGACCAGGCTGCTCAAAGCCCCATCCAGCCTGGCCTTGAACGCTTCCAGGGATGGGGCATCCAAGTCTCTGGGCAACCTGTTCCAATATACAAAGCTCCAGACTGTATTCACAAAATGAATTTAGTTTGGAGTTGTTTTAAATTCAGATCTAGTTGTTCCTAATCTGAAGTCTGCATTGGCACACAAAAAAAATAAATAAATCGCTCCTCCAAGTTGCAGATGTGTTGTGGTAAGTCCTGATGGAATCTTGTGTCCATATAGACACTTCTAAGACTTTGATCCTCAAATGATGATAGGCCTAGATTGATAAACATCTTCAAAATTCCTTCTGAAGGGGATAAAATCTTATGAAGCTCTTGAAAGATCCATAACTTTATACCTATTCATGTGTAAATTTCTGTAACCAGACATTCCGGCTGCCTGTTTGTGCTGTGTTTTGTACTGCCTTTGCTCTTCCCAATTAAGTCCAGACTGGAAAAGAAACATGAAAATATTAAAAAATAGAATGTTTCCATGGCATTTGAAGCCCAAGAAGAACAAGATGTACAGGATATTTTCTGGAAAACTGAAAGATTTAGTCAAATTACACTAGTCACCTAAACAGCTCCAGCTGCACTGGCTTTTATTATGACAACAGTACATAGGAGCCACAGATGGTAGGTGTTCCATATATGAATTGTTTTAAGCGCAAAAATAGAGCCAGTGCCCCTAATAGTTTGGTCCAAGCTAAATATAATATGAAAAAAGTATGCAGTGTGCAAAAAGAGGAAGTTAAAGAACTATACACTATGTTTATATAATTATTCATAAGGTATTTTTTTTTATTGCTTATAAATAGAGTGCCATTTGTCTAGCTGAACTCAGCTCTGTCACATTCTCAAGTGTTCTTCCATCAGTCTGGATTTGAGACACAATTTGAAAGGAAGGAAAAAAGTAACTTTCAGATCATTTTAAGGAATGTGCTTAACTTCAAAATGGTATAAATAGGCAAATAAACTACATGCTTCATTATGGTGGTACATGTATGGAGGCATGCCTGTCTTTGTTGGCATCAGGTAATCAACTCAGCAGATAGTTGTTGATTCTTTAACATGGGTTAAGTAATGATTATATGCAAAAATACATGTACACATCTATATTCTGTGTATCAAATGCATATTCAAAAACTGCTGTCAGCACTGAAGAATGCTAATATTCGCACTAAAGGATGTCTAGGCAAATTCAATGGATACCTTTTGTCCATTTGTGCTTTTGTGTGCAGAGTTATAATAAAACCCTGAGCTGCTCTCTCACAGATTAGGGATGACCTCTCACTTAATCATTAACTGTTAAGTTTTTGCTTTTTCTCCTTCTGCACTGTAGTCATCCCCCCTTTTTGTGAAGGTGTTATTACTTTCCAGACAGGCTTTGTTGTGGCACCCATCACAGTTAGTATTTCAGTGCTTCATAACTATTTTCACAATGATTCGTAAAAGTAATGAAGTAGCAGTATCCCCCACTTAGAAAGAGGAAGCTGAGTCAGAAAAAGATTATGGTCAAAATTATTCATTAATTCTGAATGTCTAAATGAAATGTAAAAAACCTTAGTTCTTACAGCTATTGCTGCATAACTCCTTGTATATTCAAGAGCAACTTTAGTTGCAAATATGACAGCATATCACTTCTGAAAATAATTCTGAAAACATCAAGGAAAAGTTGCGCAATTAATGACTACCTATGAAATGTTTGGTTTGCATTTGAATTCTGTAGAAAAGATAAATAAGGAATACAGTGTTCCAGGATAACATTGTTGCTTTAACTAGGAACCCATGCTTCCTTTTCCCACCTTTACTCTCTTTATTCACTAAACAGTCTTTCAGCCTTTGCAAATAATTACTGTTCCTGTAGAAATCAGTTTTATTTTTTTACACAACCAATATATGCTCCTGTAACAAATGTATCCTGTGACCTGAAAGATGTACAGCATTCATGGAGAGAATCAATGGTCATTGCAGAAAAATTAAAATAAATACTCAGAAGAAGAATGAATTAGGAATGTAAAGACATCCTTAATACTAACAACCCCTGAAGGATGTATACATTACCTGAAAACTTATGTTAACAAAATATTACCATATAGATAATTTCCTAGTAAACTCAGAGGACTCAGCAAGGCTGTTAACGTGGCACCATCTTTATGCCCATACTGATCATTCCTGACATTAGTACCCTTAGGATCCCATCAGTCACACAGGATTCTGTCACTCACAGGCTTTGTGAGGCTTACCTGAGTAAGGAACTGTCATCTCCTATGTGCAATCCTGGAAAAGGATGCAAAACGTTGCTTTCAGATTTTACAGATACTGGGTGACAACAGAATTGCGAGATTTCAAGCCTGGAGTTCACATCCAAAACTTAAGGGTAGTGTTCATGTTAGTGATTCAGCCTGTTCCCTTTGCTTTTTTCCAAGAAAGATTTCATCTATCCCAGACAGTTTATTCATGATTTTTCCCTGTCTCTGCCTCACCTCTACTTCTGATCTCTGTCCAACTGTTTTTCAGTTTACAGTCTCAATCTCCATTGTTTTTCCAGTGTAGTCTCTATCTTCTTGGTCATCAGGTCATAGTCTCATCTCTCCAGACTCCCCATTACCTTTTCCTGTGCTTTACATACAACCCCAGAAGAATGTACGGTGCATTAATGAGTTTTCTTTCAGTCTTTGGTTTTCCCTTTCATCTCCAGTGGTTCACAGAGTTCTGTTTCCCCTTTTCATGGATTTTTGTGAAACACGTTCTACACCTCCCCACCTCCCTGGTTTCTTCTATTCCTGACAAATGCTTCTTTGGCCCAAATGACGCCTACAAAGACCGCTTCTGCCTCTTGGTTACTTGAACTACAATAAGAAGAAAAAGACTTTTGCCTTTGAGCAAGAGTCTGCTTCACCCAGCCAGAGATAATAACACTCCAGAGTTACAACTCTGAGAACCGATTGTGAGAACAGCAGTTCATAAAGTTTTGTAGATAAATTTCATTTGAGAAATGTAATAATATTACTTGCTTTGCTGGGTTTAATGTGCTCCCTGCACATTAGAACTGTTGCTGTCTTGTTCCCTTGCCTGCCTGGAGCTCCGGCTGCTTAAAATCCAACCTCATGAGCCGAATCTAGTGTGGGTAGGTAGACCTTAGGTTGGCATGTGAGGACAACCCGTGACAGGAACCACTCAGCTGAGGCATACTGCATGCAAATCTGACCTGCTGGAATCACTGCCTGTCCTCGCATAAGTTTGAGAAAATATAAAAGTATTTAAAGGTTTAGAGCCTGCAGAAACGTGTGTAAATTTGCACGGAAATGTGGGTAAGGTTGCCAGTTTTCAAAAGGAGTAAGTTATATTCTTGGCCCACAAGCCATCATTCTGTAGCATGTCAAAACCCTGCTCCAAAGAATGAGGACTTCACTAAAAAAAAAATAAATAAATAAATTACCAGACTTTTAACACATGGACAAAAACTTATGTTTGTCACTGGCCTCATTCTTGGAAACAGCTGAGCTGTTTTTGCTGAAATTTTCCAAAAAAGGTCATCCCGAGGCTAAAGCTCAGCATGGAAAATTTCAGTTCAAAAGATTTAAGTTTTTCCAAGTTATTAAAAACTGAAAACTCAGTCTTACAATGTGGAGTACCAGACAATTCTACCATATATTACTAATCTTTTATGTATATGTTTTTCCATCTCCAGATGGAACCTCTGGAAAGTGCTCAGTTACTGCCCCCACTGAAACAATTCAAGTAGTACCTTCAATTTAGCAGAGTATGCTTCAGCAACTGCTGAGCAATTGAGAACTCATCAATTTGCACAGTATTTGCCAATGCTTTTCAGTACTTTTGGATGCAAAGCGGTAAGAATAACAGTTTAAAGAAGCACACTTATTTCCTTCAACTGGACTCCGGGATAGTTTGTTGAATATTACTGTCACAGTTTAGATGGAGGTGTTTTTTGCTTTGAGTTTTTAAACACATGTAATTGGAGAGCGGGTGAATATGTATACAGAGCTGTGACAAACAATTAATTGTTCATTACTTACTTGCCTTGCTTCAGGTCATAGTCTATTTCACACTGGGAAAGATGTTTTGGAGAGCTGATCAGCAACATCCTGAGGTACAGTAGAGTGATTTACCAGATTTGTTATCTGGCAATGTTTACTGTGAAAGAATGTTAGGCAATCTTTCTATTAGAAAAGATAAAGGAACTTTTAATTAGATCCTCTTTGCTTCTAAATCACTGTGGCATATCTGGCCCCACATCTCATTAATAAAGGTACTGGGTATAGTAAATCAAACTGTATCCATTTGAGTAACCTAGTAATACTGACCTTTTTCAGTATGATTTACAGAATGGCGCTCAGCTGTGCTCACTGCTACCAAAATAGGTGCCCTGTACATATTCATTTTTTTCCCAATATAATTAAGGGAATCTTGGAAGTGGATAAGGTGTTTCACAAGAAATGCAAATTTCAGCGTAAAACATTCACTTCTACATGAGTCAGTGAAGAAGAGAAAATCTTCACACCCTCATGCTTTTACTCATTTATAATGAAGATTACCCGATTTTTTTATTTTTATATAGCCTTTTATCATACTGTAAAGAAGCACACACAAAAATATTACACTTCTACTCACAGCTATGTCTCTAGTAGAAATTAGAAGAGAGACAGAATTATGTAATTAAGCAGAGTGCAGTATAATGAAGGAAGAATTAGCTTTAGTTTGTGAGTAGTCCCGTTTCACCCATTCTCACAAGGTTAGGGTCTGAAGCAGTAAAACATACTTTTTGTAGTTGCTACTTAGTCCAGTTTCAAACTTGAATTAAACTAGACATGAAGCTTGCTGATGAGGGCATCAACAACAAGAATCAAATCAAATGCTCAGTAATATAAACTAATTCAAATTTTAACTTTTTAGTTCCAGGTTTGCTGGATGTGGTGTAAAACAAGAGAGAGCAGGGGAAATGCGGGGTTGAAATCAGGAAACTCTAAAACCAGAAGAATTACCATAAATTTTATTTGTTTGAAAATTTTCTGGGTGGTGCATAACAAAAACCAATATGGCCATAATACACCCAAACAGAGAACTTGAAAAGTTTAGGGTTTTTTGTAGTATCGTTAATCTTAATCAGCATGATGCAGCAGTCAATGAGCAGTGCAAATATCATAAACCATTCACATATCAGGGGTCCATGAATGTAAGACTCTCTTCTGTCTAAAAATTTGGATAACACGCTATACTTTACTCCTTCTGTGGAAGCACTGAGACATAAATACATACTATTTAAATACGTAGCTTTGTGGAAGCTGAGTTGGTGGAAGATGAGCTGGTGATATCCTTAAGCAATATTTCATTCAATCAGCAGTACTTTCTATGACAACATGTTTGAGAAGTAGAATGTTTCAAAGATTTTACACTGGAGTCCCTCAAGGCAAGATCACTTTAATCCAAAAACTTTAAAATGCTGCTTTTCATTTGTAAATATCTAGACCTTCAGTGTATCAGCTACTGAGAAAAACACATCAGCTTTAAATTTATGAATAGCTAATTCTGCTCCCATAATCCGTGATAACAGTTCTCTCTCCCACATAATGTCTTTCTGTTGGTTATTGATTCCCACTCTTCCTACAGTGATACTTGGAGAAGTATGGATAGGTTGTTGGGTTTGATGACGTCTCTTAGTGAGCAAAACAGCGTTAACACCAGGATCTCCACATCTGAAGAAGTTTAAATTTAATTACAGTTCTCTGGAGAGATACACACAGCAAAAGACAAAAATCATATAAAATAGTTAAGATACAATGAAAATAGCAAATGATAGATGAACATCTTGTATTAGCAACCAGAAAATATACTTCCTAAATAAAGATTCTTCACAAATTCTCCTTAGCAAATATCTCACTTCTAAAAAAATGGAATGTCTACTTCTAAGAAAGTGGAAGCCAGACACTACCTTTATACAGTGTTAATATCTTTACATCTCATTCCTTTTGATATGTCTCTTAAGTTATTTCCTATTTATTTTAAACAACAAGAGGGCTTTTTTTTGTCTTTGCAGTTTATTCAAATGAAGGACATATTGGTACCTGTGTACCTGTTCAAAAATATGCATGTATTTTTTCTACTAGCAGTCAGCTGTTGGTAGGCAGTGTGCAAAGGGGCAGATCCTGGCAGCAGGAAAAGAGAGTAACCCCCCTGATTTTGGTGGAACAAGGCCACCAGCATAGGACTTGGCTTTCTGTTCCCAATCCTCAAAGACCTGTACTCTTTAAAGTAGACAGGGCTTTTTTAAAGCGTTCATGCCTAAGGCATGTAGCTAGCACAACCATGCAGCACAGCTGGGAGAAAAATTTATTCCTCAAGAACAATCACTGTATACAGCATAACTTCTGTGAAAAGAATTTCTAGCATGCAACTATCATGTTTCCAGGTTTCAGGTTCTTTGAAGCAAATTCTTTCATTATTTCAGCTCATTGTATGGATTGTATACCTTAATCACTGTAGGAGTTCCAGCATGAGGTCAGGCCACATTCATGATTAATAGGGGAATGGGTGTAGTTGCTCAAATAATTACATATCTGTACAAAACGCATGCATGTACATCTCAAATACTGTTCAGAAAGCAATACATACTGAATCTGCTTCCTTTACAAGTACACCTGTGCATAAAAATGTGTATGCCTAATTTTACAAGAGTATCCAGTGTCCTGATATATTGCTTTTTAATGTTTATGTACTCTTAAGTAACACTGCTGCACCAAGCCAGGGCACCAATTCTTGAAAAAGCTGGATCGTGTTTACAGCTTGATTTCTAAAAGCGTCTGAGGTTTTCTAAATGGCCTAGTGCTAAAGCTAGGTTGTTAGAATTAGCTGGTGATGATCAGTCAATCAAACACCAGGGTTGTTTGAATTTTAGGCTACAAAATAGTTTTAGCATTCAGGCAAGCCTAAGCCAACTCTTGGAACTCCAGGAAACCACAACTTCATGTTGCTGCTGGACATTATCCTACCAAAAAGCTATGCTGTAGCTTCAGTAAGATGGGGCAGCTTTTTTTCTTGAAACATTTTTGAACACTCACATAGGCCTCAGATAGCTAGCTGAGAAGAGAATGAATACAGCTCCTAGCAAGCCACAGAAGAACATTAAGGTAAATGCTGAGTGTTTACTGCATAAGAATTTGCATGCGTGGAAGATGGCCACTGCCACTCTAAGGAAATGCTGACAAAAAGTGATGTTCCACCAAGGCAAGAGAGAATTGGAGGGCAGGGGTTATTCTGGATAAATGTTCAGAGAGAAGGCCATAAAATAAAGTTCCCCTTTTTCTTTTTTTGCACCAGAATAGACTCGGATGATATTTTTATAGTTCAGTTTTCCCTCCCCTGTCCCTTATCCATACCTGTAGCAATTACTTTTGATGACAAAAATACAGGTATTTTTCCACATTCATTCAGTCCTTGATTGAATTTCCAGGTGGGCCTGAAAAAGAAAAAATTTCAGACAGAAAGGACAAAGCATCTTTGGTATCTACTTTCTTCTCTAGATACGTGGTGTAACTCATATCAAGATTACTTCAAATGTTCCATTCTGCTGCTTTGAGATAGGACAGACTTTGTTGGTCTTTTGACCTTGACAAAAGTCAGACCACTAGCTTCCCTTGGAAATGCTTGTAACGCACATACTGAAATATGTATATCTTGACAAGAGTGTTGTTGAACTCCATAAATTACATTAAACCAATAAGAACAGAAAGATACCAGTCAGACTATTATATTGCCATGCAACACTATCCAATAACCATGCATAAAGAATGCAGAATTGAAGCATTTGTGCCCAAATATATCTTGGGAAAAATATTTTCCAATTATAGTACTTTGACCTTATAATGTTTTGTTTGTAGTGTTGTTCGGTCTTAATCTCTCATGTTTACAGCAACAATATTCAGTAAGGAAAATGCAGAGCAGCTAACAAATAGCAATGAGAAATACAAAAGCTGAGTTTTGTAAATCTAATCATATTTTATGGTCTTTTGTACAATATATTGAACTTCTATATCTCAATGCCTTACTCTCCTAAAGGCAATTTATAGCAAGGCTTTGAATTCGACATTTTTATTTCAGTTTAAAATGTACAACAGAATTATTCACTAATTATTCCTCACTATATGTCTTTAAATTGGTTTGCCTGGGGGACAGGAAAGGTGAAATCATGAATATACATGGTGTAAAGATGTATACTAGATCCACTAGATCCACAAACCAGAGCTTCAGTGTCTGCATTCCCATTGTTTCATCAAAATATCATTTTGTCTGTCATCACACTATAAGAGGGCCTGCATTGCCACGTTTACCTTTCCCAGTTAAGGAAAAGAAATCCCTGCAGTGTGGGTTTCAGACAGCGTTGAGGGGCAAGCAGGGTTTCAGATCACCTTCAGCCACTTTGGAGATGGGCATAATGAACAATCTGAGACAGAAAGGGGAAGTGTTTTGCTGAAGTCTATGGACAGACAGCATCACAGATGGATGGAATGAAAACTTGAGGTGCCCACATTTCCAGACTCTAACTGGTTCATCCAGACTGCGTGTCCTTAGATGGAATTACTGTGGAAAAGATTGCAACAAGGGTAAGAAATGAGACTGAGAGAAAAAATGTCAAAAATCTACATTTTCCTGATGCTCAGCACAAGTGAAAATGCAAGAGTGATCAGCAGTGTTGACAGTCAGACTTTTGGGGGCCTCTATGTTGATTTTAAGCAGCTTTCTTGCCCTTTTTGTTTTCATACAGAATAGACAAATGAACAAATAAATCCCCATTAAGACTATCTGTCCAGCCTCTTGCCTTCTTTGTAGTGTGCTGCACTGCCACTGTTTTAAGAGGGGACACTTGCACATTGTTTTCCTCCTACCAGATGTCCATGTCCTTGCAAAAAGAAAAGGCAAGACACTGGGTTTCCGTTCCTTTCTGCTTTTATTATGGGTATTTTTGGTCCTTGAAATCAAAGTTATGAGGCAAATAACTGAGCTACACTGTGTTGGAAATATTAGTCTGTGTTTTTGAAGTCTGATACCAACTATTTTGATGAAAATATGTGACACTAGCACATAAACTTAGATAGGGAAAAGCCCTATAAAAGGTTGAGAAGGAAGTCATAACTGAGAAATACTTTGAAGATAGTTATTTGGAAAGCCCTGCTCTCCAAAAGCAAGCTTCTTCACATTCAAAGACTGGTAGCGGACAACATTGTTTAGTTTTCTCTTTAGAATACCTTACCAATTGATGCTGGGAGTTTGAGTCTCAGGCTAACTGACTTCTATTAAGTGCTCACTGATGTGGGGGTCTGAGGCCCAGGTTTATCTTTAGGGATGTGAATGTATTCTGTGCTTTATTGCTGAGTCACACTCATTTTCATTCTGCTTTCCTGGTTTAATAATAATCATCACAAAGATCATTATTCTTTACAGAAAAATCCAAGGGCACCACACATTTAATGACTACAGCTGGCTGGGCAAAGTATTGACCAAGGTGCTAAAACCTGTAACCAAAAATTAGTTTCCTAAATACTGGCAAAGTCTTCTGTCTGGGATTTAAAGTACAAAGATGAAGAAGCAAATCTTCTTGCTTTGGCTGCCTTATGGGAAAGGTTTGACATAGAGACTAAACTACAGAAAGCAGTCCAGGATACTTTTTGACTCAGCTCCGCTCCTGAGCATTTTCTATGCCTAATGTAGGCAACTTCTTTCTCACCATTCTCCCTTTTACACCCCTAATTTTTCTGATGAATCTTTGTATCTAGGTTGAGATTTGTAAGGAGACTAAAATTAGGCTGACTTTTGCCAGGACTAAGTCTTTTCCACCTCTCCGACTGTTTTTCAGTAGCCAAAATTTCTTCTTTGTAGCTCGGCAAAGACAAACCCCTGATCCTGGCTGCTGGCTCTTTTCTTCTAGGTAAATCTGGTCTACAGTAGCGAAAGCCTGAAACAGCTTCCTGTCAAATCTTTGATCTTTCCTTAGTGAGGAAAATAGCTACAAGTGCTGAGAGCTAGCATTTCTGCCATCCGACATCTTTGCGTCAGCATTACATAAGCCAGTGTGGTGATGCATGTTTTATGTCATTTACATGAAGCGAAAGAGAAGAAAACCTACATCAGTCACTAAAGCAGCACTTTTATTGCACTTTTAAAGAGCTTGAGACCTTGGTTACAGAACAGCTGTAAGGAAACTGAGAACTTTCTGATGTCTGAAGCACCACAAGGCTTTATCACACAAATGTTCACAAGAACATTTGCTTTAAAGTTGGAATCTTTCCCTGAGACCATGATTTATGGCTGGGTGTTGTCAAAACTCAACAATTGTAAGTTTTTTCATACTGTTTTTTCTTGAGAGGTCACAGTTCTGAAGCCTGAGCGTTTCAGGCTTCCTAGTGGATTTCCTCCTTTGTTTGGTCTTCAGAATAATTGTATCTGTTAAAAATCCTATCAGGTTAAGCAGGAAGAGTTCCACCCTTCACAGTCAAATCCTGACACCTGCTCATTACATTAATATAGATTTTGCCTTCTAAGATCAAGAGATATTCACAGAAAGATGTAATCACTCTGCTCAGGGTGATTCCTAGTTTTTGGAACATCTGAAACGCTACTGCTTTGCTGAAGGGAAAAAAATTAATAGATACTTTTTTGCTTATATAATATTTAGGAAAATCATTGAGTGGGAAAGGAAAATCCCAGAGGATAGGTCTGCATTGCTGATAAACACTACAGACAATTTTCATTTGCCTTAATGTTACCGATGCTGCCTGTGCTTATCAACATGGTGTCAGTGTCCACATGTGTTACAATTAAAGAAAACTTACCATTGCAATCTCCCTACTTGCTTTGCCTCTCTTTGATCATGATGATCATATTTGACAAGTATGCCAGTCTATCAAGCTGCTATTCATTTCACTATATTCTCTGTAATATAAAAAAGAACATTACTGTGATCTTTGATGTAATGTCACAAGATAGGAATTTATTTAGTCATCTTAGATGATATGAGGAACATATCAACAGTAATATCTAGAGCAGAAGTTATGCAAAAAGTATGGTAAACACTGACACCACTTAAAAATGAGCTGGTCTCAGACTTCCTAAAGCAGTAGGCTAGAAAAGGATGCTTTCTAAAAAATATTTTTAAAATTGTAGTCATACTGATTCCTTAGGTGCTGCATTACCTACATTGCAAACAATCGGTTTTATTTCACTTCCATGTTGACTAACTGACTGGTGAGGTAACCTCTAATTATGGTTCGTGTGACAATAATATTTTTTAAAAAAACACAATTCATTCATTCTAATCCAGCACGTTCAGTGTTGAAAAACTAATATAATGTGTTACTGGGATACACATTTTGTTGAGATAACTTTATTGCAGAGTAATCTTATTACCACAGCTGAGTGCTTCATGATATAAAAAAATTTTGTCAACTAAGTGATGTGAATATTTGTCCTATCATCAACACCATATTCTTGAAGGTGCTTGCCTATAAAAATGACTGGATGGGCAACAGCTTAGAGACGTTTCTTTAAACCAGACACTAGATACCTGTCATAATGGGATACATCCTCTAATAGGACATATTATTAACTTTTCTGGTGGAAGAATATAAAAACTAATTTAAAAAAAACAACCCTACAAAACTACTTTTTTTCTTATGAATGAAGATGCCACCATGCTTATTATTTAATGTAACACTATTAGAGGCATGAAAATAAAAATGTACGCAGGTATTAACAGAGCCATATGACCAGTTTCTAGTTAATATCTCAATTTAAAGCTTTGATTTAAATGCAGAAGTATAAAAGCTGAGGGAGGATTGTTGCTTTGCTTTTAAATCAAAATGAAACTTCAAGATGATCTGGCTTCTTGTCTCTCCATAATGCAAATTATAGAACATGCAAGCAAAATGTTTTCTTTATATAGTGTATGTCTAAATGGCATGCTATCCCTGAATAGGAATCTGCTGGGCAAGGATGTTAAATATGTTGTTCGGTTCAGAAAGTATTTTCTTGGTATTAAGAAACAATCTATGCATGCATAATGTCTTTGTTGGCATTACTCCCCTAGAAGAAATTAATTAGTCTTAATGAAAAACATCTGTAGAGGACATGGTGATGATTTGCTAGATGAAGTTGTTCACAAAGAAATTATTGCCCACAGTGATAAGCCAGAGATCTGCCAGGCTCAACAAGGTCTTACACATTCTAGTAAAGGAGACAATATTGGAGCAGAAAATTCCTCAACTTCATCCAGTTGTACTTAGGGCTTTTATCTACATTCCACAATATGTGAATTAGGTCCAAAGCACTGGTCTGAATATTACTATATATTTAATCATTGTCCAGATTTGCTTTCAAGTGTTTGGCTTTCGATTTTGGCTTTTGAAAAATTTATGCTCTCTCTGCATGGGGGAATTCATCCCTGGAAACATTCAAGGCCAGGCTGGATTGGGCTCTGAGCAACCTTATCTAGTCGAAGATGTCCCTACTCATTGCAGGGGATTTTGAACTAGATGACTTTTAAAGGTCCCTTCCAACCCAAACTATTCTATGATTCTATGAATTCCTAAGTTCTCAGCTGGCTCCAAGTGCCACACCTCTGCTGGGGTTGTGGTTCCTCCTTCTCCCTTTTGAAATCTTTACTTCAAAAGCTTCTTGGTTTCCATCCAGAAACAACAGATTTCTTTGGACAAGGTTCAGAAGTAGATTTCTAGCCTTCTTTATAAAGCCATGATTGCTCATCCAGAACTACCAGCTCAGGGGAGATAAATAGGTTTTTAGCAACTAAGACACAACACTAGTATGCACAAACTGGTAAGCAATGTTGCATTTCTCAACTGTGAACACTTATTAATGCAAACTCCAACACACACCCCCAGCAAACTGAATTCCTCATATGGATCAGTAAAGTAAGTTAATACACATCTATGTGCTTTTAGCTGTAGATTGGCAACCACCTTCAAAATGAAATTAAATTTTTTATTAACTAGGAAACTTGAACACTACAAAATTTTTAACAGAACTTTTTGATTCAGCTTATGATATTTTAAGAGAAACATGTTTTAACTCAATTTTGGGTTTTGCAGCAAAAAATATTTTCTTCTCAGCAATTTCAAATGAATGTTTCTGAAGGCACAAGATGGGTCTTCTGTGGTCCACTGTCTGACCTAAAATCAAAAGACTGCCATGAGAATTTGTTGCAATTGTTGCTTTATATTGGCCAGAGATACCACTGCTGAGTCTTACAAAGGAATGTCTCCCTCCTGTAGTACCTTCAGTTTGTATCAGTCCTTGGAAAGAAAACTGAGCTGTTGTAATTAAGTAAAGTACTGAGCACTCGGATAATATTTAGTAATTCTTAGTCCCAGCAAAGTATGTATTTAGGAATCGTTCGGTACTTAAAAATAAGTTTACCTGAACTTGAGTCAATAAGGACTGCTCAACAATATATCAAGCATTGTTATGCTACTTACTTTATGCGGCCTTGTTTTCCTTCCTTCCAGTGGGAGAACTGCAAGATCAGTAAAAAATCAGTTGAGAGTGTTCCAGTGTTCAGGGCCAGAAGTTTATGATTTGCAGTTCATCATAAGTATCTGGACAGATACCCAGTGTTGACCTGCCAATATCATAAATGTTACACTGCTGAAGTGTAATGTGTCTGCTTTTGAACCTTCTAACCATCTATCTGTATTGCATGATATAAATACATAAGCTGGAAACTTCTGGTTACTGCAGAATTGCAATGGAATATTTTGAGAAATACACAGAGTAATCCCACATCTTGGGCAAAATATCTTTTGTGACAAACTCCAGAGTATTGTGCGCATGACTGTGACAAATGGACTAGTTTACATTGGTTATTTTCATCACAGGATGAGTAGTAAATCAAATTATTATACCTGAGCATGAAACAGCATATGTCGCTAGAGAACCAAAAAACAGTAATTTTTTTCTCTATTGTAAAAGGTAACCTGAACTTCCAAGAAAGACGCATTAAAGTATAGTAAGATGTTCATGCAATGGGTGCAGCATAATAGAGATTATTGCCCAGCCATTTATAACTGTCTCAGAGTTCCTTATGTTGGGGACCTCTTTGACTGGAAGCTGAAAGTCTGTCCTTCAGTACGGCTACAGTACATGCAAAGACCTGAAGCTAACAGATTAGCTACAGATGGACAGATACCACTGAATATGGTGGTAGGTTTTCTCCTAGAATTGTCAAAAATTATGCCCTCAACATGTCCTGTTTATCTCAGGGGCTACTTTCATCATTTTCCAGAGGTGATTTTTTTCCTTTAATTCAATCATTCCTCTTGTTCACTTTGTCTTTTGACAGAGAAGAACATAGCTGTGTTGTAAAGACCTAGAAGTTGCCACTTCTGGGGGTTCACTGGCATGATGGAGCCTTCAGAATCCCTGCAAAGGCTTCTCTAAGCTGGATGATTTTGCTGACAGAGGCAGTGAATCAGTTATGAATAACGGACATTGTATTTTTATTATTACGTCAATGGAATAACATGTCCCTTTGGGCTTCTGTGCCTGTGTCTAGTGGTCACAATTAGAAAGATTTTTTATAGGCTGTTAACAAATAAATACAGTGTTCTTTCAAGGTCTGTTTAAGTAATATTGAGTTGGGTCTCGATTTCTTTAGGCTGCTTACATGTGGCAATAATCAACACCCACATACAGCCCAGAAGCATCTTGGTTATCTGTAAGACAATCTTGCTATAAAATAATTTTCCTCAAGCCAGCTAGAGAGCAGAAAACTCACTGGAATTCAGAGTGCTTATCTTATATTGCATGTCTTCTTTCAGAAAATGAGGAAGAAAGTCACTTTGGGTGTGCAGTTTTCTCTCTCTTTGTTTAATAAACAGGCTCTATTTGCATGAATCATTATGGTGTGGGCTAAGAATACAGGAAATACTGTGAAGGGGCTCAAATCATTGGAAGTGGGGAGGAAAGGCAACAAACAATTGGAACAATTATCTTCAGCTGGACCCTGCCTAGTTAGAAAAAGCCTCCCACATCTGTCTTTTGTTCTTGTGCTCTAGTCCAGACCATGAAGGTAGGTTTCAGTTAACCCTTGCTTATGCTTACTGGAGACTTCCTAGTACATAAATAGATACACGCAAATCCATCCTTGACAGCTTTCTTTCTTAGCAAGAATATATGATCATCATCTCCGCTAAGAATCACAGAATCATAGAATGTGTTGGGTTGGAAGGGACCTTTAAAGGTCATCTAGTCCAACCCCACTGCAGCAAGCAAGGACATCTTTAACTAGATCAGATTGCTCAGAGCCTCGTCAAGCCTGGCCTTGAATGTCTCCAGGGATGGGGCCTCTGCCACCTCTCTGGGCAACCTGTGCCAGTGCCTCACCACCCTCATTGTAAAGAACTTCATCCTAATGTCTCATCTAAACCTACCCTGCTCTAGTTTAAAACCATTGCCCCTCGTCCTATCGCTACATGCCTTTGCAAACAGCCTCTCCCCAGCTTTCTTGCAGGCCCCCTTCAGGTACTGGAAGGCTGCTGTAAGGTCTCCCCAGAGCCTTCTCTTCTCCAGGCTGAACAACCCCAACCTTCTCAGCCTGTCTTCACAGAAGAGGTGCTCCAGCCCTTTGATCATCTTCGTGGCCCTCCTCTGGGCCCTCCCTCTGAACAAGTGGATGGACTTTATTGCAGTCTTCATCAGGGACTTCATGCTGTAAGTTTAATTTTGAAAACTAGCAGTTTTCCTCTCACGCAAAAAGCAATAAAGGTCTTTTAGCACAGGCTTCATTCCTACTTGTGTCTGACTCTATTCTCATCTAAATGGGAACAAAATCTGACCCTTACAGCAATCTGTCTTGTTTTAAATGTACGACAAGCTAAGAGATGAAGCAGATGTACCAAAACAACACATACTAGCCTCTGTTGATGACCCAGATTTACTTCTTGCCTTATATTTCTTGACACTAAGCACAGTATGAATTGCTCTACAGGATACCCCTTCCGAGTAAACTTAGTTCAAAAAAGTCCTCTTGCTGAGTAACATGTGCACATAATAAATCCAGCTGCCAAATGTCTAGGAAATTTGTTGTTTTTCTTTCCTCTATGGAAATGTTCTGGAAAATATTATTTTAATTTTTTTTTATCCATTGTGTCTTTCAATACACTGGTCATTTTTTCTTTTTTTAAATTTCCTTAGGGTTTCACAATGTAGGCTTCAATATCAAGTATTCCGCTGCAGCATCATTCTGTCTTTTGGTTCATTTTGTAGCTGTTATTACTGATGAGTTTTTCACAATCAAGCAAAATAGAAAGGAGAAAGTCAGTTGGGATTTGGAAAAAAAGAGAATGTTTCAGTGCAATATCATGTATGCAATTATGATTTTTGTCAAAGCTATCATATGGAATGCTTATATTACAGAAAGGATAAGATAAGTCTTAAGTACCACAATAATTTTGTGTCTACTTTCCTGGGTTGGAATAGCTAGCAAACAAACAATTCCTTAAACCTTTGCCTAATATGATTAGTTTAGCAATTTTTGCAGTCGGTTCCAGTTTAGAAATTTAAAGCACCTAGGGAGTCCCATGATTTTGATACGATTTACCAGGACTTAAAGTTCAATAATGGGGACTGTAATTAATTATAATGTGTTTCTTATTGCAATGCCTATCATCACACGTGTATGACTGAGTAGCTTCCCTCAGCTTTGCCTAAATTATCTGCAACTTGAGATTTTATCCTGAGAATAGAGTAATAGACAATACATGTCCGGTTTGTGAATTAGCTTATTTAATAAGAACTACATAGAACTTAGTATTTTTGCAATAGTGAGCTTCTGATACTGAGCACTCCAGAAAAAGGCAAATTCTAAGAATTCATTTTTCTTCATTAGCATTAACTCAGTCATATTCCATATTGTTTATTCTCTATGGGAAACAACGTGTGAAAATTTATATTTAACAAAATGGAAAGGTAAAAGAATAGGCTGAGAACCTCTTATACAAAACAAAGAAACAACTTCCTGATTCATACATCCTCTGAAGAATGGGTCGTTCAGTTTTAAAGAAGCTATTTTTTTCCCAGAAGGCATTCCTAGACCTTACTTTTGAGTAGTTACTACGCATTTGGCAATTGCTTCTTCCTGTTGAAGAAAAAATGGATCAAAAACTTCCCATCTATATATATATCTATCTTACTTCGTTGATACCGCATGCTGACAATGAGTAAAGTGACCAAGACACCTTCTTGCTTCACAATTTCCATTTCTTTGAGTGTTTAATGTCATATTATTCATGATAAGACTTTGTGTTTGTTTCTTGGGAGTGTGCCTGAGGGATCTCTTTATTTTTACTTTAGAAAACAGGGGAAAGATTATATAAATTATTAAAAACATCTGGTATTAATTAGCTTCTAAAACCTTTTCATTAACTCAATATCTATGTTTCTTTCTCAATTTCTGCAAAATTGTCCTCTGAAACAGATTAAAAATCTCATTGGTTCCTGTTTTTCTTTTTTTTTTTTTTTATTGGGCTGGCTATTCTTTTGCTTTCTGATTTTTATTCATGTGTCCTTACAGTTTCTGCCTGAGTTTTGGAATCTTGTGAACCCCAGGTTTCTGATGAAGTTCAAATGTTACATTAAGATCTCACCTCCTGCCAAAATTCCCTTCCTTTAAGCCTGAAGCTTTTATCAACTTTGAAAGGAAAGACTGATTTAATATCTGATGTTTCTACATTGCCTGAGCTGAGATGGTCCCTTCTTCAGTTTTGGTGATCCATCTGAAAGTTTTTCCAAACTAGCAATTCTGTTGCTTCCAGGAGGTGCAGAAGTATCTGGAAGCTTTCATCTCTTTAAGATGGTGAAATGCAAACTTAGCCCTTCTCAACAAGGACAAGAACGACAGAACTAGAGTTATTTAAGTGCCATATCGATTTGCTGGCCCTCCCCAGACTCTTTCGTATGTCATACTGCACTAACTGATCCAATAACTATAGTTAAATCCAATATCCAATAACTATAGGTAAATGCAGCAGAAAGTTCCAGTACTGTAAAAAGTATAAAACAAATAAGCAGGAGGCAAAATTATTAACTGAACTACAACAGCATCTAGAGGCCCCTATATCATAAATTCTAGCTCTACAAACAAGACAGTTGCTGAGCCAATACATTATCGGACCCCATAGTTGTCCTTCATATACGACTGTCCTCATCACTAAATTCCGCACCACTAAGTTGCAGTCTGGCTCACCCTCTTACTTCTTTCAAATTCAGTATTTAATTATTTATGCAGAACTAAACAGATTTACTAGCAGAGTGTTTTATCTTCAGACTGATGGTTGGTTGTTCACCTTACCATCAAACACCTCTTGATTAGAGAATTTACTCAGGAAATGGGAAGCCATCCCAGTGCCATCCTTCACCTGAGGTTCTTCTCTTTCCTGAATGCTGGTGTAGCATCAGCAGGAGTCATCTCTACCCTGGTGATGACATGAGATATGGCTTTGATATTCTTGTTCCTTTTGCAAGCAGGGGAACGCACTGAATATTTCTGAATGAGTGTTCCAAGGAATATATAGAGTTATAGATCATAGAACCATAGAATTATTTTGGTTGGAAAAGACCTTTAAGATCATCAAGTCCAACTGCAAACCCAGCGCTGCCAAGTCCACCAATAAACCATGTCCCTAAGTGCTGCATCTACATGTCTTTTAAATACCTCCAGGGATGGTGACTCAACCACTTCTCTGGGCAGCCTGTTCCAATATTTGACAACCCTTTCTGTGAAGAAATTTTTCTTAATATCCAATTTAACCCCCCCCCCGGCACAACCTGAGGCCATTTCCTCTTGTCCTAGCACTCGTTACTTGAGAAAAGAGACCGACACCCACCTCATTACAACCTTCTCTCAGGTAATTGTAGAGAGCAATAAGGTCTCCCCTCAGCCTCCTTTTCTCCAGGCTAACAACTCCAGTTCCCTCAGCCGCTCCTCATAAGACTTGTTCTCTAAACCCTTCAACAGCTTCATTGCCCTTCTATGGACTCACTCCAGAATCTCAATGTCCTTCTTGTAATGAGGGGCCCAAAATTGAACACAGCACTCAAGGTGCAGCCTCAGCAGTACTGAGTACAGGGGGATGATCACTTCCCTAGTCCTGCTGGCCACACTGTTTCTGATATAGGCTGGGATGACGTTGGCCACCTTGGCCACCTGGGCATGCTGCTAGCTCACATTCAGCCAGCTGTTGACCAACACCCCCAGGTCCTTTTCCACCAGGCATGTTTCCAGCCACATTCCACCAAGCCTGTGGCGTTGCATGGGGTTGTTGTGACCTAAGTGCAGGATCTGGCACTTAGCCTTGTTGAATCTCATTCCACTGGCCTCAGGCCATTGATCCAACCTATCCAGATCCCTCTGCAGAGCCTTTCTACCCTCAAGCAGGTTGACACTCCTGCCCAACTTGGGGTCATCTGCAAACTTACTGGGGGTGCACTCAACCCCCTCGTCAGGGTTGTTGATAAAGATACTGAGCCCTGGGGAACACCACTTGTGACCAGCCACCAACTGGATTTAACTCCATTCACCACTGCTCTTTGGGCCCAGCCATCCAGCCATTTTTTTTACCCAGTGAAGCATACACCTGTCCAAGCCATGAGTAGACAGTTTCTCCGGGAGAATGCTGTGGGAAACAGTGTGAAAGGCTTTACTAAAGTCCAGGTAAACAACATCCACAGCCTTTCCCCTGTCCACTAAGCATGCCACCTTGTCATAGAAGGAGATCAGCTTAGTCAAAGAGGACCTGCCTTTCATGAACCCATGCCGACTGGGCCTGATCACCTGGTTGTCCTCTATGTGCCATATGATGGCACTCAAGATGATCAACATGTTTCATTCTAGACAACAATTTGGCCATTTATCTAACTAAAAGCCCCACTCATCTCGTATAATGACTTGACAATAGACAAGAGAGCTCCATGGACAGAATAGACATAGATAGACAACAGCTCCATAGATAGAATTTAAATAGTGTTATGAATGAAGGGTAGAAGGAAACTCACCGTGAACCTCCATGTAATGTCTGCAGTTTTAGTGTTAATGAGATATTGATACATTAAGAACAGACATAGCTTTTGGCATGCTAAAAGGAAGCCTCACTGGGCATCTGAGTTGTTATCCATCTGTAGTAACAAGAGCTATGAGCATTTCTGACACTAAAATTTCATTTATTCAGCTCTTACTGAAAATTATGGGAAATTTTTGTTACAAAATATCAAGAAAATTGATGGAATCCTTAAAAAAAACTCCAAAAAATCCTAAAATGATGAGCGTGCATTGCATTAGCAAGAAAAGCAAACTTTTGTAAAGGATTAACTTTGAAAAGAATGCTTGTCCCAGGCAATGGGACTAAAGGCAGCGTCTGCAGCATGGAGTTTGCCAGCTGGCTTTTCCACTAGAAATGATAAAATGTTACAACAGAGAATCAAAAAAATATTTTAAAAGGTTTGTGTGTGGAAAATATATGTCTCTCCTGTAAAGAGGCTGGTTTATCATTGTTAATTGTATTTGACACACTTATAACTAGATCTTGCATTTCTTTTTTAAAAGGGTAACTGAGTTACGCTGTGCAACTATACTACAGTAACCACCTACTTGTCTTCAACTAAAATACCACAATAAAGCAGTCTCCGGCAATGTTTCCACTTAAATACCACAGAAATGCTCCTCCCTGTTGTATTTGAGTTTCTGTAAAAGTGAAGTAGCCAGAAGTGTCCTACTTTTGGAGAAAGAATGATTTTTCCATTCACTCTGATAAGTTACTAGAGGCTATTGCAGAAGGTAGCATAAGCTTTGATTTTGCTTAAGAGTTGAAACTTCACTTTTTCTGAGTGATCCGTATACACGGTAGTTCTATTACAGAGGATATGACATAAGGAATTGTACAATATATATGTAATGGTGCTGTGAGTTGCAGTGAATCCATTGAAAAACGTGAGGTCAAACAATCCTTAAATTAGTTAGGAAGCAATGTTGTTTTGGTTTTTTTAACTGCTTGTTGCAACCCCATCTTTAGGAGTCAACAGTCTTTCTTTTCTTGAAATAATTAAAAAAATATGGCAGATAGCTGTGTGCACTCTTTGCAACACAATAAAACATGCCAGTATCTGTGTTTGGTAGTGTAGATGAGGCGATTAAGTGTTAACAGTTATATAGATGCCCACCTACTGGGAAAAGGACGCCAGAATTTGCAGCTGAACTCTACTGTATCACAAGAGTGATATTCCGATATGCTTTGTCACCTCCAGCATTATTAAAGAATCTAAACCTTACTGACCCAAGATGAGACTTTGCTTTTGCCTTTAGATGCTTTGGCATCCTGCAGGGGTAGAAAGTTAGGAGAAACGGATGCAATAAAAGATGACTTGAGTAGGGGAATAATAAATTCTGTTTACATACTACCTATCATCCAGAGGCTCTTGTCCTAGTCAGTATTTTTGATTACTGCATCTAGGATAAAGGCTTAGCATTGGTAATAGAGTGAAGGGGAGGGCTCTGAAGACCTTGGGAAAATTCTGAAAATTGAAAAAGTAACAAAGGAGTATCTTGGTAAAGACACAGAAAAGGGAATTTGTCCATAGACAAATGATAGTCATTCATGTGAGGTCTTTCAGAATTTATCTGAACCAAAACTCTAAGCCTTTTCAAAACTTAAAAGCTCATCTGAAAGTACATAAACCTGAAAATCCACCACAGTAACAGCTAAACTGAGATTTCCACTACAGTGGTGTGGGGGAATGAAACTGCAAAAGAGCTTCTCCTCATCTTCTAATCCTTCCCAGACACTGTAAATAATCCATGTGGATAGACAGCCCCCAAACTACAGAGGGAAACATGCTGGAGAGGAGGCTGAAGCTGGTGGTCTCCACACACCCCAACAGAGCAGGCTGGTGGGGAAGGGGAAAAATGCTTCTAGCAGCTACCTATAAATGACTAGCTGACATGTTTTAGATATTTTTATATTAGAAAACTGCTTTATTAATGCCTCTCTGAATAAGAACTGGCAAAAAGTATTGTAAATTCAGACACGTCTACTGTTTTTCCAGATCATTATATTTTATTCATTATAGATAACGTGCTACAAAGAACTTCTGGAATACCTCTTCTTGTTGGCTTTTTCTGGTAAATTTATTTGTGTGTTTTCTTTTCTATTTGCCTAGAGTACCTACCTACCTAGCTATCAATAAAACATCTGGTAATCATCAGAACACTTGCAACATTCAATTTTCCATCAAAGCAACTGCTACAAATTTGTATTGGAAGATGCCCAATGTTTAACTTAAAACAGACATCTGTAGCAAGAAGAGTGCCAAAAAGTGTTGTAATGGAATTAACATTTTTACTCACCCAATTTCAAATACTCTTTGATGTCCTTTAATTTCTAATATGTACTTTTGAAATGGCATGTCTTGATGTATTTGAGAAATTATAGTATGCAGACATCATAGCTAAAAATTCATGGGTTTTGTATCACACAAAATTTTCTCCTCTTTACTCCTACCTATTTGCAATAGTCTAGGGCAAGTCAATGCCTCCTGAAGATATATCACGGAACACAAGAGGGGAAAGTGTTAGAAATTGTAATGACTGTTTGATTAAAATTCACATGAGTGAGACAGGTCATTCCAAGGTGGGGTTAGAGAGGCTGCTAAGACCTTTTTGAGATGCCACAGAAGAAAGGACAACTTCAATTCATCCTGTTTGTAACTCTGAGAATGGTGCTTACAAGTTTCATCTGTTAAATACGGAGCAGCAAACCACAATTCTCAAACATTCTGGATAGAAGTGATCCAGGCATTTTCATCAGAACATTTGGTCAGTATAAGCACTTTGTTAAAATCCTTCACGGGAAGCATCATCTCAACTAAAAAAGCTTACAAATTGCCAAATATTCTTTTTGATTCTTTTAAATGTTTTCATTTTTCATTCCACACCACATTCTTCACTCAAAATTTTAAATTATACTAAAAGAAATTAAAGCGAAGAAAATACTTGATCTGACTTATAATTTCTTCCAGATGGTCTGTTAGCAACACTATCAGGTTACCTTTTCCATTTCTTCCTAGCTTCCATACAAACTCTGGATTATGATAACTGCAGAGGAAATTTTGCCTTCAGATGCACGCAAACTTTTTCAGTAAGCTTTCACATCTCCTTGTGATTTCAGCCAGCTACAGAGAAACTTTGTCACTCATCTGTTGTTTTGGTTTTTTTTCTTTTATTTTATAATATCTTCTTTGTATTGATCATCAAACATTCAATATGGTAATGGAAGACAGATTAATAGTCAAGCACTGGGAGAACACTTCAGATACTAAGTACATGATAGAAACCTCTGCTCCTGTGAATAAGTATCATGAAATACAAAGCTAAAGACTAAAAGCAGGACAGAAGTTACTATTAGGTTACATTTTAGTTTTGGGTATCAGCTAAAAAAATGTTTTTTTTATGCCATAGGAAGTGATAGATGTTTATATGTAAACATCTGGGAAAACACAAAGTGCATAAATATCCTTATCTGAATTTATAGTCTGAAACTTTCAAGGCCTCATCCTCCTCCAGATTAATTTCTAAAACTGCTTGGTTCTCCACCAGCACTATTCCACAGCAGTATAGGCAAGAGTTACAGCTGCCTGGCCTCGTGGGGATTTTCAGACAAGTCTGAAAATCTCAGATGAACCATTTAGCACCGAGAACTCTCATTTTACACTTCTTTTAAAGATCCAGAATTCTTTTAACTGGAAAACATAATGTATGTTTTTCATGTAAGTAACAGTTTATCAAAATACCTTCAAGGCCAATATTCTCTCAACTGGAAAGGTAAAACCTTTGTGAGAAAGTTTACAAAAGCATTTCTATGTTATTCTAGCAAATAGAATAAGAATAATGATGAAGAAACATATTTTATACTGGGCCCATAAGAAGACATAGATACCAAAATTATGTCTAATTTCCATCACCAAGGCCTGCGCTCTGCGGCTCCCAGTCCTGAAAATGCTGAAGAGGTTGATGTCTAACACAAGCCATGGAAGAATTCACAAATGCAAGAACTAGGAGATCCAACCTGCTGATCCCCCTGCTCTCCTACTGGACAGGGTTCTCAACCAAGGGATAGCCACTGGGAGAATGGGAGGCCGCCCATTTTCTGCCTGAGGATGTGGTAGCAGGAAGCCTTGTCTTCCTCACGTAAACTCCGTCCTTCCACAGGGGCACTGTGGATGCTGCAGGGATGGCCTTACCTGACATAAAGTAATTGCAACTGGGGGAGAGAGAGAGAGAGGAAGAGAAAGTATACCTAAGGAAGCTGGAGCCTTTGACTTCATGTTTAGCCCATGAGCGGAATAGCTTCTGAGAGTGCTTAGATCTTTTATATTCAATAGTTCGATGCAGATATTTAAACGTTTGAAGTATGTTGACAATTCCAGTTAGCTATATGTTTCAAGGAAAGTGTTCTGTGGGAGTATACAAGCAAACATTTTCTTGTTTCTTCTCTTTCAAACAACTGAGACAAATTTAGCTGAAAAAATTGTGAAATCGTTTATTATCTGAGATATAAAAGAGAGAATTTTTCACAGAACTGACTATAAGCAGCCTATAAACCTGCATGCAAAGATGTAACCACAACAACCAAATGCAGGTTTAACTTTTTATTATTAGTATTCATGTGTTTGTAACAGCTCTTGCCAAATCAAATGTGGTGGAATTGGAATGACCCAAGATATGTGCACCTTAAAAATACAACAGCCCTATAAATGACTTAAAACTGCCTGGAAAAATTAATTGTGTAATACAGTTCTGTAGTCTAAGATGAAGCACTCCAAAAAACACGATTCATTTGTGGATACTAACTAATGATTGTTATTTATGATTTGGAAGGATGAGCAATATGTTCCTTCTGAATGAAAGAGAACAACGGAGCCATGTGTCTTCACAGACGTAGTTTTAGAAGATCTCTTGTGTACACATTAATTGTGTTTGGTTTAGAATTTCAATTTGTGTTTCAGTCTTGCATTTTTTCTTGACATTCGCTTGCAAGTGCTGTGTAGATAACCTTATTTCCAGAATTTCCTAACGTCTGAGCCGTCTTTACTCTTCAAGCTAAAATAACCTTTTCTTCTTGCATGTGTGCAATTCAATATGTTATGCCCAAATATGCCCTCCTGCCGGTTTTTATAACAACATTGCACTGACTAACAATATAACAAGCCACATATAATTATTCTGAACTAGGAGAAACTAAAGAAACTGTGTATTCTACGTAACACTTTCTAACCTTTAAAGAAAGATGACTGTGAAATGCTAATAAATCTTTCTTTGTTTGAAAATTGTGACTATCTAGCATAAATCTATGCTGAACTACCTCATGTACAACCATGCAGGTCTTCTGACTGCCTGACTGATGGTCTCTGATGCCATGACAGCTGAGGTCACAGTCTCGCTGATATATGGAATATAGCAGTATTAAATGAAGTCAGATGAACCACATGAACCACAGGATAATTGACATGATTCTGCAAACAGATAGAGGTGCAATTAAAGGTCCAAAGATTTTTATAAATTCCTTCTTGATGCAAGATACAAATTGTGTGTTGTATTTTTGTTTGCTTGTTTTTTCAAATCCACTGCAGGATTCTGTCTTTCAGTCAATTGACTTACAAAGGCAACATATTAAGTCATACATTATCTTGCCTTGTAAACTATATGTTTGCTCGACTGAACTGATGCTATATGTACATGCCACTGATTGGAGATTAGGGACTACAAGGAGATCACTTAAAGGACAGAACTGCGATGTTCTGGTTGTACCTTTTCTTTAAGGAGATTTGCTAGTAACTGGATTCACATGATGAGGGATGTTTCCTAGACTTCTCTCTTCACAGTTCTCTTTCAAGTCAACAGAGCAGAGTGGGAATTCTTTCTCAAAATGTTTATTTTTGTTTTTGTTTTTTTTTAATTTCTGTATTTAGGGTTGTTCTTCAGGTTCCCATTGATCAGATTTGGAGAAAGACGGAGCTTTTCTGTGAAACAGATAATGCTCTTAAGGAATGTCATGGAGATTGGACACTAGGACTACAGACAAGTACCAGTGAACTCATACACTGCTACATTTTTTGATCATATCCTTGACCTGCAAGATTATGCATAGCACCATGATTTCTCTCATGTTCTGCTGGTTGATTACTATGGGAACAGATCATTGCATTGGGAAGAAACTATGTGGTGAGGCAGATGGTCTAGCCACTGCCTGTTCCTCTCTCCCACCTGTGTTGGTGGTACAGTGAGGAAAGAAGTGGTCTGAATGCATCACCTTACTTAACTCTTCATATCTTCTGCAGAAAAATAGGGGAAGTTTCACAAAAGATTTCTCGTCTCTCTCTGCATTCCTATATAATGGCATGATGTAGGCCATGATTAGCTTCACGTGACTATTAGAATAAAATTGCTTTGCTAGCAGATTATAGCAGAACATTTAAATCAAGACATGAAACTTTCATTTCAGAGGTCAGCTGCTCAGTTTCTTCTTGTTGTTGTTCTCTCTAGGCAGTGTGTATACTGTTCTGGACTAAAAATATCAGACATCTACTAAGTAGGAAAGGTTTTATGCAGAGGTGCACCTGCCTGTACCACCTCTGAATTTGACCAGAAGCTGGTAAAGCAATTTAACATTAGGGAAAAAAAGGACTTCCTAGAAATCTGTTTCTAAGGAAACTTTTTCATATTTTGTAAATTGGACAGTAAATTGCCTGAATGAACCAGCTGGATAAAATGTATTTGTGTCTTTCCACTGTGACTGAAATGAAACTTTCAAGGTGTATCTTATGATTTTTCCCAGACAATATTTCCCAGGCAATACAATTCTAGAATTGTATTGCCAGGTTTACAAATCAAAACCAAAAAAGTCACAAGCTTCTTTGGAACAGCAAAATAAACTCTTTGTTACATGTAAATACTTCTGCTAGGCAAACCTGAATTTCCAGCATAACAGAAGTGTAGCTCTGAAACTCTCTGGTGAAAATCTCTGGTTGTGTGCTCAATATACTAGATCCTTTGGGCCATGGCTGTTGGGGAATTCCCATAAACACCACTAATGGCTGCTGAATAAAAGAGGATTGCTTTGGTATTATTTCCTATAAATAATATTGGAGTTGGTTTAGACACAACTACAAACGACAGCATGAGAGGAACAAACTTAGCCTTGGCAGACGTTTCATAGAGAGGTATTAGGATGCAGGTCTGCCAGGGAATCCTATTCCAGCCTCCTCTTTCCTATGAGGCTGGAAGTTGCCCTACAGAATAATGCTCTTATTATCAAATATACAAAATCAAGCCCAAATCTGATGCCATCCTCTGGCTGGAGTAGAGTTTGTATATCATATTCTGCTTCCACCCATCAACACCTTCCATGTCAATGATCTTTTCTAACACAGATCTCCAGCTATCTGTACTCAACTACAGCATTGCATTCATTGAAAAACTTCATTCTATAAGTTTAATTTCCTCTGGCCTGAAGTACGGTATGGAGTTTTTTGTGAAACAGAAGATAAATACTGAGCTGGCTGAAAATTACAGTTCAAAAGTTTGATTATTTTAATGAAAAACTGAGCAGAGGGTAGAAGCATAAGTAAATGGTTTACAAAATCTTTATCTGATCAACCCTTTCAGTTTCTAGTTCTTGTTTTTTGAAAAAATTAAATATATTTTTCCCCAGAACAGCCAGATTGCAGTTTCCAGTTTTGGAAGACACAAATATCCTTCAAAAATTGATTGAAAAATATTTGAAATAAAGGTGGTAGTCAGCAATACCTACTATAGTTGCACAGAATAATGCAAATACATACATATGGATAAGGTTTATGGACTCCTATTTTAAACTGTGTTACTAACTTCTTAATTTGCTTGGATACATCATTTAACTTTTTCAATACCTTTCAAATCTATTGTACTATTATGTTTGTTAAGACAATTCAAGTCCAACTGGTTTAAACAACAGTTGGTACAACTCAAGTTCTCATAGCAACATTAAGATAAAAGGTATGTTGCTACCAAAATTCTACCAGTTAAAATAAAGACGTTTGAAATTTCGTCCATACTTTGTTCACACCTCAATTTTTAACTGAAATACAGTTCAGAAAAGGCAGAAGGCAAGAAAATCATGCATCTATTTTGACAAGCTTTAAATTAATATACCTATTGGAGCTTGCAATTTTTGCTCAACACTAGCAGTCATTAGCCATTTCTGGGTAAAGTTTGAGAGATTTACCTATCTGTCTGGGATCAGTAGCTTTCACAGAATAGTTAGATGTTGTGAAAACCTAGAGTTAAGCAGATCCAGCTCAGTCAGAATAGTATGGGCATACAGGTTATGTGCATTGCCCACAGTATACAACTTAAGCAATACAGAAGCTCTTGGGGTAACTCAAGTTCCTGACCCCATTTCCTCTCCCCATTTGTCTTACCACATCCAGTTATTCCAAAAAATGCCCAACTATCTTTGGAAACCAAACAACAGCTAGTTTTGTGGTCCTTGCTATTATTAATGGAATTTCACTAGAGCTGCTGAAGAAATGTCTCCAATTTGCAAAACTGTATGGTGATTTTTGTTAATGTTTCTCCCTTTTCATTCTTTTTTTTTTTTTTTAACCTCTGATGACTCAGATTTTTTGCATCTCAGTGAGTTTTGGTGGTTCCCTTGGGTGTTGCCAATATAAACTATATTCATTTCAAAGTTTCAGCATGTAAAATTTGGGCAGTGGAGTCACACTGGGAAATCCCTCATGTCATTATTTTTAAACATGCAAAAGACTTTTAAAATGGATACCACTCCCTTGCCTGCACGCTAGCTTCCAATCATCTGGAAGCATGTTGTGTGAAGATGTAGCAATTGTAGCAATTGCTTTGGACACAATAGTTATTACGAATATAGATAGGCCACCCTCAAGATATCTAGTACCTCAGGCACAGAAAAGTTTCTAAAAATGTTTCCAACTAAGAATGATAAATTGGTTAATCATGGCATGAATTTTGCTAATTGGGCTAAAAAGCCTGTAGCCTTTCCCTCATGGAAGTACTGTTTGTTGGAGGAAGGAGCCCCCACAACTATAGATAGCAGCCCGGCACAGCCCTTTCTGTGAATCACGCATGCTTTAGGGCATCCAGACAAACTCAAGCGTCTCACCCTTGCCAAATTAATTTATTTCCTTTCACAGGCACCCAAATATCGAAGGCACACGGCCTTTGCTCTGCTGCATCCAAGTGTCAGGTACGCTATTACAGCTGCACATGGCCCAAATTTTCTAACATTACAGGCTTATGTGTGAGAACTGCGCACATGAGTAAATTTATCCCTATAACGGGTGTGTGGCGGTAATGCCTGAGTATATTCACAAAGACTCGTGTACTCTTCCAGGACAGAACATGCTATGCTCTGACCAGTGCTGCTGTGACTGCCTGGGCTCATGTGTGTCCCACCCTAGAAATCTGGCACTGATACGTAACACATTTCCTGTACAGCGTCCATAGGTGCAGCCATGTCTGCCATCAGCCAGACCACGCATGTACAGGAAAGAGGATAGAAGTCAGGTCTGTTAGTTCCCAAAACAAAAGCCTTTGCCACTTGAACTAAAAGAGAATTCAAGGCTGCTATACAATAAGGATTAATTTAATTTTTTTTTGTTCACTGACCAAATGAGAAAGCTTGGAATAAAATTTAATTAAACCAAAAGGTTGTTTTCATTGGTATATGACATTCTCCTCTCAAGAACTCATCTCAATATTACTTCAGATTTCAGTCCTTTGTTCTAAGGAGCTGTTGGTGCCTGAAAGACTTTTAAAAGTGCTGATTCTCTTCTTACTCTGAGGTCAAATTTTTGCATCCTGGGGCCATACTATGAACATCTGTTGCAGGACTGATGTAAAGTCCCATCAATGACTGGCAACACTGATGTGAAAGCTTGCTCCAAAAGCCATACTTACGTTAAAGAGGAACAAGACGCAAGGAGACAGTGTTTTCGTCCCTTCACAGTGGCCTGGCTAACCAAGAAAAAAATTCACCCCACTCTCTGCTTCCATATTTTCCTTGATTTGCAAAGGACTACTTCAGCTACAAGAATGATAGTTTGCAGGTGTGGCTGTATCAGGAAGACAGGTGAAGAGCTGGAGATTCAGACTGAGTTATAGGCTCAGGGAGCCATCGAGATCCTGTAAATACAAGAGAATTAGCCAAAGCCCAAAGAGCCCTTGAAGGTTTACAAGGCACTGAGCGAAAGTTGGAGGGAAAGCAGTAGGCCCATTTACTTGCTATAAAGAGGGCTGCTGCTAATGAAAATAGAAACTGGCATCTAGGTAAGTGCCTAAACACGTCCATATAAAAGGGCAAAATTTGACGCTCTTACCACCAAAGCAGCTTCTTGGGTTAAGCAGAACTGATGACACTCCAGCTTTATTCTTCACGTAACTTAAATCCTTTCTCTATAGACCCAGTAATTTTGTAGTGAATCCCTCTGCAGAGCCTATTTTCTTACCTCTTCTATGCCTGCGACCTGAATTTTAGGAAAGCAAACCTCTGGTTCTTCGAGGAGTTAGTCAATAGGACCCCCTGGGAAACTGTACTCAGGGACAAGGGGCAGAACAGAGCTGGCTGATCTCCAAGGACACTTTCCATAGAGCACGAGAGCTCTCGATCCCCAGGTGTAATAAATCAAACAAGTAAGGGAAGAGATTGGCATGGCTGAGCTGGGACCTGCTGGTCAAAATAAAAGGCAAGAAGGAACTGCACAGGCAGTTCAAGCAGGATCAGGTATCCTAGGAAGAGTACAGGGATGCTGCCCTCTTATGTAGGGATGAGGTCAGGAAGATGAAGGCGTGGCTGGAGCTGAACTTTGCAAGGGATGCTAAGAATAACAAGAAGGGCTTCTACAGGTATGTCAAGAAGAAAAGGAAGGTCAAAGAAAGTGTGCCCTCCCTGATGACTGAGAATGGCAAACTGGTGACAACAGATGAGAAGGCGGCTGAGATTCTCAACAACATTTCTGCCTCGGTCTTCACTGCCAACCTCTCTCCTCATGCCTCCCAAGTTGAAGGACTGCAAGATGAGGACCTGGTGGACAAAGTCCCTCCCACTGTAAGTGAAGACAAGGTTTGTGACCACCTGAGGAACCTGAAGATACACAAGTCCATGGGACCTGATGAGATGCACCCCAGAGTCCTGAGGGAATTGGCTGATGTAGTTGCCAAGCCACTGTCCGTGATATTTGAAAAGCCATGGCAGTCAGGTGAAGTCCCTGGCGACTGGAAGAAGGGAAACATCGCACCCATTTTTAAAAAGGTAGAAAGGAGGACCCTGGGAACTACCGACCTGTCAGCCTCACCTCTGTGCCTGGGAAGACCATGGAACAGATCCTCCTAGAAGCTATGTTAAGACACATGGAGGACAGGGAGGTGACCCGAGACAGCCAGCATGGCTCTCTGTCATAGAGAGCAGCCCTGTGGAAAAGGACTTGGGGGGACTGGTGGATGAGAAGCTGGACATGAGCTAACAATGTGTGCTTGCAGCCCAGAAGGCCAATTGCATCCTGGGCTGCATCAAAAGAACCATGACTAGGTTGAGAGAAGTGATTCTGCCCCTCTGCTCTCGTGAGACCCCAGCTGCAGTACTGTGTCCAGCTCTGGAGCCCTCAGCACAAGGATGTGGACCTGTTGGAGCGGGTCCAGAGGAGGGCCACAAAGATGATCAAAGGACTAGAGCACCTCTCCTATGAGGACAGGCTGAGAGAGTTGGGGTTGTTCAGCCTGGAGAAGAGAAGGCTCTGGGGAGACCTTATAGCAGCCTTCCAGTCCCTGAAGGGGGGCCTACAAGAAAGCTGGGGAGGGACTGTTTGCAAGGGCATGTAGCAACAGGATGAGGGGCAATGGTTTTAAACTAGAGCAGGGTAGGTTTAGATTAGACATTAGGAAGATGTTATTTACAATGAGGTTGGTGAGACACTGGAACAAGTTGCCCAGAGAGGTGGTGGAGGCCCCACCCCTGGAGACATTCAAGGCCAGGCTTGATGAGGCTCTGAGCAATCTGATCTATTTGAAGATGTCCCTGCTTACTCCAGGGGGGTTGGACTAGATGACCTTTAAAGGTCCCTTCCAACCCAACACATTCTATGATTCATGATTCTAACCTCTTTTTTATTTATGCCTTTCCTCCGTTCGTAACAGCTGTTCTAGTTACAAGCCTCTAGCTGAGCCAGACAGCCTATCTTAATCAAAAGCAACCCTGCAGTCATGAAGTATGTTCAGTTTTTGTCAAGCTGTCATGGACATAATGTTGCCACAAAAGTGGTTCCAGTTATCCAACAAGAATTGGTTTGGGTTTTGTTTGGTTTTTGTTTGTTTGTTTATTTTTTGGTGGTTTTTTTTTTGTGCTGCGTACTTTGTATGGACGTATTTGTCAAAGGTTTGGGAGGAACAAGTGGAAGTTATGTTAATGCCTCATTACAAAAACGTTTATAAACGTTATTAATCAATAACCAAGGGATGTTACTATAAACTTTTTTAACTTATAGAAATGGATGAGAAACATGTTCTATTCCGCAATATCTAATACTATGTTTAATATCTAATCATTTATCAATATAATACTAACAAATTAAACTTTACAATGAAGCATGTGGGGACATTGTCTCAGGTAAGGGAAATCAATAGTGAGGAGAGGAAATCAATTTTGTGGTCACCGAACTATTTTTACAGAACCAGCCCTCTCAAAATAACATTTTAAGAGCAATTCATTATTTTTAGTTACTTATAGACAGCGTCTTCCTATTTTCACTATTCTCACAATTCTTGCTGTTGCAATCTTCCTTCCCATTTTCCACAAATAATCTATTAAAATTCAAGGAAACACCTTACTGATTCCTCTTTCCTTTCAGATACTTGCTTAGTGATTCAACATCCACCGTATTGGTACTATGGAAGGAGCCCTCAGGTGGGTATTGTCATACATGGTCCTGCAGTATTCAAGGGCATGCAACATAGGATGACTGCAGGCTGTTATAGCAAACATCAGCAGCTTTTTTTCTCCTTTCATCTTAATAACTCATTTTGCTCTCTGGGGTGCAGGAATTTGTTTGGTTTGAGATTCCTGAAGAATGTTTGCCTGTGACCAGCTCTGTTCAAGGGTTACCGAATGCAGTGTAAATAAACTGGTCTAACACTGGCAACCTGGCGACATTCCCTCACTTCCTTCTTATAAGGTTGAGACACAGGAAGAGATAGAGTAAGTCCTACTCGGTGTTTGCAACCCTAGCTGCACTATTCTTGAGGACTGTCAGTGATCATTTGACACACTAATCCCTCAAAAGTAATATTCTAACCCAAAAGGGAATTACTGAGAAAGGCATATGTACTTTATTGACCAAGGTCTGCTAGTGAAAACCACTAATTCTCAGTTTTTAAAAAAAAAAAAAAAAATAAAAAGTTAACTCACTTAGAGATTAGCAAAATATGGATTGAAATGATTGCCAACCTGGAGGCTGGATGATGGAAGGAACAAAAAAGGAGCTAGGCTGGTGTCTGATATTTCACCAAATCATTTTTTAGTCCAAGACTTGGGGTAGATGGAAAAAGAAAAAATTCTTACACTTTATTTTAGCCCATGATATTTCATTTGACCGAACATAGGAAATTTCATTTTCAGATTTAAAAGATCTTTTCTACCCTTCTTATTTCCTCTTCTTAAATTTTACCTCATCTTCAAAAATGAAAACTTTCAACTTGAGTCAATAGTCAAAAAAGTATGATTAAAAACCTGTAAACATTTTCACTTTTGGAAAAATGCTTTATTTAACACTTTTTCAAAGCTTTCTTCACTTCTATACTATTACTTTCCTTCCTTTCACAACTGACCTATTGCTCAACTCAATCCAGATTCATATATGCCTTTGATCCCTTTTTTCCCAGTTTTACACCAAATTAAAATATATTTTCAATTTTTTGTTACTATGACTTCACAGCAGTGACCACTACTATCAAAAATAATTCCAACAGCCTTTCCATAACACCTATCCCAAATTTTATTAACTAGGTAAAGATAATTTATACAGTTTATTTAATTTTCAACTAACAAAAGAGAAATACATTAGCAATATAAAGTTGGTAGCACCGGGGAAGGCTAGCCAAGTAAGAAGATCAATGCTTTTTTTGAATCCTGTATTATCCAAGTTACTAACTACCTAAAGTATGACTCTTTGAATGTTCTACATTGTTGAATAACAAAGCAATTTTTTGTTGGCTCAAATCACGTCTTAATCAGATTGTACTTTTACTAAATGCTGTATGACAAAAGGCATATTTTTAAGCCCACAATCACCACAATTCCTTAGAAATTGTATTGTCCCAAATTTACCTTGAAATAAATATGCAAACAATTTAGATGTCTCAAAGGCATTTTTATCAACTGCAGTAAACCATGACGAGATTTTTTTAAAATTCATAGCTAAGTGCTTTTCAGCTTTGCTACTGAAGCAGGCAGGAAAAGTGTCACTTTAATAGCTCACCATTATTCAGAACACAATGCTCTTCACTTTAAAGTCTAGGACCATTATGTTTTGAAAAGCAGAATAATGTTAACTGACAGCTTACAGATAACTGTAGATTGCGTGTCTTGGACTCAGCAGGATTTAAAATACCACCACCATCCTGTGTTCCCATGGAAATTCTTATCACCTTGCCTCTTATGAAAATAACTTTTGATTTGTAACTGTCAATTAATATGTGAACACGCGCACAGGTACGTTTGCCATGAAATGGTAATTTGAAAGGGGAAGCATAGGTGTCCAGGGGTGGAGCAGAAACAACCTTCTGTTCAGTGAGAGGTTCTTGCTCACGCTTGTTGTGGCAACCAGGGTCAGCTGACTTGGCTGTTTACCCTGTGGAGGGGTTGCACCTGTGGGGAGGAGCGGACAGGACAGGTGACCCAAACTGACCAACAGGGGTATTCGATCCCATCTGCCATGCTCAGTATAAAAGCTGAGGGAGCGAAAGGGTCAGGTTGCCTCTTCTTCAGTGACTGATGTCTGAGGATGTATCTATTTCATTATTTCCTTTTTATTTTATTATTAATATTTCATTAAAGTAGTTCAGTTTTTTTCTAAACTCATAAATCTCTTTATCTCTCTTCTTCCTCTCCTTGGAGTGAGAGGTGGGGGAGAGCATCCGTTTCCTGTCATTGTCTGACTTGGCCTAAACCACAACAGTAGGGCTTACTGCTGAAAGCTCCAGCAATATCTGTGTGCATTAAAATTTTGATCTCTGTCTCTTAGGCACTCAGATGACTTCTATTCTTTTGGTATTTGACCACCTGACAAATTTAATGTGTATGTACTCGGTAGGTAAGCACATGTTACTACTCAAAAGCTAAGGTAAATTAATTATGATCTCATTAAATTAAGAGAAAACTGCACAGCTAAACACACTCATAATGTATTTAATCACTAACATCTCACTTTGATCCAGAATCCAGAAGATAATTTTAGCTGTACAATGTCTATTCCATATGGAATTTGGCAGCAGACTGTCAATGTGGAAAGCTGATTGAGAGCAGGATAGGAGGTACTGCTGTCACTTGAAAAGCACGGCAGTTTGCCACGGCGTAACTTGACATATAGTACTTTTCAGGCTTCCAAGAAAGCCAGTACTTAAAATTGTAATGTTAGTTCCAAGTGTAACTTAATAGCTTTTTAAAACTCCTTCTCCTGTTGTGGAGGGGGAAGGGAAGGCAGGAGGGCTAGGTTTGCACTTGGGACTTCTGCTTGTTTAACGAAACCTTTTACAGGCATGGCTCCAGTATCTATGTCAAAAGCCAAGTGTGTGGTGCCATTTCAATTTCAAATTAAACTATCATCTGTCTGTCTATCTTTTGTTGTTTACCCATCTCTCAGAGGAACCTTTTAAACTGGTTAAAAAAGAAAGGAAGACTGTATTCCTACCTAAATCTGTGGGACTGAAATAATGCAGCATGTTTGTACCATGCTTAAAGCAACCTAATTCTACTCGCTTCAGGGATAGATCTTTCCATCAACTTGAAGTGATTGTTGCTGCTGCCTTTCACCATGGGCAAATCTTATTTTCCACAGTAGAGCTATCAAGATAGGAACGTGGCTGGCAATCTGAAAGGCAACTGAATTTAGATGTCTCTCATTAGTTTCTGCAGTTGAAGTACCCATTGAAAATACGATTGAAGGAACAGAAACCTTGGGAGACCTGCAGTCTCAAGCAGTGTCTGGGGACTGGGTGGGATCTTTGGGCATCTCGTATGGTGCTGGATGTCTTCCAGGCTTTAGGCCATGGAATAAATCCCTGCACCACCTAAGCCACAGATGTTTTTTGTGGAGAGTATCATCTAGTAGATTCTGTGGCAAATATCTTCTTTCCTCCAAATCTCCCTAATTTTAAAATGGAATAAAAAGTAAGACATGTTTCTTCATTGTTGTGACATAAATTTGGTAAGAACAAGCATAAGAATGACTTTTGTTTGTTATGCTTGAAAAAATTACTTAATGCAATATTTCAAATTCTCCATATTTTTTTTTTATATGAAGCTGAGTTGTAGTTGACAAGCTGAACTGTCATGAGTTAAAACTGTGTTATTTCTAGATATATCTCTGGTATATTTTTATCTTCTTGCGCTTGTTAAAGCATTGCTATTACAATAAAGATTCCTATGATCTGAAGAAGCCAACTGGCAAAATGGTTTCTAACATGACTAAAGGCAGAATTTGGCCCTTCAAATGAACAGTTCATCTGTTTTGATTAGGGATGAAAAAGCATTGAATTTAAGCTTTGTTCTAAAATGTGGAAACATGTGGAAAGAAAATAAGCATATCTGTCCTCAAGTAACCCAGGAAAAGAGTTGTTGAGGAAGAAGGTGCTATTTTTACTAGTATATTGTCAGCTTTTTAACCCTCAGCACATTTAGATTATTTTTAAAGGAAAACTTAACATTGAAGAATTAAGTTCTCCTTTGATGGTCACATCAGGATTAAGACTGTTTGAATTTTATAAATGATGGGGAAAGCCAAAAGCTGAGAGAACTGGTCAAAGCTTTCTATTATGGGGCAGAGACAATAGGAACCACTATGCCTTTAGACATTTTATCAAGAAACTTATTTCCAGTGCTTGATGACACCAGAAGAATTAGCCATTTTATGTCAAAAGTAACAGTTCAGGATATAAACTGAAGAGCTTATGACATAGAATGAATTTCCTGAGAGAAAAAAGGATTTTTTTTTAAGGCTTTTTAAAAAAAAGAAAAATATATTCTGAGGTCTTACATTTAAATGGCTTCTAGTACAGTAGTAACAATAGCTCCTCAAAATACACTGTAAATGGAGATCCCTAGCAAATAGAAAGCATGCGAAAGCTGCAAGCTTCTTATTTTTCTTTTTTTTTTTGTCAGAGACAGAAAGTTTTTCCTTGACAAGGAAAACAAATATAGAAGTAGCATGGAGACCATGCGAAACAACTTCAAAATTTATCACAGTTAGTGCTGAAGCATGCCTCAGAGTCTGATGGGCTAAGACAGCCACACCGTCAAGGTCTTTGGAGTCTCTTCCTCCTTGGAGTAGAATATCTTTGGGCATACCTCATGGAAATGGTTAGGTCTCTCAGTCCCACACTTGTTCCTCCTGTTACATGGGTGGGTATTTTCCACATTTATACCAAATGTATAAACTGGATAACTTATCACATATACTGTGATGTTTCACTGACCACGGAATAAATGGTGAGCTGGAATATATTTGTTTATCTCTAGGCTTATGGAAGTCACCGAATTCCAATCATACCAATGTGGATCATTATTTCCAGAATAACTAGTTCTGGAAATGCAGTGAAAGGGAGGAAGAAAAGCGGTGTGTGGAAGATAGGGAAGAAACAAAAGGGACTTAAAACACCCATAACTTATAATATGATGAAAGGGAAAAACAAATGAGAAAATGTCAATACAATATGGGGTACGTAGCTTCACATTTTTACTGGGGATTTGCTGAAAAGTACTATACAAACAAGACAAACTTGCATAAACTGATTCAATCCTGTATATATTTTAAGCAATGAAGACTATGCTTATTGACAGTATCTAATCTTGTTCCCTGCAAAACACATTTCAGGTTTGATCTGATAGTTATTTAAGTCCACAGAGAGATCACTGTTGACTGTGTAGCCAGATTCTTGTTTTCCTGTATAACTCCAATTCAATGAGAAGAAGCATTATGAGCCATAAACCTCCAAAACTTCAGTGGTCAACCAAAAAATTATTGTACAGAAGTTCCACCATGTAGTGTAAATTTACTATATACATGCTGTCACAGAACCTGAGTTTATATTGCAGCTTTGTTTTCATCTCTCTCACGGAGAAATGCAAAGTCATTAGAGATCTTTAATAATGCTTCAAATTATATGGCAGTCAGAGTCTTCTGTGAAGAGCAAAGGAAAAAAAACGAATTTATTACTTTATAGCTCTTGTTATTCTACTACCTGAAGGTTCAATTGTTGAAGCGTATAGCCAGTTGATTCTTGTCTGGTGATTATGGGTCACATCCTCAGCTGGTGAAAGCTGGAAGAGATTCACTGAATTCATAGATCTGCCTATATTTATAGCAGCTGAGGATCTGATTCTTGCATAATTTTATCCACAGCTTTTTTTCTTTCTTTTTTTTTTTTAACTCAGCATATCATTGAATTCAAAATTATGGTTAACTAATTTTGCTTGGATGTATACTTCTTTATACAGGCTGCTTCTGCCACTTATTTGCTGAAAAACGGTGCTCTTGATCTGTCAGCACAGAGAATCTTGCTTCTTAAAATCGAGATTCCAATTTAGCTTTTCCAATTTAACACCCTTTCATTCCATTTCCATGCAGTTATGCATTTTTCAAAGGGAAACAATACCCATCTGTAATCTCAAGGGTGTCATTGTTCTAACTCATTTTCCTCCAGTTTCTAGTATTCAAAAAAAAAGAAAAGTAAAATCCCCAGACATTATTTTAGGTTCCTTGCATGGTATTTGGATTTTCTAAATATTTACATTGACAGAATTAACTCACTCCTGACTTTAAAATACCAGTACTACTTCTTTTAAAAACTTTGTTTATGACTATTTTGAATGAGGACGTGCATTTTATGCTTACATTTTCATCTGTATTACAATACTTCTGGCTAATGAAACAGTCCTAAGAAGGCAGTTGATGAGGTACAGGTTTGTCTGTGCATTAGGTATTGATGTATCAGTGCTGTCTGGCTCTGTATAACTTGCTATGTCAGTAAACCTGTTTATTTCATAATCAATGAAGCCATTTTCTGTGCAAGTCAAATGAGGGATGATACATATTTAAAGTATTTGTTTCTGAAAAATCTGTATTCTGTTGTTTGGAACAGGACCCTATTATTTAATGTTATTCAGCCCCTGACATTGCTCAATCTAAATTCACCTCCCTCCAGTTGAGAATTAAGTCATAGAATCATAGAATCCTCTAGGTTGGAAGGGAACGTTAAGATTATTGAGTCCAACCAGCAACCCAACACTGACAAAACCACTGCTAAACCACATCCCTAAACATCACGTGTACCTGTCTTTTAAATACCTCCAGGGATGGCGGTTCTACCACTTCCCTGGGCAGCCTGTTCCAATGTTCAATAACCCTTTCTGTGAAGAAGTTTTTCCTAATATCCAATCTAAACCTCACCTGGCGTAACTTGAGGACATTTCCTTTTGTGCTATCGCTTGTCACTTGGAAGAAGAGACCGACCCCCAACTCGCTACAACCAATTTTCAGGTAGTTGTAGAGAGCGATAAGGTCTCCCCTCAGCCTCCTTTTCTCCAGGCTAAACAACTCCAGTTCCCTCAGCCGCTCCTCATAAGACTTGTTCTCTAAACCTCTCACCAGCCTCGTTGCCCTTCTCTGAACTTGTTCCAGAACCTCAATGTCTTTCTTGTAATGAGAGGCCCAAAATTGAACACAGCACTCAAGGTGTGGCCTCAGCAGTGCTGAGTACAGGGGAACTATCACTTCCCTAGTCCTACTCACCACACTATTCCTGATACAGGCCAGGATGCTGTTGGCGACCTTGGCCACCTGGGCACACTGCTGGCTCATATTCAGCCAGCTGTCAACCAACACCCCCAGGTCCTTTTCCATCGGGCATGTTTCCAGGCACTCTTCCCCAAGCCTGCAGCGCTGCATGGGGTTGTTGTGACCCAAGTGCAGGACCCAGCACTTGGCCTTGTTGAACCTCATACCATTGGCCTTGGCCCATTGATCCAGTCTGTCCAGATCCCTCTGCAGAGCCTTTCTATCCTCAAGCAGGTCGACACTCGCACCTAACTTGGTATCATCAAATAATATCCAATCTAAAATACAATATCCAAATAAAATCCAATCTAATATCCAATCTAAACCTCCCCTCATGCAACTTGAGGCCATTTCCTTTTATCGTATCACTTGTCACTTGGGAGAAGAGACCAACCCCCAACTCTCTACAACCTCCTTTCAGATAGTTGTAGAGAGCGATAAGGTCTTCCCTGAGCCTCCTTTTCTCCACGCTAAACAACGCCAGTTCCCTCAGCTGCTCCTCATAAGACTTCTCTAAACCAGCCTTGTTGCCCTTCTCTGGACTCGTTCCAGAACCTCAGTGTCTTTCTTGTAATGAGGGGCCCAAAACTCAACACAGCACTCAAGATGCGGCCTCACCAGTGCTGCGAACAGGGGGATGATCACTTCCCTAGTCCTGCTGGCCACACTGTTTATGATACAGGCCAGGATGCTATTGGCCTTCTTGGCCACCTGGGCACACTGCTAGCTCATGTTCAGCTGGCTGTCAACCAACACCCCCAGGTCCTTTTCCAACGGGCAGCTCTCCAGCCACTCTCCCTCAAGCCTGTAACGTTGCATGGGGTTGTTGTGACTTAAGTGCAGGATCTGGCACTTGGCCATGTTGAACCTCATACCATTGGCCTCGGCCCATTGATCCAGCCTGTCCAGATCCCTCTGCAAAGCCTTTTTACCCTCAAACAGGTTGACACTCCTGTCCAGCTTGCTCTAGTCTGCAAACTTAGTGAGGGTGCACTTGATCCCCTCTTCCAGGTTGTTGATAAGATATTAAAGAGAACTTGCCCCAATACTGAGCCCTGGGGAACATCACTTATGACCAGACACCAACTGGATTTAACTCCATTCACCACTGCTCTTTGGGCCCAGCCTTACCGCCATTTTTTTACCCAGAGAAGAGTACACCCGTTCAAAGCCGTGATCAATCAGTTTCTCTAGGAAAATGCTGTGGGAAATGGTGTCAAAGGCTTTACTAAAAGTCCAGGTAAACAACATCCACGGCCCTTCCCTCATTCACTAAGTGGTCACTTTGTCATAGAAGGAGATCTGGTTTGTCAAGGAGGACCTGCCTTTCATGAACCCATGCTGACTGGGCCTGACCACCTGGTTGTCCTGCATGTGCCACATAATGGCACTGAGGATGAGCTGTTCCATGACCTTCCCAGGCACCAAGGTCAGACTGACAGGCCTGTAGCTCCCCAGATCGTCCTTCTGGCCTTTCTTGTGGATGGGCATCACATTTGCTAACCTCCCCAGTTAGCCAGGACTGCTGATAAATGGTGGAAAGTGGCTTGGTGAGCATTTCTGTCAGCTCCTTCAGTACCCTCAGGTGGATCCCATCTTACGCCATAGACTTGTGTATGTCTAGGTGCTGTAGCATGTCCCTCACCATTTCCCCTTGGATTATGGGGGCTTCATTCTGATCCCCACCCCTATCTACTAGCTTAGGGGGCTGGGTACTCAGCAATCATCTGGTCCTATTACTAAGGACTGAGGCAAAGAAGGCGTTAAGTACCTCATCCTTTTCCACAGCCGTTGTCATTATGTTTCTGCCCCCATCTAATAAAACATGGAGGTTACCCTTAGTCCTCCTTTTATTGCTACTGTATTCATAGGAACTTTTTTTATTGTCCTTAACATCAGAAGCCAGGCTAAGTTCTAGCAGGGCTTTGGCCCTTGGAATTTTCTCCCTACATAGCCTCACAACATCTTTGTAGCCCTCCTGAGTGGCTTGTCCCTTCCTCCAAAGGCCATAATTTCTCCTTTTTTCCCTGAGTAACAACCATAGCTCTCTGTTCAGCCAGCCCGGTCTTTTTCCCTGATGCCTCATTTTTTGGCACATGGGGACAGCCTGCTCCTGTACCTTTAAGATTTCCTTCTTGAAAAACTTCCAGCCTTCCTGGACTCCTTTGCCCTTCAAGAATGCCTCCCAAGGGACTCTGTCAACCAGGCTCCTAAAAAGACCAAAGTCCACCCTCTGGAAGTCAAATGAGGCAGTTCTGCTGACACACACACACGCACCACCCCCGCCTTGCTGTGCCCAAGACGGCCTCCAACTGCCAGATCCTTTCCAAGTCCTTCTCTCTTTAAAAGCAACAGGTCTAGCAGGGCGCCTTCCCTATTCAGCTCCCTCACCAGCTGTGTCAGGAAGTTATCCTCAACACACTCCAGGGACCTCCTAGGTTTCTCCCTCTCAGCTGTAATGTATTCCCAGCAGATATCTGGTAATTAAGAAAGAGGAAAAAAAAAAGTGTTATATGTATATATATATACGCATACATACATATATATATATATTTCAGTTACTTTGGCTCTTGAGCCTTTTGTGCCCATTAAAAATTAAGCATCTGCAATTTTCTTTGGAAAATACAACACCAAAAGTGAATTGACCAGATTTACAGTGTAAGTCGGTGCTTGAATCAGGGATGCAATCAATGTCTCCTAAGTCACATATTCGTGCTTGACAACCTGATTCTTCATTGACCATGGCTGTGACATTGTAGTGGCTCTGAATGTACTGTAGCTGTATAAATCAAAGAATAATTTATTTATTATGAAGACAGAAGTAGGCTAAGGTTATTTAAGTTAGGTTAAATTTATTGTTGGAGACAGTCTGATGCCACTTATTTTGACACAGACTTTTTCATGTATTCTCCCATTGGTAAGAAATTGGGACCGCAATTCGCAATGAAACTAAAGTGCATCCAAATTCAGTATTAATGTGGCTTCCCCAGTATGCCCCCCATTTCTTTAACAATTGAGGAATTGCTATTGACATTCCATTTCCGAATAGTTCTGTTAATTTCAGGCTAAATCTTGAATGGTGATTTAGGTACAATGAAGCCCAAGGGAATTATTTCTACTATATTGGACATGACAGTTTTGATATACCACAGCTACACAATATGAAAAGAACATCAAGTAGCCTAAAAATAGGTTTAACAAAGTCTAACACTGAGCAAGGAGGCATGAAGGAGGAGGGAGAGAGAAAAAGGCAAGCAATTTATATCCATCAAATATAGTTAGGCACCTAGTACTGTCTTGTGGGTCCTCAAGACATGAGCAACTTCTAGAGTCAGCTGAGAGCCTACAGCCCTTCTCCTAGGATGTGGGAGGCCAGTGCTCAAATCCTAGCCCTGTCTGATGTAGAGGAGGCGTAAGATGTTTCTACATCCTGGGTGAAGAATATAATTTTTGGATTTGAAAAGCAATACCTGTTGGCCAGTCTTTCGCTCCTCCTCTATGAAGTCTGATTCGGGCATGTATACTCTGAGGTGAGTATGGTAGGGAGGCGAATGAGGGAATAGTTCATCTGAAGAACATACATTGGTCTAGTAACTCAGTGGTTTTTAGTGTCTCCCATAGTAGAAATGAGGAGGCTGACAAAGCAGAAACCTATTGGGATTAGGTTTTGAGATTCAGAGCAGGGAAACATTTGAGTAGCAATACAAGAATCTGAAGATTATGCTTTGGTCTCTCAAGTGTAATTCATTGCATGAATATCCTTTCTAATATTTCAGTCCTGTCCCTCTGTTAATGCTCCACTAATATCAGTAGTGAAACCCATGGTAATCATCTGAACTTTAGCATATATGTCATGCTTATAGTTTCAGCCTAAATGCCTGCTGTAACAGAAGATTAGTGTTAGAACAAATCTTAAATTTATTGGATTTAAATAGAGGCACTCCCAGTATCTATTTCTCAGAATTTCATTGATCACATCATTGAGAGCAGTTGGCAAACATTAGAACAGATCCCAAAGAAACAAAAGAAACCTGCCCAAATATCCTTCGCCAACAAATCAAAGTTTGGATTGTTGCCCACTGGCAGATCCATAGGATCTGAAATTATGTCACAGCCCTTTTTCCCTTCTTCCCTATGAATATATACAGGCAATCAATCCATGGCTGAAATACAGCTTGCTAGTGAAAATGCATGTATCTACCCTCTTTGTACCACAAGGGTTCTATGCCACTTGAAATTTCCTGCTGCTGAGGAAATAATATTCCTGCAGAATATTATCTTAAAAGCAGGCCTCCCGTGGAGCAGCTCTGAAAAGCTGTCTAGATCCAGAGTTCAGAACTGATCATATGCTGAAGACAGCCTTATTCTGCACAAAACCAGGGGGGGCTGCTTCTCATCATGCTGCCAAAACAGGAACTCAAACCTGTACCACATGCTGTGTGATGCTTAATAATCATGGCTGAATAGGAGACGACAGGTGTTAGCTGATAAAGACAAACTTTTACTGTGAAAAAGCTAGGGAGCTGCACAGGGAGCTCCTGTTCTATTTCTTTCAATAAGATGGTCAAATACTAGAAAGTTTTTTCCTTTAAATATATAGCATGTTTTTCAGTTTTGTACTTAATTTTATCTCCCTATTAATATGTTATTGTAACTCATTGTGAAAGTAAAGTCTGTAATAAATGTATTTGGTCTATTTATTTAGTCTGTTGATTTTTCTGTTTTTCTCCTCACCAGTTTTTTAAGGGAGTTACAGTACATTGTTGAGGGTGTTGCTAGGAGAATAGGCAAAGAGAAAAGGCAGTTTTATTCTGAAAGGTGATGTTAGCTTGTGTCCCCATGTGAAACTGGGTACCTAGAGGTGACTGACACCGTTAACACTTGCAGCTATTAAGTTATGAGTTCTTCCTCCAACTTGGTTTCCTCCAATAATCAACTGGTTATACTCACTGACTCCTATAGTATTCCTTGAAATGTCAAAAATGAACACCCAAAACCCCAGAGGTGGCATTTCAGTATTTTTGCATTATATCTGAATTGCCAGACAAAAACAGTTAAGTGGAATATAAAACCACTCAGACTCATCCCTTCCCAAAAATACAGCTACATTTGTATATGCATACAATGTTTAAATTTAATGCATTTAATGGTAGAAAAAGTAATTACTAAAGCTAATGATTGGAATCTTAGACAATATAACAAAGACGTATCCCAAACTGAGAGTCCTGTGGCTAAATTAATGTAATGATCCTCTCATAAGAAGCCATGAAGCACAAATGCTCTGTACTACCCTTCTCTGAAAAATACAGCTGTTCTGCTTGCTAACCTGACAAAAATTGTGCTGTTACAGCCACTAATACTCATCTACTGATTCTGCTGATGTGCCTGCATTTTCTCATATAAGCCAAACTGCTGTATAGTTCATAATCAAGAATAAATGGCTATGTGAGCATTAAATCCTCTCTTCTTATTGATTACCAGCCTGGTTTTGTCTCTTAGAGAGACCATTACTGTAAACAAAACAACTTATCTATGAAAACCATTAGTTCAACTTAACATTATTGTTTGTGAAATTGCCAACAGTTTGCTTGACACTATACATGAGACAACATACAAGACACACGCTGCCTGGAAAAACTCACACAAGATTAGATTTCTAGCTATTCAGCACATAATTGCTTCTTTTACATTTAGATTTTCTCCTGAGCTTGGTAAAATGATTATTAATTATATAGGAGTTGCCTTGCTGTTGGGTATGATTGCTGAATTTATTTACCACTTTTACTCACCAAATGTCAGCTCAAGCAAGCTGCCAAGTATTTGTAGGTTCCAGCTGACAGAAAGGCCCATTCTGGTACATTCTTTGGAAGTCCTTACATTGGTTTTAGAGCGACATCTTGGAATTTGCTTATCTATCTTGCTTTTCTATCTCTCCTGATAAAGAAGTTTATAATGGGAAAATCATTAGTGGATTTCCTTTTGCACAAAGTACTGCAGACTAGGTCATTGCCCTCTTTTTTTTTTTTTTTTCCAAGTAAAATCAAGAAATGATGTGGTTTTCTCCTTCTTTTCACTTTTTCTCATGCTTGCTTAAAGTCTGTATTTTTTCTATTTTTCTGACGGTTAAAGCAGATCAGCATTTTCTCTCTGTTGCTCTAGCACTCAGCACTAGCTCTTCTTTGGGCAGAAGACACTAAGCCCCTTCTGGGTTGTCGTGGTTTGGCCTCAGACAGCAACAAGTGCCGCTCGCTCAGGCCTTCCCGATACAGGAAGAATCGGAAGAAAAAGGCAAAACTCTTGGGTTGAGACAAAGGCGGTTCAACAGCACAGCAAAGGGGACAAGCAAACAACAGCAATAACACGGACAGAGGAATATACAAGCACGATTACGGAACGGCCACTCCCCGACCGCAGCCCCAGCCCGCTCCGGGCGAGCACGGCTCGCATGGCGTGGGGTACCTCTGCTGGGGAGAGTTAACCCTGTCCCCGCCCAAACCAGGACATGGGTATAAGACAGGAGACCCATTCCAAAACCTACTGAAGTCTGAGTTTCCACACTCACTTTAAAGGCTGTTTTACACCAGCATTCCTTCTGTTCTCTCTCACTTTCAGTTGCCCTGCTGATTTTGTAGGTTGTGTTATATATTATTGCATGAAAATACCATCCTTAATGAAGTCAAGTTCCAAAAATGGAGGGGGAAAAGGATGGATATTGTGCCAAGTCCAAGCTGAAGTTTTTACTATCTCAGCATTTGCAGAAATGTATGAACTTAATTCAGATAAAGGACGTGTAAAACATATGTCATTTTCCTGCATTGAAGAGTAGCAAGTTTTCTTCTTCTAATACTTTAACACTATACAAGGGAATACGATATCAGGAATGGAATAAGATTAAAACAAAAAAAAAAAAGTAAGTTTTTTGGCTTGAAACCTCAAGGAGCATTCTCAAGCTTTTTCTTTTTTTTTTTTTTCTCTCCTTCAATTATTTTCTGTGTGTACATGTATGTTTTTCTTGTTACTATGAAAACTCCATCACACAGAGCGGCCCCTTCAATAACCTCAGAGCAAGTACTTTCTAAAGAGTTTTCAGAAGAAAATAAAATAGAAAAAATCAAAAGAGAGGACTGAAATCTGTTAGATAGAAAAATTCAAGTTGGCATGATTCCCTTTTTACATGAATAGGCAGATACCTGAAAGCAGGCCCACCATTAATAGCTGGTAAAAACTGGTATCCCGTTATATTGTTTATAGAACACCAATAAACTCTGATTGTGAATTGTTAAATACAGACAGGATACAATGTTGCTGGAGACTGGAGTCACTCTACGATAAAAATTGAGTCTTCCTAGCCTTGAGGCTGTAGTCACTTGTTATGGATGCACTGAACAAGATGCGTAGATGTGCATTTTTTTAACAAGAGTATAAGTAAAGATGTCAATCACCTGTAAATTGCACTCGGATTGAATAACTCAGTGGTTCTAAAAGCAGGCAGTATGTTTAATTTAATTGTCTTAAATTTATATTTGAAGAAACTACTTGTCAGTTGCAAGCTTGAAAATTCTGTCTATGAACAATGTAAAATCTTCAATATGATTAGGTTATACACTGAACTTGATGGATTACAAAAGGAAAAATGCTTACTTGTGTAAAATTGCTATCTAAACATAGTTATCCCCAGTTTATTAGTCAGCCAACACATTATTATTTTAACAAACAGCGGCAAGACTGATTGGAGCCTTCAATATGCAAATACGTAATGAAAGGATTAGTAGGCTTAACCTATGATTCAATGTAGTACATGCACTGGATTAGGTGCAGGAGATTTTAGACTCTCTGGTAAACAGTATTTGAAGATGAATGTATCCAGTTTGTTGTATGTTAAATCTTACTGTGTTTCAGCTGGAGGAAACTCTCCTGACTGTGCATTCCTGGCAGGGCTCGTTATGTTCCATAATCTGTGTCTTCCCATTTTTGCCAAGCACACAGAACATCAACCCTGGGGAGAACAAGCAAAGGTAGGTCAACTTCTGGGTTATCTTGCCCTGTTACTGAAGGAAAGCTCTGAAAGAGTATGGGAGTGGGATGGGAAGGATGCAAGGGGAGCACACAATCTGATGGCCAGCTTTCTCTCCCTGTGTGTGAAGGCAGCATGAAGAATGTCTCCCTAATACTACTGCAGTATGTATTTTGGAAAGGTCCCTGCAGGCAAGAGCTTGACCAAAAAACATTTCAGTAAAAGGTAATCTTCACTGAGTTCAGATGCCAATGAAAGATATCTTTCAGCATGACCTGTCACGATGACTCACTTGTTTTGAAAAACTGGAAGACAGGGCAATAGGCAGGATAGTAATGAAGAAGGAAATCTTCACATGCAAAAAGAAAAAAAAAAAAAGAAAAGAGTGGCTTCTTATCTCATACCGCTCTCTCAAGAATAATCACCTCTACCCTCCCAACCTGGGACTGAATGGTGAAAGCAAATACTGGTGTCAAGATTAACAATGGGGAAAAAAAAAAAAAAGTTAACTTCTTTGACTTCAATACTTCAATTCCCTTACTTTGAACGCTTCTCATTCTTTTTGCATCACTTTTTCAATGCATTTAAAAAATTAATTGGCTTCACTGTTATGCGCTCTGTGTCAGGAAAAGCTCTTAAACTACTTCTGGTGCTAGGCACCTGTAGTTAAGAAATGCCTCTTCCTTATCTCAGAAAGCTTATATTTAAGAGTTGGATAGAGTGTTGTTTAGATACATGGAGGTACATAAAGCTACTTTTATGAGACCTATTAGGTAGGGAGTGATCTAATCAGGAAAATAAGAAATCCTGTCAATTCTAGCTTATATTCGGAAGAAGAAAATAAAACTTTAGAACAGTAATAAATAAAAATGGAGAAAATTATGGCATGTATGTAAAATAGCAACATAATTCCTTTCAGAATGAGGCAGTAACACGAAAAGTAATAATTAAGAAAATTAAGATTATCATTAAGAACTGCTCACTGTCCACCCAACCTCTCAGTTTTCCTTCTTTTCCTGTTCTAGCTCAGTCCTTTCCTTATACTGCATTTAGTTCTATTTTTATGCCAGTTTGCATACTTAAGTATGTGTGCTGTGAGCGCAGTTCTCTTCCAGCATGCAGGGGTGCTTTTGTGTGCGTATTTTGTGGCCGTAACTGGGAGGCCAAGTTTACAAAATCCATCTCTAAATGTCTGATTGATAACATTAAGGAAAACGTTGTCAGATGTCCTTTTTGAACTGGTCACCATGAGAGTAAAATGATGGTTGTTCCTCTCTCAACTTCTCTCTCATCCTGATATATATATATATAAATGAATAATGAGTTTTCTCATCAGTTTTGTCGTGGTTTGGTCTCAGACGGCAACAAAGAACCACGTGCCACTCTCTTAAGCTTCCCCCAACACGGGGAAGAATCGTAAGAAAAAGGCAAAACTCTTGGGTTGAGACAAAGGTAGTTTAACAGAACAGCAAAAGGAACAGGAAAACAACAACAATAACACAGATAGAGGAATATACAAATATGATTAGGAACCGCCGCTCCCCGACCGGACCCAGGGTGCCCCAGCCCACTCCCAGCAGCAACTTCTTGCCCCCCCCCCAGCAGCTCAGACTGGGCACGGCTCACATGGGATGGCATACCTGTGTCCCTGCTGGAGCCTTCGGAGAATTAACCCCATCCACGCCAGAACCAGGACAGGTTTTTATGCCAAAATAAACTACCTATAATTAATGCAGCTTACCAGTTCAGAAGCTAAAATAAATGGGAGAATCGGTTTACTGACTATAATCAGCTACCACACAGCATACATGTTATCCTACATATTACTCTAGTACATTACTTTGCTTTTATCGTTTCATTCTCCGTAACTTTCGACTTAATAAATCCACAATGATGAAAATTTGATCAGTGAATAAGCTCCATGGGTAACTAGAGAGACTAAAGCCTACCATTCAGCCACAACAATGCACACAAATTTTACTGACACTCTGAGGTAACGATTTTATAGTATCTCTCATATGCAGGAACGTCACTGCTTGAAAAAAGGAGCTTTGCATTTTATAGCTGAGGGAACAGTAGACAGCACCATTGCTGCAGAATGCCCTAAGAAAATCCTTCTTTATATTTAAAAAAAATTTGAAATATTTCTGAAAAGACAAGAAGAATGAATCTAGGAACTGGAAAGTATGCCCTGTAGTGACAAACTAACGCAGCTCAGTCTCCTTGGATTAGCCAAGAAGAAATTCAGAAAGAGAAATTTCTTGGTTATAGTTTTGAAGTGTCTACATGTGTAAGGATTTCTGATAGCAAACAACACTTTATTTTACCATATAAAGACATAACAAGACCAATGTTTGCAGATACATTCAGAGAAGAGATGAGGTGTCAATTTTGAATAGTGTGAGTAATTTAACTATGGGAATAATATGACTAGAATTGATATCTTTCTAAAAAGATACTACTTACCTCCTATTCAAACAGAGAAACGATGAAGAAAATACTGATCTGCATGCACCACAACACAGGAAGTTCTAATTGCCTTTTGGACTAAAAAATTATCAGACTTTCCCTTCTCAATCTGTAGCATTCCCCTGCAGTGCAACTTCCCCAAAGTGACTGGACTGTAAAAATCACCTGTAGTGATTTACATTCAGGATAGAGTGTAGGTGTTCAGTGTCATCTTTCTAAAATGCCAGAATTTAGGGGTGTGAGTGTTTATTGTCCAATTACAGTGGTAAGTTGTGAGCCTTTCCTTCTAGGAGGTGCAAGACCTTTGTTTCCTTTAGGTATGAATTGCTACCTGAAGAAGACTTATTTTTCAGATTAAGTTTTTTTTCCTGTCTTTTTCAGTTTTTTAAGCATTAGAGGTCTTACCCAAGAGCGGTTACACTTTTCTCTTTACCCCTCCAGTGAAACGGCATTTGATTTCTGTGTCAATATACTACAGCTGTGTCTACACTGCAAGGTGAAGTAGCAGCTCAGGCTTTGTACTCTCTACTTCTTGTGCTTCCAAGCAAGTTGTACTTGAGCTTTAGAGGGTAACTGTGCTGTTTAAAAAGTGCTGAGCTTTGCATACTTGCTTCTGACAGTGATAAGCACAACCCCACCCAAGCCCATTCCAAACAAAGAGCATTCGACCTACCACCACCACACTTCCTTCTGCATTTCTCTGAAGGATAAAGTTTCTTTGTCAGAATTTGCTAATGGTAAGATTTCATCTAAAAAAAATAAAAGCAGCAGCAATAACAAAAAAAGTCAATGTGGTCTCTTCATTCAAATGCAGTCCTTGCAAATAATGGTTTTCTTTTATTCACATACTCTTTAAAGGAATTATGTTGAAAGAAACACTAAGACAAAGGAGAAAGAAAAAGAAAAAGAAAAAAGAAAAAAAGAAAAAGAAAAAGACCGTTAGAAATCCAATTAATTTCAGACAGGGGTGACTCCTGATGATTTCTTTTTTAAATTTATTGTGCATAACCAACCAAAAACATCACACAAAATTGAAATGGACACAAAACTTAATCCTGCTGCATCAGAAGTGCTGACACATGGTAGTAGTAGAAGAAATGCAGATTTTTTTTGGCCACAGGTTTGCCTTTTGCAATGGAAACATTACCAATGAACTGAGTGGAATCAGAGCATGACCAGATAAAAGACCTACAACCAAACTATCTTAATCTGGTAAACGTGGGGCTCTTGGAACTTCAGCAGCTGTACAAGTAGGAACAGGAGGAAGGATGAGAAAGGGAATCACAGAAGGAAAGAGGAAGGACTGAATTTCAGCATATGTGAAAGGGGTGCAGGGAGTCAACAGGTCAAAGTGTAGGAGGGTAGCCAGCCCATATTGTTTGGTTTGGGGTTTTTTGTTGGGGGTGGTAGGGGGTGGTTTTGGTCCCTTTCACAGATGTTCCCTTTCTTTGTACCCTCTTCATGTTGGCACAACTGGAATAAACTGTATTTTGTAGTGCCTTCTGTACAGGAATGGCAAAATGTCTGCCAGCTAATAATTAATTTGACCTCACAACAACCCCGTGAGAAAAAAAAAAACAAAACCACAACATTATTTACAGATGAGGCTCAGAGATGTTAAGTGTTGTGCTCAAGGCCACAAGGACATTTGTGGCAGAGCTGAGAATTATACCCAAGGCTCCTGTGCCTCAGCCACAACACCGTCTTCTCTTTCATGTATTATATGTGTTGTATCTTGTGCATTGCCACTTCTCCCTGACAGGCATATGAACAGCAGCATGATGTGATGTCTATAGATGCTTCTATGTGACTTTTAATTCAGAGCAATCTATGAAAAAACATTGGACTTTGAAGAGTTAAATAGATTAAACTGACCCAAAAAAAAAAAAAAAAAGTGCACGTCCTTTAACCACTCTTTTTAATGCATCCAAAGCGCATTGCTAGACATGCCAGAATCACATAAATTCCAATGTTTTTGCATTTTTTTGAACCACTTCACTTATGCTCACAAGGAATGTACTGGCCAAAATATAGGAATGTGAAATTCTTTCTTTGTTTCTTCTTCCCCTGTCCCCCCCCCCCTTTTTTTTTTCTGCTGGTTATTCATATGCTAGATAGATATCAAAAAAAAAAAGGAAGGATAGGAAGTTAAATTCAGCCTTCCAAAAGTCTGAATGTTTGTTCAGATTTTCTTTCCAAGTTAGCCAAACTCCCCTTTGCTTAAAATATCTGTACTGGAAATCCCATGAGAAGAAAGTTACTTGTAAAAATGCTCATGCAGTCTTCTTCCATTCCCACTGGAAATATTATTAATGTTGTCTTAGTCATAGTATTTTTGCACTGTCTCTTTTGGTCCTAGACTGAGGAATTAGTGCAGATATGCATGAAACTGAAGAAAAAATTAAATTAACTGTATGCAGTCAATTATCATAAAATTTCCATCTGCTTTTTTAGAGAAGGTTTGCGCTGATCCCTATGTTATCTTAACTATTTCGTCCATCTCTAATATTTGTCCACGTTGTCAAGATCTGTCTCTCTCATTTGGCTGCTGGTAAAACTTGAGACTTTGAATTCTTTGCGGACTAAAGAAAATTAAGAAAACTTCTGTAAAATGGGGTTGACTGATTGACTAGACTTGATTTTGGCTTCTGTATCAAACTAGAATTTCCACATAAAAGGATTTAAATGTCTTTTATACTTTTGTGATTTGGTGTGTTTTTAACGCTACGTTCTCCTCACCATTTTTAACATACCTCTCTTAATCTTTTGATGTATGCAATACAACTCCTACTGTTCCTCTCTGTAGACATTTTAATATGGCTTAAGCTTGCATAAAAAAACTTACAGAAAAAGGCACAAATGCAAAAATTCAGAAGGTCTTTCAGCTCACAATAGATTGTGTCTTAGTCTCAGCACAATGTGATTTTGCAAGCCTGTGTGCCATGTCCAAAACAGAACGATCTGGGGAGAGTCACTAAACACAATGGCTGTTTTGCTCCACTCCTGTCCATCACCCTTCTAAGACGCTCATACTGACAGTCAGTGGTGTTGCTTGGTCGACCTTAGGAGTCCAGGGCATGAGCCTTTCTCATACAATTACTTATGGTCCTGGCACAAATTAGTGGGCAGAAAACCGCAAGGAGATAATTCAAGATTTTAGACTGGGCTGTTTTTGGAATATGCATTTGTGTCCATTTTCTGGATTAACTAAGACAATGTCAACAATAAGATTACTTAAGTTACTGAAGAAAATGTGACAATAGTAATACCCTTAAGACTGAAACCTGGGAAAGACTGAATCAGCAATAGCTGCATATCTACATATACATACCTATATACATATCATATCTACATATCTACATATACGTATCATATATATATCTATATAGTTGTATATTCCCATCTACAAGAAGGGTCAGAAGGAGGATCCGGGGAACTACAGGCCTGTCAGCCTGACCTCGATACCAGGAAAGATCATGGAGAGGATCATCTTGAGCGAGCTCTCACGGCAAGTGCAGGGCAGCCAAGGGATCAAGGCCAGCCAGCGTGGGTTTAGGAAAGGGAGGTCCTGCTTAACCAACCTGATCTCTTTCTGTGACCATGTGACCTGCCTTCTGGACGCGGGGAAGGCTGTGGACATTGTCTATCTGGACTTTGGTAAGGCCTTTGACACCGTCCCCCACAGCATTCTCCTGGAGAAGCTGACGAATCATGGCATAGACAAGTGTACTCTTTACTGGGTTAAAAACTGGCTGGATGGCCGTGCCCAGAGAGTTGTGATTAATGGGGTGAAATCCTCTTGGTGGCCGGTCACCAGTGGTGTCCCTCAGGGCTCAGTTTTGGGGCCAGTTTTGTTTAATATCTTTATCAATGATCTGAATGAGGGGATTGAGTGCACCCTCAGTAAGTTTGCAGATGACACCAAACTAGGTGGGAGAGTTGATCTGCTTGAGGGTAGGAAGGATCTACAGAGGGACCTGGACAGGCTGGATCGATGGGCCAAGGCCAACTGTATGAGGTTTAATAAGGCCAAGTGCCGGGTCCTGCATTTTGGTCACAACAACCCCGAGCAGTGCTACAGGCTTGGGGAAGAGTGGCTGGAAAGCTGCCCGGCAGAAAAGGACCTGGGGGTACTGGTGGATGGCCAGCTTAACATGAGCCAGCAGTGTGCCCAGGTGGCCAAGGCAGCCAACAGCATTCTGGCTTGTATCAGGAATAGCGTGGCCAGCAGGAGGAGGGAAGTGATCGTGCCTCTGTACTCGGCACTGGTGAGGCCTCACCTTGAGTACTGTGCTCAGTTCTGGGCCCCTCTGTACAAGAGGGACACTGAAGTGCTGGAGCAGGTCCAGAGGAGAGCTACCAGGCTGGTGAGGGGTCTGGAGACCAGGTCATATGAGGAGAGGCTGAGGGAGCTGGGCATGTTTAGTTTGGAGAAGAGGAGGCTGAGGGGAGACCTCATTGCCCTCTACAGCTACCTGAAAGGAGATTGTAGAGAGGTGGGTGTTGGCCTCTTCTCCCAGATGAATAATGAGAGGACCAGAGGAAATGGTCTGAAGTTGTGGCAGGGGAGGTTTAGATTAGACGTCAGGAAGAATTACTTTACTGAAAGAGTGGTCAGGCCCTGGAACAGCCTGCCCAGAGAGGTGGTTGAGTCACCATCCCTAGAGGTATTTAAGAAACGTCTAGATTTGGCACTTCAGGGCATGCTCTAGTGACAGAGATTGTAGGTTGGCGTTTTTTTGGTTTGTTTTGGTTTTGGGGGTTTTTTTGTGTGTGTGTATGGTTGGACTCGATGATCTCAAAGGTCCTTTCCAACCATGAAGATTCTGTATGATTCTATATAAACTGTTTCTGAATGTGTCAGTTTTCTAATCAGGCTGTATCACTGGTTTTCACTCTTTTCTGACATCCCCCTCATTTTTTTCATCTTTGTTTTCAAATCTTTACAAAGCCTCCTTGTTACCTGTGTTGACTTCAAGGTTTATTTTGGTAGGCTTAGAATGTCCTTAACTCAGACCATTCTGGTCTCTTTCTGTAGAGAGCTACCCTTCATCACATATCTAATTTCTTAAAAGAATAGTTTCTTTCTTACATTCTACCAGCTATAAAAGATTAATGTTTGTATCTTTTCCTCCATCAAATACTTTTATCAGGAATATTCTGTTACTGAAGTTTAAATATTCTCTTTCATACTATCTACACCCTTTTGTAATTTCACACATTTTTAAAGTGCTGCTGCAGTATTTAAATCCGTATACTCTGAAACCCCAAATCAAAGAAACACCCAAGGCTCTTCTTAAGCACATGCAAACAAAGGTGGAGATGAATTTATATTTATTCCAAGATAGTATCAGAACATGTACATTTCTTAAATCTTATTATTTAAACTTTGAAGATCTTAACCAGATTGGAATTTCTCTAAGGCAGCACTTTTTTCTTGGTTTAAGTCTGCAAAATGGTATATACATTTATAGTAAGAAGATAACTCACAACAGCTGAATCTAACCTTCCCAATATAGTTTTCATGTTTATGTTATTCTTTATATACAGCTGAGGAATAGAATTATTTTTGTCTCTGTTTGAAGTCAACCAAATTAGAGAACTGTTACTTGTTCTAGTGACTCATTTATAACCTAACAAGAGAACGTGCTGTTAAAAATTACTTAATCTTTCATGAGATATACAATGGCAAGTAAACCTGTATATCCATAGATTATACTTCAGTAAGTACATTTTAAGGTAGTTCAGCACATAAGGAAAAAGAAAAAAAAAAAGACAAGGAAAACATTTAATGAAGTGACTTATCACTTAGTTTAATTGTAGATTACCACATCCACTGATTATGTTGTTGCTTACGATCTGACTAAAGCTGAGTGCTATGGAGTCTTTGCATCAGCCTTAATAGGTTTTGGCTGGGTTGAAAATTTTAATTCTGAATTCATTTGTTAATGAATGAAGTATTGACTCAGGCTAACAAATCGTGTAAATTCTCAATTTAATGGCCTACGCAAGTTCATTATATGTTCCATTTCAGTATTTTAACTCACATATGGATATTTATTTTTTTTCTGTTTTGGATCTTTTGTGTGGCAGAATAGGTGCATTGGCTTCAGAGCTTTCACCAATGTCCAAAATATGCAGCTGTTCACTGGCATCTAGTCAAGCTTTGACTGAAACTGTACTTGGCTATGGATTTCAAATGTGGCCTGATGCCTGGGATATTTTTAACCATGTAAAGGAACGGCATAAACCATAGCATAGACTTGATGCTTTCCACTCTAGCCATTCACCAAGAAACATGTGAAACAGGTAGTTCCCCTGCCCTGGTTGCAAACCTGCCTGAAAGCTCTGCCACTCAAAAGCTGCCGCTAAACCTACTACTTGTGATATCTGCGATGCTGCTTAACAAATCTTCACTTCACTTCACCTTCCCAGCTCCAGCTTCACAAGAAAAATGGGGGGACTTTGTTCTCAGTTGGCCAAATTAGTGATGGTGCAGACCCTTAAATACTGAAAGCTGGTTGTAGGCACAGGAACTTTAAAGAAAAAATGGGACCAATATTTCAGTTTATGGCAAGCAGACAGAATGGTGCAAGCATCAACAAAACTGAAAGCAGGAGTTCAGTTTATTCCATCTGTATTAAACATGGTGGTCTTAAAACAATGGAACAAGATGTGAATAAATGATGATGAAAATCACATACATAAAGAGACTGGTGAAATGTTTCAAAGACAGCTCATCTTCAGTGATATATCTGTGTCATCGTGTTGATGCAGTTATTACATCAACATGGGCAATGGATCGTGGCCCAAAGCCTAACAAAGCTAGAGCAACCAGTCTTTTTTTTTGAAGGAGTTTCATTCAGGTTGGGAGCTGGCAGAATTATCTCTCAACACCCTTAGGTGATGCAAAATTGCAGCTACTCCAGTTGTCCTCCCTTCTGCTGCTTTGTGAGGGAGAGAGTTCTGGGAGGTGAACATCCATTTTCACAGACTCAGTGGTCAGCTATATTCCTATGTTGGTTTTCTTGGGTTTTTATTCATGCTGTAATGAATCAAGGTCCAACATATCCTTGCTCCAAGAGGTGCTTTTTCCTTCCTACAATGCAGCATTCATAGAATCATAGAATAGTTTGGGTTGGAAAGGACCTTTAACGATCCTCTAGTCCAACCCCCCTGCAATAAGCAGGGACATCTTCAATCAGATCAAGTTGCTCAGAGCCCCACTTAACCTGACCTTGAATGTTTCCAGGGATGAGGCATCTACCACCTCTCCGGGCAACCTGTTTCAGTGTTTCACCGCACTCATTGTAAAAAAATTCTTCCTTATAGTTAGTCTAAATCTTCCCTCTTTTAGTTTAAAACCATTAGCCCTTTTCTATCTCAACAGACCCTACTAAAAAGTTTGTCTCCATCTTTCTTATAAGCCCCCATTATATACTAAAGGCCCACAATAAGGTCTCCCTTCTCTTCCGTCTTCCTTCTCTTCCATCTTCCAGGCTGAACAACCCCAACTCCCTCAGCTTATCTTCACAGGAGATGTGTTCTAGGCCTCAGACAATTTTTGTGGCCCTCCTCTGGATCCAGTCCAACAGGTCCATGTCTTTCCTGTGCTGAATGCTCCAGAGCTGGATGCAGTACTCCAAGTAGGGTCTCACCAGAGTGGAGCAGAGGGGCAGAATGACCTCCACCAACCTGCTGGCCACGCTTCTTTTGATGTAGCCCAGGACATGATTTGCTTTTTGGGCTGCAAGCTCATGTCCAGCTTTTCATTCACCAATACCCCCAAGTCCTTCACAGCAGGACTGCTCTCAATCCCTTCATTCCTCTGCTTGTATTGATACTGGGGGTTGCCCCAACCCAGGTGCAGGACCCTGCACTTGGCCTTGCTGAACCTCATGAGGTTCACATGGGCCCACTTCTCAAGTTTTTCCAGGTCCCTCTGGATAGCATCCTGTCCCTCAGGTGTGTCAACTGCACCACTCAGCTTGGTGTCATCTGCAAAATTGCTCCGGGTGCACTCAATCCTACTGTCTCTGTCATTGATGAAGCTATTAAGCAGTATTGGTGCCAATACAGACCTATGAGGGACACCACTTTTCACTGATCTTCCTCTGTACATTGAGCTGCTGACCACTACCCTCTGGATGCAACCATCCAACCAATTCCTCATCCACTAAAGAGTCCACCCATCAAATAAATGTCTCTCCAATTTAGAGAGAAGGATCTTGTGGGGAACTGTGTCAAGGGCCTTAGAGAAGGCCAAAGAGATGACATCCATAGCTCTTCCCTTGTCCACTGATGTAGTCACTCCATCATAAAAGGCTACTAGGCTGGTCAGGCAGGACTTGAATCACCTCCCTGTCCTCCATGTGCCTTAGCATAGCTTCTAGGAGCATCTCTTCTATGATCCTCCCAGGCACAGAGGTGAGGCTGACAGGTCAGTGTTCCCAGGGTCCCCCTTTCTACCCTTTTTAAAAGTGGGTGCAGTATTTCCCTTTTTCCAGTCACCAGGGACTTCACCTGACTGCCGTGACCTTTCAAATATCATGGAGAGTGGCTTGGCAACTACATCAGCCAGTTCCCTCGGTACTCTGGGATGCATCTCATCAGGTCCCATAGACTTCTGTATGTTCAGGTTCCTCAGGTGGTCATGAACCTAATCATCTTTTACAGTGGGAGGGACTTTGCTCCCCCAGTTCCCCATCTTGCAGTTCATCCACTCGAGAGGTGTGGGTAGTGGCATTGCCAGTGAAGACTGAAACAAAAATGTTGTTGAGTACCTCAGCCTTCTCCTCTTTTGTTGTTACCAGTTTGCTGGTCTTGCTCATCCGGGGGGGGTACACTTTCTTTGACCTTTCTTTTCTGGTTGACATACCTGTAGAAACCCTTCTTATTATTATTTGCGTTCCTTGCAAAGTTTAGTTACAGCTGCGCCTTGGCCTTCCTGACCCCGTCCCTACACAACCAGGCAGTGCCCCTATACTCGTCCCAGGTCACTTGTCCCTGTTTCCACTGCCTACGCATCTCTCTCGTGTCCTTTAGTTTGACCAGCAGGTCTCAACTCAGCCATGTTGTTCTCTTGCCTTCCTTTTCTGATTTCTTACACCTGGGGATCGAGAGCTCTTGCACTCTGTGGAAAGCATCCTTAAAGATCTGCCAGCTCTGTTCTGCCCCCTTGTCCCTGAGGACCGTTTCGCAGGGCGTCCTATTGACTAACTCAGTGAAGAGCTAGAATTTTGCTTTCCTAAAATTCAGGTCCTCACTTTTTACTCCGCCTGACCTGCAGCCCATGTTGCCTCCAATGTTGATGTCACTGATTAGCTCACTTGAGTTGGTGACTCAATATCGCATTACCCTCTGGTGAGGCTATCTATTACCTGGCTTAAGAAGTTATCCTCCATGCACTCCAAGAGTCTCCTGGATTGCCTACATCTTGCTGTGCTACTTTTCTAGCAGATGTCAGGGTGGTTGAAGTTCCCCATCAGGATGAGACCCCGATGGGGCAGCCTGTACCAGAGACCATGACCTTCTCAGTTTTCACTTGAATCAGATGTTTGGGTGAAACGGTACAGGAGAGTGATATTTTCAAAATTAAGACTTGACTGATTTAAAACAAGTAAGTTTTGCAAAAAAAAAAGTTTAAAAAAAAAAGGCAAAACCCCAACTAAATGTCAATAGTTAATATGGCTTCATAAAGTAATTAACTCGCAACCTGTTGAAGCAGAGATATTAAGCAATCCATGCTTAACCTTTAAAATAAAATTAAATGAAATTAAAATTTTAAAAAATAGAACAAAAAGCCCTCACCTACATACAATTGCTTTTCTTTAAAAACAGAGCCTGACTTTTTGGTGTCAACTTATCAGGCTGAAATGTTCTGATGAAATATGAATAAGTTTATTGTAAAGGCTTAACAGGCCCTTTTTAAAAATCGTGTCCATAGTACACAGGGACATAGCAAGATAGGCATGCAAGGAAAGCTAATGGTGAAACAAGCCTAAGCACAGTGAAACATATTGAAACGTGGTAGTCTTATTTTTACTGGCTGTTATAACAGAACGAAAATGTTGTTTCTACTTAAATTTAAACAAGTGACACATAACTCAAAGAAAATAATTTATGTAGAAAAAGAAAGGAAAGCAGCAGTGAAGCAAAGTGGATGGCTAGGAAGCTATGAAGAAGGTTAAGACTATATAACAAGATAGAGTCCTAGATGCAGTCTACACAAGATGGAGTCCTAGATGAAGTCTACCCATGGTGCCAACCTGGGGAAGTCAGTGACAGGATCAGGAGCTGCACTGATGGATAAAACAAAAGGAAATCTCTCCTGCCTTAGTTTCTAGCACAGAAAGATCTTCTGCTGTAGAGTTGTAGAACTGATGATGAAACAAGGTGCTGCAGCTGTGGATAAGAGGAATTAACTTTGTGCTTTTTCAAAGTTGCCTCCAAGAAAACAGTCCGGTTATCTTGTAGTAGGTAAGGAACAGTGAAAAAAATATATGTTCATGAGATGTCCACACAGACAGTTACATGGAAGCTGTGTTGTATTTTTTCCCCCCCTAATCCTTATTATGAACCTCCCCAGACTATTCAGGTTAGGGGCAAGACTAAGTGATTATTTAGAAAGTGAAATATCATTTACGTTGCATTTAACCAGTCAAGAATATCTGCGCGTTATTTAATTATCTGCACAATTATGGGTACTTATGCTTTTTCAGGACTGTTGAGACTTCATAAAATTTCTTCATGAATACCAAATGAGAGGATACAAGGAGGAACAGAAAAAAGGTTCTGATGTTCATAGAGTTTTACAAAACATGAAGTTTAGGTTTTTTGGTACAATGCAACCTACCCATAACTCTTTACCCCACCACTTTATTTAAGTAATAACTATTCAGTTATGAAATATCTCATTATGGCTTTGCAGAAATTAACTAAGATAGGAGGCAGCAGCAGTGTTCATTGTGTCCCTGGGAATTAATTGGGCGTATCTCCTAAATGCTGTTGTAGTGTAAACAGTATATGTTACTATCACAGGATTAATCTACTTTGTTCTACCACACACACCTTTGAAAGGATGACTCACATTATTCACACTTTGTATTTCTTTGTTTAGTATTAATCCTTCCTTTTCTTATCTATCAGCTGACATATCGTTCTTATCATTTAAGACACATTATAGTAAATCTTATGTAGCCTGATCAAGATTGGAGCCTTATTCTGATGACCACAAGGCAAATACAGTTTTAGAATGGATTCCTCCCTGAAGAGCTAAGGTGATAAATACCCTACAATAGCTGAGAAGAAAATATACATATGATAGATAACTGATACACAAATGGGCATGTTTTTCTCCTTGATTTTCTGTATCACAAATGTTCAAAGGTCAGTTTTAACACAATGCCCCTAAAATTGTTGTGGATTTTCAGGAGGACTCTTCCTAGAACACAGAAGAGAAATGGATATGACCTGAACTATTATTTCTGGAACAAACTTCCAACCCAAAGAGAATGCAATTAATGTATCAATAATCTGAAGAGCATGCTGCAAATGATGTTTGAAAAACATAGAACTGCCAGTGGTGGGGAGCCAGATAATGTTGTCCTGCTTTGTTCACTGAAGTCATCGTTGTTGCTAGGTTTTTTGGGGTTTGTTTCTCTAGTGAGCTGAGTTTGGGTTCTTTTTCCTTTTCACTGCTTATTTGATTTCAGAAAATGCTTTCAGTGAATTGTAATTCTCATGTATTTTTGCCTGTTGGTATGTATACCAAAGTATATTTAACATTTTGGGATTGGTTTTTTGGTGGTTTTTTTTGTTCACTTCTTGGTTTGTTTCTTCTTTTTATAATAGTGGTTTAACCAGACTCTTTAGAATTCAAAGGCCAATTGGTGAAGTCTGAGTAAAGAGATGCTCTTGACGCTATTTCAGAAACATCACGATCTACTTCTGCAAAACTGGCAGTGTTGGGCAGGTGGGTGCAAATCATCAGTAGTACTGTACTGAGATTCCAAAACTTGTTTTCTCAGGGGAATATGCTGAATCTAGTTTAGTATGTTTATTTGAATAGTAGTTTATCTGGGGCAAAAAAGGAGCGGTAAAGTCTCACTCAGGAAACCAGTCTAAATTGTGTGAAAACCCAGTAAAAGCCCAGCTAGACTGAGAAGTTTTAAAGGGACTCACATGCAATGGAAAGGAGGAAATATGGACACACATACTGAACCAAATTTGTCTGAGTAGTGAATGGAATAGAAGTGGAAAGGAAGGTGATGATTCCTGCTTATATACTTACTCTGCTTTCTTTCTGAATTACTGACTTCAAAAGGTGCAGAGGAGAATTAAAAGCCTACGGATCTTTCATGTATTCTTCCTGTGATCTGATCTGAAAACTTTATATCGTCAAGCTGATTTTTTCACTCTAAATACTACATGACCGTTCTCCTGAAATGATCTGTTAGAAACATACTGTACCTAGTTAACTGTTCTTAACAGCTGCTGTGTATCTGAATCTGAGGACCGCATGGCCAGAACCAGCACATAAGAAATCAATAGGTCATTGAGATATATGTAACCGGACTGGCAGAGCACTTAAACAAAAGAATTTAATTGGAAGGCAATGCAGAGAATGTAATATGGGAAAATACTCTGAGCTATTATCAGACTGAAAGGAAAGAAATTGGAACTTATAGTTGTTCTTTGCAAGAACAGAACAAACTGATGATTAAAAAAATATGGCAATTTATCTTTCGTCATTCGTTTTTTGGCTCTTCAAGATAGAAGCCAGAAACTGTAATGGAGTGTTGTTGACAAAATGTGTGTTGATGCAGAAGATTGCAATATTGTAGTCAACTTATATAGAGAATCGCGCTCCCTGATTAAGTTGTAGATATATGTGCAGCATTCACTGAAACAATTAACTGGTATAAATGTAAGAAAAGATGCATCAGCTCTCAACATGTGTTCAGTTGAGAGCCAGAAAAAACATGTTCATGCCAGTGTGAACCATAGTTCAAAGAGCTGGAAAATTCAAAAGACTTTGCCTGAAAGTTTCCACTATTGTTTTTGCTAAAAATACTTTTGTTTAAACTAGGAATATACCTTATTATAAGGTACACCATGTATTTTTTCTTTCTTTCTTTCTTTCTTTTGATTTAAGAAAACAGATTTAAATGTCATATTCTTCTGCACAATATTAACATGCAGTAAAATAGCCTGTTAGATAAAAGACCATATTTGACGTCAATCTTTTCTCTTGAGTTTACTAGTCTATCTTTAAACCATTAAATATGTATTCACCCTCATTATTTTGAACCATATCTCAGCTATGGAAATTAAATAGAAGAGCAACATGATTTCTAAATTAGCAAGAGCTTTTGCTGTTTTCAGAGAGGCTAAAAAAGGGCTAAAACTGATTCCCCCTATCACCATAATCAAAGAAATCATGCTGATTTTTTTGTGTTAAACTGCATGGCCCTTGCTAAAGGCCATTAGTATCAAAGTGGTAAAAAATGATTAATATTTTTTTAAATGTTTACTTCAGAGTATTCTCCAGTCATACTATAATTACAACTGAAAAGAGGTGAACTTTCAGCTCTCTTTCTTTTTTGCACACAATACTCAGTTTTTTGGAAAAAATCCACATTTTGTGGGAAATAATCCAGATATGCAATGTACTCTATGCGTTTTCAAATACTGTCTGCCATGGAAATCAGAAACAGTTTGATTAATATAGCTTAACATTAAGTGCACTCCACATGGTATGAATGGATTTAAAGGAGGTAATTATCAACAAAGGTGGAGATACTAACTTCTATGCATTTTTTAATTTATTTTTTTTCTTCCCCTATGTCCCTTATTTTCATGCTCATTTTTTAATGCCAGTTTGGGAAATTGTTCATCCCACATTAGTAGTGTGAGTTGAGAGAACTTTAATTCTGGAAAAGGTAGTTCCTATGGATGATAATGCATATAAGACAGGGGAGAAAACTCTGTGAAAAGACAACAAAAAGGTGACAATTCTCATTTATTGTGATTTTAGCTCTTTGCAAGGGTACAAACCAAATGTAATTGTAGGGAATTTAGGGAAAACTTAGGAAGCTAGGGAAACTTGGAGGACGAGGACCTTAATAGCAAGTAAAATAAAAGATATATTTCTCTGATTCCACGCGTCCATTGTTTGCATGACTGCATATGTATGTCCATCCTTGTTTGCACACATATTTCTATATGTGTGGGTGCAAAGAAGCCTAGCTCTCTGTCAAAAATATGCTTTGGAATGAGTAACTCTTGTGCAACATTTTTTAAATTATATGTTTTTAAACAACTTGTTTACCTCACCTTATTATGAAATTGTCTGAGAGTCAAATGCTTTGTTGGAAATTAATTTAAATACTGGTCCAGGGTAACTGATTCACTTCCCACAGAAAATGTGGAAAGGCCATTTTCTTTTAACTTTTCTTTTAGGATAAAGCTAGGAATAAACATTCATCCATGAAAAATAAAAAGTTTTAAATAAAACCAAATGCAAATAATTTCTGTAAACATCATCAAACAGGATCCAGAACTTTAAACTGTAAATCACTAAATAACAGGGATTGTGCCAAGCTGGGTAAACACAGAAATATTTGAATTTGATTCTTTCCAAATTTTCTTTCACTGCAACCTCCAAATGGAACTTGAATCTTAAAAAACAGAAACTATTTTATAGCATTTTATTGTTGGAAGGTGATCAAGAGGATGTAGCCTAGCCTTAACAGGCTATGACTGGCACCTGAGGTTAGACCTTCAAAGAACAAACTATTGGCAATGACAGCAAGAACACAAAAGTGAAATGTCTAGTGTACAGGCTTTGGATTATAATTATTTCAGAAGTATTTTATGCCCAAAAGGAAACAGAAGAAAAATAGAAAATGTACTTAGTGGACACTTTCACGTGTATGGCATTCCCACTCAAAATCTGTATTTGTTTTCTCTCTTTTATTCTTTTTTTCTTTTTTTTTTTTTCTCAACTTAAAAGATTAGTGATGTTTCCAAACTTGGAAGTTTAAGGAAAAAAATATGCTATTGACACTTGTTTGCTTTCCTTAATTGCTTGTGACCTCAGAAAGTATTAATTGCATGTTTCCTTGATTTTGTGTGTTTACTCAAGTGTTTGCTTCTTTACATATAAGATTGAAGCTCTATTTCTGACACAAAAAAAATCAAAGATACTTTTGTTTTACATAACTAGAATACTCTCTTCTATTATAAGAAGAAATATAAGAAGAGAGAAGAACTCTCTTCTATTTACTATTTGCGTGTTATTTATGATTCCCATATGACGTCTGCTGACATTTTAGGGATGTGGTCAAGGTATGCCACTGCCATGTGCTGTATCACATTCATTTTGGTCATTTTGCTGCTCTTCATTTTGTCTTTGTCATTTCTGCAGAGCTTGTAGTGCAAGGATGCATGTGGAATTTGGTCTCTGAGGATGCTCCTGAAACAGTATGCTTCTGAAACAGCGGGGATCCTCCTCTGGGTGAAAAGCAGCGACGATCCAGAATATAGCAGCTGCTTTATTCTGAAAGGAGGGAGAACTACTTCTCCTCTAGTCCATTCACAGACAGAGATGGAGACAGTCTTGCATCAAAAAGGTGAATTACAGTAGGCTTAGGCAAGTGATTTAGACCTTGCCTTAGCAGTCACTCTTTTTTCCAGCATCTCAACTCCACCCTCAAGGGTGGAGTGTGGATCGTTGACGCTTTTGATTTCAAGGGCTGAAGGTGCAGAAGAAGGGACACCTTTGCTGTTATTTCCAGAAAAAAAGTGTACTGTCAAAGTCAAGCTGAAACTTTGCAACATAGAGAGATAATCGGAAGACGCAGTCTTGTGAGACTTGAAATGCATGAATACGCATGTATTTCCACATGAACATACCCCACATGGTGGTCAAGATTCTCCTTGGATCTGTGGGGCTGCCACACATTTGAGTAGTAGCTTTGAGGAGATGCTTTAACTGGAGCTGATGCTGGCGTATTGTCAAAAGAGTGGAGGGAGGGAAAGGAAAAGGACTGAGTGTTAGAAGAAAGAGAGGAGAATAGTCAGCTATTGTAGACATGAATCTCACGTTTCACACAAGACTTATTTCTGAACATCATCTAATCTAGAGTCTACTCTATTTCACATAGACCCACAATTTCCAAATGGTCAAGAGCTTTGCAGGGGTCTTCTGCTTACTTAAGCCATAACTCATCAGGTCGCTTGTAATACAAAGCAGTGTAACATCCTCTGAGCTCGCTAAGGCACTTAAGTGACTGAGTCTATGCTGCAGATAGAGGTTCAGTCTCTCCTCTTCTGCAACTTCACGTCAGGGATTGAAATGTCCAGCCACAGTGCAGTAAGAAATAGCCGAAAGGCAGGAACATCTGAAACCACTCCAGCTGTTTTCAAAATGATTGTGTGCCTATGTCCTGAGAGAGCTGAACACGTGATGGCAGTAGGATGCTACAGCTGAGTGTGGGTGGTGGAATTCCAGAACCATAACAACATGCAACTGACTTCCTTGGCTATCTCTGGTAGTTTTATTGACTTGTAAAATGGGGATACTTGTGGAGATCCACCATCTTCTAGGAACTAAAAGCTACTAGCTTTTAAAGATCATAACAGTAAAAATTCACATTAAGTTCATCACATTCGTGGACACTTTTTTGTATGCTTGCCACCATGTCCAATTTACATTTGGAGCAGGGAGGAGAAACTCTTTCCACTGCAAAAAATGTGAGGAATATGATCAGAAAGGACATCCCTACATACTCAAATGCCTAGGAAGCAAGCTAATCTTTGAAAAACTTCAGAACATAATGAATGGAAATTAGGCTGGCTATACAAGGTCCTTTTTTTTTTTAAATCTTATCTGTGATAATTTCAGTGGTGCTTTTCAGTTCTCAGGGAAAGTTTTTCAAGAAATTATGGAAAATCACCACTTAAATCATGTGTTACAGCTTGCTTTGTCAGCCCTAAGGAGTCCTAGACAATCTAGTCCCACTTGAATACAGCAGCCATTCTTTTACACCTCATAATACTCATCAATTTTCTCTCTATCCTTTATCCAATAGTTTTCCTTTATAGAAAAGTTCACCTCTTTTGGGTAGAGTGAGCAACACTGCAGGGAACTTTTAACAAAAATTTAAAATTCTATCAAAACTTTAAGTATAAAATGATGGCTCACCATTCCAACTCACCCCAAGTGGAAACCATTCTTATTTGTCTGTAGGATTTCTTAATCTGTAAACCACTTAAGCAAAGAGCTGGGAAGAGAGGAATCTTGTTGCATGCCTCCGGATTCAGGATATTCAACGTCATGATGACTTTCAAAGGTCAGTCATGGAGATTCTTTGCAACTTAGATTTCAAAAAGCTCTTGAATAGATCCTTCACTAAAGCAGTTAAAAAGAACTGAATCACCACAGAATGGTATCTTCTTAACAACAGCGGAAAATAGGAAATAAAGGGTAGGGTTAGAAAGATCTGCTTTTACAGTGAAAAAAAGTTATCCACGATATCCCCCAGGAATCACTGCTGAGACCTGGATACTTGAATTATACATACACAATAGTGAGGTGACGAAGTTTTCAAGTCAATCAGATTATTCAGACTTGTCAAACGAATGGACCAAGAGCTATCTCACAATAATGAATGACCAGGCAAGGGAATGGCAGGTACAACCTGATGGTGATACATGAAAAATTCGATCATAATCCTAATTATATGTTCCCAACAATGGGCGCTATAATACTTACTACCACTCAGAAGAGACCTTGGTATAACAATGATCTACCCACTTCTTAAATATTGCATTTGATGTTACTCACTTTATCCCAAAGAGAGGAACTTTTCTTAATAGAAGGATAAAGGATGCAGAGAAAGGAGGATGAGTTCACTACTCACACTCAGAAGAAATATGGAGATATTAATGTGATTAATATATCTTTGTTGTTGCTCTTATGGTTTCAGCTGGGATAGAGTTGACTTTCTTACTAGCAGCTGGTATAGTGCTATGCCTTGGATTTGGGATGAAAATAGTGTTGGTAAAACACTGATGTTTTTTATTATTGCTAAGCAGTCAAGTCCTTTTCTGCTCCTCATATTGCCCCACCAGCGAGTAGGCTGGCAGTACATAAAAGCTGGGAGGAGACGCAGCCAGGACAACTGACCCCAAATGACCAAAAGGGATATTCCATACCATATGACATCATGCTCAGTATATAAAGCTGGAGGAAGAAGAAGGAAGGGGGGGACGTTTGGAGTGATGATGTTTGTCTTCCCAAGTAAACGTTATGCATGATGGAGCCCTGCTTTCCTGGAGATGGCAGAACCGCTGCCTGCTAATGGGAAGTAGCGAATGAATTCCTTGTTTTGCTTTACTTACTAAACTGTCTTTATGTCAACCCACAGGGTTTTTCTCACTTTTACTCTTCTGATTGTCTCCCTCGTACCAACTGGGGGGAGAGAGTGAGCATCTGCGTGGTCCTAGTTGCCAGCTGGGGTTAAACCACAACAGTCCTTTTTGGTGCCCAATGTGGAGCTGGAAGGGTTCAAGATAACAACAGATTTGATTGGAATAGGCAAGATCGCATTTTTAACTGTTGTTCCTGTTTAGCTATTAATTGGCAGGCTCCTGTGCTTGCCAGTGAGCTTGCTTGCCTTACTGTAAATTAGAGTCTTGTGTTCATTAGTGGCTGCTTTTTGCTTTCACTGCTTGCTGTACTGTTTATCTGTTATTCTGCTGTGCCTGGGAACATTTTGATAACAGCAATGGCAATGCACCTGGGCTGGCAGATGGCCAGGGCTGCTGTTTCCTGTCATGGCAACAGGCTGGAACTCCAGCGTGGACTTGAGTTGAAACAACTCTGGAGACACTAAGGTCAGTGAAGAAGGAGGGGAAGGAGGTGATTTAGGCACTGGAGCAGAGATTCCCTTGCAGCCCATGGTGAACACCATGGTGAAACAGGCTGTCCCTCTGCAGCCCATGGAGGTTAACAGTCGATGCCTGAAGGACTGACTGCACCCTGTGGAAGGGACCCATGCTGGACCAGTTCGTGAAGAACTGCAGCCTGTGGGAAGGACTCATGTTGGACCACGGGTGGAGATTGTAATGGATATACCTTTAAAATGCTGTAATCCGTTATTTGAGTTGCATGTTATAGGATTTGCTGTAGCAGGAACCTGAGCCAATGGAGAACAAGCCTTACAAGAAGTAGTGCAAGTGCAGCAGTGACACAACCTGAGCTGGCTTTGGTGCCCAATAACTCCATGCAACACACCATCTCTCCTTTTCTGGGTGACAGCCGTGGCAGACAGAGCCCAGGGTTGTGGATTGGATGAACTCAATGGACATTTTGTGGACATTTGTGGACACTTACAGACATTTATGGACATTTTACAGACCTTCCACAGGGGTGGTCTGTGGACTAAGGGAATGACATCTGTGTATTATATCAAAGGATGGGAAGTGGGGGTGTGGGTTGTTAATGAGGTTGTATTGGATAGTGTGGGACCTGGGCATGACATAAATGGTATGGAATAAGGGGTGGAGAATCTCATGGTTTCATCTGGGATAGAGTTGACTTTCTTACTATCAGTTGTATAGTGCTATGTTTTGTATTTGGGATGAAAATAGTGAGCAAGCGGCTGTGTGGTCCTAGTTGCCTGTTGGGGTTAAACCATGACAGTTGCTTGTCATGTCACCGTGACTCCTCAGAACATTACTTGCCCAATTACAAACACTTATCTTAATTTTGAAAGCCAGATAAATGCTTCTCTCTTTTCTCGGTAGTTTCTGGACTCCCATCTCATCTTATCAAACCAAAAGTCACATTCGGATGAGAGAATATTGTCTCTCACCACAATCTAAATATTATGCTTGATCATAGAATCATAGAATCATAGGGTTGGAAGGGACCTCTGGAGATCATCTAGTCCAACTCCCCTGCCAAAGCAGGGTCACCTAGAGCAGGTTACACAGGAGTTGGAGACTCCACCACCTCCCTGGGCAGCCTGTTCCAGAGCTCTGCCACCCTCAAAGTAAAGAAGTTCCTCCTCATGTTTAAGTGGAACTTCCTATGTTCACGTTTGTGCCCATTACCCCTCGTCCTGTCCCCAGGCACCACTGAAAAGAGCCTGGTCCCATCCTCCTGACACCCACCCTTTAAGTATTTATAAGCACTGATAAGATCCCCCCTCAGCCGTCTTTTTCCAGACTGAATAGACCCAATTCCCTCAGACTTTCTTCATAAGAGAGGTGTTTGAGTTCCCTAATCATCTTGGTAGCTCTCTGCTGCACCCTCTCCAGCAGTTCCCTGTCCCTCTTGAACCAGGGAGCCCAGAACTGGACACAGTACTCCAGATGTGGCCTCACCAGGGCAGAGTAGAGGGGGAGGATGATCTCCCTCAACCTGCTGGCCACACTCTTCTGGATGCACCCCAGGATGCCATTGGTCTTCTTGGCCACAAGGGCACATTGCTGCCTCATGGTCATCCTGTTGTCCACCAGGACTCCCGGGTCTCTTTCCACCAAGCTGCTCTCCAGCAGGTCAGCCCCCAACCTGTGCTGGTGCATGGGGTTATTCCTCCCCAGGGGCAGCACCCTACACTTGCCCTTATTGAATTTCATAAGGTTCCTCTTTGCTCAGATCTCCAACCTGTCCAGGTCTCACTGGATGGCGGCACAGCCTTCTGGTGTGTCAGCCACCCCCCCCAGCAGCTTTGTGCCATCGGCAGACTTGCTGAGGGTGCACTCTATCCCCTCATCCAGGTCATTGATGAATAGATTGAAGAGGACTGGACCTGGTTACTGACCCCTGGGGAACACCACTTGTCACTGACCTCCAACTAGACTCTGTGCCCCTAATCACTGCCCTCTGAGCTCTGTCTTTCAACCAGTTATCTATCCACCTTACTGTCCATTCATCAGGCCCACTCTTCCTAAGCTTCCCTACGAGGATGCTGTGGGAGACCGTGTCAAACGCCTTGCTTAAGTCAAGGTAGACCACATCTACTGCCCTCCCCTCATCTATCCATCCAGTCATGCCACCATAGAAGGCTATCAGATTAGTCAGACATGATGTCTCCCAAATCTAGAATAAGAGGTTTTTTTCAAAGTAAGAAATTTTGCACCTTGCTTTAATAGATTTTACAATAGTTGACTGTGGAATGGATTATAAAAGTGAGTTACATATTTGGTATTTAAGTGGATTGTGTTTGGAATGACAGATTTAGCTGCACTGGAAAGCTGTGAGTACTGCATTTGGTGCATTATTATTTTTTTCTTATGAAAATAAGACAGGGCATAACACAAGAGTGAGGAATAATCGTATCAATAAACTATTTAAAACCCAAAACTTCCCTACATTTTTTCCTGATAACTGATACAGTTCTTTCAGAAAAGTAAGATAGATTCTGTGTTTATGCTCCATAGGGTCCAATATGAATTTGAAGTTTCACACCCTGCCTTTCTCCACTATAGTTATTGAAAATTTTAAGCAAAAGTAGAGAGATAATACATTCTTTAGGCAACAATCAGATGTTGCTTTTTATTTTGGTCTTTAGAAGTAGTATTCTCACATAATTTTACATGTCTGAGCATGGTATATTCAACAGCCAAAAGTTAGATACAAAGTTAGACACACTGGAAAAAGCTTTATGTGACCTATTTTAGTTGTCTGCTTTTGGATTATATATATTGCTTCCTGGAAGTGTATCTTCCAGGGATGACTAATTCTTAATTTACCATACCCAGTGCAGCTTTCTACATTTGGTCAGAAGAATACCATCTCTATTGTCACAATCCCAATCACTGAGTGAGAAAAAGAAATTCCCTTTTAAGTTTCTAGTTGTTCTGAACTTTGTTTCTTCTTCATTCCTTTCTTTTTTCTTAATTTTCCTTCTTTTTTTGTCTCATTTCTGACATGTCATGTTGTCAGAGAATATTGTAGTGCTATTAAATAATAGTTACAACTGTTTTCAATCCCCTTTCTCCTCCTAATAAAGTATGTGATGATCTAGAGTCAATCAGTTTTCTTAATCAAAAAAATATTCTCCTCAAAGCAGACACTGAGTTTCATTTCTGGACTATAGCAGCTCTATTTGAACACAGAGGGTCCAATCTATTATGTCTTTAAGTGCTTAAATAGTTAAATGAGAATAATTCAGTGGACTTTTTTCTTTATAAACTTTAATGAATCCTTTCCCTTCTCATTCAGTAGCATCCTCTCCTCCCTCCACTCCAAGGGGGAACAACAGGGCCTGGCCTTTCATTGATAATTAACATATTCCCTAATACAGCTGGGCTAAAGATGCTACCTCATCCTAACTCTAGTACTTTGTGTAAAATGTGCATAATATGTCATTTAAGCTTTACAAACAATTTAATTGTGCTGACTGGTTGGCCAAAAACTGGCCCATTGGATTTTGAACAATGTGCTTTGGTAAAGCTAAGTGTGTTTAATCTGACCGTCTTTTACTGCGATATTTACCAGATATCAAGGGCAAACCATATTGCTTTCAAATAGAGAATGCAGAAGTATTTAATGGACCTCACTTGGAAACATAAAAATGAAATTACTTTTCTATATTCCTAAATGAAATTATTTGCTCAGGTAAGGCTAACTCGCTAGTCACCATTTCACTTGCTATTTATCTATATCCTTCACCTTATAATTTAAAGGGAGCGTTACAACATCTAATTTTCAATGTCATTTTTGGAGCAAGATTCTTATTGCTCAACATATCCTGTCGTTAGTACGGAAACTAGCTCTTGGCTCTAAGTATAGTACAAACACAAGAGCCTTCCTGTTTTCTCTGCTGTGCCCATTGACCAGTGACAATATCCTCATTCCCAAGACTTGCACATAATACTCAGTATTTTAAGAGGAAGTAGCAAACATCTTATTGAAGCATGTACTCATAGTACGTAAGAATCTCTATATCCTCACAGCTCCATATCCTTAGTAGTAAAGCTTTTCCATTATTCTTACAATTTATTTCTATGCATTTGCTGTTGGGATATTAAAGAAGTTTACTGAGGAAGAATATAAGAAGATTGAATATAAACACATACTATAGTTTCTGAGGTACTGGGACAGTGGTATAGAAAATTTGTAAGGATACATATACCTCTAAGAATGACTAGGTAGTGAGGTTCAGAGACAGACAGTATGTCAAAATTTCTACCCTTACCTGCAGGGCCTTGCTTTGCAAACCGAAATTTAGGATACTATAGGAAGAATATCCCTAACAGATTAAGGCTTATTTAACTCACATAACAACCATAGTATTATCATGCTTTCAGTCATCAGCTTTCTAAAAAAAATCCATCCCAAATTCCCATTTGAATTTTGCATGACATTTTGGATAGAATTTACAACCTTGCTTAGTTGAAGAGGGTATCATAATTCAAAAAGAATTTGGGCAGAATTGAGGCGTAAGGTAACCTAAACCTGGCTGCTTCTAAAACCTGCAGTGTTGACCTATAACATCCAAATGCTTTAAATTTTGCAAGTAAGTTTCCAGGCAAGGCCTGGGAACTTATCTATCAGGAATAGGAAGTGAAGCCTAAATATTCATCCATGAAGAACTGCTTAAATTACCCAAACAGCTATATCATCTAGCAGTATGGGGCTTTTTTTTTTTTTTTTTCCCCACAGGGCCACACAGTGGGTTAGATGGAGTCTGGTTGGATCTTCTTCAGCTTGAAGGAAGTAGGGTGGGGCAGAGAGTTTTTTTCCAGAGAAAAGAGTAATTATTTGGATTATATACGGCATTAAAAGAAGAGGTTGTTGGGAAATTTAGGCTTTTCCACCCTCACGAGGAGACAGCCTGCTCTCAGGGTTCCCATTCAGCCTGACTTCTGTGGCCAGTACTTAACTTGGAAGACTGCCAAAGGTTTTGCTCATTATGCAAATACCAGGAAGGAAATGGGGATTTTCAGAGGGAGATGAGGATTTTTAAAAGAAAACGGGTATTCTTACCTCTTGTCTGAATCCAGGCATCATTCTGTGGGACTAAAAGGAGGAACACCTCTGAATATCAGCTTTCTATCTGCCAGATTCTAAAGCTTCTTTACACATGGAGTGATAGGGTTTATTACATAAGGTTTACTGGGGTCTTTACACTGGGGTGTGCTAGAAAAAGTAAATAATTAGCAGCTCTATATGTAAAATATAAGAGGGTGTATTCAAGGGGATCAAATCAGCAAGAACTGTGGACAGTTTAGAAGCATTGCCAACTGTTGTGATAAAATTCTTGCAATATATGTTGTTTTTTCTTACGCCTCATTGCTTGAACTCATCCTATTATGTGAGAATGTCAGCTTTTGTTTAAACACAAATATGTCTTATCCTTGCAGCTAAAGAGATTGAGTAAAAAATATGCTATTCAAAAGGTCAAGACAAAAAAAAGGGAAGGCAAATTAAAGGCAAACATTTTTATTCACTGAAACCCCATGATTATGAGGAAAGAGGCTGACTCACTATTTTTCAGTACTTAAAGTTGACCATCCTGTTCTGACACAACACATTACGCATATCTGAATACAGTGTACAGGGTGGAAAGTTCAGAGCCTTTGCCTTTTGCTGGAAGGGACCAGTAGGGATCAGAAATTGTGCTTTATTTGTTACCCTTTCACCAAAAATGGGGAAACAGGTTATAGGAACTTGTTATTTTTCTTCTCTTTTACCCAGTTTTTTCATTTGGAAACCCAGATTTGAGACTTGGATTAGTTTACACTTCAAGAAAGAGTTAAAATGATTTTTTAAAACTTAGGGCTGAAATTCATCCCTATACAGGTGGCGAACAAAAAGGCTTGTGAATCACTTGCATAGGACCTTGTGCAGGTGATAACCTAATGAAAATGTTACAAAGGAAAGCTTCTTGTGTTTAATGCAATTCAAAACACTCAGAAGTGTGTTTCTTAGTCATATTTGAAGAGGCAGTTTTCAGGGAAGCACTGATCCAAAAAATTACGCTACATTTTATAAGGTGAAGTAAGTGAGAAATTTGCCATTGATCTTGGAGGGACAGAATTTAGGGTCACTGTGTTTTCTCCACTTATGCCAGTGGAAAAGCTTTCCTTGTTGCAGCTGGGCAATATGAAGCAGGTGGTGTTTTCTTTCCTCTTTACACAATAGAAACTACACAGAAGTCAACTGGTTCAGAAGTTGGGTCCCCAGTAATCCACCCTCGCTCTTTACTAAGACTATATAAATGTTTCTGAGTTTCTTAAGGTTTAGCATCTTCCAAAGAAAAAAATTAATAGTGACAACCCTTATCAGAGATGTAAGGAATACTGAAACAGCTCTAGGATTGTTCTTTTCATCAATATTAAAGGTTCAAGCCTAGAAGGAGGGGATAAGGACAAGCTGCTGTTCATTTTATACTAGATCTTATAATCCATCAATTACCCAGTTAAGAAACTGCAGTAAAATATGTACTTTATATATTGCCATTGGGCATCTGCCAGTTAACATGGACCGTCTGAGTAATAGTTCTAAGAATTGCATGAAAGAAATCAGTAGGGGCCAACATGTTGAAACTTTAATAATACCTCGGCATCAGAATTGCCTTTGGGCTAACACCATGTACTGTATATTTGCTTTGAGAATTCATCATATTTTGAGTTTCATGACCAAATGAATACTAATTTTCCTTGGTGTACCAGCAATACATGGGGGCATTCTGCTCCAAAGTGCAGGCAGTCGTTCAGTTTCCAGCAGTGTCCTATTACAGTCACAGGGCTAGATTTTGAGGAGTGATTAGAGGTAGGCACCTGAGCCCCCTGAGTTTGCAGTCCAGCAGCCTGTATTAAGGCTGTCTGCAATACTGCAGCAGCTGAATTAGACATCTTAGAATGGGGTCCAAAAATTACTAGGAGCTTGCCAGCAGGAATCGGCACTTTGAGACACTGATGGCTAGCCAGTTAGAAATACTGAAGGTGGAGAGGCAATTCAGGATCCACAGCCTGGAGTGGGTGAGACCAGCGTTTTGTGGTTTTTCAGTACTCACCTAGGAAGAGAGAATCTCAAATTGCAGTCCCAGGTCCAAGGACTGCTCAAGTATTTTATTCAATGTCTATTTTATTTAAAGTACATAAAGGGTTGTAGTATCTTCCATCTCCAGACACCTCACTGACCCAAGCCACCTTAACTTATTTTTTTGCAAAGCAGAAAAGCTTGCAAAGAAAGAATTCAAGAGTATTCCATTTAACCTCCCTTCTCTTCTCCACAGGATCATACCAAGCACATAGATGGTTAGGACACTCCAGAGTGTGGTGCAGCAGCAACAATGCAGTTAACCACGCTGTGAGCCTCATATCCTGCTTTTTACATTCTCCTTGTTGTATTCTGCTTGAGATATGCAGACAGGCTCACTGCTGCAAAAGGGCAGCAGAAGTCCCTACGCCTGCAATTCTCAGCCACTTTGGGTTGCTGTGCTCTTTTTTGAAGTGATTGTCTCTGTTTCAAGCCTCCTTGCTGACACTGGGTATAAAGGTCTGATTTTTGGAAAGGAGTGGTAAGGGACTAGGTAGCCCTAAGACTGACATAAGAATGTCAGTCCTGGCCTCACATCTTCCCCCAGTTGCTTCTGGCCACTTAGTGAGCGTGGCTGTCTTTCACTCTCCTTCATATACCATGTCTTAGCATATGGTTCCCCATCTTCATTCAGCATGCCTCAATGTATGACTCCTGGTTCCCATTCTCCATGAATTCTTTCTTACCCACTTTCCTGTCACCTTTACAAACTCACGTCACATTTTCAGGGTGATCTGTACTGAAGTCCCTTTTAAATACACTTTCCAGGAGTGTATTCTCACAAGAGAACAGCCTTACAGGTCAACCATTTGCTGGCAATTCAACTCAGTAATCAGCTATGAGGATAGGAGAGCTAGTGGTGGTTCAGGTATGCAAGTATTTTCATATGAAACGTTATGACCAGGGATTGATTATTAAAAAAAAAACACAAAAGTTTCTTCAGAACAATTCAGCCCTCCCAAAGGTGAACGAAAATGATCCCCAGAAGCTGAACCAAGCGAATACTGATAAAATATACTAATACTGAGAAAAAGAAATACAAAGTTCCCTCGCTAGCTACCAGTCAATATACATCCTACAGACCTCTAATCTCTGATGTGAAGCAACTAAATTTGAGTCAGTGTAGACACATACCTACAGTATCACCTGCCTTTGACATGTTAACCGCCAGCCTAATCTTTTGCACCAAGTTATCTGTAAAGCAGCTGTTCTGGCCTCTTCACAGCCGCTTAGCTGCCATTTGTGCAAGCAGCTGCATATTTTAGCTTTGCTAGCAATAATAAATCATACAGGCTTTCTATTACTGCCACAGGAAAAAAAGTTCAATTTTTCAACATCTACATTTTTTGTTTCCTATTTTTTCATTTTACCCAATTTCAATACCAGGCAATAGACTAATCCGGGATTTTTAGTGTCAGTTGGTGCCAAATCACATGACATCTACCAATTACAATGAAACACTCAGTTTTTAGCAGTCTCAGCTCTTGTTTCTAGTTCACTTACTGATTTCTGAGTTGAAATGTTTGGAATGCAAAAGCTGAAAGGGAATGCTCAAATTCAAAGAAAAACTGTTTTTCTTGGATTCATAACAGTTATAGGAAATTAAAGTTTCCTACTGAAGTACTGACAAGATGTCACTAAGTATAAGGCCTAAGCTACCTGACAACAGCCTTTGAACTAAAATATTTTCTGTATGAAAAAAACGTGAATGGCATAAAATACAGAAATTGCCTCTCAATTTCCACAATTGTGCATTCCTTTCTATTTTTAATAAATAATCCCCTGTATGTTGTTACAGAAAATTTGAACCTATATTATAGCTATTGGAAGAAATCTGACTTGGGAGTCTTCGGTGCAATTTTTCCAGTACGCCACGTCTTCGGTGTAACAGTTTTTTGACATATCAGTGATTCAACAGGAACATTTCACTAAACTTTAGCAGAGACTCCAGCTGATTAGGATTTTTATCCTGCAGATAAAAATTCAACTGTCCTTTTAAATCCGGCAGATAGATAAACAACAGCCCCCTTACAAAAGAAGAAACTGCTGGTAAAGTGCACCTTCTCCCAGGAACCAGTTTTGCCCACTTCTCATCAGGGAGAGGAGATAGATAGATGCTTTTTAATCTCATTTGGTGAAGCCTTGTAGGTGAACTGCATAGTTTGGCACAATTGGCAGTTGTCATTGAGCATAAGCCAGGACTGGAATAGCAAAGCTCTTCCGTAGGAAGTGCACTGGCAGAGGATATGTGGAGAAACTAGAATAATGGCAGGCTATGTTATAACCAACTTAATACACCACCTTTTGCTCTAAAGTTCAAGATGTACTTTTTTTTTTTTTTTTAAATCACTTTATTTAAACAGAAGCATAGCGCTTACATCAACAAAAAGTTTCCATACATACGGCTGACCAAGATGTATTTTTGATTTAATGCCCCTTAAAAAATTTAAATGAGGAAATATTTTTACATGTGCTTACTAGGCTTCAAACTTTTTTCCTGAAGCAAACAGTATGGATTATTCATTAAAATACTTTAAACAAATTGCAAAACGTTTTTTGCTTGCCTAGCTAAATATTAAGGTTCTCTAGTGAGTTTTACCTGGTCCTTAGGCAGGGACATTTGCATTTATCCTTGACAGGCAAAACTTCTACTTCTTCTACCGTTAACCTGAATAGCACTAGGCTATGCCTTTGGACAGAAAAGCAAGCCTGTTTCTAGAGCTCCTGCCTGTGGCAGACACTTGCTGAGGGTCATTTCTGCTACCAGCTGCACAAGCCCTTCTCCTTGGCTTCAGCAGAGGGGGAGTACAAGGGATAGAAGACCTGTGATATTGCCCAAGGTGTACTGACTAATTCCCAAAGATAACAGCAGGCAGTACATAACCACATGTCAGCACATGCAGCCCTGGTACCAAGCTGCAAGCTCTTTGGATTTCTGGGCCCCGGTCAAAAGAATTTATGCTCAACATACCTTCAGTGCTTCCTTTATAGTGACTCTCATATATCTACACATACCTACACACACGCACAAATATATGCACATGCATATGTGTATCCATATGTAAGCATGTGTGTATGCACTTTTTTCTTTCATAGAAACAGAACCTGAAAGGATAAATGTGTATTAGGATTATGACTGTTGTCACAAGCATATTGTAAAGGACCTCATGGGTCAGATCTAGTCCTCTGCTACATTCTGGGTCACGCACTTCCATCAGCCTCTGTACTGCCCAGTGCAGCAATCGTCTGGAGGTTTTTGACCAGGTTAAAAGAGTGCAAAAAAATGTAGAACAACTGAGAGAAATTTTGAGCGAGATCTTTAAATTTCCATGGAGCTCTAGCAACTTTGAGTTTTCACTGTTACCTTCCTACTCTCGCATTGCTGCTAGCCTGATTTTTTTTCTTGGTCTTCACAGCTTTTAAAGCAGAACTGATTGGGGACTTTTTCCAGGAGCATACCTTTAGAAATCATCAGCTATTGTGCCAAACTGTTTTAACCATTCGAGTCCTATGGAAAGAGTTGAGGTAGCTCACTTTTTATTGCAAGATCTAATTTAAGTTCCTTCTCTGCATGTCTGCTCTCGAACATCAGGGTTCAAGTGTTCTTTGGGACGGTAAAAAGTTGAAACAAGTTTTGACATTTTATACCAATGGTAGCTTCATCCATAAAGTTAGAAGACTGAATAGACCTACACCATTTTTACAACTTGAACTACTTGAATCTACCACTTGATTTTGAGAAAACATTATTTAATGATGGACGGAGGAGAGGAAAGGGAAATAAAGGCTATTTTCTTCTTCTTTTAAAAGAAATCTCACTATTAAAAACTGCAACATACAGATCACCAGCTGACTATCCCACTGAACTCAGTCATGCTCCCAGGAACACAGTGTGGGTCAGAAAAAGCTCATGATCCCAGAGCCGCCACCTGGAGTGCTGCACCTGCCCTGCACAGGAGCATCAGACCAGGCAGTCTGGACCACTTGCAGCAGTGGTTCAGACTCCAGTGCATACCGCTAGCTCCATGGCCTTCAACAGCAGCTTTCAGGCTTAGGTTTTCATTACAATGCAACAGTACCTTTTCCACAACCATTTCCGTAGAAACACAAAGCAAATTCTTTCCCTGAAATAATAATTTCTGGTTATTCATTGGTTGTGGTTCTGTTTCCCAAGTCTTCAAAATTTCTGCTGATAGGTTTCCCTGAGTTTGCAGAGAGAAGTCATCTTGTCTTCAGACACAGTACTCCAGATGCGGCCTCACCAGGGCAGGGCAGAGGGGGAGGATGACCTCCCTCAACCTGCTGGCCACACTCTTCTGGATGCACCCCAGGATGCCATTGGCCTTCTTGGCCACAAGGGCACATTGCTGCCTCATGGTCATCCTGTTGTCCACCAGGACTCCCAGGTCTCTTTCCACCAAGCTGCTCTCCAGCAGGTCAGCCCCCAGCCTGTACTGGTGCATGGGGTTATTCCTCCCCAGGGGCAGCACCCTACACTTGCCCTTATTGAATTTCATAAGGTTCCTCCTTGCCCAGATCTCCAACCTGTCCAGGTCCCTCTGTATGGCGGCACAGCCTTCTGGTGTGTCAGCCACCCCCGCCCCAGCTTTGTGTCATCAGCAAACTTGCTGAGGGTGCACTCTATCCCTTCATCCAGGTCACTGATGAATAGATTGAAGAGGACTGGACCCAGTACTGACCCCTGGGGAACACCACTTGTTACTGACTTCCAACTAGACTCTGTGCCCCTGATCACGACCCTCTGAACTCTATCTTTCAACCAGTTTTCAATCCACCCCACTGTCCATTCATCTAACCCACTCTTCCTAAGCTTCCCTATGAGGATGCTGTGGGAGACCGTGTCAAACGCCTTGCTGAAGTCAAGGTAGACAACATCCACTGCCCTCCCCTCATCTATCCATCCAGCCATGCCATCATAGAAGGCTATCAGATTAGTCAGACATGATTTCCCCTTGGTGAATCCATGTTGACTACTTCTGATAGCTTTCTTTTCCTCCACATGCTTTGGGATGACTCCCAGAACAAGCTATTCCATCATCTTTCCAGGGATGGAGGTGAGGCTGACCAGCCTGTAGTTTCCTGGGTCTTCCTTCTTGCCCTTTTGAGGACTGGAGTGACATTGTCTTTCCTCCAATCCTCAGGCAACTCGCCTGTTCTCCAGGACCTTTCAAAGATGATGAAGAGCGGCCCAGCAATGACTTCTGCCAGCTCGCTCAGTAGCTGCGGGTGCATCCCATCGGGACCCATGGACTTGTGGCTATCCGGTTTACTTAATTGATCTCTCATTTGATCCTCCTCAACCAAGGGGAGGTCTTCTTTTGTCCAGACTTTCCCTGTTACCCCCAAAATGTGGGACTCCTGAGTGCCAGCCTGAGCAGTAAAGACCGAAGCAAAGAAGGCATTCAGTAACTCCACCTTCTCCCCATCCTCTGTCACCATGGCTCTTGTCTCATTCAGCAGCGGCCCCACATTTTCTCTAGTTTTCCTTTTGACTCCAGTATACTTGAAGAAGCCCTTCCTGTTGACCTTGACATCCCTAGCCAGGTTTAATTCCAAGGCGGCCTTGGCTTTCCTCATTTCACCCCTGCATACTCTGACAGCATTCTTGTAATCTTCCGAAGTGGTCAGTCCCTTCTTCCACGTGCTGTAAACTTCCTTCTTCCACTTGAGCTTTTTCAGAAGCTCCCTGCTCAACCATGCAGGTCTCCTGCTTCTCTTGCCTGATTTCTTGCTCTTAGAGATGCACTGCTCCTGAGCTTGGAGAAAGTGGTATTTGAATACCAACCAGCTCTCTTGAGCCCCTTTGCCTTCCAGAGCTCTAGCCCATGGGATCTCTCCAAGCGGTTTTTTGAAAAGGTCAAAGTTAGCCCCCCTGAAGTCCAACGTTGCAGTCCTACTTGTTGTTTTGTGCATACTACCCATGATCCTGAACTCCATCTTCTTGTGATCACTACAGCCAAGGCTACCTCCAACCTTAATGTCCTCCACCAGTCCCTCTTTGTTTGTCAGTACTAGGTCCAGTAGTACACCTCTCCTTGTTTGCTCCTGCACCACCAGAGTCAAAAAGTTATCATCAATACACTGAAGGAACCTCCTGGACTGTACATGCATGGCTGCGTAGCCTTCCCAGCAGATATCAGGGTGATTGAAGTCCCCCAAAGACTTTCCAAAGAAGAGATCCCACATTAATTTTGCACTTTTAAAACACTGTGAGGTATTAGCATTACAAGAACTCTGTAGTCTTGTCACTTGCAAGAAGAGACATAAGCTCCGAGTAGTAAGTGCAGAATGACTGGTACTTGAACACTTCATATCTGATAAACTGCATTAACACTGGGACAAATTTTGTGCCCAGCAGTTACAATGGGCTTACAAGCCTGCATGAAGGCACTGATGTCAATGCTGTGACTGTGGTACCACTAAGAATGGGATTCAGTGATGGAAGTAAATATTGTGTGGACTGCAGTTGGACACCGTGTTTGGCACTGGTTTTTTATGATATGTGATTGGTGTTAGATGTCTCAGTTAATAGTGGGGACGGGGTTCTGCTTTAAGATGAAATTTATCATAATTTCTAATAGCTGCACAGAGGCAAAATTCAGCCCAAGAAATTATCTGTGCATTTCTTTGACTTGAACAAAGCAAGGACTTGTTTAACAACTCTTTTCTTATTCAGCAAATTCTCAGGAGCTCAGAAACAGAAATCTCCTCTCACTTTTCCTTCTTGTTGTTGCTCCTCAGTTATTGCAAATGCCTTTCCTCCCCTGCTATGCAATTTCACTGAGCGGCCTGCAGGGAAGAGCGAGCCCGAAAGGGAGCCTGCAGGGAAGAGCGAGCAGCTGAAAATAAATCCAAAGCTTTCCAAGTATTTAGAGAACTTTCTATAGCTCTGGCATGTCCTGCCCATAAGGACCAGCTGATTACAAAAGCCTACCCGCCTTGATTAATGCTGTGTCTTCACCTTTATCTTGCTTCAGTTTATACTTGTCTCCTTAGTTCGTTGTCTTCTGCTTTGTTCTACCTTTAATGTCGCTTAAACTTTTGCTTCTAAATTCTGCTCAGCTTTCCACATTGGGTTTTGTGCAACAAGCTTTTCTCTTGCCTTGTACCAGTACCAGTTATTTTGACCATAAACGCTTTAGAACAGAGCTTTAGAACAGCTCTGCTCTGACACTTAGCCGTGTTGTGAGCAGTGTAAGCACATTGAGGGCAGATGTTTAGGAACTAAAATAAAAACTCCTCAATTTTCGAATGATAACTCTGTCATTTGATATATTGAAACCTATAATGATTTCTTCGGTGGTGTATCCGGAAATAATACCTACAGCAAAAAAAGTTATCTGGAGGTACGTGGAGCATGGATCTTTTTAACTCTCTGCAGAGTCCTGCTTGAAACAGAAAACATTTTAGCGAACCTGTGGCTTTTGGAGGATGTCTACTCCTGCCATTCTTTTCCTTTGCCTCCCCCAGAGACCTAGGAGAACTTGTAAACCCACATTGCAGGCCACAGAAAAGCTCCTTTCAGTTTCAATAAGCTTCCCGTTTCACATTTTTTTCTATGGGCTTCCCAAACAAATGAGAATTTAAAATAAAATTTAAATTAAATTAAAAATTTAAATTTAATTTTAATATATCATAGAACCATGGAATAGTTTGGGTTGGAAGGGACCTTTAAGGGTCATCTAATCCAACCTCCCCTGCAATGCTGTCACTGACATAAATACTGTTCCAAAAAGAGTTGTTTTCCTACTTCCATTATACTCAAGCTTTCCCCTGTTATAACAAAGTATCTATATTATTTAAAAAAAAAAAAAATCTACAGGTGCTTAAAAACACACATGCACAAACCCATGAGTTTGACTGCAAGCACACGAATCTGTTCCACAGTAAGGAACAAAATCAGTAAAACTACAGTGTTAGTCACATGAAATTTGTCCTCCCTTTAAAAAGACACAAGTCTTTCAGTTTTATACTTGGTCTGGAAAGCCGGAATGCTGGAAAGCTCCTACATTCAGCAATTGAAAATTTTCACAAAAGCTTTCTATCAGACAAAACATTTTGAAGATATAAGCTCTTTTGAGGGAATTTGTACCTATTTTGATGAAACTTCCCATATACATTTGATTCTTTGGCAAAAATGTTAAATCACTTTTTACATGCTTTGACTTTATTTTTCTCCTGTGTTTATATGGTGATAATGTATGGTGATATGATACGCCATTTGCCAGTTATTTTTCATTTCAATTACAACATATACAACTGTTTAGTTATAACACAAACAACAAAATATCTCATTTAGTAAAATAAGCAATGATGTTTTAATATTAAGTAGAAGGTGTTCTTAGTGCTTTTAGAAGTAAAAATACTATCAAATAAATAGATTGACTATTAAAACCTACTGCTTGACATCTGTAGTATGGCATAGCTTAACATATATTATACATAACCAAAATACTCATTGAAATGAAAATCGCATTTTCATATTTGAAAGATCTTTTCTAAACTGAAACACTGCAGATAACACTTTTTTGCCAAAATTCCTTTTTACAAGTAATACTCAAATTGGAACTCAGAAGACAGTTTGTAAATGCTGGTATTTCATGAACCAGAAAGTCCAAGTTTGATCTGTTCTGTAAAGAGGCACATACTAATTGTGTATGGTCCAACCTTTATAGTGAGTGGGAATGGATATTAAATTTAAGACCCTCCCTATGCAGAGAAGCACCTCACAAAAGATGATGGCAGGGTGAGCCTTGAAACTGCCTGCTGGACAAATAAATTTTAATTCAAAAATTCCTTCAGAACTAAGCACTGATTAATAACTAACAATGATTATCAGGAGGCATACTTTCAGAGAAGAGGTCAGGAGTAGAAAGGGTCAAAGGCAAACTATAGAAATGGGGGATCCTGCCTCATAGACTTTGTTCTGATTTTTTCTCTTGGTTTGTGTACAGCCAGGACTTTATTGAAGCTGTTCATTACAAAAGCAGACATTGTAAGACAATGTAACCAAATGCGTTATATTAAAACTAATGTTGCTCAGTCTCCAGCTTTTCTGGGTCACCAAAGTGACTCCCAGGACTTCAATAAGTTTTATTTTTTTTTCCCAATTCTTTAATTTACTCTGACCTTAAGATACTATAAATCCATCTATTTCAATGCTGAAGTATCTGCTATGTAATGATTAAAACAAGCAAAATTAGCTTTCTGAATAATCACAAATTTAATCTTTGGTGAATAATCAGCATTTAGAAGAAACTGAATGTTGGCCAACATGCACAGGCAAGCTGACTACTGTGCATAAAAGCCTAGTAGTTTGATTACAATGTTTATGTTTCCTGCATGCTGATCTGTTCTTAACTGCCCTTGACTCATTATATTTCAGAATCTCAGGGAAAAAAAATCAATAATTATGCCCCTCTGAGGATCCTCTGGGTCCTCTGAGGTTATAGACGGCATCAAATTAGGTAGGAGAGTTGATCTGCTTGAGGGTAGAAAGGCTTTGCAGAGGGATCTGGACAGGCTGGATCGATGGGCCGAGGCCAGTGGTATGAGGTTCAATAAGGCCAAGTGCCGGGTCCTGCACTTGGGTCACAACAACCCCATGCAGCGCTGCAGGCTTGGGGAAGAGTGCCTGGAAACATGCCCGATGGAAAAGGACCTGGGGGTGTTGGTTGACAGCCAGCTGAATATGAGCCAGCAGTGTGCCCAGGTGGCCAAGAAGGCCAAAGCATGCTGTCCTGTATCAGGAACAGTGTGGCCAGCAGGAGTAGGGCAGTGATCATCCCCCTGTACTCAGCACTGGTGAGGCCCCACCTCGAGTACTGTGTTCATTTTGGGCCCCTCACCACAAAAAAGACATTGAGGTGCTGGAGCAGGTCCAGAGAAGGGCAACGAAGCTGGTGAGGGGTCTGGAGAGTAAGACTTACGAGGCGTGGCTGAGGCAGCTGGGGTTGTTTAGCCTGGAGAAAAGGAGGCTGAGGGGAGACCTTATCGCTCTCCGCAACTACCTGAAAGGAGGCTGTAGAGAGGTGGGGGTCGGTCTCTCCTCCCAAATAACAAGTGATAGGACAAGAGGGAACGGCCTCAAGTTGTGCCAGGGGAGGTTTAGACTGGATATTAGGAATTTTTTTTACATTGAAAGGGTCATTAAGCATTGGAACAGGCTGCCCAGGGAAGTGATTGAGTCACCATCCCTGGAGGTATTTAAAAGACAGGTAGACATAGTGCTTAGAGATATAGTTTAGTGATGGTTTTTGTCACAGTTAGGTTGATGGTTAGACTAGATGATCTGAAAGGTCCCTTCCAACCTAGGCGATTCTATGATTCTGTATAACCTGAGATTATTTTAGTTATCCAAAGATTACACTCCTTCACCACCCATGTTCAGCTGAAATTTATATTATAATGTCCAGCAATGTCCAATGATCTGAGAACCATGAGACTTCCCTTTTAGCAGAAATTGAGTTCATTTAATGTTTGTCACAAAGGCAATTCAGATGTTCTGTGGAATCTCTTTCCTAACCTGTGTATGTCCACAGGTTTACGTCTAGAAACAGCAGCCTGTCCCCATGCATTACACTATGTGTGCTACTGAAAAATTTACCTGTATTATTTCCATCTTCTTTTTCCTTTCCATGTCTCTGAACTGTTCTGTTTTCATAGCATTACATTGGTTTGTGTTCTTATATGGACTAAAATTAGGTTGATTTCCCTGAAGGTTTTAGAATATTCTTATCACAACAATCAGAAAAGCCTTGTCCCATCCTTTTGTCTGTATCTAGGTTACAGTTCCCATCCCTTGAGTCACCATTAGAATTACTTACCCTTTATTTCTGGCAACTCCCTTCCACTTCTCAGCTCATACTATAATTGAGCTGATGACCTACTTTATGTTTATCAGGGGTTTGGATTATTTTTTTTTCCTTTTGTGTCTTGTTAAAGTAGAGTTTAATTGTATCAGATTTTAATTGGTGTTTGTTTGTCTTTTGTTCTTCCTACACCTCTTTATCATCCTTGGAACCACATGCCTTCACGTGTTATCATCGCGCAACCTGTCTGTTGTTTTATTTGCTGTGTCTTTCCCAAGGCTCATTTCCTTTGGTCTAAGCTTCCTGATAGAACAGCAGAATATGCTCTGTCCATTTAATTTTTCCTTATGTCTTTTAGAAATAACAGCCATTGTCAGCTTTGTATTTTTGGTAACCCTGGAGTCTGCAGAGGTACAGGAGAGTTCTCAGTCATTGTGCTCTTAAAGAAAGTTTTACAATGCTTCAATTTTCTTTATCAGTTAATAAATGCTAGCCTTCCAGAAATATACAACCCATACATCTTAACTAACTTCTCTACCAAAGAGACTCATAGTTGTACTAGTTCAGGTTATCATATGGGCAAGCCACATTTTTTGAGCCTTAAGGACCCTGTTGAATGAATGCCTAATGTAGCCCATAAACAGCAAGAACTAAAGACTCTAAAAAATGGCTTCCAGAAAGTTCTGCATTGACAGGCTGTGTCCCTCTTAGGTGCAAATATACATTTGTGGCTGCTTTCAAGGTTTCCCAATGTTTCTACTCTGTGCTAGAACAGAAAAGAAAGGTTTGAAAACTTTGGCAAAAATTACATTGTCAAGTTGTTTTACCTATGTCTACAAGCCATTCTGGCAAAAAATATAACAAAATTCAGTATTGGTATGTGATATCAACATTGGTATGTTGATTTCCCCGCATAGATTGCTATTGATTATTATGAAGCAATTTTGCCTTTATTTGGAAGACAAAATGTAAAAGCCTTCATAATCCCTGATGGAAAGTGCTTGGACTGATACTTTTGAACTTGTTGTCCACAGACCCTGACCATTATGGACTAATTTTCAGGGACTTCTGAATATTGATCAAGCAACTACAGTTTGCATATGATATTTTAAAATTCCTGCCTTTATTTTTCTATCTATCTCCTATGAAACTCCAGTACAATAAATTCTTCTTGATATCTACCTGATTTTTAGATAAAAAAAAATTGTTAACTTGCTACATTCTGAATGCTGTGCCTAAAACTGATGGTAATCACTGGATTACAAACACTTGGAACTGTTTTTTTTTTTAAATATGGATCTTCACAGACTTAGCTATTGCCTCTGGAAAATATAACAGCTTGTCCAGACATGGAAGGGCTATGGCTTGCCATAACTCTCTTGTTTAAAAGGTTTCTGTTTCTTATATAAAAAGGTAGTGTTTCAAATTAATTGTTCTTATAAATATCTGACATCACATATAACTACTTATTTGAGATAAATAGATGTCATCTACTTTTTTTTATATTTGTAAAAAGACAGAAAGAAGTCTCCTGCAATAGTACGTAAGATATATGGCTATGTTCTGTTACTGATTCTTATTTAGCAAAAATTCAGTTACAAAATATTTTGCACTAATCAGCACTACAGAACTATGTTTTTTTTTCAGTGAAAACCTAAGTTACTAGGAAAAATATCACAGCGATCTCTAGCTGTTGGGGAGATTTTTTTATCAATTCTGTTATGCCTTTTGAAGACACAAATAAATTATCAGCCTGTGTTACAGAATTACAGCTACAAGTGCAGAGCACAGAAAACTGAGAAATGTATTCCACTTTAATTATAGTCAGTACTAGAGGCATCATGTGGTATTTATGGGGCTACTTTCCTTTTAAATCATTAAGAATACACTTCCCCACAAAAATTATATATAATTTTGATTGTATTTTAAGATGTAATCATCAAGTTATTCTCAAACAAAAGATTAAACCCAGGGAATTCAGACTTAAATGTACATGAAGTTGCAGTATACAAAGAATTGGAAACTATATTCTCCCTTGAAGCAACATAATAAAACAAATGGATGATTATGAAGGCTTTTTCTTATTTATGGGTCTAAAAGAAATGTGATTTCTAAAATAATTTTACTGAAGGCTATAATATTAATTTTCTTCTCCTTTTTATTCTTGAAACAGAATATTTTCAAATACGGAAGTTTTCTTCCTTAAATATACCCCATAAAACCATATTTCATTTGTCTTTAGGCCATTTTTCAATGGAGAGTAGTTCTGTTCAGTTTTGTAACCAATCACTTAGGTTAGCCATTTTTCCATTTTTCTTTTTTGTTACATCTGTTATTTGTTCTACTGAAATAAAATGAAATGCAATTTTTTTCAAAATAGCAGTTGTGCCATTTGGCTTAACTAAATGGCTCTGAATAAGTTAGATTTAGAGACGATGGCTTTTTAATGGAGTAGGTACTGTTATTGCCAAAATAGGTGTGTGATCCCAAGCCCACAGATGAGTTTTGGAAGAGGGTAATTCTTTGTGACATTTTCTGAAGGTTATTTTCAGCTTCCCCTAAAAGACAACATTTCAGTTAAAAACATGAGAATGAAAGGAATTACAATATTTTTTTAAGCTTTAACTACAGTTATATACGCAACACTGAATAATCCTTGCAATGGCTGTTTGAAGAACCCATTATTAAGACAGCCAAGGACAAAAAAGCAGATCTCATGCAAGACAGTAAATTGCGTAAAGGTAATATTTAACAAGCTTGTAGCTTTGTTGGTATATTTTTCAAAAGCATTCTGTTGCCAAGAAATATAGAGAGTAATTTTGGAGAAATATGCTCCTTTTGTCGTATAAAACAATGTGAAAACCTTTGTCCTCCTTCTAGCTGCCAATTCCACCAATACTTGATTAGTTAACAATGACCACGGTTCTGTAGCAGGGGATTTGTGAGCAGTCATTTGCATTTATATTTTCTCTATATATATTAATGGGCTTCCCAGAAACAAAAGAGCACAGTGTCTATCTGTGTAAGACAGTAAGACATGACCAGCATGCATAACATGAGCAAGGTATTATTGCACTAAGAACTTGAACTAGTTTTCACTTACCTGGGGCATCAAAGATGAGCTACATGCTTGTTTCAGTTCCAAGGCTTTGCACAACTGTGCCTTTTGTTTACATTTTTTCTCTCATATTCCCCAGGGTGTCAACACCTTTCCTACCTAAGGCAGGAGCCTGTTCTTTATCTGCTCCTTTTTCACCCTTCACACACACTCCAAAGCTTGTGTCTTGCTCGGTGTTGCCCAGTTGGCTTGGGGGAGAGCAAACAACAAAAAAAACCAACAAAAAAATAAGCCTCCCAAAAAATCTTCTATCAGCGCCTTCCTCCCACTCACTTTAAAGATCCCAGGAGCCCAAATGCTCCACACAGCATTCCAATTTTCACCATCCATACCCCAGCCCTGTGCTCACCCTGCTCCAATCCACACCACTGGCATTATGCTGACTCGCAGGCTGTGCTCCTTCTGGTGGGAATACGGCTATCACTTTGTCCAAGATACCCTGTGCTCACTTTTATGATGTCAAATCAGCAAATTACTGATATTAGGAGGATCAGATGGAGAGTAATTTCTCTGACATTGTCTGATGTTTTCCAGGGGAGAAAAAGAATGTCACATCGTCTGAATGCTCCTTGGCTGAAGTAAAGTATGTAGCAGTTTCAGGGAGTGCCTCTTAGAGCCCATTACTACCTCCCCAACTTGCCTTGGCATGAAAATGCATAGTGGAAGTTGTATATTTTTTTGCAATGTGAAGACTTGATTTTGGTGCACAGGCTCGAATTTGGACATGTTACTTTTTGGGCTCTTGAGGTATGGGTATTGGAGAGAAAACATTGAAACAGGTTCCCTAACTTGAGTCTAGGTATTCATGGTAATCCAACCTTATTGCAGTGTTTTCTGATGTGTTTTGTAGGGTAAAGACCACAGAAGCTTTCTAAATATTATTTCAAAGGATTTTTTGGAGGTCTGCACTGCTTTGAATTGCATAGAAAACATCAGTAACTAGGATGCACAAACTCATTTTTCTGCTTTTCAGCTTCTTATAAAAACTTACTCAAAATGAGCAGTTTCTTACCTCTCAAAGCTTTCTACCCCTCCAGATAAAGAATTCCTACAGTCCTACAACCTGAGGAACTCTACTGTGAAGGCAGACCTGTCCCCACATAGGTGTTCCCTGTGTAAAAGAGATACACTATCTGGCCCAGAGAAGTGTTATTTTTACCCATACAAGTAAAAATTACTTAAAAGCATTTAGGAGTGCCTAAACTGTGTTGAGAGGAAGCTCAAGAGGATTTTATCAGGACAATTCGCTCATGGTCTACTTAGGGACCTTACAGAGCCTCCTTTGACCATGTCTGTGCCACATCTTGGCAGTTACCTCTTGCTCAAGCTCTTTGTTGCTGTTGCTTCCACTTAAGCAGAGGGAGAGAAGCAAGATCGTATAGGAAGGAGTGGGAGAGGCTGCCCTGGAAAGAGGAGAACTGCAGGGAAGCGGGAGTGGTAGGGTCTGGATATTTTATTTGGTCTGGTACCAAACAGGCCTTGAAGGCTTTGTCCGTAGCTACTTGAATATCACTAACTTACTTAAGTTTCCAACTTTTAATGCTTCTCTTTCACATAAACTCCTTTTTTATCTATAGGTGAATATCATAATTTTGCCCTCTGAGAAGAGTGAAGTCGAAATGCTAGATTAAAATCTACCCATTCAGCTCTTACACAGTTTTGAATAAAGTATTCCTGCAAAACAAATGTGCATAATACTTTCCTATCATGCATCTAATTAACTTACTAAAATACTCTGTTTAGGTATACTGCCCTAGCACATGATACACCTAACAATTTGGTTCATTTAATTACATATTAGGAACACTGAAAAACCAGATTGCCACAAACTTAGAATTTTTAAATGCTTACCTGTCAAGAAGAGAGGAAAACCTTTTACGTTGTTTTCTCCAGTGTGACAGATTTTGTTTCAGTCTTGGAAACTGTATTATTTATACACCAGGTGAGCACCATTGGCACAAGTCCAGCTATCAGATATGCTGTAAATACTGCAGATCCTTCAGGACAGTATCTTTAAGATCTCTCTGCTAGCAACAATAAGCATGCGAAGACATGCTTATGTGTGTTGGTTTGTCTGTATTTCTGCTGCATGTGTGAACTCACAGTCATTCTTTTTTAAACAATCAGAGGTTTCAAACTTTTTTTTTGGCTTGCAACATGAAGACATCTGTGTTGTGTTTAGTTTCCTTTCCAAAGATTTCCATATTTCCAAAGAAGAGCTGACAATGACACTGTGGCTCCATGATCTTTAACACTGGATCTACGTATTTCTGACACCTGTGGCAGTGCAAGTTTGATCCAGATTTCATGTGTACTCTCACATTTTCAAATTAGCATGACAATTCCTGTGCAAACCAGCATTCATCAATGGACTAATGCCCCATAGCCCAGAGTGTATTGTGTCCACTTTAGATCACTTATTTTGTTTGTTACTTATGTTTATGCATAGGAATGTTAACTCTGCCGCCTTGTGGGGATGATTCCCAAGGAAGATGGTTTTACAGTTTTAAAAGGTTACTGGGAGCCACCACTGTGCCTGGGGAATAAGAATTTACAATGTGGAGAAGGCAGGTGACTGGAGATCACACATTGTGTAGACACGCTCCTTGGGATGGCGAGTTGGCCAACTGAAGATAACCATTCTTTGCAGACTAATATTCTGATGGGTAGTGAGAAACCAATCCATCCTATTTCCAGTCAGTGAAATTTCCCCTTCAAGCCAAGGGATCCCCAAACACGCACAGTCCGACACTTTTACTGCACATGACATTTGTGGATGCAGTGGAGTAGCAGACTTGTGCAGTTACAACATAAAGGGAGTACTATTTCCCTGGCTCATGGTCAGTTCTTTAATCCCTAATGCAGCAGCTGAGATTAGAAGCATGATTCATGCTTACCTGTTTTCTGGAAGCTGCCAGGGAGATGGGTAAAGGCCATTGCTCTTTTCATTAAAATCTCTTTGGAGTAACAAATGTCTGATTCATCGTCAGTGCTAGAATCTGCATTCTGAAAATTGCTACCATGTGGTTCAAGTATGAGTTAGTACGATGCATCACATCCCAGAGCATAGAGGCACCTGGAGACAGGCCTACTGGCACGATGAGGTTGGACATGTGTGTCAGCCTTTCACTTGTGTGAGTTCGGTAAGAACAGATGCACAAATGTGGAGCAGTTTCCAGCAAGCAATTCAAGAATTCTGTGTTCCCAGAAAATTACTTGTCCCACACCCACCTTCTGACTTTGGCCCACTCAGATGTAGTGGTCTGACTATTGTCGTCAAGATTTCCACTTTCTTAGGAGGGGTGTGTTGTCATTACACAAAACACAGTTCCAGATACTACCCAGGAATCCACCTGGTATCTGAAATCTGCCAGCTCAGGATGCAGCCAGGCCTCCTGGGAGGCAGAGGGCACTGACTTGGTTCCTCTAGGATGATCTCAGATCCCTACTCTTTTCTCTGTGCTCCTATTGATAGATGGAATTGCTTCTTTTCACTGAGGACCTCTGCATGGATGCTTTCTCCAGAATCTGAGCAGGTCCAATGCTTCTGTGGAGACCAGTTGAGATCATGGCAAACAGTGCCCAAAGAAAATGGTAAAAAATCACTTTTGGGTCAGCTCTGACTGATCAGTGATGCTTAACATAAATAAGACAATTTTTCAGTTTTTGTGGAGATCTTCACACATGGAAAGAAAGATCCAAGGTGAAAGAGTGATCAGATGAAACAGAAAGTATATTATCATGAGCCTGTACACGAGGGAAGGCAGTGACATCTAAGGACAGTGACCTCATAGAAATAACAGTAAAAAGGATAGATCATCTTGAAAATCCTGAGATAAATGCTCACTCACAGAGCAATAGAGAAATGCCATGCCCACTTAGAAATAACCTCTGCTGGACTCAGAGTAGCAGATTCAGTATTTTTAAATAACTTTAAATAACTTTTAAATAACTTTAAACCATGACTGTGGCTCTGTATTGCATTTTCTGTTTGCAACAGAATCTGATACAAGGATCTCTCAAAATTACATCAGTAGTTCACCATAGCCTAAAAGGGTTAAGCTCCCACACTTACCAGTATCCAAGTGGGTGAAACTATTGTAAATTGCTAAAATCATTGCATTTTACTTGGAGGCACCATAGGAAATGCTCTGCAGCTAGTACTCTCCCAAAGCACTTCAGGTGAGATGTTCTGTACCATAGCCCAGAAACTGATGCCTAGAATAAGTGATTTCTTGTCTCCCCCTCAAAGGGACTTGTCCTCCATCACTGAGGTGTAGTGTTTACACCAAGGCTTCAGTATTTAAAATGTATGAGTATGGGGAACTGCAAGATAAACACCGCCACTTTGTTGTAGCTACACCTAATGATAATGGCTTGTCATTGTTTGCTTCAAATGTGTGTAGCCCACGTTTGGTGTCTTCCAAATAAAGAAGGTATGGTCATCATAAGATGACCACAATCCTATGCCTTGTTAAATTAAAATCACTACTATGACTGCTGTACCCCCTCTGTTTTAATTGAGAACTGGTATCAGTACAGCATGAAGAGAAGAACAGCTGAAAGCTTAGCAAGGGAATATATTAAGGCATGTAGAGTAGCACTGGATTTCCTCATTAGCCAGGTCACAGAAGGTACATCATGACATAAGGAGTTGGAAAATTAATTCCAAGCTGTGTTTAACAGCAGCTTCTCTACCGAACCTATTTTGCCTTCTGCACAGCTGAAAAGCATCTGGTAAGCAGTGAGAAAGGTGGCTTTAAGCAACTTAAGTCAATTCCTCTGATCCTGGGCCAGCTGAGGACTATTTAGCCCTCTGTATAATTCAAAGAAGCCTGAAGCCGTGCTTTCTGTGCTGACATGTCTTCTTCAGAGAAGGTGGGGAGAGCAGGTGGTAGGGAGTAGCCATGGCCCTGCTTGGATTCTCCTCTGTCTGCAACAGCAGAGCTGCAGGGCAGCTCTCTGCCTTCTTTTGTGCTGTTGAGGCAAATGTTACACCAAGTGTTGAGTCTGGTCTGCATGGAGCAATCAGTTAACTTCAGAGATCTATTTATTTATCTTAGCATAAAACACTCTTGAGGGCTTCTGATCTAGATGGGTCATGAGTCAACAAATGCTTTATTTATTCCAGTATCATACCATGTTGCTGCCCTGGGCTTGTTTCTGATCTTCGGCACTTTAAGTGGAGTTGTGATAGCTGGGCTGCTTTCAAAATCATCATCTCAGACAAAAGAAGAAAACTAACGAAGGTGCAGCACACTCATTCAGCATAATTGTCTGACATCTGTAGCAGCTAATAGCTGGAGATGAGAAGCAAATAAAGTTCTGGTTTATGACCATACAGAGATCAGCAGCATTACAAAGCAGGGTCTGTTTCACGTAATGGCCACGGAACAGGCACAAATTGATTTTCATTTGTATTGTAAATAATTTTGCCCTGCTTTCCACAGCTCTTGTAGGACAAGGAGTTGGGCTCAGCCCAAGATGCTTTCAACTTTTCTTTCTCCAACTACGTAAGTTTAAAGTGCAAAGAATGACCAACCCATCAAAAGGACTTTGTTTTAGTCTCTGACCAGAGACTCAACTCTGACCAACCATAGTAACAAAGTTTATTTATAAAATAAATTTTGTTGGAGAAGTTCATCGACTTCTTAGTAAGTCAAGCAGAAAAGGCTTACAAGCCTTTGCAGGAAGGGGAGAGCTAAGACAGTTGATCTTTCCCCTGTTATTTTTAAAGCATCAGTTGCACACAGAACAAAACTGTGTGCTTTTTACTTAGGCTGAACTTCACTTCCATTAGCATTGTAAAGTCAGTCATGCTACAGGTCTGAAATGGAGGACTCTTACCCATTGAAACCAACAGGAGTCTGTTCATGTATATGAGTAGACTTGAGGTTGAAGGGAAATCGGGCACTGTATGTCTCATCTGTTATTCTCCCTCTCTAAACATAGCCCATGCTATTGCTCAGAAGCTATGTTATGGGCTCATGCAAGCTGGGCAACCTTCCAATCTGATGTCTTCACATGGGACATCCTGCCTGCCACAGTGGGAGCCTTTTCCAGCCAGCTGGCCCTGCCATTCCCCTGCGTGTGTATCCTCCTGGAAGTGGGGGCCAGCTTTTGCTACCATACTCAGGATCCCTTCTCATGGTTTTGCTTTCCCTTCCTGAAACAAGAACATGCTGAGGGACTTTGGAAACTTACTGGAAACCACTGGAATTGCTGTGAACAAAGACGGCCTATTAGCTTCCCCCAGACCAGATGTCAGGGCAAGTTCATTATAAACTCCCTACCTCCCTCATAGAAATTCCTGTCAGGAAGAGAGGTTGGAAAGGGGCCCAAGCAGCTCCTCCAAAGACTATTCACAGATTGGCAGCCCCAAGTGCTCACTACTTATAAATTAAGCCTATGAAACCATGCAGTTACTAAAAATAACCCATCTGGGTGTCTTTCTATTTGTTTTTCATTTTGAGGGGCATGGCATGTATGTGTCACATTATATTTTTTGTCTAAGCAGTCTTTTTTCAAGAGAATACAATATGAGTTTCTTGCATAACTTGACTCCAGGATCTGGGACTCTATAGAACAAAACTATTCTAGTTAGGATTCTCATGCAGCTTTGAAAATTGATTACCATGACTAGTGCTTCAGTACAGTCTTCCCTTGTCAGGCAATCAACTTGTACTGATTTTGTTATCAGAAGAATGGTAATTAATAGAAAGCGTTTGACTGACCTGTGTTAGCTAAAGGCTTGCATGTATGAGAGTAGGAGACATACTTAAATCACCCCTAAATAGCTCAGTTTTTAACAGGAGCTACTCTTCAACCCAATGAGAAGCCTACAATGTAAGATTCAAAAAGCCATGTGGAGAGTGTCTTATGGCAATATTGTCTGACATGAGGCACACTCTTGTGTATAGAGTATGTGTATCTGATCTTACATAAAATTGTTAATTTACATAACATTACTTTTTTAAAATTTAGATATACACTTTTTTCTGGCAGTATTCTTAAAATATGTATTTTAAAACAAGGCAATGAACTATTCCTAAGTCAGAAACTTTGGTGTTTGACAAAGTGTAAATAGATGCTAAAGATTATATCCTTGATCCTGCATTTATCCTCAATTTCCTGTATCTAGATATTCTGTATTTATCATAGATGCCTTTTACACACTGGAACAGGATCTTTTGTTGTGTATTTTGTTAACAGTCGAGGAGCAAGAGAATTCAGAGAATGAATTGTCTACTGCTAGTTTAGGTATGTTTAGAGTAGGAGGAATTTTCCTACCATGACTTCAATTCAGTAAGAATTGTTGTCTCATGTTGTTTCACTTGAGAAGACCCAATGAACAAACACAGGCTTTAGCAACCTCTAGTGTTTCAAGTGTAGTGCTGTGATCTCAGTTTGCTCCTGAAGGATGTTGTGGCTATGGTGAATCCCTGAAGGCAATCATAAGAACCACCAAAATAAAGCAGAAAAGTGAGAATGGAATAGGAAAATTGTGGGGAGGATGCTCTTGCATTGTAGAGGAAGTAATGTAATTTATACTGAAATAAAGCAAAAAATGGAAGGAATTAGAGATGGCATTATGTTTTCAGATGTCAAGAGTTGCAAAATCAAGCCATTCTTACAAATTCATGGCAAAAGATCAGCATATTTTCAGAATAAATGTGTTAAAAATAGGTCTTAACAGTTCTTCTCATTGCAGCATGGATAAGGAAAAGGGAGAGAAACCTAGGGTGAGGTGTGGGGTCTTTACTGAGAGAGAGTTAGTGGCCCAGGAAGAGAGAAAAAAATGAATGTATATGCTTGCCACTTTCCTCCAGGGGTTTACTGAGGAGAAGAGACAGTCAATATTGCAAATATCCTTAGGGATGATGGGTTTTGGTCATCAATCAGGCCTCTGACAGAGTGCCACAAAGCAAATAACGATTGACAAAGAAGTCTCCGAATGGTAGACTCTACTTTGCTGCATCATCAATATGATATATGCAGTTTACTGACTGATTTAAACACCTCCAATAGCGAGAGAGCTCAGTGTCAGAGGATTTGAGGATGCTCTACTCTGACATACACTTTGATACTCTTACCTGTTCCAAGACTACCTTCTATTACGCGAGCACTAACACTTTGCCATGCAGCATTGTTGCCATCCCCTTGTATTTTCATAGGCACAATAAAGGGTAGGAATGTTTTTCATGCAGAGTACCAGTTGGCTTTCAGAGTCTTTCATTCTCACTTTTGTGCCTGCCAGCACTTTTCTTCTTTTTTTTCCCCACTCCTTTCCTATCATGCCTTTTGTTCACACAGCCTGTGCATTAATCACTATTCATTGTACACAGGAGGTCTGAGAGGGTACAAGTGGATCACTCAAGGTGAGCACAGACAGTCTTACCTGAGCAGTTTGTCTCCAAGTTTAAGAGTTATAGCTGACAATAATCACAATGCAGGATGTACACACCCAATCAATCAATCAATCAATCAACCAATCCCTCAGCTTGTTGACAAAAATGTTAGGTATGGTAATTTACTGTTTAAATATTGTGAAATAAGTTGGTGGTTTTAGCAACTCCTAGTCAGCAGGTCTTGTATCACACACATGAACAAAATGTCACAATTGCTTCTAACTGGCAACCTTGCTGACAATCTCAGAAAAGGCTCTGGGAAACATGGGCAGAGAAGTTTGACTGTCACAAGAATGCGATATCTTGGTAGAGACACGGGGAAAGCTGTCAGTGCTGTCAACCATGCCAGTCTTCACCTGTGCTTAAAAATCTTCAACGTCCAAAGTGATCAGTGAGAGAAAAAGGAGAAAATAAAGAGAGAAAAAAGTTTGAATGAGTTATTGTGCATATAAATCTTCCACTCAAAGTTCATTCATATACTTGACCATTGCTTGATTTTAGCAGAACACAGTATGCAGTCTGAATGAAATTTTTAAGCTTGAGTACTAAGCTGGAACAGCCTACATATATATATATTTATATATGTATATATAATACAGCTACACAGTCACTAAGTCTTCAGAGGCAATGAGTATTGAACACTTCGAGAAATCAAGCTATTTACTTGACCACATCTGAAAATATCACCCAGTAATGACAGCATACCAGTTTTGGCAGCTAACCACATCACTAGATTCAAGTGGGAATCCAAGATCTGGTTCAAAGGCCATTAAGCCTTTGAATTTTGGATCGGGCTTCAGTTAGTCCCAGGAAATCTAACCTGGTATAGCACCTTCTTCTGCCATGCTCAGCATTTAAATTAAACTAGTTTAAACTTGCTTGGACTTGGTAAGAATCCCTAAGCTTTGCACCCACTCACTGATACAGATCTTGCATCCACTTATACATTGCCTCTCAGTTAGGCTATTGAGTCAAAAGTAGATACTATCTATCTGCTTAACTCTTCTTCCTTCTGGGATACAGAAAAGAATCTAACAAAAAAGCAACATAAGGGAGGATTTAAGTTAACCAAGTGGGTAACTCTCAGAGAACCGAAGCAGACAAACTTGTCTTTCTGGAAAGTGCAGCCTTTTTTCTTTTTTTTTTTTTTTTTTTAGCATAACGCCTTCCAATGTCTCATCAGATTGAAAGTGGGGAAGATAGGTGATAATTTTTGAATAGCTTAGGAAATGTCTGGTGATGCTATCAATAAGCATTCACGGCTGGTATACAGCAAGACTGAAATGATCACATCAATTCTACACATTTTGTATCATATGCTGAAATAGTTTTTATTTCCTGCCAGCATGAAGGGAGGGAAGGTGGGCGGAAAGGAGAGGAGGGAGTGCTGACTCAGGGTTGTTTTCTCCAGCAGTAGAACGTGACTTTCTGAAGACTTACTTTAATATGCTCCCATGGCATAGAAGGTTCTTTCTTTACTGTTCCATTTGCATGTGGATCACCCTAGAATCAAAGTGTTAGGAAACTCTCAAAGATTTATGATTTCTTTTCAGAATGCACAGCAACACGTCGAGTTATTTATTCACACAGATTGGCTATCATTTTATTACATTGTTATGTGCTCTGAAGTGAGGAGATAAATAGTGGCAGAGAGAAAAGTAAACTCATCATAATTCTACTTCTGAACAGGCTTTGGATCAAGCGTGGTATTTAGACTTGTCTTGACCTTAATAAATTCTCTATCTGAGAATTGCGTTAAGTCATCTGGCCTTATCCCTCTTTGCAGTCTGTATTCCAGAGACTGAAAGATTGGTGAAATTGGTAGCTTTGTGGTGTCTTAACCACTTTAAGCAAAAATATCACTGTTTTTTTCAACATTTAGACACTGCTAAAATTAGAGAACTTGGATTTAAAACAAACGGCTGTCATCTATGATGGATTATACCTTCTTTTCACTGTTCCTGTAAGTCAAATGGTGCTGGCATGAAGTTCAAAGACAAAGTTCAAGTGGCAAGTTACAGTTACAAGACTGGAGTCCATTTCTTAAAAATTAGAAGCAAAAAACCACTCTCAAAACACAAAATACAAGATGACTTAGAAGATCCACAGCACTACTGTGAAGTTAACTGAGAGTACCTAGCAACTATTTTTCTTAAGAAAAAATAATGTGCTTAGGGATATCATAATAATTTGACACAGTAATGGAGTCACACAGAATATATCCTCCTTCTCTTATAGACAGTACTGACTTTCACATAATGTTTTTATGGGAGAGGTTTACTTCAAAATAAATGGCAGGACAGGACCTGCCATCTCTGTGGTAGTAGGCAACAACATCAGTCTCTTTATATCTAGACTCAGATTTTGGTTCTGACTGATAGACAAGATGTTGCCAAAGCAAGTAAATGAAATATTACAAGTAAGCAGTGCTACACATTAGGAATGTATATCTCACTGAATCAAATGGTCTTTATTTTTCCACGACTTCCACAGCATGAATGGCTTTGCTAGTGGACGTTATCAAATGAATATGACCTGAATGAATATTATGACTGAAATGAAATTAATATTATCACTGTGAAATGAAATATTATCAGCGTGCGCTTAGAAAAGGAGATCCACAGCTATCATTGAAAATGCATACGTTTAACTAAATGGTTACTAAATTAGGGCCAAATTGTAATACTCCACCTTAGACTGAACAGTAATGAATCTCAAACCAGTCGTGTTGAAATGGGTTTGGAGGAAATTATCTGGAGTAAGAAAAACGTGATTAAGGACACAAGCATCATTAAGACTCAGTGCAATTAAGGACAACAGAACGCAGAACTCCCACTATCAGATGTCTTAAGGTTGATTTTTTTTGTTTCCCACAAACATATGACAGCATTGTATCGTTTGCCTTTGTACCATCTGTATTTCCTGTTTTGAACTCCATGTCTATATAGTATTATTTCTTCTACAGGAACAGCTAAACAAAACAGTATATGCGTCACTGCTATTTGGGTTCATTGCTGCTGAGGATATTTGAAGCCTGACTAAGGCTGTGTGCATGTATGAGTGCCTGTGATGGAGAAAGAAGGATGCTATGAAGATCTGGAAAATTTCCACATTATTTTCAGTGATTTTACAAATAATGACAAAATTTAATAACTGTGTACACAAAGGCTCCTGATTCATTAATAGTAGTATTACAAAGGCATCTTTTTAACTATTACAGTAATGGTTCACACTAAAAAGCTATGGTGCGTTTTCTTGGTCCTACACAATTCAGGAGCATATACAGTGCCCTCAACAGCAGGGAAACACAGAAATTTACTTATAATTCAGAGCATCCAGACTGACATAGAAAACCTTGGCCTTCAAGATGTGAGTAATGCCCTTAATAAAAGAAGCACAACATAATATATCAAAAAGGGAAGCAAGATAAAAACTTCTAATACGGATGAAACTTCTATGATTCAGCATACACAATGCTGATTTACAGAAATATAAAGCAAAAGAAGAAATTATTTTTAAATTATGGTGCAAAATGAGTAACATGCCCTGTCCTTCTCAACTGTGAAGAGTTAGTTTCTTAACACAGCTGTCCCTGGCAAGTTTGCCATTATAGATAAATATCCTCCTTATTCTTTTGACTACCAAAATTATAATGACAACTTGTTGGTATAAGACTTAAATATTCATCTAAGAGAATGGAAAATAGTAAAGATAATTTCTGCTTTTAACACAATGTTGCAAAGCTCATTCTCCATGGCACATGATAGAGGAAAAGCAGTAGTCGAAAAGCAGTAGTCACCATGATCATAGTTACGTCCAACCCTACTATATCTACACTAGTTGAAAAATCAAAGGGAGAAGCTGCTGCCCAATAGAATATATTGCCTTGTACAGACTGGAGTGCACAGCAAAAAATTTCCATAAAAGAAAATAAAATGTGAGGTGATGTGGGGTGAAATTAACCCCTGTGCAATGTCATCTGTCTAAAATTCAAGAACGCACAACAATGAGATGGGTTTGAAAACTGACATATTAAAAACTGTCCAGATACTCACTTTTAACATTTGCTTTGGGATTTGGGGCATTTAGGGCTTTACTTGTCCATATTTTAATTCATTTTCCCTAAAGAATATATAACTTAGAAAACCAGAAGCCTTTAGTATTACATAGCAGACAGATCTGAGATATGGAAATTCTAAAGAACATGAACATGCTGGGGTCATAAATGTTGAATGTGACAGCTGATTGATTTCTCTGTTAAATAACATAATGGTCCCGGCTGGGATGGAGTTAATTTTCTTTATAACAGCCCATACACTGTGGTTTGGCTTTGTGTCTAAACCAATGTTAGTAACACACCAGTGTTTTGGCTATTGCTGAGCAGTGCTTGCACAGCATCAAGGTTTTGTTTTTTCCTGCTCTGCAATTCCAAGTGAGTAGGGCAAGAGGTGGGCAAGAGGCTGGGAGGAGCCATAGCCAGCATAGCTGTCCCAAAATTACCAAAGGGATGTTCCATACTATATAATGTTGAGTGGGTGGACGCTTAGCTGCTGGGGTCAACCCACCACAATGAGCTAACAGGATTTCATACTGACCTTAACTTCAGAAAGCAACAAGTACCTTATAAAAGACCTGGTGGTAGGAGGTAAAGCTGGACTGAAGCAATTTAATCAGATCACGTTGGATTATATCATGCACAAACCCAGATTTTCAGTTTTATAGAAAGAAATTTTGAGAAACTGGTTAGAAACTGGTACAAAAATGTGAAACTGGCTAGGAAGAGCACTTAATGGATTTGAGTACAAGCAGAATTGCACGAGGTCTAAGTGTCACTGCTATCCAGAACCTGGCTTACAAGCAAGGAGAAAAAAAATGCTAGGAATGGGCTGCAGACCTACTAAAATGAATAAATACATCAGACAGGATGTTAAAAGGACAAGCAGAATTGGAGCACAGTAAGAGTGTGATAAGCTAAGACTACTCTGTCTTGAAGGTTAGGAAAAAAAGAAAGAAATTTAGTTAAAAGGCTAATTAAGTTTTACCTTGGAAGGAAAGCCAAAACAAATGCTAATGATGTCTTTACCATCTATACCAGAGAGGAAGAAGGAAAGAAAGATAAGCTGAGAAGAGAAAGATGAATAAGGATTAATAAGGGAATGTCCTATATACTAGATTAGTACTTTGGTTTTCAATAGAAATGAAGATTATGAGAGTAATGACAGGATGCCTAATCAGGAATGAGAGCAGGAATGGCAATTTCATTACCATATTCAAAGCAAAAGCAGAGTCTGGGCTGCTGACTGTGGTGAAATGAAGGAAGAAAGGGAGGGAGGGGAAAAAGGGACCAGTTAAAACACTAAAAGAAGCACACAGGAAATCACAAGTTCAGTAGCAGACATTTTTAATGACTATCAGTTTGGGAATGTGTGGTGCGAAGATGAGAGAACCTGCCCTCTGACTGGAGATAGCATATCTAGTTACAGAAAGTTTTGGGGGAAGGAACGGGTGAAGTGATCTAGTTGGCTGCATTGCCATCAGTTTAGTTACCCCTACAGAAGCCCTTAGCACAGATCTTTAAAGTCAAGAACAATGAGCTGTGGAGGCAAATGGAAAGAGAGCTAAACTGTAATGTGGTTTTCTTTATCAGGGGTACATACCAAGTCAGTCTGACACAATTTACATTTGACAAGATAACTTTCTTGTAAGATAAGAGTAAATGTCATGTTTCCAAGAGTGTAGATTACGGTAAATCATTTGTTACTTTTCCACATAGGAAATTATTGTTTAAGGAGTTCAGGAAGGGTGTTAATATAGGAACTGGAAGATAGATAAGGCAAAAAATAAGCAGAAGGCTAAAGTAGGCATATATTGAAAAGGAAGTCCCTAAAATGGAATTATCAGCAGTGGCATTGCATACCCATCAGTCTTAGGACTGATCCTGCAGAGTGTTTTCATTAGTGAGAGATCAATGTGTGCGCTCATGAGGTTCTAGCTGACTGCCAAATGAAGATACTGCTGAGGACTAACTTACTACACAGAAAGTATGACCTCTAAGACAGAGCAGCAGCAATGGGTTTGCATAGTACAAAGCACACAGGCATCCCCTTAGTAATTGCTGACAAAAGCACTTTCTAAAAACTGGATGTTTATCAGCTGGAGGTGAAAGAGAAGCATATGGGTCAGGATAAAAAATCAACCAAAGGATGACAGGGAGCTTGCCAGTGTGACAGAAAAGGGTTATTGCAATGATACTGATAATGAAGTATCCATCTTATGGGAGGAATAGAAACCTGGCAAAGGGCTATTTCAAATAAATAAATAAATGAGAAAAAGTTGGAATACTTAGATATCTAAGTTTCTAATCACAAGTGCAGTGAAGTTCTTTTTCAAACAACAGGGATGAGAAAAGAATAACCATATTTGATCCAAGACAGATTATGGAAAGTTATTAAAGGGCTCTGTGTGACAGTAAAGGATGAATTTAGACGTAGAAATTGTGTTGGTCAAATTAGTCTCTTCCTAGTAAGTTCTGGACAGACCAAAGCAAAATTGCTTTATTTTTGATACGGAGACATAAACATCTTTTTGCAATGATACCACTAAGGTATAACAGCTCTAGTGCTTCAGGGTACTTGGGCACTCTGCCAGGATAATACAGTTAAACTGCATCTGGACCTATACTGGCTTACATTCAGTCAATGTCAATACTTCTCCAATGTACTTTCGCACTTCAAGATGTGGGTCTAGGACAGACAGAGGGCTTGGGTAGTACATCCATACCACGCCTGGGACACACCATCTGTGGGACATGCAGGAAAGGCAGAGGGGATCAACTTGAGCCGTGATGTCAATGCACATAACTGAATTTGTGTTTAACCACTATACAGGCACATTAACTTGGAAAGTGCCTTAATCTGAGGTGATTCAATTCACCACTACATTTGAAAGCACTCGCAAAGCATCTTTGCGTTCTGGGTATGACAATCCTTCCTTGGGTCTCCAGGAACATATCTGTCAACATCTGAAAGATGTGCAGCTTTCTTCCCACCCTATATCAGCTGTGTTCTGTCTGCCCACTTTTTGACAGGGCAGGGCAAGAGGTCTTAGATCTCCCCCAGCTCTGTCTTTCAGCAGGGGGAGAACCAGGCATGTTTTTCCTGCTCTTCAGCCTGCCTCTGCATTCAAGACACGTTGCAGGGTGTCCTTCTGTGGATGCTGCAGTGGAAAGAGTAAGTCACTGAAGACTTTTCTATCACAGCCTCTTGAGAAGTATTACAACTTGGCTGTCTTTTGATTTACCTTTTTGCTATCCATTCTCCACATTCAGTGCAAATGCTTATCCAAATTGCTTATTTTAAATGTTTAAAACTTGTGAATCAAGCTCTTCAGACACATTATGGGAGTAAGGCAAGATGAAAAGCAAAAGAGCTTGGAGCTGTTTGCCTTTAGATTCAGAGCCTCCAGAACACAGCACCAAGCCATGAAAGCTAGAGCTGTATTTTTGCCTTTCTCCTCTTTTTAATAAAAAAGAGGCTTTTTTAATCACTTGCCTAGAGCAATGGATGCTTTCAAACATGGCATCAAGTACTGCGAGATTTCCAGATCAAACTGCAAAAGCTTGTACTGCCAATTTAATCATTCTGACATTTTTAGACCAAAAAGCAAACGTAGAAAGCAGAAGCAGCTCAGTCACCCTTGTGCCTCTACAGTGCAACAGGCAAAGGAGTAAATACATCTTGCCTAAGCAGACAGCCCCCGGGGGGAGCAGTGCAAAGCCACCTCCATGCCCTTTCCCTACCTTGGCAGGCAACTGAAGGCTACACAAGGGAAGGTAGGGGTGAGGGAGCTGGTTTTGAGTTTGCACAGCCTAAAATTATTCTGCTCATCTGTGATTTCAACTACTGCTTCTGTGGGCTGGCATTGATATGCACAAGTTAAGCACACTTCCCTTTAAAGGCAACCTCTTGTAAAGGCACAGTAAAGAGGGGAGACTGACTTTTTCCTCCCCTGTGTAGGCAAAGTTTTTTATTTTTTCACTAATGGAAATTCATCCCTCTTTCAAAGTATTTATGGAGCTATAAGTATATTGGGAATATTATACCAGCATAAATGAGACTTGTCTCAGGTTAACTTTTAACCTGGTCCCTGAACTAGGTTCCAGATGAGACAAATGTTGTAACATTATCCAAATCAAATTTCTAAAATTCTTGACATTTGCCATCACTTGTACCTTTCCACAGAGAACTGAAGCAGATTTTCTTTTAAAAACGCAAAATCAATAAACTGGGTATTCCATTTGTTCATGAACAGTGGAACTGATGCAGACTGAGCAATCTGGTATCAGCTGACACGTTTTACATTCAAATATTTCTATTGCCTACTGAATCTGTTTGGAGAAGATACATGAAATGTACCAACAAGAAATTTAGTGTAAAACTATATTAACATGAATGATCTTAACTCACACAAGTACAGCATCTCAATCCCATTTTGTATACGCTGTCCCTGAGGATCAAGGGAGTACCCTGTCACCAGGTCCTTTCATTCTTCTTTGTGAATTGGCAAAGCAGTTGGTAATAGACAATGGGTGATGTGACTTGGATATATCTGCCAGTAACTGGATAAAGACCAGTCTCACACAAGTCACCTCAGTATTCATTTCGGGTAATAACTTCTGATTTGAGGAAGTCTGAAATTAGGTAGTAGTTAAAGGTTACCAAATCAGGACAGTTGCTCAGACATACACATTCTTTTAATATTTTTAGGATGAATTATGTCTATAGAATCTCATCTTAAAAGTCCATTTGCTGTGAAAAACGAAGAAGAGACTCTCCTCTTTGAAGTTAAATCCAGGATAACAGATTAAATATTTTGCTTACTGTTTTTATTAGCTATCAAAAAGAGTATACGACTATTTTAGCTACATTAATCTGTGCAACAAGTTCCCTCAAAGAATTTTTACAACAAACACAAAGTGGTAGCAATGGACATTTTCATCCCACTTGAAAGTAGGGCAGCTCTCAAAAAACCTAAATTACAAGTTTTGGTGTCTGCAATGAAAAAAGGTGAAATTCAGCCGTGACACAGTATTTGACAGTAGCTGTTAATAAGCATGTATGAACAATATGACCTGTCCAGCCAATCAATGCGAGTAATTTAGGATTAGCTCAAGAATGAGAAATGTCTCTTAAAACGTGAAAATGCTGGCATTATTGCTACACTTGTAGGAAGAGTAGAGTTTTAGTGAACAAAAATGCAAACTGTGAGGAACAAAAATAATTGGTTTAGCTGATCGTAGAGCAAGTTCTTCGATTTTGCTAACACAAATGGTCTAAGTCTTATTGTGCAGGGCTTTTTTTCCCAAAAAAAATCTCTCTGCAGAATGATTTTCAGTGATCATATTATCCAACTGGTTTCAGTTTTCTTGAGAACCATTATGGCTGTGAGATTGATCTTGGCTAGGTCACTAACATATTTTTAACTATATAGCTGAGTTACCTTGATATTATATATTCAGTTAACTTCCAGGACTTACTTCTGTTTCAGTTTTATCCAGTAAAGGTACAGAAATACAGTTTCATACCATTTAGGTATCCTTCTGCAAGTATCCAACCTTCTCTCAGTGTCATTCTCAGATTTTAATGGTTAACTTTTCAGAATTAGGAACAAGGGTTAATTAAAACAAATTTACAATGACAAAACTGAAACATGCAGAGGCAAAAGTATTATCAAGTTTCAGAAATGTAACCAGCTTTGTGTAACTTCAGCAAATAAATGATTAGGAATTCAAAAATAAGATTTCACAAAGTTGTAATGCTAATTCATGCTAAATGTCTAGTAAGCTGTTTTCTTTCCCTTGGAAAACAAAGACAGTGTTGTAAGCACCTATGACTAATAAGGCTCATTTATGTACTTTTCTAAGTTTTTGGCTATTGAATTGCAAAGCCTTTGTGGATTTGTTAAGAACAGGGAAAAGACTGTATAACCTACTGCTTCACAGATTAAGATGGGAGGGATTTAAGGCTTGCCATCCAATCTCTCTGGGTAGAGAAAGAGCCACTGTTACTCACCAACCATTGACCAATAGGTTTAGCATCGTGTGGGCAGGGATCGGCTAGAGTCTCACCAGCATTTGGGAAGCTGGGCAACAAAGGCAGAAGGTCCAGGTCCACATTTGCAGAAGACTGCCTAAGAAAGCGTGGCATGTCTGAAAGAGATCAGAGGAAAAAACTAACTAGACACAGCTGGACATTCCCATTTTTGACTCTTTACCCACCAAAAAGGCTGCATATGTTCATCTGTCCATTTTCAATACAATAAACAATTTGTTTATTTGTGAGAAGACAAATTCCTATTCTAGTCCCCCTCAGTTTGACTCTAAATGTTCCCTGAGTTCACAGCCAAGGAACACATTTTAAAAAATCCTCCTTATATTTATGTGTGGTTTACATTATCATTTGTAAAATATATCACAACATGCTATTTGCTTTATTTTGAAATTTCAAGACCTTCCTGTGGCTCTTCCATGCCCTAGAAATTTCACATATAAATCATAGGAAAAAAAGGCAAATCTTCTCCTGTTTTCCTGTTCAGTGTTCCAAAGAAAACAATTAGGAAGAAAGTTGCCAATCACTAATGTAAACTTCTATGCCAGCTCATCCCAATTATCTCAGCTGGTAGATGTGTTTCTAAAAATGATCAAATACTTGCCAACTGAAAATACAATCTGGCTAAAATTTTGGGTAGATTAAAGTTAGGTGCCAAGGGAAAGTGTATAAATCTAAAGATAAACATATTAATTTATTTAAATTCCATTACAATCCCCATGTCCAGTTTTTCCTATTGGCTAGATCTTTGTGACTTTCAACTTTGACTCTGAATTGATAATTGAAAGCTTTCAAAAAGGGGGAGCAAGTGTATTTTCTGTCTTTGTTTCTCTTTTTTGAAGGAGCAAAGGCAATATGCCTCTTCATTGGGTCTTATAGAAACATAGAAACATAGAATCGTCTAGGTTGGAAGGAACCTTTAGATCACCGAGTCCAACCATCAATGTAATGGTACCAAAATTACCACTAAACCATGTCCCTAAGCACCACGTCTACCCATCTTTTAAAAACCTCCAGGGACAGAGATTCCACCACTTCCCTGGGCAGCCTGTTCCAATGTTTGATAACCCTTTCGTTGAAGAAATTTTCCCTAATATCCAATCTAAACCTCCTCTGGTGCAACTTGAGGCCATTTCCTCTTGTCTTATCGCTTGTTACTTGGGAGCAGAGACCGACCCCCAACTTGCTACAACCTCCTCTCAGATAGTTGTAGAGAGCGATAAGGTCTCCCCTCAGCCTCCCTTTCTCCAGGCTAAAAAACCCCAGTTCCCTCAGCCATTCCTCATAAGACTTGTTCTCCAGACCCCTCGCCAGCCTCGTTGCCCTTCTCTGGACTCACTCCAGAACCTCAATGTCTTTCTTTAGTCAGGGGCCCAAAACTGAACACAGTATTCGAGGTAAGGCCTCACCAGTGCCAAGTACACTTTATGACAGGGCACACATACGGCTGTAGTTTGGAAAGGGAACAGGAAACCCCCTATCTCAGATGAAAATGTGGAGTGATATTGCACCTCATAAGGACACAGTTACTACACTAGTATTCAGGACTTCGAATCCACCTGGGATATGGGATCATCCTACTCCAGAGGAACCTTGCTCCATCCGCTGATTAAGTACAGCTCTTAAGTGCAAGTCTAGCATGTGAGTATGATTAGATTAGATTAGATTTTTTTTAGATACCTTTAGATTTGGACAGTCCACTGGAAAATTCACAAGACACCTATCTGCACCTTTATATGCCTGAATATTTTCAAAACTCTGAACATGAATGCCAAATTCAGTTACCTATATCACTTAAAAGCCTGGCTTTCATATTTGTCAAGTAATAGGATGTGGACACTTTTAAAAATGTGACTTCTTTCTCAGGGGCTTAAATTCAAGTTTAAGTATTCAAGTTTGCAAATATTGCGGTCTGGTCTGTTGACACACACAGACATTCACATGTGTTTATCAGGGAGCATGCTTTTGCTTAGGGTGTAGTTATTGTGCAGTGTCACATTATGTAAAAGCCTCACATATGTAGACAAGCCTCACTGGCTTGTCTACAGACAAAACTTGTAATGATTATACAGATTTTTTTCTGCTTTAAACAATGGCACACTGGATGGAGTATTGAAAGTACAGCACAATAAAAGTGAAAACAAATTACGGTAGTAGTGTTAATGTCACACCTCAGTTTTATTGGTATAATTAAAATCCCTTTAGAACACACCTGTCCCTTAAACATTTCCATTTCTGTTCTCCCCTAATTAGTGCAATTTCATGGACAGATGTCACCTTTCATGGAACGATTTGTCACCTTCACTATGAAGTTGAGCACGGTGAGTGGTGACTGCTGCAGAAGAGTAGAGGGACTGTATACGGGAGCAGATAGGCAGCTCATTTACACCCTTTTGAAAAGTCTCACTTAAGACCATGGGCAACTGTGCAGGATGCTACATTGGTACTGGTAGATGAGGTTACTTCCAATAATTTCTCTCCAGCTGCTTTTAAGTGGTGGTTTTGTCTAGTTTACTAATTCCCCAGCCCCTGGAGGAGGAACATGTAAGTGTTCCTTAGTCCATTGCTGCCAAAATGAGCCCAGCTAGCTCAAATAACTGGTGTGTTACACATCTTTGCTCTGGCTCACAGTGACTAAGGTGAATTACTCCTAGGAAGTGCAGTTCCCCTAGCAGATATAAGAGTTAGTGTTTTCAGTCATAAGCAACAGCTGCAGGAAAGAGCTATGTTCAGAACAGGACAGTTACTGACAGCCTAAGCGTCTACTTACTGTTATCATTTACTAGTCAAAAAATGCCATTTGTTGAGAATTTAAAGAGAAAAAGGCAAATGTATACCACTTTTACTGTCATATAGTGAATATTTCTGAAGGAATTTGGGATTGTATTTATTATCTCTTTTTTCTCTAAGAAATTGTCCTGGTTTGAGGTAAAACAGAACCAACTTCCTGTTTAGTAATTTTATTTTTAGCTAGGCCTCTTCTAACTCTCTGAAATTAACAGCAGATTGTGCCGACAACAGTTCGTTCTCAGAGTGATAAGACCAATGTTTACAATTAGTGCCAAGGAATGGTATGCAGAAAGGTGCTTGCTTTATACTTATTGCTATAACAACCGAGGTCAGCTAATTTTGTTATTTGCCTGGTTGGAGGGTCAAAAGCAGAAAAGTGTAGCGGGGTCCCACCTGCAGGGAGGAGCAGACAGGACAGGTGACCCAAAATTGACCAACAGGGGTATTCCATCCCATCTGCCCCATGCTCAGTATAAAAGCTGAGGGATCAAAGGGTCAGCTCTCTTTTCTTCAATGGCCGACATCCGAGGAGGACCCTGTCTTTTCATCTGCCCTTGATCCTGATCTGTGGGTTCCTGACTCCAGCTCTGGAATCCAGTTCCCACCCATCACTGAGTCCAGTCTGGGACATCCCCAGTGCCTGCTGGTGATGTCATCCTCGGAGATTAATATGGTTTTGTATATACTGTATCTATTTCATTATTTTCCTTTTTATGTTATTATTAATATTTCATTGAAGTAGTTTAGTTTCTTCTAAACTCATAAATCTGTTTATCTCTCCTCCTCCTCCCCATGTGCAAGAGGTGGGGGGAGAGCATCTGTCACTGATCATTGGCCAATTTGGCCAAAACCACGACAGAAATACAGCTCTGAATCTAAATATGGCAGTTGAGTTATTGCCTCCAATATTGAGGAGTTATCGCCTTATAAAAATGGTGCAAAATCAGAACGCTGCTAATATAATCTCTCTTATCACTAGGTTTCAGCTAATTCTTAAAAACCTATTAGAAAACTAAGAGCTAGCAATTTAAAGACTGCTTATAGCAGGTGGCTTAGTATTATCTACCAGTTGGACTGGAAATGTCACTAATGAAGCTGAGTAAAAAGAATATTTTTTTTTCTGTTTTAATTGTAATCTATAAATCCACATACTTCTGCCAGCTACAGAGTGGATAAAAAATTAGACATTCCCTTCCCACCCTACTACCCACCTCAGAGAGATCGAAATATTCCTCCTCTTTCAATAAATTTCAATTCAATTCAATTTCAATACCTTCACATAAAGAAGGCAGAACGTAAGCTGGACATACAAAAATATATACACATACACCTTTCAGTCAGATTATCTTGGCATATTCTCCTTTAATTCTCTGGTTGCCTCCTTGAACACCTCTCTGCTTTGCATACATCCTAGGTTGTCAGAGAGAAGATGTATCAATTGTAATTTACCTGTTTACACTTTCTCCTCTGAGTTATTGTTATGAAATGAGTAAAGTTCCTTCTGAGGCTTGGTATGTTTTTGTTTTGTTTTATTTAATATTTTGAAAACCATAAATCTCAGATATGACTCCAAGATGAATTAAATGTCTTGCCTTCAAAATTAATAAAGGTGTTTTGTTATTTACTGGTTTTTGTAGTAAATCTGGAATCAATTTACTGAGATTAGATTTAACAAAAGAAACAGGTATGGTATGCACATACCTTTAGCGCATAGGCCAGAAGTGTTCTGTGTAGGATGAGAGAGGAACTGGGTGAACGCTTTGGTCCAGATGGCACTGGGATTAAGGAAGTGTGAAGGGAAGATAATGAAGAACTGTTGATCATTCGTCATAGAATAAAAGTTCAGAAGAAGAATAAATAATGCTGCTGACCATTACTAACCATTGAAAATAAAACAGGCAGGATTTTGTTTTCAGAGACTATAAAGGCCCACAGCTCATATGGAAAACATCTCATTTTCAAAAGATATCTGTCTCTAGTGTTGACCAGGAAGTTCACAGGGGTCATGCAGAATCACAGAATGGCTGAGGTTGGAAGGGACATGTAGGAGTCATGTGGTCCAACTCCCCTGCTCAAGCAAGACCACCTAGAGCTGGTTGCCCAGTTCCATGTCCACAAGGAAGAAAACTGCACAACCTCCCTGAGCAACCTGTGGCAGTGTTTGCTCACCCTCACAGTAAAAAAGTGTTTCCTGATGTTCAGAGGGAACCTCCCGTGTTTCAGTTCGTGCCCATTGCCTCTGGTCCTGTCGCTGGGCACCACTGAGCTTAGTTCCTGGGAGCCTAGCTCTGACCTCTTTGCACTCTCCCTTCAGGTATTTATAAACATTGATGAGATTCCCCCTGAGCCTTCACTTCTCCAGGCTGAACAGTCCCAGCTCTCTCAGCCTTTCCTCAGTGGAGAGCTGCTCCAGACCCTCAATCATCTTTGTGGCCTTTTGCTGGACTCTCTCCAGTATGGATCCCAGAACTGGACACAGTACTCCAGGTGTGGCCTCACCACTGCTGAGCAGAAGGGAAGGATTGCCTCCCTCAACCCGCTGGCACTACTTAGCCTAAGGCTGCCCAGGATACCATTAGCCTTCTTTGCCACAAGAGTACATCACTGGCTCACGTCCAACCTGGTGTCCACCAAGACCGCTAGGTGGTCCTCAGCATATACTGGTGCATGGGGTTGTTCCTCACCAGATGCAGCACTTTGCACTTCTCCTTGCTGAATTTCATGAGGTTCTTGTCAGCCTATTTCTCCAGCTTGTCAAGGTCCCTCTGTATGGCATCACAACCCTCTGGTGTATCAGCCGCTCCTCCCACTTTTGTGTCATCAGTAAATTTGCTGAGGGTACGCTCTGTCCCTTCATCCAGGACATTAATGAAGATGTTAAACAGGATTGGACCCAGTATGGACCTCTGGGATATGCTGCTAGTTACTGGCCTCCAACTGGACTTCAAGCCACTGATCACTGCCCTCTGAGCCTGTTCATTCAGACAGTACTCAATCCATCTCACTGTTTACTCATCCAACCCATACTTCAACAGCTTCTCTATGAGGATCTTATGGGACACTGTCCAAAGCCTTACTGAATTTAGGTATGAAATATCTACTGCTTTTCCCTCATCTACCAGGACAGTCGTTTCATTGTAGAAGGTTATCACATTGGTTGAGCGTGACTTCTCCTTGCTGAAGCCATGCTGACTACTTCTGACAACTTTCTTGTTTTTCATGGGACTGGAAATGGTTTCCAGGAGTAGTTGCTCCATCACCTTTGCAAGGCTCAAGGTGAGACTGACTGGCCTGTAGTTCCCTGGGTCCTCTTGCCTGCCCTTCTTGAAGACATGAGTGATATTTGCTTTTTTCCAGTGCTCAGGCACCTCTCCCAAGTGCCAAAATCAATCAAAGATTGTCAAAAGTGGCCTCGCAACAATAAAGCCAGATCCCTCAGTGCTTGTAAGTGCATCCCATCAGGGTCCAGGGACTCACATATGTCCAGTTTGCTTAAGTATTCTCTGTCCTGATCCTCTTCCACCAAGAGTATGTCTTCCCTGCTCCAGTCTTTCCCCTTGGTCTCTGTGGCCTGGGATTCCTGAAGGCCAGTCTTCCTAGTGAAGATGGAGGGAAAGAAGGCATTGAATAACTCAGCCTTTTCCACATCCTGTGTAATCAGTTCCCCTGTCCCATTCATCAATGGGCCCACATTTTCCCTAGCCTTCATTTTGTCATCTATGTACTTATAGAAGCCCTTCTTGTTGCCTTTGACATCCCTGTCCAGATCCAGTCTCGCTTTGGCTTTGACTTTCCTAACCACATCTCTGCATGCTTGGACAGTGTCTCTGTATTCCTCTCAGGTTACCTGTCCCTGGTTCCACCTTCTGTGTATTTCCTTTTTTTTTTTATTTTTTTGGAGTTTTGCCAGGAGCTCCTTGTTCATCCACGCAGGCCTCCTGGCATTTGTGCTTGATTTCCTGCCTGTTAGGATGGACTACTCTTGAGCTTGGAGGTGGTGACCCTTGAATATTAACCAGCTTCCTTGGACCCTCTTCCCTCCAAGCAGCGACTGTACCAAGCAGATCCCTGAAGAGGTCAAAGTCTGCTCTCCTGAAATCCATCGCGGTGATCTTGCTTTTTGCCCTGCTTCCTCCTCTCAGGGTCTGAACTGAAGTGAACAAAGCTGCCTTCAACCTTCACATCCCCGATGAGCCCCTCCTTTCCTGTTACTATGTCCTGTTAGTATGTGCACTCCAGCTGCTCTCTTACATACAACGAAACTCCCCCTCCCTGGCTTCTTAGCCTAAATGGCTTGTATCCCTCCATTGTAACATTCCAGTCGTGGAAGCCATCCCACCACATCTCCATGATCCCAACAAGATTACAGTCCTGCAACTGCACAGAGATCTATAATTTGTTATGTTTATTCCCCATGCCCTGTGCATGAATGTACAGGTGCTTGGGAGAGGCATCCCAGCATGCTGATTTCCCAGAAAGGCTTTTGGACCCTTCCTTGCTTACACACAAGCGCTGGAGGTGGCCCTCCTTCAGCCCCATTTTCTTAATTTTGTGATCTCTTTCTGTCGCATCACTTCAGGTTCTTTGCTCGTCAGATCTATCCATCACTCCCTCACAGGGCTGCTGGTAACTTTCTCCCTCCCCATCGCTGTTAGTTTAAAGCCCTCGTTACCAGGTCAGCCATCCTGCTGGCAAGGATACACAGAAAGGATCACAGAAAATACTCTGAGAGCTGGCTGCTGGTCAGTTCTGTGTAGCTTTGGAATTGTTTTTTCATTGAAGAGAAAGAATCTTGTTCACATGAAAGGGATGTACATGGACTCCAAAATCATTGGCACAAATACTGGAAAAGACATTACTTAAACATGTGCACATATTTCCATGTTATTTCCATGTCTATTAAAATAATACAATAATAGATCTAACATCTGATAGGTAAATATGAATATTTTTGTGTGTTTCCAGTCCTTAATGTATTATGGTTTTGTTTATTAATAGAATACTATTATAAAAGTTACTTGTTATTTTTTGGACCTTGTTCAATTTCTTTCTCCATACAGTAGCACACTTTAGTGTCTACGGTTGTATTTTATTGTTGCTACTTTGTCGCCAGCAGAAGCATCATGTAAACACTTTGGGAAGATGAAGATCTGCGCTCCACTCTTGCCAGGGAGAAGTATAGTCAGTCAGGGAGGCAGCAACAAAAAAAAATTATATGTCGTTAGGGACATTTTGCTAATCAAATGACAAAGAAAGCGTGCTGCCCATCTATGTAAAGCAGAAGGCAGGCTCCATCTCAGCATCTCAGCAGCAGTTTCGGAACTCTAGTTTCATATTCTAGTTGATATAACTATTCCATTGCATAATTTATCTTGCACACAATCCTTTCCTAGCTAATGGCAAATAGGGATCTGTGTGACATTCCTCATCTATATGTGTTAATGTGTACTAAGCCCTGATACTATAAGAAATTTCTAGCCCTTGCCTTCAGAGATTTTTTTTCAAAGGTGGAAATTAAATAATGACACTGTACGACCATTTTTCCAGGTGCTGCATTAATGTCATTCTCCAATACTTGACTAGCAGCCCCAGACAAGTGTCCAAAACCCACCGTACACAGTGTAATTGATCTCTTACAAGTACTTTGTTATTAGTTTTATTACTCCCATCCCCAAGGGGGAATGTCTTTGTGGGATAAATTTCATGCTAGAAATATGCTGACTCTCTGGACGCACAGGTTCTAGGCTGCATGACAGACTCAGACCTTCAGCTTTCTGTGGTCAATAGAGTAACCATCATGCACTTCATTCTGTGTCCAAGTAAGCACTAACATATAAAGGACAGGTATTGATACATTTTGTAGGATTGCTCGCTTGCTCATTGACATTTACTTTCTATCAAGGTTAGCGGTGCCCTGAAGAATCATAGAATCTTAGAATGGTTCAGGTTGGAAGGGACCTTAAAGATCATCTAGTTGCAACCAAAACCGTCTTCAAATTTGCCCACCAACACCCAGCTTTTTCTTTTTTGTTGTTGTTTAATCACTGTTCATAAATAGTTTACTCGCCATAGTAACAAAAATAAAAAGTGCATGTTTCGTCAAGCCTGCGGGTAAACGCACCTGCAGGACGCAGTGGCCACAGGGATGATTGCCAAAAGGCCTTGCTCCTCTCCGTCCAAGGTCAGGTTACAAATCTGGAGTAGCTCCATTTAGAGTAAAAGGCTTCCAGCAGTGCAAAAGGAAGATTAACCAGAACTTTTCTGGCTAAAAACACACCCTGAAAAATCACGTGCCTTGGCATAAAGGTTGCACCACAGTCCAAAATCCGTCAAGATGCAGCAACAATTTCAGGAATAAAGCTGCTCCCTCCCGCGTCGGAACTGCAAAGTGGAGTAAAATAAGTTCTGCACGTGGCGGCAAGTCATGAGCTGGCTGCTGGCTGCTAGATCCGATTAATTATTAATTACCTCAGCGGAGGGGACACCCGGTCTCTGGGCAAACGGGTACCGTGGGAACGGGCAGGGCTGAACCACAGGGGACACCAGCAAGCAGGGGGTGGTCGCGGGCCCGTGGCAGCGGCCCAGGCTCCGCTGCCTTTGTGCCCCTCCGCCCGGGCAGGGCCGTGACTGGCGGTCCCCGCGGCTCCCGGGGCGCCCCCTTGCCCGGGGCTGCGGGCGGCCGGGCGGCGACGGACTCCCGCGGCCAGGCGGTGGCGGCCGCGGGAGGAGGTCACTCGGGGTGACCGGGGGTGGATGGCGCCGCTCCCAGCCGCCTCCCGAGAGCGGGACAAGGGACAGAAGGGGAACGTCGGGCCTTTGGTGGCCCGGCCCGGCCGGGCTGGGCAGGGCAGGGCAGGGCAGGGCACGCAGGCTCCCCTCACGCCCTGCCGCTCTGCTTGGAGAGCCGGGAGAGGCACCGCTGCTCGTCCGTAGCCCTGCCGTGGCCTCCCCAGAGGCCCTCTGCCTCAGGGAGAGAAAGCACCCGGACCCTGGCCATACCTCTGCTATTTTTTTCCCCTGCGATTTGTTTTCTGAAAACTCCTATGTGGTATCAAAGTGGGAAAGGCGCACGTGTTATTATATAGCTGGTTATTGGATTTTTGCTTTGGGGAATGACTAGAAGAATAGCATTTTGACGTAAATTAAATAAAACTGCTAAAACATGACGTTTTTCAAGTGGATCCTCGTTCTTCCACTCTGTCCACTTTCATACTGTGTTTCTCAGTGTTACCAAAGCATTTAATTCCCTTTCTTTTCTTAATCTCAATTCAAAGTTATTTTACCAGGCACCTTGCAAAGGAAAGCTTTTATTGCAACCAAGTGAAACACCTTAATGTACCTTCTACCTAATTAATGTGCGGGAAACTCAGGCTCAAATTTTGCACACCTGGCTGCAGCCAAGTACAAAGTTCCCTGCTCTGGTCATCTCCCTCTGAGACCACTGATAGAGCTGCAGTGACATCGTGGCTCTCTTGCCATTTCATGGTATCCTCGATGAGCAGGAGGTCTTAAAAGAAAAAAAAAAAGATGGCAAATGCATGTGCGTGTATCTACACATAAGCCTCAGGCAACTGAGCTCAGTGCTGCACTCATGGCTTCTGTGACTCCTGAGAGCATGAAAGTATCTTTACTGGTGTGGACCAAAGGTCCATCTATCCAGTTTCTAAGACCAGACGTTGAGTTGATTCCCAGGAAAGAGTGAGAATAGGGCAACCATATAGGACACATCTCCTGACTGTTCTTCTGATCTCTGGATGGTTTTAGCTCAGGGGGTTTTCTGTAGCTGATGTGGTTTGGCTATTTAGCAGCTCTCAGTAGACCTATCTTCCAAGTACTTGTCCAATCTGCCCTTGAACCCATGCAACTCTTTTGCATGCAGAAGTCTCTAAGTCTGTGTTTATACTATAAAACTAAACAGCGCCAGTTCACAAGTACAAGCCATGTTCTGCAGGGCTCAATACTGTCAAACTGTTAGTAAGGGCTGTGGCAAAAGTTGACCATCATTCCCCCCAAACAAAGCCTGGGCGGTCTGAACCATCAGCACACAAAACGCTCGCTGGTCTACCTCCAGTCTGGGGCAGTAAAGCAGTTTTCCACTGGGACCATTCCTGAAAGTGTAATCCCAATGAGGCTCTGTGGTTGTGCGGTGGCCTGAAGGAGACATATTGGGCAGTCACAGAATCACAGAATGATAGGGGTTGGAAGGGACCTCTGGAGATCATCTAGTCCAACCCCTTGCCAACGCAGGGTCACCTAGAACAGGTTACACAGGAACGCGTCCAGGCGGGTTTTTAATGTCCTGTCCTGTTGCCAGGCACCACTGAAAAGAGCCTGGCCCCATCCTCCTGACACCCACCCTTTTAAGTATTTATAAGTGTTGATAAGGTCCCCCCTCAGCTGTCTTTTTTCCAGACTGAAGAGACCCAAGTCCCTCAGACTTTCTTCCTAAGAGAGGTGTTCCAGTCCCCTAATCATCTTGGTAGCTCTCTGCTGCACCCTCTCCAGCAGTTCCCTGTCCTTCTTGAACCGGGGAGCCCAGAACTGGACACAGTACTCCAGATGCGGCCTCAGCAGGGCAGAGTAGAGGGGGAGGATGACCTCCCTCGACCTGCTGGCCACACTCTTCTGGATGCACCCCAGGATGCCACTGGCCTTCTTGGCCACGAGGGCACATTGCTGGCTTATGGTCATCCTGTTGTCCACCAGGGCTCCCAAGTCTCTATCAGCTGAGCTGCTCTCCAGCAGGTCAGCCCCCAACCTGTGCTGGTGCATGGGGTTATTCCTCCCCAGGTGCAGCACCCTACACTTGCCCTTCTTGAATTTCATAAGGTTCCTCTCTGCCCAACTCTCCGCCTCTCCTGGTCTCTCTGTATGGCAGAACAGCCTTACATTGTGTCAGCCACCCCCCCCCAGCTTTGTGTCATCAGCAAACTTGCTGAGGGTGCACTCTATCCCCTCATCCAGGTCACTGATGAATATATTGAATAGTCTGGATGTGGCTACTCTGTTTTAGGGGATGGGAGAGGTTAGCACTGCAGATGTGAGTCATACTAGTTAGTCTCAAGGCCAGAGAATGGTTCCTGGCCTGTTTTACCTCTAGCACTAGTAAAGCTAAGAGACTGGCATCATCTGTTGAGCCACAAAGGTGCTGGGAAACTCTGTTGCCCTAGAGACAGGGGTAGGATATTTAGTTTTGAAAGAACACAGGTATTACAAGCATCCCAGGAGCTTTCACTTCATGTCAGAGCCCAGTTCTCTGGATTCTTTAAGGTAAATACGAATTGCTTATTTTCTCAATAACAAGTCCTTCCTGTTAAGTAGTGAAGTGAGACCATCACTGGCTGCAGTGGAAGGAAGGAGTGGAGCATCCTGTTCAGCCCTGTTGGTCCTTCTCTTTTTTGCCTTGCTTATTACTTAGCACCTCAGCTCCCAGCGATTCATGAGCCCCATAACTGCTGTATGGTTCCCCAAATAATGGTGTTACAGAAGCAGTCACTCAGTTTTGGTGTTGGGTTTTTTTGTTGTTTTATTAACTTATGTTAATAAAATAACGTAGGCCTACTTCATGCCTTGAGGTGGTTGAGACCACCACAGCACCTAGGCCTGGGTGATACAGGAAGGATCCTGTAGGAAGTTGGAATCCTTGTGGCACAGGGCAAGTACAACATATGGCAGCCGCTCTGCTCTACTAAACGGCCTTGTCTTTAACGTGAGATCACATCAAGAGTGAGAAAAAAACTCACTGTATGCATGCAGTGTTTGTTCAGTGTTATAATATGCCAACAAAGATGCCAGTCAGCTTTTTGCTACATAGATGTTTCTTAACTAAAACCTGAACTTTGTGGACCAGCAACTCATTCCCCGTATGGCTCCATGCTGCCATCAAATAATTTAGCTTTATGCCTGTCAAAGCAAGATTCTGCAAACAGAAGTTAGCCTATGACACTGTGCTAGTGTAAGAAGACAGTATTTTTGTTTAGTAGAAAAATTTCACACATCATGGCTGACACAGTTTTGTTAAGGAGAACCCATGATCTGGTCACAGCCATGCTGACAGAAGGCAGCTTTTGTCAATTCAGGTTAAGTCTTTGAGAGAGACAGTGTAATTACACTAGCAAAAAAATTCTGTGTGTTGGATTTTTTTTAATACATACATACATGCATATATATGGATTTTTATATATATATATATAAACCGAAGGTGCAGTTTAACACTGCAGCTCCTCTGGCAGCAAAGCCTCTTTATTAAATTCTTACCCCAGCACCCCAATTTGCTTCCCCCCACAGCTCATGTACCATAAGCAACCTCTTTAATTCTCTTCCTTCTGTTATTTGTAGGATGCCCATGGCAAGAACTGTCTCTTTTCTTATGTTTGTACATGTCTCTACACAATCAGGCTGCCTGGTTCTAGATCAGAAGTTTCTGTTGTTGTTACGGAAATAATAATGATAGCACTATTACAGTATCCTGTAACTAAGATGGGAAGATCAGGTTGATCAAAATACTCTATTTTTAAATCTCTCTCTTGCTAATATGGAAGTCATGGCAGACTCTTCTAAAAGTAACCCTACACTTAAGATTATACAATTTGTAAATAAAGGATTTGATGGTGCAAATTTTGGTGCAAGTACCACATCAAAGTAGTGTATAAACTCTGACCGTGGAGTGAATTGTCTTTTTCTAATGGTTTTTGTGGGCAGAAGCTCTGGAGCTCACGGTGGCAGCAACAATAAGGCACCAATTTTGCAAATGCCATTTTACATATCCTACTGAAAAGAATCCATGGACAAAGAAACTGTGATAGTTCCATCTTTATTACATTGATTACAAATAATCTGGCCTGAACAGTAAATGCTGGCTTTTCACTGTTTTATATTTGTGGAGTAGTAGTTACAAACATTATGTAGGTGATGAGTGTTACTGCCCAATTTCATCCGCACATATAGTTAGAAGTCCAAGGTTTTCTTCTTATCAAAATATTATCATTCTCTACAGAAATGCCACTTGCAGTCATATCCAAAGTCTAACAGCCATTATCAGATCCAAAATTTATGAAACAAGTATAATAATTCAGTATTTTGCCAGCTATTGATATGTTTAGGCAGCAGAGAGATTGTTTAAAATTGGATCTTACTTGGACAACTCAAGGTGAAAGATCCATATGTAACTTGGCCATAAAATTCTCCAGTCGCCTCAATTTATGACATATTATTCTGTCAATATCTAGTATAAACCCACTAACTTGCATGAATTTCAGAGCTGTGTAGGTTTGATCTGAAATCTTTTCTAGATATCATTCTGTATTTAGAAACCTTGATGTGCAGCCACGGGCTTAAAAAATTATCCATTTTCATTGGCTAAGTAGAAAAGGGAAAGACACAGCTTAGCCCTAACCTAGCGAAGTGTGATTGCCCATCAGTAATTGATAAAAGGCAGCTGAACTCCTATGGAGAACCCTTAAAAATACCCTGACTCTAGAAAAAAAGAAGCTTGCTGTCTTTAAGACATCAAAATCAGTCACTTCTGAGTAGCTGATTGTTTGGTAGAAGGGACAGATTGATTTGCGGGTTAGGAATTTTTTGGCTGGCTGACGATTTTTACTTTTGAGACACGTCTTTTACTATTTTGGATTTTTATGTTGACTCTTGAAAAGAAGCCGAAAAGACAATTTTGAACGAGCCCGTCCTTCCATTGACCTCTGTGGCCTTTATTCACTGTACCAAGAGCGTTTCCCCTAGCTGCCTCTGGTACTTCGCTGTCATTTCTGTGGCGTTCGGGCTGCTTCTTCCTTTTCTGAGCGCATACACAACCCTACTCCAGCAATGCCCAACCCCTGTGTTTGTGTTCAGCTCCCAGAGAAATCCCTCCACCCACACAGTTAAGCATCTGACCAGCCACGCATGTGGCCTGTGTTTTGGGCGGTGGCTCCCTATTGCTTCAACAGTTTCGTTGAATAGGGACATTTAACTACTCTTAATGTGTACCCCGATGAAGGGTTAACCGCTACACTCAGCAGCTTCAGCGACATTTCATTCAGCGTTAGCAGTATTTTCCATTGCGAGTAATGCAAGGATTATTTGCTTTCTTATGCTTCAGCTTGTTGTTGGTCTTTTAGAACAATAGAATTAAATGATACACAAGCTTTAAACCAGCTCCCATTTCCTTGGAGTACTATAAGCCTCTCTCTATCCTGTACTGAACTATGGCAGTCTACGAACAGCGTTTATGGGATCTGATCTTTGCTATTTAAAGGTGTATCTTATTTAGATGCCTGTAATACAATAAATTAAAGTAGGGACAGTTACCATAGCAATCCGCATTACAGTATATCATAATAGCGTAAGAGGTATTGCACCATATGGAAATAATAATGTGTCCAGAAGACATAAAATATTGCCTTCATCTTACTACTACTAGCATATTTTTAATGCACGGTTGAAAATCATGGTGCTGTTGCTTTTGAAAGTGCAAAATTCACAGTTTAACAAATTCATTCCAAATGTAGATTTCTTCTAAGAACTTTGTGTTTTTATATCGTCTGTTATTGCCACATCTTGCAGATCCCACAACATAGGACAGCAGATGACTTAGTTCAAATGATTCTCCATTGTTTTTAATATTTTTAACATCCCAAAGGGGGGGGAGGGTATTTATATGTTTAATAATTTCCAGATTTTTGAGTTGCTAGTGTGTTCAGTTGTCTGGAAAAAAATCTGATGGCTATTATTCATCTTTTTCAGTCGAAGATGATTTTGGACCTCTGGTTGGATTATTAAAGCAAAACTGCTCAGTTTTGTTTAGGCGTATTTTTACTTTTTGCTTATATCTAATTGAAAATAATGAAAAAGATAGTTTTTAAAAGCATTCCATTGACTTCCTTCTTTTGGTCACACATACGGATGTGGGAATGACCGTATGACCCACATTTTCTGACAGTAAGTTTAATATAGTTATGTATGTCTATATCTGCATGCATTTATCCATATAGCTATTTTTAATTATATTTAATTATTATTTTATTATATATAATAACATGCTATTTCTATAATAATAAATATTTTGGGGGTCAGGTCCTTAGATTAATATAGAGGTTGCCTAGCTTAGAAAGTATGACCTAGTGTCTCCCTAAAGTGGCTTTAAATTAATCCAGTCTCATCTGAGCAAATTCTTAGTGTAGACTGTTGCAAGGCAATTCAGTCCTTAAGCAGATTTAATTTAAAATACTAAATAACAAAAACGTCAATAGTAAAGAAGAAAAATAGTCATGAACTGCATTCAAATAAGATGATTTTTTGCAGTCCTAAGAACATAAAGGAGCAATGAAGATTTTACAGGAGAGTATATGCTGAATGAAACTGACGGTATTAGTGTCTTATGTTGATATGTGTTATCAACAGCAAGGCTGCAGTAGGCTTTTTCTTGAACTTATTGTTCTCAGTGTTTGAGGTTTGAGAAGTTCTGATGCAGCCTCATCTGTCAGTAGGCCAATTATCATTTGTATCAATTATAAAATGCTGCTATGGCTTATTCCTTTCAAAACCACATTGGGCATGTATTTTTTATTCAAATGAATAGGGGTAAAATATGCAGTTGTATTTGTAGTCCATGGAAGAAAGTGACTATAATTGTCATTCTGGTGTTTTCCTTAAAGAGGCATTTAATTTAAGGCAATTAATTAGATTGGTTAAACTGAAGAATAAATTTTTAATGGGAACATGAAAAGAGACAGCCCTTATTTTTGGCTCCTGTCTGGAAAAACAAAAACTCTTGCTAGGAAGTTTGGTTGTGGATGGGCCCAGAAAGCTCAGGAAGCATCACATGCCAACATGTAATAATAATGCCTAGTGTCCTTTACACTCTCCAGCTAGTGAAGTGAGAAATGTATTCATTCTTTTAATCTCCTTGTGAAGTGTTATTTTCCCAAATTTACTGCTAAGTGAGCTCTGATACACAGGGCTTCATTCTCTTTCCCCTCCTGCCTACTTTTCACCGTTCTAGCTCCATTCTTAATTCTTAGCAATGTTATAAAAGGACAATTAAACCAGTGAGAGCACAAGGTGAAATGGATTCCACAAGTTACGTAACTGCCATAGTGTGCTTTCCTAAAACTAACTCCCTGTGAGAGATTATTTTGTTTAACCAAGAGCTAGTAGTGTTTCATTTGTAGAGACATGCTCCACCATGACTTCTCTTCAGAATCATTTAGGTTGGAAAAGACTACCAAGTTCACTAATAAACCACGTCCCTAAGCACCACATCTACACATCTTTTAAATACGTCCAGGGATGGTGGCTTAACCACTTCCCTGGGCATCCTGTTCCAATGTTTGATAACCCTTTCAGTGAAGAAATTTTTCCTAATATCCAATCTAAACCTCCCCTGGCACAACTTGAGGCCGTTTGCTCTCATCCTAAATATCAGCAGGTGAGCCTCGAGTGCCTGCATTTTCAAGTTACTTTAAATATAATGTTCAATAATACACAGACCACAGTCATTTTCCTCTAATAAACAACAGAAAATTTCCAAGGGATTGTGCCGTAACTCGAGATGCCTATGAAAATCCACAGGAACAAGTAGTTTGTTGCAGTGCTATCAGATCAGTAAATTGAAGCAGTGAGTACAGAAACTCCTATTTCTGCACTGGGCGCAATTCGGGGCTGTATTTTGGACTAGTCCACTACACCTAATGTCTCTTTATGCACATGGATCGAAGGGCCACTTGTTAGTTCAGACCCAAATGCCCCCACAACATCAAGAATATTGCCAATTACTTCAGCAGCAGGAACAAGATTTGATTTAGCCCCCTTGTTTTTTGGTCACACCCGCATATATAACAAGGAGATGTACAAATCTTTCCAGCATCACTTGTGACATTTATCCTTCTGAGAAACTACTGTACATAGAAGCAGAATGTTTGTTTTTATGCTGTGATTTGACTTTCCAGATTCTCCTAAGAACTGTCAAGAGTTTGTGGCTCAGAGCCAAAACCAAGACATATAACACTCTTGTGAATTGCAGGGATAGGCCTTGTGAAAGGATAACTATGCTGAAATTTGGAACCAGCCTATTTACAATCTCTTTTTAAAAATCATGATAATTTTCTGACCAACCCTCAGGGAGATGGAATTTTGAAAAACAGAACAACAAGAAGCATCAGACAGCATGGGATACTAAGCATGCATCATCAAATACGTCATATGTATTGCTGTTGTCTTTCTAGGTATGGCTTCCCAGACCGGAGAATGTGACTACATTTAAAAAAAAAAAAAAAGAAAAGTGTTTTTCTGTAGAAAAGTGTTTTTCTGTAGAAAAGTGTTTTTCTGTTGTGTTCCTGGGAAATTCTTCCTTTCAGTCTGCAGCAGATCTGAGGATCCCTTTCTGCGGTTTCCACATCCAGTGGCCAAATTCATGCACGAAGCTATACTCCGGCTAAAGACTCTGACTAACGGCTCCTAAAAGGACAGAAATTCCTCTTATATTTGATGGATTTAAGATCGGATTGCTCATAGTGATACTACAGCATTGTTCCAGTCTGCTGTCATCAAGAGATATTTCACTGCTGGGGAGGCATTCAAATTTTCCAGCAAGGATTAAACTCAGCCGTGCCTTGATTTTATTATTTCTGTCCTGCTTTGGGAAAAGGCTGAGATGCCCACTGACAACATATTTACAATCAACAAAGCATCTATCAAACAAAACTCGCTTGTGAAACAAGCAGTTAATCACCTCTTATCCATAAGACTTTCTCTTACATTTTTAAGCGTTTACGCTAATCCTAAGTATAGCAAACTTATTTTTTCCTACAGGAAGGTACAATTTTTGTACCCTGATTTTTCTCCTTTATAATACTGTGCGTGGTCCTGCACTACTCGTGTTGCATGCCACTGCGGCAAAAATAGGTTTCAGACTGAAAACCCAACAGGCCTGTTAGGCATATATTGTGCAATAAGCACTATGAAGTGCTTAATGCTTCAGAATCTACAAGCTAGTATTCTGTATTGAAAGCTATATGGAAAGTATGTCCTACATGTCCAAGAGAACAATACTGTTTCTGAAGTCTTCTTAAAAATATGGGCCTACATCCAAAAAAAAAAAAAAAAAAAAAAAAAAGAGACCATTGATTTGGAATTGATACTCGAGACATTTTAAAAGGGGTCTGCTGATCAGAAATTACTTATTACTTGGTCTCTGGCAGCATTCTTACGGTGGACATCAAAATTATTTAATTAATTAGTAGAGGTACTCAAAATTATAAATTGCTTATAAAATGGAAAGTATGAACGCTGCTATCTTCCAAGATTAAAATCCTAGTCAAAGAAATGCAATAGGTGAGTAAACTGAAGTAAAGTGGGAACTGATGGTAATTAATATGAGTGTTTTTTCCTGATATTATTTGCATACCTGAGTTACTGGTAAAAATTATGTGTATAATAATTGATTATTATAAGATCACAGCTTATCACTTCTGTAGGCATTAGCACATGGAGGGTTGAGATACATAACAGCAGACATTCATATAGACCGGAGATCTGCCCAGTGTGATCAACAGAAGAAAGGACTTTTAACTCCTGTGAGACCAAAGAGGCTTTGGGTATCCCATGCTGCCCAACCTTGGATTAAGATGCATAGTCTGGTATCCTAGATAAAGCAGAACAAAAAAAGTAGAGTTGCAAAGAGAGAAGTTGTGACAAATATTGCCAATTCACAATCAGTAGTTCGATGGCTAGGGCAATATATAGAAAATTAGTGTCCAGCTAATTTCCAACCGGCTGGAAATGTTTGAGACTTGTGTGATTTTAACTTGGGTAATTAAGAAAATTGACTTAAAACTATCTGTCTTCTTTTGCACACAGATTGTCCCAGAAAACTTCATGCTTTTGGTAAGGGGAAACTTCTCCACAGAACTCGCAGCATATGCTTTTAGCTCTAACACCAGCCTGTGACAGACAATTTTACAAGTTGGTGGTTTTTTTGCTCAACTTATATCCTGCAAAGCTTTTAAGAGTGTCTTTTCTTTGTGATGTTTTCTGAAGGCCACATGGTAACAAGGCATCTATATTTGGAGGCATTAGAATTACTGCCTTTTTTCTATAATATATGTAATATAGGTGATAAATTATAAATATAGTGAGATATTATTGTACTGTAACATTGTGTCATGAAGGGATGGGATTGGTGAATAAAGAATCAGCTCATGCTAAATTAATTTATCACATATTTTCTTATAGCTTTTGTCTTCTGACCCTGATTGTATGTAAATGCACCTTAACATAAGGAAAGTTCGCGTCCCACTAATTTATAGAATGACCTAAAACTTAATGTATTCATTTGAAATCGAATACACATAAAGGTCAGTTCTCCATGAACTCCAGTAATCCAAAATAATGTATCTTTCCACTTCAACATCTCACAGAGATTTTAAGGTAGGATATGATTTTTTTTTTATTATGGTGGGTTTTTTTACTTGTGGACAGAAGTTCAAGTGTGCCAGTAAATCTAGCTCCAGCAGGCTGTACACTTTTGAAACAGCAGGATTTCTCTCTTGACCACTTGTGACACCTGCATTTTGGAACTTGCATAGTACCAAGATTGCTGGCTGCAGTGTGAGTGTGAAGAACATCTGGTCCAGCAGCAATCTTTCCTGTTCTCATGAAGAAGTCCTGAGAGCTAAACGTTTTTCTTTGTTTCCTCCTGCCTCTAATGCCTCTTAAATTCCGTAAGATTTTTATTGCCATGACACACTATATAATGTCTAACGAGTATATAAAAGAGATGAACACCTCTCTGGATAAGAGCTTTGTAATAGGAAACCTATCAGCTATCCTCCCTTCTTCTATTATGGTCAACAAGACGTGTCAGTGAGTAAAGTGAAGTGTTTGGTAACTGTTTCTCTAATACTGCCAATATATGTCCTTTCATTATGTATGCCTTTGGTAGCAAAGAAAGGGACAAATCCTGAAAAGTCTTTGCTAGTGCATAAAATGTCTCAATTCAGTTGACTTCCCAACAAATGAGTTGTTATTTCTCCTTTTGTTTCCTAATTTTATCTGCTTCCCAATTAAGTTGTCGTTTGTTCTGTCACACTGAATTCAGGTTGCCATCTTCAGACAAGCAGCACAGGGTGGCATTTGTGAGGAATCCAGTACAGTTTTCCACTTCGTAAGCCTGCACTCTTGGCTTAAGAGGGGGCACTGGAAAATGCCCGAGATGTTCATGTCTAGCCCCAAACCAGGAGCAGGTCTGCAGGAAACTTTTATTAAACTGTATTTTTACAGACAGGTGACAAATAATGCTGAGATCTTAATCCTCGCCTTTGTGAAAACACTGATGTAGAAAGTATCGTTTAAATTAAGTTTAAAGTACATATTATATCAACTGACTTCATTGTAAATCTGAGCGTTCTTCCTCTGAAAAACAAGAACATATTGAGGAAATCCTACTTTCTGCTGACTTCAGAAGTTTGTTGTACATAAAACTCCAAAGTCTGCAAAAAAGAGAGCAAAGAAGGCCAAAATTAAAGGATGCTTTGCAAATGTGTATTTAGCCCGCAACCCAAGATAAGCTATCTCTAGATTTCTGTGAAGGTTTTTTTTTTTCGGTCTGAAAAAGAATTGCAAAATTACACAAGTTTTAAAACGGCATTATATAGGGAAGCTCATGTTCTTGAGAGAAATTTTGGGTAGTACAACCATAGGCAGTACAATGGGACTACACTAAAAAGTCTGGATTGCTCCAAAATGTAATGTGACCATGCAGCAGAAAGTAGAGCTACTTCAACCACAACTCTAGTTGCCATGTCTTGTTCCTGTAGCAAACACACACACACCAGTAAACAAGTACACAAACGGTGTGAGTTCAGCTAATGCACCAGAGAGAGAGAGATGAATATAAAGGAGGGAGGAGGATAAAGTGCAGACCTTTTGTGCTTCCAGAAATTACTCTTGCACTCCCTAGAGCAATGGGAGGAGGATGCAAGATTCTCTGAAGCACAGTGCCTTTCAGTTGTTCCTCTTCTGCTCTCCATCTTCTAGCACTGACTCTAGAGGTTCAGGATAAGCCCTACATGACTTTTGTCTCCCTCTTTCTCTCAGTCAAAGTGAATAAACAGGAAAAAGATTGCAAAGCCTCTAGAATAAACAGTAAATGTAAATGTGGAAGTTCAGATTTGGTACAGTTTTATAAGCACTGCTACTTTGCATATTTAACCCTTGGCCTTGTCAACATAGAAGAGTTCCTTCAATATTACTAAGGTTTGGTCTGTAAATGTAATTCAGCTGTCAGCTATAGGTGTGTGTTGGGATTTTTCATTTTTTTCCTTTATAAATTTCTTTTCTTCATAAATTTCATATCTGGCTTTCCAGATACATTGGTATCCATCTTCTGATTCCCAAACAGGGCTTTGAACCAAATTCTGTCATTTATATAAGTTCATTGTAATGCAGTGCCCATTGGTTAACACAGTGCAAACAGATAATTGTTTAGCAAAAGCTGTTAGGACCACATGATCTTTGACACCTCCCTGGCTTTCTACTCACTTTCTGCAAAGGTGATTGAGCCACATCTTAGACGGTTAATTTTCCACTTAGAGTGCTTTTTGTTCAAAAAAGGCTTTTTGATGTTGCATTAACCTTGGTTTATGCTATTTAAAAATATATGCTAAGTTCACCAGCTGTGTATTTAAAAAGAAAAAAAAAAGCGGTCCATTTTTATTTGGTGACATCGCAAATATCTCCTTGTATTAACAGGACTTCAAAACGGTGCACCAAAAAGTTTCTGGAACGTTATAAAAGGAAGAAGAGAAAGGAAAAAAATGTCTTTCTGATGGTGGGAATCGAATTTCAGCTTGATAAAAATGTTTGTGCCGCAGTTTGAAATACAAGTTACACTAGTATTAGTGCGTAAGTCAGAGGTTAAGTGTAAGTGTGTAAGACTTTTAGGACAAGAGTTATCGGGGCTCATTGAGAGGGCTTTAAACTAGATCTGAAGGGGGGTGGGGATGGTACTGGGCTTGCTGGTGAGGTGCCAGGGTGTAGTTGCTCAGCGCTCGTGGGCCAGTGTGCCAGTATTTCTGAAAGCCAGAAGGCACACCACATCTCAAGGGTCAAAACTACACACACAACTCCCTCTCTGAAATGCTTATACACCAATGCACGCAGCATGGGGAATAAGCAGGAAGAGCTGGAGGTCTGTGTGCGGTTGCGGGGCCATGATCTCATTGCAATTACTGAGACGTGGTGGGACAACTCGCATGACTGGAATGCTGTCATGGATGGCTATGTCCTTTTCAGGAAAGACAGACCAGCGAGGCGTGGTGGTGGAATTGCACTCTATGTGAGAGAGCATTTGGAATGCATCGAGCTCTCACTAGGGGCGGATGAAGAGCGGGTTGAGAGCTTATGGGTGAGGATTAAGGGACAGGCAAATATGAGGGACACTGTTGTGGGTGTTTATTACAGGCCACCTGATCAGGATGGGGAGACTGATGAGGCTTTCTACAGACAACTGAAGGTAGCCTCGCAAGCGCAGGCCTTGGTTCTCATGGGGGACTTCAATCACCCCGATATCTGCTGGGAAGACCACACAGCCAGGCATGCACAGTCCAGGAGGCTCCTCCAGTGCATTGATGACAACTTTTTGACACAGGTGGTACAGGAGCCAACAAGGAGAGGAGCACTCCTGGACCTGGTACTGACAAACACAGAGGGATTGGTGGAGGACATTAAGGTTGGGGGCACCCTAGGTTGTAGTGATCATGAAATGATTGAGTTCAGGATCATGGGTACTATCCACAAAACAACAACAAGAAGTAAAATTACAACCTTGGATTTCAGGAGGGCTAACTTCGACCTCTTTAAGAAACTGCTTGGAGAGATCCCGTGGGCTAGGGCTCTGGAAGGCAAAGGGGCTCAAGAAAGCTGGTTGATATTCAAAGACCACTTCCTCCAAGCTCAGGATCGGTGCATCCCTAAGAGAAAGAAATCGGCCAAGGGACGCAGGAGACCTGCATGGTTGAGCAGGGAGCTTCAGAAAAAGCTCAAGTGGAAGAAGGAAGTTTATAATAAGTGGAAGAAGGGACTGACCCCTTGGGAGGATTACAAGAATGCCACCAGAGCGTGCAGGGATGAAACAAGGAAAGCCAAGGCCGCCTTGGAATTAGACCTGGCTAGGGACATCAAGCAAAACAAAAAGAGCTTCTACAAGTATATTGGAAGCAAAAGGAAGACCAGGGAAGTTGTAGGCCCACTGCTGAATGAGGCAGGAGTCATGGTGACGGAGGATGTGGAGAAGGCAGAGTTACTGAATGCCTTCTTTGCTTCGGTCTTTTCTGCTCGGCCCAGCCCTCAGGAGTCCCAGGCATTGAATAAAGTAACAGGGAAAGAAGACGACTTCCCTTGGGTTGAGGAGGAGCGAGTGAGGGACCAATTAGATCATCTAGATATTCACAAGTCCATGGGCCCTGATGGGATGCACCCGAGAGTGCTGAGGGAGCTGGCGGAAGTCATTGCTGGGCCGCTCTCCATCATCTTTGAAAAGTCCTGGAGAACAGGCGAGGTGCCTGCGGACTGGAGGAAAGCCAATGTCACTCCAGTCTTCAAGAAAGGCAAGAAGGAGGAGCCGGGGAACTACAGGCCGGTCAGCCTCACCTCCATCCCTGGAAAGATGATGGAACAGCTCGTTCTGGGTGTCATCTCAAGGCGCGTGGAGGAAAGGAAAGCTATCAGAAGTACTCAGCATGGATTCACCAGGGGGAAATCATGTCTGACTAACCTGATAGCCTTCTACGATGGCATGACTAGATGGATAGATGAGGGGAGGGCGGTAGATGTGGTCTACCTTGACTTAAGCAAGGCGTTTGACACGGTCTCCCACAGCATCCTCATAGGGAAGCTTAGGAAGTGTGGGTTAGATGAATGGACAGTGGGGTGGATAGAAAACTGGTTGAAAGATAGAGCTCAGAGGGTTGTGATTAGGGGCACAGAGTCTAGTTGGAGACCAGTGACGAGTGGTGTTCCCCAGGGGTCAGTACTGGGTCCAGTCCTGTTCAACATATTCATCAATGACCTGGATGAGGGGATAGAGTGCACCCTCAGCAAGTTTGCTGATGACACCAAGCTGGGTGGGGTGGCTGACACACCGGAAGGCTGTGCCGCCATACAGAGAGACCTGGACAGGTTGGAGATCTGGGCAGAGAGAAACCTTATGAAGTTCAACAAGGGCAAGTGTAGGGTGCTGCACCTGGGGAGGAACAACCCCATGCACCAGTACAGGTTGGGTGCTGACCTGCTGGAGAGCAGCTCTGTGGAAAGAGACCTGGGAGTCCTGGTGGACAACAGGATGACCATGAGTCAGCAATGTGCCCTTGTGGCCAAGAAGGCCAATGGCATCCTGGGGTGCATCAAGAGGAGCGTGGCCAGCAGGTCAAGGGAGGTCATCCTCCCCCTCTACTCTGCCTTGGTGAGACCGCACCTGGAGTACTGTGTCCAGTTCTGGGCTCCCCGGTTCAAGAGGGACAGGGAACTGCTGGAAAGGGTGCAGCGGAGGGCTACGAGGATGATTAGGGGACTGGAACACCTCTCTTATGAGGAAAGGCTGAGGGATTTGGGTCTCTTCAGTCTGGAAAAAAGACGTCTGAGGGGTGACCTTATCAACGCTTATAAATACTTAAAGGGTGGGTGTCAGGACGATGGGGCGAGGCTCTTTTCAGTGGTGCCCGGGGACAGGACAAGAGGCAATGGGCACAAACTGGAACATAGGAAGTTCCACCTAAACATGAGGAGGAACTTCTTTACCCTGAGGGTGGCAGAGCACTGGAACAGGCTGCCCAGAGAGGTGGTGGAGTCTCCATCTCTGGAGACATTCAAAACCCACCTGGACGTGTTCCTGTGTAACCTGCTCTAGGTGACCCTGCTCTGGCAGGGGGGTTGGACTAGATGATCTCCAGAGGTCCCTTCCAACCCTATGATTCTATGATTCTATGATTCTATGATTCTATGACTGTGGTGAAGGAAAAGGGTTACTCTCATTCCTTCCGTCCCCTAATTCCCTTTGCCTCATTTTACTTATCTTCTCTCAGCATTTCCTCTGCATTATTGTTTCAGTTTTGAAAGCAGCATGCTGAAAAGATGCCTGTATACATACAGTGTACAGTGCTACCCTACTGCTAAAGCAGAAAGGAAGAAGGCCACCTCTTTCTGCTAGACCTGAGTTCTCCTGATACACGCTGCCAGACAATCCCAAGGATTTTCAGACTTCTTCATCTACAAACAGTTATTAAAACCAAAGTAAAATAAAAAGGTAACAGCAAGCTTTCCTATAATAGTCTAAAAAAAAACCCCAAACAACAAACAACCAATAACAACAAAAAAAACCAAAACGGCCCCCAACCCTGAAACCAAACATGCAATATGTTTCCCCTTTGTAGGTGGGCTCGCTCAGATTTATTGAATCTAATTCAATCCTGGACAACCTGCGACCTCTTTTGGTCAATTAACAAAATGAGCAAGAGGACAAAAGAATGCTGAAAAGACTTGGTGCAATCACCCATTGGGGCATTAAGCGAGGCTGATCTCTATTCCAGCACATCTTTTTAATTTAATTGCCCAAGGAAAAGTCTCTGTCTACTCTTACGACGTATTTTTTGCACATAAAATCAGATACTTTTTATCCTGCTATGTACAATGCCCCTTCCAAGATAGTATCTGAAAGGCATCATTACTGAATAAAGTACAGAGAAAACAAACTGAACAGTTGATTCCAATTATCTAAAAAGATCTGATTTGTAAAAAGTGCACTTCTTGAGATTCGCAGCAGCATGGCCAGTACCTTGAGCAATAATGTACATACTCCCCTCTTCCACTTGAAATCAGACATGTGAACAGCTGATGAATTACTGGAAGGTGAGCTTCAGTGTTAATGATGAAGAAGCTGAAAACAGAGCAGTAGTCTGGCTCTTATCATTCCCAAGGCAGAATATATTTGTATAAACCAGTATCCGTGAGCATTATTGGTTTTATTTTGCATGAGGCAGAACACCATCTATATGGCTGAAACACCGTATATATGTCTATGTACACACATCTCACTATCCCCTTCCGCATCAGCTCACAGGAGAGCTTCAGAAAGGAATGGTCACAAATTTTGGCATTTCCAATTAGGATTTTCTCCATCGCAGTTAAGCCAAGTTAACAGAGGGAGTGAAATAAGCCAAGCAGAAACGGGGCGGAATTTGCAGTGGCTACAAACAGAACACAAGCCCATGCACTGTGCAAAATTGATGTAGGGTTTCACTGTGAAGTTGGGTTTTGGGTGGGTTTTTTTGGTAGGTTGTTTGTTTGTTTGTTTGTTTTCTAGATTTGTGAGGATGTTGCAAGGGAAACCATTTGTCTTATAGATGGAGGGAAAAGTTTTAAGAGTTCAGAAAACACTTAACAAAGAGAGTTAGGGGAGGCACACCGACGAGGCTGGGGCACCACACGGACCAAGTGCTGTGTCAGAGAGCAACATCTGTGCAAAGCGTGTGTGCGTGTGTGTGTGTGCGCGCATTCCCTCCGTCTCTTCCTAGGAAACGCAGCTGTCATGTGAGCTGTAAGCCGGACCCAAGGTATGCCCTGAACCAGCGTGCGTGCGTGCGGGTGCGTGTGTGCGGGTGCGTGTGTGCGCAAAGGCACGCCTCCTCCATAGCCGGGGCCATCCATCAGACGCAAAGCAGACAGGATTGTAGACAGGACTCCAAAAAAGGGCACTCTCCGCGAGCTTTGATGGTGTCTCCTCTCCCGGTGCCAAGGAAACACACGCGGCCACACACGCACGCAGCGCTTTTTCTTGAAACAAAAGGCACACGACGTGCCCCTCCGCCCAGAGCCCTGCCCCTTACAGCTGATTTCTAAGAACTGCCCATAAACCCCCGGCACCACCGCCCCCGTCCCCCCGTCCCGCCCCCCGCCCCACGCACCGCCCTCCCAGCCCTCCGTGACCGAAACATGGGTTTGGCGGGGGCCGGCGCTCCCCGCCGCGCCGCGCCGCTCGTTATTCATGGCGCGGGGCGGGCCGGCGGCCGCGGTCCTATATAGGACGGGCCGGGCGGCACAAGGGGACAGATGGGCGCAGAGTGGCGGTGAGCGGAGGCGGCAAAGAGAATAAAAAGACGGGAACCTTGCTTTCTTCATTTATTTCCCCCCCTCCCTCTGTTTCCCCCCCCCCTCACCTCCGCTCGTTCTCCTTCTTTCTTTTCTGAAGCGTTTTTTGGACCAAGTTTTCTTCAGATCGTCTGGGCTTGGCTTTTTTAAAATTTTTATTTTCATTTTTACTTTTACAAGGCGTTTTATTTTGTAATTTATTTTTTTCCTGAGTGTTGTGGCAAAAACCCGAAAGTGTCAAGCCAAGTGATTCAGGCGCTCTGCAGGGAGGAGGGGGGGTAAAAAGAAGGAAAAAGTTGCCTTTGTTGCTGGCGAGCTCTCACTACCTTTATGTGACTGGGGGCAGGCGGCTGAAGAGAGGGTCGGCGTGTCTGCGCCGGCGGCGCCGCTCTCCTGCTTCCCCGCGCTGGTGGGGTTACGAGCGGCTGGAAGCTCCTGTCCCCGCAGCCCCCGTCGGAGGCGGCGCGGGCTGTGCGTGCCGGCGCCGGGCTCTGCCCGTCCCGCTCCCCGCCCGGGGGTGCGCGGGGGCGCCTCCCGGCGGCCCCCCTCCGCCGGTTGCCATGGTGCCGCGGCCCGGCGTGCTGTGGGCAGTGGCGGCGGCGGCGCTGGCGCTGCTGGTCCGGCGGGCGGCGGCGGCGGCGGCGTTGGCGGGGCCAGTGGTCCGCTGCGAGCCCTGCGACGCGCGGGCGCTGCAGCAGTGCAAGCCCCTGCAGCCCGACTGCGCCGAGCGGGTGCGGGAGCCGGGCTGCGGCTGCTGCCTCACCTGCGCCCTGCGCCCGGGGCAGCACTGCGGCATCTACACCGAGCGCTGCGGCGCCGGCCTCAGCTGCCAGCCGCGGCGGGAGGAGGCGCGGCCGCTGCAGGCGCTGCTGGAGGGCCGCGGCCTCTGCACCAACGCTACGGCGGGCGGCAAGCTGCGGGCCTTCCTGCTGCCGGGACCGAACGCTGCAGGTAAGGGGGCTGCGCCTCGGGGCAGGGGGCGAAGAAGCGCGAAGAGGTGGCATGCATGCGCGGCTCTTTTCTCGTTCGCTGCTTCCTTGCCTTTTTATTTTAATTTTTTTTTTTAAAAAAAGTTAAAACGTAAGTTGCACGCAGCAGGAGGAGGGGGCGGCGCGGGCAGGCAGGCAGGCAGACCGACCGACCGACCGACCGACCGACCGACCGACCGACCGACCGACCGACCGACCGACCGACCGACCGACCGACCGACCGACCGACCGACCGACCGACCTGTTCCTGCGGAGAAGCCTCTCGCTCGCTGCCCGGCGCTGCCCGCCGGCTGCCGGCCCGCGGGGGGGCTTCTCGGGCAGCGGCGTAGCCGAGGCTGGGGGGTCGTTTTGAAAGAGGGGTGCTGTTACCGAAGGAAAGGAAGATTTACCCGTTATACCTTATTTATGTATATATTTGTTTTCTTCAACGCCGGTGCTAAGAAGTAGCTTCCCGCAAGAGGCAGAGTAGCTGTTTTTTACAAAATTTCGGGGGGGGGGGGGGGGGGGAAGGGATCGCGTGTTGCTCCTGCGGGTGCGTGGGGCTGCCAGGCTGCAGAGCCTGGATGGGAGGGAGGGTGAAATCCTCGCGATTTGTCCCCAGTGTTCCTGGAAAGAGGGTTCGAGAAAACTGGAGAGTGTGGGCTAACTTCTGCGCTGCAGCGTGGCTAAGTCAGGGGAATGCTAAGCACAGAGAAAAAGAAGAAAAAAAAAAGGGGGAGTTAAATATGCCCCTGGCCCGGGAAGGGTGGTGACTCAGAACAAAGCGTTTGCAGAGCACTATTTAAGAGGGTTTTTGCCTGCACTGCAAATAAATCTTTGGTCAAACGAAGCTTTCCCGTACCTCTTACATGTCTTGTAAATGAGACATTCACAGAGCAGGTTTTGTTTTGTTTGAAGAGGAAGGGACGGTTGGAAAAAGTTCCCGTTAGCATGCACTGTTGGAAACTTAAGACAGGGAAACTTGGGATTCAGATCAAGAAAGCAGAGGCCCTGCGTGCAAACATTTCATTAAACTGTTTGCTAACCAACAGCGAGTATGTTAACATTTATTTAATGGAAAACTGTGTCAAAAGGCTTTCCACTGTTTGCATTTTTAAAAAGCCAGGAGTTTTCAGCTAGGTTGCAGGGACTCTGGCTGGCCTCTCCTTAGCTGAGGAAGTGGCACCAGTGCGCCAGTTAACTATGGGAGTAGGAGATGCCTTATTATAATTACTTGTGTTCTGCTCCCAAGCTGTGACAATTTGAATGAGGGAGAGTTCGGAGGTACTCACGGAAGTTTTAAATCTCATTGGAACATGGAGCGGCTTCCATCATCACGTGAACCTGGCTCTGCGTATTAATCCTTGACATGAATTGGAAATGAGGGGCGTCTCTGCATACTTGGGAGTTGGTGCTGGGTAATGCAGGGGTAGTGTTTTAAATCGTGACTGTTAGATAAGGAGAAAGGGGAAGACAGAGCTGCACTTTGCTGAAAATCTTTCCATTTTCGGCCTAAACAATCAAAATGCTGTGTTCTGTTTCTACATTCTTGTCTGAGGGAGAACTCAGATTTTTAAGTTGGTAGGAGCTTTGATTCTTTAAAAAGGGCAAAGTAGGACCCTTACAATTCACATTCAAGGAGTGAAGGTTGCAAACCTGGGGTGCAAGAAGGAAGAAGTACACTGAACCTGTGTGACACGTAGTGTCCCCCCCCCTCACGGGGACTGCTCCACTTTCAGCTTTAAATTCAACACTCCCTGGTACACACTCTCCCTGAGTAGGATCACATCATCTCCCTTACAGCTAGGTCCTGCGTCATGTGCTACACTTTTGATCATTCCTAGTTTACAGAAATTGCTAGAAATCGGTATGAGGTGGTGTATGTTACAGTAGCTTCTTAACAGCAACTGTAGTAGGCCGCTAACTTACTTTACATGTCATCTTTTGGGGGCACAAAAGTGTTAAGTAGTACTGTGCATGTGCAACCCTTTTAATATGTTTTTTAAAACAGGGCAAGTAACTCTCATAGCAGCTTTGATTCTGTTTTGAGGGTACGTGGCACAAAGTTTTGTCAAACTGAGCTATTCAAATATGCTTTACAGTTTAAAATGCGGCATTATGACTGTTCCAAATTAAAGTGTAGGAAGTGCTATTGCAGTGGGATGGTCTGTCTAAACTGAAATGACCAGCCTGGCAATTATTTAATGCACATTAAGAATATTTTGTACTTATTTTTGGCAGAGGAGGCAAACTAATGAACTGGACTAGATCGCAGAAAAACTAGTATGCATAGTAGTTATAGTTAGGAGATTCAGGTTTATAACATTTTGTGTCATTTCTTGCAAACTTCATTGAGAACGTGGAAAAAAAAAAACTCCACTGTTTAAAAAACAGGATATTAAACCACCGAAAATATGTTCAAATACCACTGAGAGTCTGAGTTAAACCCACAAAAGCCAGGAAATTTAGATTTAAGACTTAAACTTCCTTAATCCATTTGCACTGAGAGTTGGATTTTCCTGGTCAATTATGTCGATTGCCAGCAGTGGCTCCACTAAAACCACCGGTACGAAGATGTTAACTTGAATCCCTCTTCCTCCTCCTGTTCCTCCCCTGTTCCTGTGTATTGGCAGTGCCACTATACTGCCTGCGTTGAAATATTTAGAGCCAATGGGCTACATGAACATGGGCTTTCAGGTTTACCACTGAATTTCTTGGCTTTTGTGGGTTTTTTTCAGTGAGCCATCAAGTACAATTTTAATACAGATGTCCAGGATGTTCATTGCACATCAGTTGTCATTGTGCACTCACAAAATAATTTCCTTTAAGGAAAAAAAAAAAAAGAAAAAAGTGGCCAGCAGCCAAGGCAGGAACTAGTGGGACTTAGCTACTTAGCTGGTAGGAATGTCCAAACTTGAAAAATTCCCTGGAGGAAATGCAGACAGTTACAGTTACGCTGCAGGAGTCTCCTGAGAGGGAGAAATGCAGCGTAAGCAAATACCTCAGAAGGTACAGGAACACTGGGCTTATGCAGTATTTTGGAAAAATGTGCTTCTCCTGTATTTTTGTGGATGGTAAAGAGAAAATATTATTGAAGCTCGTAATGAAAGCACACGTTTGTCCTTTGACACCGTTGCAGAATGAATGGCATTTTTTTGTCCGTTATCTTTAAAATGTATTTTGTACACATAGAAACGTTTCTGATTTTAATGGCAGAAGAATGAAAACGTGCTGTTTTCTTTTCCTCTTTCTTGTTCAGTACGTTGAATAAAATTAAGAAGGAAAAAGCATTAAGAATAGATAACTAGAACCGTGAAACTCAAGGTGGTAGAATGTGTTGTATTAAAGCCTTTTATTTAAAAAAAAAAAACCCACAAAAAACCACAAAAAAAAACCCACAAGCAAGCAAACCGCCTTCCGGGGGAAGACAGAGAGTCACGCTACAGCCCATAAGTTACCCCAGCCCGCCGCCTTTAACTGAAGCGGATTCAGTCAGCCGTGGCTCAGCAGGCGCGGAGGCGAAGGCACCGCGCCGCCAGCGCCCGTGGGGCTGCCGTGGGCTCCCCGCTCCGGCGGCCGCCGCTCCGCCGGCTGCGCAGGCCTGCCCCCTCCTGCCGGCGGCGGAAACTGCAGCCGACGCCGAGGGGCGACAAAGCGGGGCGGTGGTGGCTTGCAGCGGGGTGGAGGTAGCTAGTTGTCGGGTGCTGGGCAAGACGGCACGGGCGGTGCGGCGGGGTACCTTGCGAGGCTGCTGGGAGCAAGGGGATGCTTCAGCTACAAAAGTCATTGCTCGGCAACAAACGTGCTGATGCATGCGGAATGCTAAGTTGTTAATCTTTCGTATATTGCTATTTTGTAACGGAAAGTTAAGCGCGTAGACTAATCTAGTGGCTTGTTGCCCTTCCAGACGCAGCTGGCAGTTAATTAACATTGTGTCTTCACTGCATTTGTTCTTCTTGAAGGAAATTCCAGTGATTCAGAAGAAGAAGACCGGAGTACCAGCAGCACAGAAAATCAGGCCGTCCCAAACTCTCACAGGGTGCCAGATTCCAAATCTCATCCGCCACACATCAAAATAGATATCATCAGGAAAGTGCAAGCCAAAAATACGCAGCGCTATAAAGTGGAATATGATTCACAGAGTACGGATACACTGAATTTCTCTTCTGAATCCAAACAAGAGACTGAATACGTGAGTACTTTTGTAAACGGAAAGGCATTTCTGAGCATCGGAGTGTGTGCATGTGTGTATGTATATGCATGTTATGCGTATGACTAAATAAATAAATAAACTAAAGAACTAAATGATGGTAATTGTTGTAGCCATTTAGGGCATTCTGGCTGCTTAACCAGTGAAACTATTGGATCTGCGAATGCAGGCTATTAGCAGACCAAGCAGATCACATTCAGAAAACACATTGATGTTTACATTGATACAATTATGATTTTCACAAAGTCATTTCTTGGAGATTGAAAGTTCTTGTTTCCCTCTATATTTATCACGCATTTGTGTGGGTGGACTTGGCACAGGTTTAATAGAGACATCATTAAATTTATTGGCAAACAGCATTATTGGGTTGCAGTGATGGGAAAAAGATGTTTCGCATTCAGTGTAGCGGCACGGTGTTCACACTCCATGGCACAAATCAAGGGAGATAAACTTAGGCTGGGTTGAAGATTAGGATCTTGACTGATCAGTCATTGTTTGTGTGATGTGCTGAACCCCGCCTCCACTTGCAGTCATCATTTGATACCACTGCTTAAATGCAAAGGCTCACAGGCACACGAGTTGCCATTGCTTCCTGCTGACTGTGCCCAGTGGATCTGCAGGGCAGTTGGAGTGTGGTGAATCTGAGGGGAGAATAATTCTTCTTCCTGGACATCCTGGCTGATAACCCAGTGATTATCCGTGTGCCTGTGCCAGATGACCTAAAAATTATGTCTGGATATGCTTTGGCATTTTGTCAAAACAGTTGTGGTGAAACCAGACATGGCTTCCCATCTGCAAAAGAAGTGCAAAATTGTGTCTGAAGAGAGCGTGGCCTCCAAGTTAACACGGCAAGGGTGGTGAAGCTGCCTGTGTAGTTTGTCACTGATGTCCAGTTGTCTAGTAAAAACACTTCAGTATCTGCCTTCCAGCGTGTCCTCCTCCCAAAAATGTGAAGTAAACTGCCTACAGTAAATGAACGAACTTCGGTAGCTCTGAGGAAACAGGGTCCTGGTATAAATTAGGATGAACATTTCACTTCTGTGGTAGTTGGGCCCCATGAGGAAAGGCACACTGACTTACCAGGGCTGTTGGTGTCTGTAAGAACCAGAAATAAGCCCATCGGGGACAGGTGCCTTTGTCAGCAAATGCCCTTCTAGCTGTGTCTGCATGTTAGCTTTTGATATTGATCTCTCTGACTTTGGAAGCCTGCTTCAAAATAATAATTAAAAAAAAATCTCTTGATCTTTTTGGAGGCCTAACTCAGGACCAAATCTTTGAACGTGTGTGATTTGCAGTCAGCATGTCTGAGCAGTTTCATTTTTTTAAGGAACTGCCAATAAGAGCAGCAATTTAAAGCACAGGTTTAGAGCTTGTGAGGTTGATACTGAAAAAAGACATACGAAAGCAGCAAGGAAGGCCTTTGGTAATAAAAAAAAGTCAACTTTAAACTCCAGTAAAACGGTGGATTCTGTATGCTTCCAGATAATGACATGAAAGACACTTTACATGAGCAAACTATTAATATTACTATTTAAAGGTATAAATGTCCTAAAAATTGCACCAAGTGAGTCTTTGTGTTGATACAGCAGTTTAAACATTTTAAACGCATGCAATCATGCAAAAGAATTTTTTGGGGTTTCTGCTGAAGAAGCAGGCTGGTGGACCCAGTCAGTAATATGCCCAGACAGGAGTGTTGCTAAGTACACAGTTTGTAGGCTGTGACTCTTGAATCTCAGTCCCACTGCTGACACTGACTGCCTTCTTGGCCTCTGGCAAAACGTGAACTCCTCCACTCCTGGTTTTCTGACTGCAAAGTGGGGCTCGTAATGCTTTACTCCCTGCCCTGGAGGGCTGCAGTGAGAAATAATTAGTTGGCATTTGAGACATGTTCTTAAAAGTGCTTCTGGAAATTCTTTTTGGCTCATTGTCCCAGAGCTAATCCTCACTGCATTGTTGTCAGGCTTTCGCAGATGGAGAAAGTTAGGCAAAACGTGACATATCTAATGAGAATGTTGCACGCAACTGTTCCTTTGCATGGCTGCATCCGTTTGTTCCAGTTGAAACTGTGAATTGTTGTCCAAAGTTGCAGTATTTTTATAGATGCATATACATTATGACAAACTACTTGTTTTCAATTAAATATTTTTCATGTAACCTTTCAAATCCAGCAGAATGACAAAAATGAAATGGCATTAGGGAAAATCTACCAAGTGGTGTATTTCCAGTTGCCTGCCTTCTTTTCCGGCTTGGTGCAAGGCAAGATTTTCCAAACCTAAGTTATGTTATATATGATTGATTTACGTACATACTGGATAAGCCTTCCCATAGGTATATGTGACTGTGATTTCAACTGGAAAAGCCAGCCTGTGCCTCAGCATGGCATAGGGTCTTCAGTGTTTAGAAATCACTTAATCCTGAATAAAGCAGAAAGTCAGAATTTTATCTGTGAATGGTCTGCCTTTTCATATATCCAACCATCCCTTTTTTTTAATGGATTTGTTTGGGTTTGTGCTTCTTGCCCTTTAAAGATGTATTACCTCTTGCATGAAAGACAGCATTTGGGAATGAAGTTTCATCTGTGTTTTCTAAAATATGCTCGTTAACAGGGTCCCTGTCGGAGAGAAATGGAAGACACTTTAAACCACCTAAAGATCCTGAATGTCTTGAGTCCCAGGGGTTTTCATATTCCAAATTGTGACAAGAAGGGGTTCTACAAGAAAAAGCAAGTAAGTACAGAGCCTTGATCATTTCAATGAATGCACTTCACCTTTTCTGCATCTTTGCTGAAGGATCTTGCCAGCAAGGTGCATTTTGTATCATTTTACAGAGGAACTGGTTCATTTCCAGTTTTAGGACCTGATCTGATAGTGCTGAAGCTTGTCAAGTGGGGACAGTGTTTTTATTTTCTGTTGGTCATGACAACAGATTCATTTGAGAAACTTCATACCTAATCAACATAGATTGGCTAGTGTCCTAGATACTAATGCCTTTTGGTTTAAAAAAAGCAGTGCCTGTGTAATAACCCACAGAGCTAAATGTTGCAGTCACCATATGACTGCAATAGATCAATGCTTTGAATTGTAAATAGCTGCTTGAGAGTTCCTAGAAGAACTGCGCTGGATCATATTACAAAAAGCAACTTGAGAAAGGCATGTATCTGTCCTTTATGCGCGACACAGATCACTTCCAAAATCCAGGTCATGTTATCGTGAAAGTGATACATCTAGTAGTTACTCTGCAGCAAGGGTGGCTTCTCAGCCCTCTTTGATTCTGGGGTTGTGACCTTTCTTGACAAGTGCAGACCTAAACTGCAGGTATTTATGCTTTAGTTGTGACGGGTTGAGCTATGCCAGCATTCTCCATTCAGTGCTGCCCTTGAAGCTCATTTGGGAACTTGGGGATGTGTGAGACGTGCCAGGTTCTTTGCCTCGTGTGCTCATCCGTTCTAATTCCAGTGTTTAGTTAGTGACCTGCCTCCAAATGTGTTTCTTGGTATAATTCCAAAATTTCCTGAATTGAAAAGAGTCTTCAAGATTTTCCTCAAGGCAAACCCTCTGTAAGGACAGATTTTTCTGTGTGGACCATCTTGCTCTCCCATTTGGGTTTACACAAGTCAGCCTCTCTATCTCTGGTAACCAAAGGAGTGGCTGACTCTGTGTTACCAGCTAATGCAGTTCATTGGTTGGAAGTGTGAGGCTAACCTCTGACCGGGCAACCTTATTTTAGGAATGGTATCTCTCCATTTTTTGGCTTCCACCTTTCTTGGAAACAGTCTTTCCCTTTCGGGTATTCCCTGGAGCTCTGTGTTAAGCTGGTAGTGTCAGGTGGGGCGTTTTCAATAGGGGTGAGGTTTCCAGCCTCCCCTTCTGCCATCAGCCCAGCACTGACTACACTGTTTGACCTTTGGTGCATGCTGCTGAGCTTGTCTATGCCCCACAGCTTTTCCCGAGCAGGTGGTGGCAACTCCCGAGCAGGGACAGAGTTTCTTTTTATTGTCTGGAGTTTAGAGAAGCCCATGTCATCTGTGTCCCACTGCGTGTAAACTAGCAGAGAGCAGCGCTCGCATCTCGGTCTGCATTCGTTCAGAAAATACGTCGGACTGCTGTGTGGAGTGAGGCTAGGACTGTGTTTTGTGCCTGTGCCATAGCAGCATTTGCTTAGCTACCCTAGAACAGCACATCATTTAACTGTATTCAAGGCACACAAGCCCACTGTAGGCCCTTTCCTTCTCTAGGTATTACAGAAGACTGCAGATTGGTATTTACTTTGTTCAGTAGATTTTCCTTTCATCTGTCTTCAGACTCTGAGGTTTTTGCTGTGTTAGCAAAAAGGCGGTGGTTTGCATGCAGTCTCTGGCATGTGTATGTAGTAAATCAGCTTCACAGTAAGCACGTATTACAGTGTCTTACTTTTAAGGATGACTGTACTTCAAAGCGTAGTCGTAGTTCGGCCACTAAGGCAGAGAAAAAGGAAATACGGAGGAAAAGAAACAGGAAAGACGGATAATACTCTTACCTAGTCTTTGTTCCTAAAAGTTGATTTACGAGAATAAGGTGGTGGGACAGAGCAAAGACACGCTTCTGCCCTCCTGTGTAGTTTCTGTGCTGCCTAGAGACTTTCAAAGTGCTTTAGGAAAGGTTCCTGCTCTATGTTCAACAGCTTATCCGGTCAGCGAGCATAGAAGATGAAGGGGCACTTTCATACCTGCCCAGCCTTGTCAAGTGCTGCCAATTTACACAGGTCCAGTGGTTTCAATGGTAGTTTGAAACAGCTTGGGATCTTATAGGAGATGCCTACAAATGGAGCCCACGTGAGTAAATATTCTGCATGAAATGCTGCTGGAGTGCTTCCCCTGTAAATGAACCTTAAATCAGCCCTGGGAACAGGCCTTCACAGGTAGGGATTACAGAGGCAGGCTGCTTCTCACATGAACAAAATACAAACCAAAGATTATAGAGGCAGGCTGCTTCTCACATGAACAAAATACAAACCAAAGATTATGTATATGAGTTGCCCTTGTAGAGTTAACTCCTAGAAAAAAAGCATCAGTTTGAGGAGAGGGCGAGTCCTGTCCAGGCTGATTTCACTGTCTGCAAGGCAGTGCGACAATTGTGTGTGTTTGGTTTTCTTTTTGGAGCATCAACATGTAGGTCCAATATTTTAGGCACCACGAGCAGGTGTCTGACCTCATTAACAGAACGCTAGACTATTTTATTGGTTTCCTTCATTGCTATTATTAGCAGCATTCAATCTGTAATTCAATTATATTCTGTTGTGACAACAAAAATCAGCATAATAGGTTAGGAAACAGACAGTAAATCCATCAAAAAATAAGTGTGAGCTAGGCATTTTTGATGCTGGAAACAGCTGCCAAAACCACTGCCTAGGATGATAATGTAGTAGATGTGTTGGCATCTGAAAAATTATGATCACCCTGGAAACCATTAAAACTCCTTCAGGAGGCGCTTCACATGTTAATATGTTCTGTCTTCCTGGTCACCTGCTTTTCCAGTCAAGTTGAAAGAAGTTATTTTTCAAGACATTTGTGGATATCTAGAAACTGACTTTTCAGGAACAACCATAGGGAGTAATTGGCATATGTGAAAAAATTTTGAGAACATGAACTTATCTGTCAGGGTATAACATGAAAAATATTTCACACCTTGTGTTTACATATAAACTTTTTTAAAATCAGATATATTAAAATTTAGAGTTCTTAATAAATCACACACGTAATGTTGTACTATTTGACTGCAGTATATAGGTATATTTACATGGAGTAGGTTGATACAGGCACGTTTCTGCCTCAAGCATGGAAAAAAAGGTTCTGATGAAATCAGAATTATTATATGGGGCAATTACTAGAATTGCCCCATATTTGTATACTGGAGCCAGATACTCACCTAAATGTGAGCTGGCATCGTTCCACTGAAAACAGGGCTGGGCTTGGCAGGAGCCAAAACGGCCCGAGGTATATGTCAATGTTGTCTGCTATCTGTTCCGGGAGACCACAGTTGTAGCTCCACGGAGAATTCTGGGCTGACCATATTCAATGGGATACCATATGGGTTGCTGCGCCCCACGAATGCCTCTGCGGCACTTCTTTGTGGAAGGGAGAGGGGCAGGTGGCATGGAAGCTGGCAGCTGGTGTTTCTATCAGAAGTAATTATTGGATCCACCATGTGGGCAGTTTTCCAGCTTTTTGGACTTCTGAAGTCATACAGAAGAGCTGGGCAGAGCCTTGAAATGTATGTGGAGTAAAAATGCAGAAGAGCAGATTATTATTATTTTTTTCCCATACGCTAGCTGCTTCAGGATAAAAGCATCACTTTTGAATCAGCTTTACCTAATCCGAGGGCTGTAGCACCTCTCCTATGAGGACAGGCTGAGAGAGTTGGGGTTGTTCAGCCTGGAGAAGAGAAGGCTCCAGGGAGGCCTTGCAGTACCTGAAGGGGGCCTATAAGAAAGCTGGGGAGAGGCTGTTTGCAAGGGCATGTAGCAACAGGACGAGGGGCAATGGTTTTAAACTAGAGCAGGGTAGGTTTAGATTAGACATTAGGAAGAAGTTCTTTACAATGAGGGTGGTGAGACACTGGAAGAGGTTGCCCAGAGAGATGGCAGAGGCCCCATCCCTGGAGACATTCAAGGCCAGGCTTGACGAGGCTCTGAGCAACCTGATCTAGTTGAAGGTGTCCCTGCTTACTGCAGGGGGGTTGGACTAGATGACCTTTGAGGGTCCCTTCCAACCCAACACGTTCTATGATTCTACTATGGACAGCACGGCTGAGCGGGTAGTACAAAATTGCAGATTGGAAAAGGTAAATTGTTTCATCACAGAGCATTATTTCAGCTGTAGAATGACCTAAGGGTTTCGTTTTCCAAATGGGTTGTCTAGAAGGAATTAAAAAATATTATTAGTAGGGAAGGTGTTCCTACAGACTAACTTCATGTTGTCGTTAATTCTGAAAATTAACTATGCAACCGTAAAAAGCAATCAAAAACTCCAACAACATGAGATAACTTTAATTGATCATTTGTTTTGAGAGTGATGCAAGCCTATGAATCAGCGAGAGTTGTGTAACATACTTCATATAGTACTTCTAAAAGGGGAGGCTGTGTTACTATTATTAGCAGAAGTGTAGTTTCATTGCCGAAGCGCCAGGCTGGCAGCCAGAAGCCCTGTGCTCTAATTTGGGCTCCATCTGTGCCTGCTCTCTTGGGAAAAACAACTCAAGAACTGCTGCCTCAGTTTCCTTTTCTGTAAAATTTAAATTATGCAAAGGCTGTTGTTTATGAATTCCTCAGTTTGAGCATGAAGAATTTAAGTCACTAAATGTTATTACCACTTAAGCTACAGTCCAGTCCAGTTGCCACCAAAATTGAAGGAAAATTTCCCATTGACGTCAGTGGACTTTGAGCAGCCATTCACGGAAATCTTGGAGAATACATGCAAGCCCTAGTCAGGCTTTTGAGACAATAAATGTAAGTTGTAAAACTTAGGTTTAAAGATTTAGTACAGAAAAACAGTCGAACATGTAACTAGAACTCAAATGCAGCTAATGGTGTAGTTCAGCAAATTATTAATGTAGCTGTTCTCTCAGTAGGTTTGAACTTCTTCACCCTCTCCTAAAATAAGCTGATACGTACTTTAAGCTTGATCTTGTCATCCTGCTGCCGTCCATTTGCATAGAGCTAATGCATAAGGACTGCAAATTCAAAGAGAAGGCATTGTATATTTCTGCGTCGGGCTTGTTACTCAAAAATATATCATGAGGGTAGTAGATTAACTTGCGGTTACGGTGATTAACATTACTTCATTTACTCTAAAGGAAAATAAACAAGATGGAAGGTTGTTCAGAAGTTTGTGTCTAATGTGTGATCTGCTCCCATCTCTCTCTCACAACTTCTTTGTGAAGACTGTCTGCCCTCCTCTGTGCTGCCACAAATTAGTTGGCTCAGGGCCCAATGCGCTGGTGCAGGCTGTCCCCAGGAATGACCTATATTCACAGTTCTGTCCAAAATACCACCCTTTTGCCTGAGGTCCTAAACCAGATGTGGGAAAAATCAGGCACTTTAGGCAGCATGTGAAGCCCAGTACTTGCTTGATGTTTACTTGCGTACCTGCACGTGGAAAAGACGCTTAGCTTTGTGAGCCACTGCCATACCTACGTGGGAGATGGGGACATTTATATTAGACTCTGGAAAACAAGCAGTTGAGCAGTAGGGGCAAAGTTTGCCCGATTTGTACCAGCCTGAACCTTTGAAATACTTGAATTGCTGTGAGTGTGATCTTGGAGGCAGCATTTGTTTGGCTTACAGGATAGCCTTCACGGTGTTGAGGGTCATAAGTGGCTTCAGTCTAGCCTGTCTTCGGTTGTTGTTGGCGGTGCAACAGATGAAACCTCCATCTTTGAAAACCTGGGTATATTTGCGTCACTGCCTCCTTTGTAAGTATGTCCTGACTAAGCAGCCACCTTTGTTAGCATCTGCAGAGAATCCTGTATCACCAAGTCTCAAAACTTGGCTGTATCTTGGTAATGAGGTTGACTGTGGCAAACCTAGTGAGATAATCTGTGTCCTGGAGACACACGTCTTTTGAGTGGATGAAAACCTTGTGGGGTCCCAGAGGTTCACAGTATCTAACTGTCCAGGGTTGCATACTGAATGCAACCTGCAGCGTGTCATCTCCTTTAGTGTTGTTTTTACCATTCTTGGCTCCTTGGGGAGAGCATTACTTAGTACATACAAAATTTTATAATGCATTTTTACTGCATTACTGTTTCTAAAGAAGTTCAGCGTCTTTTCCAGCGTCTAGTGGTAGTTTCACGTTGGTCAGCATTGCTGGCAAATTCCACCAGCCAACTTCTAAAGCTGACATAGGTTATAGACTAGTCTATAAGCAACCTTATTTATAGGAAAATGTATGTGTAAAGTTCTAGTACACCTACAAGTTTGTTGTAGTGATACCTCCATTACAGAAGGATTATGTATCTGTTAATAAATGTCAACAACAGTATTGAAATTGCTCCAGCAAACAAATGCAAGCCAAGGGTGTTTATTGCTGCAATGACTCTCTGCCAGATCTGTGCTTTAGCGTAGAACGAATCTGTTAACTTTTCTTTCCAAAGATGGGTCCCAGTCATCAGCCCGTACTGTTAACAAGTAGTCTTGGTATTCAAAGGGGGCAACTGTGCTGCCTAATGTAGTAGGCAGTAGTTCATAAAGGCTGTTTCCTGGTATTTCTCAGAGCAGTTTTGTTCCGGAGTAATTAGACTCACATGGGTTGGTGGGCAGAGCAGGTAAGCTTTTATTGTCATACTTTGTAGTGGTAATATTCTGTTTGATTGTCAGGTATGGCCAGGATATGTAAGTGCAGCTATCAAATGAGCGGGAATCCCTGCTATATAACACTAAGAGCAGAGAAAACAAAAATAATGTTAACTGGATCTTTTACTCTGTTTCAGTGTCGCCCATCCAAAGGCCGAAAGAGAGGTTATTGCTGGTGTGTGGATAAATACGGACAACCGCTTCCCGGGTATGATGGGAAGGGAAAAGGAGATGTCCACTGCTATAACTTGGAAAGCAAATGAGGGCTGGGTGCCAGCTCTTCTGGCATCTGTGCGTGGCCACCGGAGCTCACAGAGACCTTGGAGGGGCTGGGCAAACACTGTGGACTGCGTTATGCGTGGAGTAACGAGCTCTGCCTCCTGCAGCGGATGGGGAGTCGCAGCCTCTGCGGACGCTGCTGCAGCTGCACCCTGTCTCCGACACGCGTTGGGCTTCCTTTAGGACGTGTAGGGAGCTCTGAATTCTCACGTAAACCTGCACTATTGATACCCAGAGAGAAAAACAAAAGGCACTTCAGAATGGATTCAGGGAGTCTCCACTGACTTTTTAAAGAACGGCCTGTGACCAATTTGATCCCGAAAGATACTGGTTTTTTATTTTAAAGAATTTATAGATTGTAAGCTTGTAAAAGTATTAAATTAAAAAAACCAACAAAACAAAACAAAAAAAAAAACCACAAGGATTTTTTAAAAAAAATAAAAAAAGCTTAAAGGTTAAGCTTTTTTTACAGGTCTGACGGGAAACATTTTCACGGGTAAAAAGTTTTATAGAAATCTCAACTTTTTAAAGAAACATATTTCTAAAATAAAGACATGGCTATTTTTTCTGTAAAATATATTATGAATATTCTGCTAGTCTGTATTTAATATAATTGTTTTTTAATAAACTTTATTTAAATGTAACATGTGAATACCAAATACTACACAATAATTCTAGTGTATACTTCTGTATGCAAAGAGAAAATAAGGATATGGAATGATTTACAAATATGTATAGATCCATATGCACACACAGTGACCTATTATAGATAATAGAAATGAATTTGTGGAGCAAAAGAAGTGTTTGGAGAAGAGATTAAGTTTTGTTAATTGAAGTAACTACAAATACCAAGATAATATTTTTTTTTTATTGTTATTATTTTATTGGTTTTTCTAATGTACCCATCACTGAATTATGCCACTGGAAAGGGTAACAGTTGCACTGAAGCTCTCAGTAAAGCATTCTTCTGTCTGTCCTTCGCTTCAGGGCTTGCGTTTCCTCCGTTTCTTGCTCACACTAATACAGGATATTCACGGACAAAAAATTGCTATTACAGTACCACCCTTCTATTCGCTTATTTATTTTGAAAAGCTGTATCTATTCTGTGTTGTCTTGGTGCACTCTACCAAAGCACGTATTCTGTATGGGGAACTCCTGTTGAAAACAACGCTGACAAGATGGGGGATCGTGGTTGAGACCCCAGACTTCGTTTATACTACACAAAATTGTTGCTTGCATTGACATTGGTAGAAATTATTTGCCTGCATCTAAGCATAGAATAAGAATCGTTGGGTTTAAATATTTAAAGCAACTCTCTGCCGTGATGTTATATGTCCTTTTAATCGGAAGACAAGTGATTTGGTTTCGTTATGGTATGTGACGCTTTCACATAAGGAGGACTTTGACAGCATTATTTTTTTTTTGAGGCTGATTGTTTACTGAACTTCGTGACAAATTCTGTATGACAATGGAATCTGGATAAGGAAAGGTGGCCTGTGAAATGTAACATCTCTCTGGAAAGTAATGCCATATTTTGTATATGTATTTATTTATATATTTTATATAAATATTTTATATATTTATATAAATATATAATATATTCTTCTATGTGTCACTATAAATGTTTGATGTCACTGTAGAAAAAAGAAACCATCAACACTATAATTTCCTGTTGGGTTGGGAGCTCTATGGAGACTGAGGGCAGCGTGTTCCCAGACGATGGGGCCAGGGGTTGTGCTGACGGAGGGGGGCACCACAGGGCCGAGGAGCCCGTTCCTCTGTGCCCCGTGAATTACAACTACCCTTGTTCCTGCCAGCAACGGCAAATGTCTTGAAACTGTGACGTGGAAAGGTTTTGGGTATTCAACTCAGCAGGCTCAAGACGGCCAATCCCCATAAATCAGATGTTTAAAGCCTCACCCTGGAATGAGTTAGTGGAACCGCCTTGTGTGCGTTCTGCACATCTTCCTGATTTCTGTCTGATGAATTGAGTTCACGTTATCATCAGTACTGAAACTTTTTAACCTTACAGTAAGGAAAAAAGTACACATGGAGTGATGCTTACTCCAGGCTAATACAGATTTCCTGACAGATGGCTACAGAAAGCTTTGTGAGGTGAAGATTTACTGCAATATTTTTTTACTGCTAATGCAAATGTAATGCCTGCAGAGATTTGTCGGCAAAAAAATAAATGCTGGGCCTTTTTTTTTTTTTAAGTTGTAAACAAGTTCCTTTCAAATAATTTCACAGAGGGAAGAAAATTATATACACAACAATATTTGGGCACATAACCATGGATATGAAAATAGGGGATTCATGAAAGTGAGTTAGTATTTTGCCTTTTTTTTTCTTGTCGCTATCTTGTGAGCCTTATGAAAAGGAAAAGAAGCTTTTCATCAAAAAAGGTGGATAGCTGCCTTGCAAGCCACCTTTTGACAGTATGCCAGTTGTTTTAACAGCCTGTGGCAGTATTCCTGATTGATGCATTTTGTCAAGTTTTTAAGCTTTTTATGTTTTGCTCTACCATTAAAACCAAATAACTATGGAAGAAGCTGGCTAGTAAAGGTCATTAAGTGATACTAAATTCTCTAATCTAAACCTTGTTTTTTAAAAAATACTACATCTCAAGGAACTCAGACTGTTCAAAGCAAGCAATCTGTCACATTATTATTTAGGCGTTATTTAGGAAATTGCATTCAGCTCCTTTAGTGGTACTAATGGTCTTTGCTATAATAGAGAAAACACACAGCCATAAGGGGAAAGAAAAAAAAGAATTATGTAGTTCTGCAAGTCAGTTTAGTTATTTTGCTTCCAACAATTGTCTATAAAACAAAGACTGTCTAAAAATAGCCCCCCCCCAAAAAAAAAAAAACCCCACTCTCCTGTAATTTAAAGCTTCCCTTTTTCAGAAGTTGCCTTTTAGATATTTTTTACAAGCACAGTTGCTTGCACTAGTATTGGATACTTCCCGTTGTCTATCTAATGTTCCTGGCAGCTGGTATTCTTGGTATGAAATGCAAAATAACATTATTTTTCCCCCAAAAAAAATTCGTCCTCTAAAATGAAGAGAATCGGTGGCTTTTTCTCCTTGTTTCTGTTTTTATTTTTGTTTTACATTCCTATTTCTATGAAGACAAGGGTTCAATTCAATAGACAAGTTACTTGTAATTCAAAGGTTTTTCTCGTGACTGGGAGAGCCAGGCTGCGATTCAAATAAGAATATGTGCGGGCTACATCCAAGCAGCAGAGTATTGGCAGCACGGAGCAAATGTATGGGTCAGGATCAGTTCAGGGAAGGTCTCCTTCCATGCACAGGTTAGAAACATTTCCTGCTAAGAACTGCAATGATTGGAGGACTTTGGTTTTGGTGGCAAAAATGGAACCAATGCATTCAAAAAATACCTCTTGTTTTGGTGCCTTCACTGCCTTCAGCTCAGGTATTTTGGTGTTTTTAAGTGAACATTTTTTCAGCTTTTTTTTCTGATTTTTGACAAGCTTTTTCAAAAACCTCATGTGATATGGGTAAATGTTATGAAGTCTCAGAAAAATCCTTGTAACTGCTAACGTTATTTACGTGTCAATTATGTGCATTGGAAGGCACTACAAAAGCTTGTGTGTACTGCAAAAGTTGCTGATTTCTTTTTGAGCATATTTAATCTCTAGATGCTACATGGGTACCATATGTAGCCCAGATTGATGTGGTAAGTATTTATTTTAACCAGTGTAATAAATAGTTACATAAATCCCTGTAATTGACCAGAATGCAAGTTCAAGCTGCCTGCAGGCAGTTCTATTATCTTTCGAACTACTTGAGAAAGTTCCCTTTTTTAATAGACCTACTGTGTTATAGTCTCTTGAGCTCAGAATATCCTTTTTCACCTTTTTGGCATGCACGCCCTTCAGGGCATAATGTTAGCTATTTGTGCACAGGGGAAGGAGGCTTCAATGAATACCAAAACCACAGAATTAATTAGTTTTTAGTACAGTCTGAACTTCTTATGACTAAATTCCATAGAAACCTTAACACAGCGTAATTCTTTATTGAACTGAGCCCTAAATTTAAGTAATGGTTTTACAAACCTTTTGGGAAATCATTTTTTGGTATCTCTAGTCGCTCTCTAAAACTGTGTAAGCAAGGATGGCTCCACAGAGATTTTACGTATTAGCAATAGGAATTATATTTAAAGTATGAGAAGCGGTGAGCAATTTTCCTGGATGCCAAAGCATATTAGTATTCAAAATGAAATGTTTGTATGGGTAGCTGTTTTGAACGTGGTTGTATTAGGTTTGCATGGCAAGGTTCTGGTAGTGGAGGGGCTACAGGGGCGGCTTCTGTGAGAAGCTGCTAGAATCTGCTTCCACTATGTCTGATAGGGCCAATGCCAGCTGGCTCCAAGATGGAACCACCACTGGTCAAGGCTGAGCAGATCAGCGATGGTGGTAGCGCCTCTGTGAGAATGTATCTAAGAAGGGGGAAAACATCCCAACTGTGCCATTACAGCCAAAGAGATGAGTGAGAATATGTGAGAGCAACAACTCTGCAGACAGCAAGGTCAGTGAAGAAGGAGGGGGAGGAGGTGCTCCAGGCACCAGAGAAGAGATTCCCCTGCAGCCCATGGTGAAGACCACGGTGACACAGATGTCCCCCTGCAGCCCATGGAGGTTAATGGTGGAGCAGATATCCACCTGCAGCCCATGGAGGACCCCACGCTGGAGCAGGTGGATGCTCCAAGGAGGCTGTGACCCCATGGGAAGCCCGCGCTGGAGCAGGCTCCTGGCAGGACCTGTGGAGAGAAAAGCCCACTCTGGAGCAGGTTTGCTGTCAGGACTTGTGACCTGGTGGGGGACCCACGCTGGAGCAGTCTGTTCCTGAAGGACTGCACCCCATAGAAAGGACCCACGCTGGGGCAGTTCATGAAGAACTGCAGCCCATGGGAAGGACTCATGTTGGAGAAGTTTGTGGAGAACTGTCTCCATGGGAGAGACGCCATCCTGGAGCAGGGGAAGAGTGTGCAGAGTCCTCCCCCTGAGGAGGAAGGAGCGGCAGAAACAACATGTGATGAACAGACCACAACTCCCATTCCCCATCCCCCTGCGCCACTCAGGGAGAGTAGGTAGAGAAAATCGGGAGTGAAGTTGAGCCTGGGGTTGAGGGAGGGGCGGGGGAAGGTGTTTTAAGATTTAATTTTTGTTTCTCATTATCCTGCTCTAATTTGGTAATAAATAAAATTGATTTTTCTCAAGTCAAGTCTGTTTTGCCTGTGACGGTAATTGCTGAATGATCTCTCCCTGTCCCTATCTTGACCCACAAGCCTTTCGTTGTATTTTCTCTCCCCTGTCCAGTTGAGAAGGGGAAGTGATAGAGCTGCTCTGGCGGGCACCTGGCATCCAGCCAGGGTCAACCCACCACAATGGTCCTGCTGCACCTTCAGGAACTCTTCACATCTCTTAATTTCTATCAGAGTAATACGCTTGCTTCCTGCATTAGAAAGGACCCCTTTCACTTCCCCCACTCCCTCTTTTTTTCTGAGAGGTCCAAAAATAAAATCCAACAAAGGGTATCAGAGTATTCAAGGGCAAGCTTTTTGTGCTCACTATCAGTAATGCCTTCATCTGCAAGGGTGCAAAATTCATTTTGTTTAAGGACACTAGAAGAGAAGTGTTTTGGTATGTCCAGTGGACCTGGGTATCTTCTTCCACTGGAAGGTATTTAGCCTTCATTTGATTTTGGAGTTTCCATCCTTGGAGATATTCAAAAGCCATCTGGACATGGTCCTGGAAAACTGGCTCCAGGTGGCCCTGCTTGAGCAAGAGGGTTGGACCAGGTGACCTCCAGAAACCCCTTCCAATCTCAACTATCCTGTGATCCTATGAACCTGTCAGGATGTGGCAGCTCGGTGTCCAGAGTTCCAGTGCATGAGATTGCCTACATTATACAATGCATTGATAGAGAAGACGTTACTTCTTTTTCTGTTAAAATGGCAAGTAGTGTAAATTTGTTGTTCACCAGCAGTTTTGGTTTTAAAACTCTGCATTTTATGTATTATTTCTTCCAGTTCAGATTTTGAAGATGTAGAAGCACGTACACCAGGTTTAGAGAAAATCCCATTGTAAAAACCTTTGCTTTTGCTTTTGTCCTGTACATGTATTAAAAAATGCAAATGACTTCAAGGCTGAAAGTTCCAGCTGAAAAAAAAATGGAGACCAGGTATTAGCAGAAGCAAAGGGTAATGCTGCAAATCTCAGTTTATCCTTGCAGAATGCATGTCCTGCTGCAGTATGTACGCTGGCTTTCCACTTTTGCTGACCTATCAAAATTCCTTAAGAGCCTTTCTCTGTCATAGCTAATTTCACCCACCTCTCCCTCTCCGTAAGTGGGGATGGAAAGAAAGGCAGCGAAGTTATTGCTGCAGGGAGCAGTTGAGATTTCCTCCAGAAAAACCTGTGAAGCTGAAGAAAATGTCGTTGAGAAGGCTTTCCACAGCCACGTGTAGGACCTTCCAAAAATGGGGTAGTGAAGGGACTTGCTTATGAGAGCCAGGCTGAGTGCGCGTTTCCCTCACTCCCTGCAACTGGAGAGCAGAAGCTATTTTTGCCTGCTTATGCCACACAGAGAATATTCAAGGTGAAGACTCGTTTCCTACATCTGGTACATATCACATAACGTGCACACAGTAAAAAAGACCTAACTGACTGAGCTTGGAAAGTTGATTATTGCTTTATCACAGGGGTGCCACATGCAGCCTTCGGCCCTGAGATCCTGTCATGCATTTCCACAGCTGCTGTTACCCTGCTATCAGTGATCTGTTGCTGCCCTTCTTTTTCTGTTCCCCTTGCTGCAGCTAAATGGTGAAGGCTCAGCTGCGAAAGCAGCAATAAACAGAAGCCACCAGCAAAGAGAAAATACGAAAAGAAAATTATGATATAGCCAGCATTTGCTCTAGGCTTCCAGAGACATCCCACACTAAGATGCTTTTCTAAGGAACCTCAGCGTCTACCCATGAGCCCATTGAACTACAAAGCACCATCAGTGACTGAGAAAAAAAAAAAATCACACATCACCACTGGCATAATTATGCAATTAAAAACCTCAGTGTAGACACAAATGGGTGCTTAACAGGAGGAGAGCAGGAGGAAAGACTGCCTGCGCTATGTTCTGCAGGGTAGAACTGAGCAGGGGGGTTCTCCTGGAATGGCTGTGCCTGCTGGCCAGGCACTGTACCTGCTGGGCAACGTGGTTCGTAAGGAAGCAGCAAGGAGACAAGCATGTGTGCAGCCCTGCCTTCCCCTGCATGCCCTTGTCTCTGCTGGGCTTCCCATACTGCCACTCAGAGGTGATAATCCAACACAGAGTCTGAAAAGGCGAGCAGAAACTTTTTCAAAATTAGACAGACAAGAGCTGGAACGGGCTACATTTAGATTTGTTCATTTGACCTTATTTCAACATCTACGAGCATCCTTGCTCCCACATCTCTCCTGCAGGAGGTTGCCCCTCTCCCTGGGCCCTCGGAGTAGCTTACTAGCAGATGAACTTTGCACCCTGGGGGAGGAGGTAGGTCAAGGGATGAGGAAAGGAGGGAAAATAAAATAAAGCCCTTGTTTGTTGACAGAGATATCATCAGAGCTGTTTTCATTACTCAGAGTGCAAGTGCTGGTATGTCTGGGCTCCTGCTCCACTGCTGTTGTTTTTGGTACTTTCTGGTAATACAGAACTAACCGGCTGTGCAGATTGTCTCCTTCTTTGTCCCCTTCCGCCTTTACCTAAATGCGACTAGGTAATATAGGGTGACAAGTCAGTAAGAGAAGCCCTCTACTTGCCCCAGCTCTGCTACTGTTACTCACTATATACTATCTACCCAAGTCTTAAAGAAGGCAAACGTGCCTTCTTTGTTGTGTTTGTTAAGATGCTTATACCCCACTTTCCTCTGCGGTCTGAATCCCTGCCTGATTCTCAATGCAATGTACAACAAGTGCGTAAAATAATTGATCCATAAATATGAAATGTGTCAGCAAATAGAAAGCCTAGAACCTGTTGTCAGTGCAGCCTGGGGAGGCTGTTTAGGCTAGTGGTTTATCAGTGAAGTGATAGCCAAGGAAAAGTAGACCCACTTCAAAGGTGTTGTCTAAATACAGAGATAGGACTTGTCCATTCGACATGCAGCATGGGCTAGAGACTAGCTTGGAATGAGTCACTTGGATCCTTTTTTTTACAGATACTTTTTATTATTATTGTTATTATGGGTTGGGCAGGGATTAGACATTGGTAGTGTTCTGCAATAGCAAGGCAGTGATGTGGGTAGAAAAATAACGTTTCTATTTCTGCAAAGTCAGTGCTGCTATACTGCTGGTAAAGCACAAACATCTTTGGTTCTGACTTTGTAGAAAAAAACTTCTCTGTTTTAGTATTTAGTACTTAGTACTATTATTTATTTAGTGTCTGATGCTATGGGAGCTAAGCTCTTTCCAGGAGTGCAGAAAATCCTGTGACAAGCCTCTGCCATGTGCCATTCTTTTCCATCCCACTTTTCTTCCCATTGAGGAAAGAAAGCTATATGTGACGCATTTTTTGATTGCTTTTTTATTTTGTGATGTGTTTAGGACTCTCATTAGCAAATGCAAGGTCAAAGGAATATATTGGTTTTGGAATGAACAAGGCTAAATCTTGACGTGCTTCATATCTGCTTGTGTTTTGGGCTGGGTCTGTAGAAAGCTGTTCCCTGCCTAAGCATTGCCTTTGCAGAGAATGTCTTCTTATGGTAGAAAAGTGACAGAAATGCTGATGGGATTTCAGTATTAGTGTTGGCTGCCCTCCACCCCCATTTTCTTTCTCTCCTTCTTTCTCTCCCCTTGCCTCCTGCCAGCATTAGCCTACACAAATGTGTCTCTGCTGTATCCAAAAGTGATGAGCAGAACTGACACAGTGTGAGCAGAGCCCAATACCAGGTGACTGTAGGTTGTCTCGGATAGCTTTAGGGGAAAATGAGGCTAGAAAATAAAGTGCATAGGGCAGTGACCTCATTTCTGTGCTACGAGCATTTTGCAGCTGGCATTAGGCCAGGGGCAAGAGGAGGCATGGCTGGAACAAACCCTGCTGCAGCAAACCTGGCAGGGTTTTGGCAGGAAGAAGCACAAACTGGGTAGGTAGGTTCTCAGATAACATGAGCTGAACATTACAGATGCTCACCTAAGACCTTCCCACCAATTAGTTCTTTTTAGGTGGGGTAGGAGGAGTGCAAGAGGGTGTGAAGGGAAGGAGATGAAATAACAAGGAACAGTACATCCCCTTTACACATCCAGCTGCATGCCAGGTGACCTGAGTTGCTAAGAGTATCCTGCGGCACCTTCCCTGTTTCCTCACTCATTCCCACCAGGCTTGGCTTGCCAGTGTAGGTGGGACCACCGCAGCAGGGACACACTGAAGCCAGGATTGCCAGCTGACACATGCCAAAAAAAAAAAAAAAGCGCCCCCACAAACAGAAAAAAAATAACAAAACCAAAGGAAAACTACGGACCTTTGATTTCTCACCCTATTACTGAGGCTGATCATAAAAATCAGGACAAATCACAATGCATGGCATCTATAGTCTAAAAGTAGTCCAAGCTTCTGGCAGCACTGCGATAGGGGAATTAAAATTTGCCTTCTTCGCCTCCTTGCATTAGTCCTAACCCCAGTATGCAGAAAAGTCTGGCCCAAGTCAGACAGCCCATCCCAGAGCAGCTCAGCAGAAGTCTGTCCTGGTGAGTCCTGGCAAGATGTCACATGAGGCCAGATTGCAGATGAGGCGGCACTCCTCCCCTGTTGCTTTCAGTGGGAGGTAAGGAGCTAAATCCCTCTAAGAAATTGGCCTGTTATGCCTGAATGCTGTACGAAGCAATTTCTACTCCTGGTACTTAACATTATAAGGACAGAGTTCCCCTAAAACCCTCTCCCTGTTCTAACATCTTGCAGCTAGGATGAGAACCTGCCACCATGCAAAACATTTGAAGTAGCTGTCTACTGGATGGCTATACTGCAAATAGACTGTGCTGTTACGATAGTTGTTCAGTGCTGGGTAGACTCCATGAAAGAACTCTAAGGTTCTGCCCAAATTTGCTGCTTCTTCATTATTTTGATACAATGATTGCCAAGCATTTTGACACAGTGAATGCTGTGTTGTGACACAGTTTTAGCCAGGTCTTACTGTAGCTCGTTACAGGGAGGTTAGACATTAATTATTTATAATACCAATGCCATCATTGGTTTTATAAAGTGCTTTTTGCGGTGCTTTCTTTGGGAAGATCTCAAAACACTTCACAAAGAAGCTTAGTAGTACATCCATACTTCTAAATCTGGAGCAGTTTATTAGACCCCAATCAGATCAACTGACACTGACATGCAAATACAGCCAACATATTCAGCAAGCACAACACGTGATGACACAGAACTGTGATACGGAGAGCAGGATCTCCACGCTTTGGCTTTGCAGTTTCTACAAGCCACTTTCCCCTCCCATTTAAAACGCAAAGCTTGTGCCAACAAATGGCAGGAGGATTTTATGCAGTTTCCCTCCTGCCAGGCTCTTAGAAAATGTTATTACTCTCCTTTCAGGCTGTTTTCTCAGGCAGGGTTGGTGCAGACTGTTTCCACCTCTGGGACTTGCTGACTCCCACCCCAGTTTCTCCACGGGCAAAACCAGCTTGAATCTGGCAGGGAAGTCGCTTTCTCTTGTTTTCTCTGCAACGGCTAAGTTGAAGGAACATGTGGGGGAGGGAGAGGGACTGCATCCCAAGCCAAGGGGACCCTCCTCTCTGCTTTCAGCAAAAAGGGTATGGCCAGGCTTTTCCCCAGCCCCCCTTTCATAACTTCTGACTTTCTGTCCAGGAAATGGTTCTTCCTGGTCTTGACGTTGTTTCAAATGCACTAAATACTGTTGCCTTGGGCATTTTGAGCGGAGAAAGGCATCCAGCTTTCCCACCCAGAAATCTTTTACTAACTTCCCTTGGAGGCTGCTGCTTTGCCCAACGCAAAGACTTGCAGAACACAGCCAGGACTGGAGAGGACGGGGAGAAGGGGAACGGGGCAGGGAGAGCAAAAGAAAAAAACTCATTGCAGGGAAATGGCGCCAGGGGTTCAGGAGGCAGATTTGCAAGAGGCGTGTTTTCTTCTACCCTCCCACCTGCTGCTGCGCTGCCTGCCGAGGTCAGACTGATGAACGGGAACATGCAGAAAGCAAGAGAGCAGGACAGTGTAGAACACAGTATTTAATAGCTCATCTTAAATAACATGACAATGTCAACATGTGAACAACTTACACCTGTCAAAGGTGGCACAGAATATCCTGTTGTGTTTTGCCATTTATCCAGTGCATATGTTTGGAAAATAGAAACAAATACTGTCCCATCAGGACCTTCAGTATATAATCAAGGTTTAGACTTACTTTTTTAAGAAACAGCTTGACATTGAAATAGAGGTGCAAAAGCAACATGATATATAAACAAATCAGGTTTTAAATAAGTTTCTGAGCATGTTCTCTACTGAAAGCTATTTTTTAAAGTTCAGTTTTTAATCTATAAATACATAGTACAAAAACGCAAGTTTACAAGACATTTTTCCCAGTAGAGTTATGTCATTTGAAGTTTTAAGTAGCAACATTCCTCCAACATAAGATGCATACATTTAAGAGCAATAATATTAAGTATTTACATATAAAGTTATGAAGTGTTTGAGGATATAAATTAGTAACAACACACAGAGACAAAAATACACATACTGTGAAATAAATAATTCAACAGCTTTACATATGAGAGTATCTATAATATTATACAAACAAAATATACAAGATCGTAGGATTTGATCTTGCAGATGCTCATATCTGTCACTTGAGCATCTGAGTAATGCCAGTGCAGTAAAAAAGCTACTTTATGGGGTTACTCATATGCTGAAAATGAGGTGCACGAAGCTACCTTACTGAAATGGCTCCTAACTGAAATGGCTCCTGACTAGATCAGACCTCGCAGAAAACTTGATGTGAATGAATGTGTTTGGTTTTATTCTTGTGAGTTGAGATACTGTTGGCATTCGGGGTCTCCTTTCATTTCTGGAGATCCAGGAATTCTTCTTCCGTTTTTTGGATAGACACACCAGCATCCAGCAGACTCTCCATCCAGTGAAGTTTCACACTAGAATATTATTAGCAAAACAAACGCCACAATAAGTAACCGTAAGCAGAAGATTACCCACGAGAGACTGCAAGTAGAATTCTTGGACAGAAATAGGATCAGAAAGTGGGGACTTGCCATGCGGCGCTATTGAATGTGGTGGTCCCTGCTCTGACAGAGCCTCCGAGCAGCACACTTGGTTAGGGAGCCATGACCCAAGCTCAGCTACCACACCAGCAGCTTCCAATTTAAAACAGTTTGCCCCCTCCTTGGTAAAGAGCAGTACAAAACAGCAATATCTCCCAGTGTGAGAAACCAAAGGAAGGCAGAATATATGAGCTGGTAGGGCGAGAGCAATGACTAGACGGTCTGGCTCTTCACGCAAGGAGGCAAATAGGGTGTGTTTTTTCTTCGGGAGGGGGTTAAACAGATTTCTGTTTGTGCCTGATTAGATCCCAGGTCACAATGTTTGTGAGTCATACAGTGGTGCCATGCCCAAAAAACAAGGAGTCTCGGTGACACAGATTTATGCAGACCTACTAAATTTGTGTACATGACCTGTGGTTACAAGGGCGTGGCCTGAGGTTTGGAGCTTTAGTTAGGTTTGCAGATTACTCTCAGTGTAACTCGCAATGGCTTTTTTTTTTTGAGGCTATAATGGAAATGAGCGTATAACATAATCCACAGGCAACACAATTCAGTATTTTTGTTCTGCTTTCAGAAGGCTAATTTTGCTCCAGAGAATTTTTTCCCTGCCTGCGTGAGTTTTTCACTGCCTAGGAGCTGAGAGCCTCCTTTCTCCATTGTGATTATTATATATATTCAATGGGCTTTCCAGGCAGTATGGTGGATATTATAAATTAACGTCAACTGGGAATATGATAACTATGCTAACAAACCAGGTACATGGAGCTTGATTTGGCCTGGGAGCAGAGAGGGTTAAAAGATTTTGGAAAAGGCCTTGCATGCACCTGTTCTGTGAATGGAAAAGACTCCTGCCTCCATTGCTGTCAGCCCACAGCATGCGGCTCACTTTTAAGAGAAGGACAAACCATCTGTTCCCACTACTGAGTATCCCTGTTTTCACAACCTGCTTTTCCAGCAGCTGCAAACTTGTGAGTTTGGGAACAGAGGGCTATGAAAGGGTTGGCCGTGTCAGGCTAGTCGCAGCACTGCTGCGAGCAGACAGGGGGGAAGGCACGTACCTGTTTGCTGTGGTAAAATCCATTCTTGTTGCAGTTGGGCAAGTAGAATTTGTAAATCTCCCCTCCGCTTCTCTGCTGAGCCTTCGCCAATTTATACAGGGCTCTGTAGAGCTCCTTCTGACAAGGTCCCTGCAAGAATACCGTGCAGAGGTTGTCAATACCAAAATTACAAAGAAACCAGCCAAAAAAAAGAGTGATCGGCATAAAGCTAGCAAAAAGCTGAAAATACTTATTAGTCATATAATCTGCACCAGGCTGCTTTGCATGTAGTTTTTACTTGTTTCAGTAGGAGCACAGCCAGAAAACTCTGGTGTTGCATTTAGGCCTTTGTTTTTATTCTTTGAGGTATTTTCTGTCCTCAGAAACATGAGGATTTAAGTCCTTAAATTGCCACACAAGGAAATTTAACCTGTATTAAGTAAACACGTTACTGCTCAGAGGGTACAATCTCCTATTATGGGGAGGTGCACGTTAGGAGGCTGGTGTACGTGAGACTAGCCACGTTTTCTGGGTTGCCATGGCCCCGTGCTCTGTTGATGTATGGCGAATAGGTGCAAGACTTATATAGACAGCGCAAGAACAAACATCTGAATGTTTGTTATCTTTTGTACAGGACAGAGCTGTCGCCAAAGCAGAATAGAGAGCACCCCCGTGGCTCTGAGACCCAAACCCAAAGTGCTTGGAACTGGTGATGAAGAACTGTTTGTAGTATTCGCTATTATCACAATTCGCTCGTTTTGTTTTTCAAAGTCACAATGGCTGCATATTAGTGGTACCTAGTGCTTTTAAATGAGTGAAAGGGGAGAGGTGACTGAACAAATATTTTTACTTCAGAGTGAAAATAATCATACCCTCTGCTTTTCCAAGACCTCCCCTCACATAAGCAGTCCTGTTCGAGTTAACGGACTTATCCGTGGCTCTGGGTTAGAAACGCAGAAGCCTAAAAATCAGAACTGGCGCTAACAGCGCTTATGTGTGATAGTTCAAACTAAGGCAGTGATTAAGTCCTGTTCTGCATGGGGAATGAGGTTTCCTAAGGTGGGGTTGTGGTTAGTACGTTTTTGCCCTTTTTTTTTTTTTTTTTTTCCCTCCCCCCCCCTCCATTTGTCTGCGACCATTAACAAAACTCGGCTCCTGCGGTGCCCAATTCTAATTCAGCTGCGCGCTGGCACCGGGACTGCTCTGACTGCGGTTCTTTGGTGCCCTCAAGTGGAACACGGGACCGCTTGCAAAGGCCCCACACCCCCATGTCTCACCGCTGTTTCGCAGCGTCGAAGGTAGGCGCTTACTTTGATTTTTGAGCTTTCTGTCTCTTTACGTGCATCTACTTAAATAGCGTTTCCTTGTGATCAGAAAGAAAAACGTTTTGGTTTGCGTTGGAGTTTCATCCACAACTGTATGTAGGGACTCCCTTTTATTTCACTGAGCACTGGACCAGTGACAAATGTCTTTTATTTTTTAACTAAAACACAAAAGGAGTGGCCTCCTGGAACTAACAAGGCCTCCTGGAAACTAAGGGCCTGTGTTATAATCTGATAGTCAATGCAGAGGAAGATTCAGCCTCTGCATGGAGTTTGTGTAGGACATATCCGTTGCACACCTGTTTTTATCTCTCCTGCCATTTTGCCCGTTCCTCAAGCATCTGATGAAGGCATCCCAAAAGTCTGTTTGCAGGCTACCCAAAATACTGACATCCCAGTGCTGCTGCTGGAATTTCAGGCGCATTTTTAGTTTGGATTCTGAATTGATAGCATCTGCTGAAATGGTCCCTGAAAGGTTTGCAAAGAAAACCCACCTGCTCTTTCCATTTCTTGAGTTCAGATATTCTCTTTGCTTTCATGTTTTCATATGCAGTGATGGCATTCCAGGGTATAGATTTGTCCTGGCCTATGGGAAACATCAACTGATAGTTCAGCAGCTGATCCTGTGTCATTTCAGTGCTTTCCAAAGGTATATCCTCAGGTTCAATAGAGTCTGGAAAAGAATGATATTAAGGTGAATATCTTCAGTGAACTGGTGCATCTATTTTTCCAAGTTAAAAAGGTAAAGAAAAAGAATCAACAACAGCAAAAAAAAAAAAGTAGTATCTAAGACAGATCCATAACAGTAGCTCTTGCAGGAGTAATAAATTACACGCACAGCAAATTAAACTTTTGTCATAAATTCATATGAAGATGCATCAACTGTTCTCTAACAAGCTGGTTATTTCATGATCCATCAAAATCACTCTAATACCAAAGATGAAGCTGCAGCCAGTCTGTTCAAAATGAAAAAACTTTCTTCACCACAGTGGATTGTAAACACTTTACTAAATGCGGAAAGACTGGAGTTAATCTTGCTATGAATTTAGACTTTTGTCAGCATGATGTGTTTCAGTTTTTATTTAGGAGACGAACCGGTCCAGACCAGATCCCATGGCATCCTATACTTTGTTCCACGGCTTGCCTCGCATATAAGAAGGGGTAGCAATTCACAGGAGCCGTCAGTAGCTCAAGCTGCCCTGCAGTGCATCAAATAGCCAGGGAATAGCAGAAACTGTTTGGATCGGCAGTTTCGGACCATTGATCATGGTCCGCACGCCAGGGCCTAACCCAGCATGTGTGAACTCTCCCACTAGAGGCAAGAGAAGCTCTTTGGAATTACAGGGACTCATCATGGGATAAAAGTTTGGCATATGTCTAAATAACTTGTTGGATGAAGGCTGTAAATAGTCATCCAACGGACTAAAAACTACCCGTTTTTCACTTTGACAATGTTTAAGAAAAAATGGAGGTGGAAAATTGAGGCAGGAAAGAGAGAAAGAGAGAAATAAACAAATAAATACAGAAAGAAAAGAAAGAGAGAGAGAAAGGGAGAGAAAAAAAGGAAGGAAGGAAGGAAGGAAGGAAGGAAGGAAGGAAGGAAGGAAGGAAGGAAGGAAGGAAGGAAGGAAGGAAGAGGAAGGAAGGAAGGAAGAAAGGAAGAAAGGAAGGAAGGAAAGAAAGAAAGAAAAAAAGAAAGAAAGAAAAAAGAATAAAATACTAGACCTTTTCAACTGCAGGAGCCTTAAACCCTCAGTTTAGTCACTGTTCCCTTCCTGCCCTGCCCCCTCAAGTACAAGACAAACTCCCCTTACTGCCACCAATGGTCATTGTTATTTTGAGTCTACAACGATTATTTTTGTAATGCTACTGAGTTACCTTACTCACCACTGCATGGACATAGCAGTAAATGATGGTGGTGGTAGTAGTAGTAGTAGTAATAATAATAATAATGAAATAACACTGAAGAAGTTCCTGATCATCATATAGCATAAGATGCTTGATATGTCTTTTTGCTCAAAGATAGTTTGACTAGCACAGCAGTACTTTAAATACGTTTTATTCTTGAAATGAAGCCAGGCACAAAGCCTGTTTAGGTCTTTTCTATCTCTATCATGACTTTCGGAGACGGACATAAACAAAGTCTAGAAAACATTTGTCCTACTCTAGTTACTGTTTACTACTAAAGAAAAACTGTCTGTAACTTCCCAGAAACCTTATTCTGATTATTCTGCATCATCCCATTACTACGCTTTACGGCTTTCCTGCTTGTTCCCCGTGGCGTACGTAAGAGCCTGCTGCGAACATCTCTTGGCTCCGCACCAGGATGCGTCTCACCTCACGCAAGTCTGAGCACGTTTTCCTGGAAAACGCAGTCCGGCTTCCCTATTTTTCAAACGCCTGCCTAACTTTGCTCATTTTTCCAAGCTCCTGACGACCAGGTCCCGCAGCGCCTTCCCTGGCGCCAGGCGCATCCCGCTGCCGAGACCTAGTTGCCCCTGGGCGAGGGGCTCTGCCGCAGCGCCCGGCTCCCGGCTCCCCAGCCCGCCGGCGCGGAGCGGGGACGCGATTGCAAGGTACCTGCCGGCTCCGCCGTGCGCATCCCTCCGGCTTCGCTGGCGGGCAGGCACGTCCCTTGTCCCTGGATGAGGGCGGAGAGGGGCCGGGGCTCTCCCGCGGGGACGTGGCAGCGGAGCCCCTGGCGGCAGCGGGCCGTGTAGACCCCGCACGGCTGGCCCGGCCCGAGGGCGCAGGTCTGGCAGCAGCCGCAGCCGGGCTGCCGGGCCGTCTCCGGGCAGCCGGGCGCGACGGGCGGGCAGAGGGCGACCTTCTCCTGGGTGCACGGGGCGCAGTGCATGGGCTCCAGGGCCACCCCGGCGGCGAGGCGGGGGCCCAGGAGCGCCGGCAGCAGCAGGGACGGCAGCCAGCAGCGGCGCAGCAGAGACCGCAGGCTACTCATGTCGCTGATGAGGAGGGACCACAGAGAGGGCAGCTCAGCAGGCTGAGGAGCAGGAGGCAGTTTGCATACATTCAGCTCGCCCGGGCCATTTATACAGTGCTTTGCCTGGCTATTAATCTTTAACCCCGAGTTAACTATTATCTGAACAAGAGGGCTGGAGAAGCATCATTTCACTGGCGGTTCAAGTCCCTGACCACTCTTCCCCTCCCCTTTCACTTTCCCCCTTTATCTTTTTTCTTTCCTCCAGACATGCAGGAATGCTTTTATTCCCTCACCCCCACCTCTCCGTCCTAGCACAGTTAACAAGGAAAAATGTGTCGTGGGGGTGGAGGGGAAACCCGCAGAGGGGAATGGATGAATGAATTTTGCCTGTCACGAAAGTCTCCTGTCTCCTGTTCTTGACGTTTTATGAAAACGTAAATGTTTAAAAAAAGGGGGTGGGGGGTGTGGGTGGGGGGGGGGAGGTAGGGGAGGAGGGAAATCCCATTGAAACTGAAGCAACTGACTTCATATTTCCACAGCAACAAATGCAACAAACCCTTGTTTAATTTTCGTCATGTGGCTGCAGGTTAGGAGGACACCGACATACCAAAGAGGAGGCCCCAAGGGTGATAAAGCCATCAGGATCCTGTAACCACTGCACATATGCACGTAGGAGTCCTTGCATTAACCTCCGGGATGGGCTGTGCAGCTGAAGCTGGAGGGATCTCCCGTGTCTGGGCTCAGTTTTGCTACTGCTGCTGGGATAAGAGGAGTATCAGTCCTCAAAACATGCACTTGGGGGAAACTAGTGTTTGTCAAACAGAGCAGAAATAAATGAGATATCTGCTTTTCTCTCTGTCCTGTTACCCTCTCCACCTCCTCATATATCACCTGGGAAGAAAAAAAAAAAATCTTTCCTTTTCTCCTTTGCATGCAACCGTTGTCACTGCAATAAAAGCAAAAGTATTCAAACTTCACTGTGCTGAACAGATTATTTTATCCTGGTATTTGCAGTATGTACTGAGCTGGAAATAGCAAATTCCACTGTCAAGTCATGTAATGTAGCATGATTTTTGTTTGGTTGGTTACTTTGCATTTAGTTCTCTTTTTTAAATACATCATTCATGTGAAAGAAAGTGAAGCAGAACTGCAGAGCATTGTTTAACGTTATAGTATTCACTCTTCTTTTTTCTGGTATTGATGTCAAAAGTTTTATTTTAATGTAGTGAATTTTCATCCCCCTATATTCATAACTCAGTTCTTAAAAGTATTCTCATTGGTTACAGTCTTTTACAACTTGAGACATTTTCACTTTACTTCATTTAATTGTGGGATTTTTTAAAAAAAAAAATTCAAGTTGTTTTAGGGATATATATCTGGATACACAAAAGTTGGAAGCCTTTAAAACTCACTAGCATTTTATACAAAACTAAGTGTACAGATCTGAAAAGAATTCTGTGGACTTCTGTGGACCAGGAGCAAATCTTGGCTGAAAATCTAGAGCACGACAATTTCTACGGAACATCACAATTAAATTTTTCAAGCTCTAATGCTCTTTCCCCTCTTTCATGTCTATTTTTTTCTTGTACATCTGTCATGGAAAATCACCATTCTTTTACCATGCAATGTGAAGTGAAAAATATACAGAAATATGTCTTCTTTGCTCCCTCAAAGAGAAAAAGGAAACAACGCAAAACAAAGACTCTTTCATGAAGAAACATGAAAAAAAAGTTACAAATGAAAAGTAGAGCCAGTTGTAAAATGACAAAGACCCAAAGAGCTCATATGCATTTGTAGATGTGTATGCACGTATTCATTCACTTATCTATGTACGTCTCTCTGCTGTGTTAGATAGCTTTGTATGAACAGTGTGGAGGATCGTTCCACCACTGACTGCTTAAGAGAAGTTACTTGCCCCTGGAATGACTGTACTCCAGAGTGACTGCTACTGTCCTGCCTGCAGTTTTTCCATCTTAAAAAAAAAGGAGACGTGAACTGAGAGGAAATAGCTTTTAATGATACACATGAAATGTTTTTTAAAAGTTTTTTTTAACACATCACCATTATTTTTAAGTAACTAGATACAGAAAGACATTTAATGCAAGAACAGATTCTTTGTCTGACGTACAGGTCTACTTCACAAGACTTCCATTAGTTTCAGAAGAATCTCATTTTTCCAAAGCAGGTCTATGTTTTCAGTCCTTTGGCATATTTTTCCTTGCTGTCAGGAAGCTGTCAGTATCTGAACTGGCCAGGCAATTCCTAACAACTGGCAGCCTCTTAGAAGCCCGATTTTTTCAGTTTACCCAGTGAGATAAACAAAAGATAAACAAAAGAACCCATAGATGAAAAAAAAATTTTGAAGATGTTCTTGTTTTGTTTCCTTTATGATTGCAAGTCATCTCTAAATGATGGCCCAGCCTTTTTTCCCTTGCTGTCTTTTGTACAATCAAACTGAGGAAACCAAAAACTCTGCTAAAGCAGACTTCGTGAGCCGATGTTCTTCTGCACAAATGGTAGACCCATAAAAATCAGTCCCTTCATATTTCATTTATATAAATTTAATGAACATATGTTAGAACAGATTATGATAACTTAGGGCAGTATTGATCAACAAGGCAATGATTTTGTATAGGCCATGGGACATCAATGAAGTGAAAGTAGTGTATATGTTTATGTAGGCTCTGTTTGATGTAATACTACAACTCATCTACCAATCTCCATGACATTGCTTTAAAGAACACAAACAGATAAGAGTCGGGAGGTTAAAAACATCCATGATGTAAAGTTGTGTTTACTGAAGACTTTTGATGGTAATTTTTAGGTGTTCCAACTGTTGTCCCCTAATTTGAACCACTTGTCAGAAGACAGCAGATGAATTCTAGGCAAGGGTTACTTTTGTACAAGACTTTTCTCATTTGTTTCTCAATAATTCTTAGCCAATGACCTCATTTTGCATGTTAAATAAAGTTTGGGATTTTTTTTTTTTTTCTTTAAAGCTTTAAAGCCACATGGAGTGACTCACAGAACATAAAGTTTTATATAAGTTTGTGTACAAGTGATCTTTATCCTCTAATCACCAAAAATTCAAGTGACTTGCCAAATAATTTCCTACTGGGACTGCTCCTCTGGATATGTTTAAAACACCCCAAAATAACCAATGGAATATTGTCATTATTTTTCTTTAGGTAAGAAACTAATCCTGAATTGTAAGCTTAATATCCAAAATGGCTATGTGACACACACACACATATATTGCATCAAGCATATGAAAAGAAATAGCTATGATTGATAGAAATATAAAAAAACCTAGTCCCTTCTCTGTCATTTATCCCCTATCAAAAATGCTTTATTTCAGCTCTATGGATTATTAGGATTTTTTTCTCCAAGTAATTGACAGTGCTTAGGTTATTGATGTATAATCCGATTCAAGCATGTATTGACTGTTTGCTGTTACTTTGTGGCAAAGGCATATGTGCCATTTTGTATTATTTTTCTATTCTGGTTGGATAAGCATGACTTTTAGAATTAGATTCTGCATGCAGATAATGAGGTGTTCCAAGTTTGTCTTGCACTAATATTCTCTAACTTTTCCAGAACGACTTTTGCTATTTTTTTCCCCCAGCAATTAATTTTGCTAGAATGTGGAAAATATTTTCGAAATACCTAAAATTAAAACTGCAGGAACTCAGTAAGAGAAAAGAAGTGACAGGCTGTCTCATGGCAAGCCTGGCTAGGGAAGGCTATGGACTTTCTGCACCAAATCATGGGTCATCAGGTTCAAAAAAATGGGATAAAAAAAGTAATATATTTCCTTGGTGGCACCTAAAGGGTTTGGGCACTGTTGTAAAACACCTTGTTCACAATGTTGTGTGTGCATAGACCAGCCAGGCATTTTTTAAGAACTATTGAGCCCTTCTGGCAAGACAGGTTAAAGTCCTTTAGTCATCTTGCCATGAGCCAGCTGCTCCATACAGTGATGGCACAGGTGAGTTTGCCTAGCTGCAGAAATAATCCAGAAACACTTTGACAAGAGGTAAAGTGAAAGCACGTTGCAGAGCACGGGCTCCTGTGTGGAGAGTTAATATAAAAAAGCTTCCTCTTCACCCCTTCGGCTGCAGTCAGCATTACTAACCCCAGGTTATTCCAGCCATGGAGCCAGCCATGGAGATAAAGGCTTTTCAGTGCCTACCAGAATGAGCTATGGCTTAGCAGGGACTTTGAAAAATGTAAATGATCCCTTTAGCACTGGCTCCAGGCACCTAAACTAGCATCAGCTGTTTAAATCTCTTTGTATTCTTCAGGCACCGTGTCTCTCTGGGCCCAGAAACAGAAAAGAGCACCACCAACCAAGTAACATGCCCTTTACCGCAGTCTCTGAGGGCTGTAGGCACTGATGACATGAGCTTTCAACACCGTCAGATATGCTTTCTTAAGTGGTTGCTATCTTATGCTGATAAAAGAAAAAGTAAATTCCCCAAGAATTTACTCCAAAAGCAATTTAAATGTAATAGGGCTTTCAAATACATATTACAGCATCTCATGTGAAGGAAAGTTTGAGACGATGACAAAAAACTACTGCTTACTTTAATGCCTGGGTCCGTCACATAGGTTAAATGCCAGGATGTACATGAAACTCCCCTATCCTCCCCAAAATAATGCATGGCTTTCACAGAACAAGCCTTTCTATGGATGCACATGAAACTCCCGTTCTTCCCTCCCCAACCTAATACATGGCTTTCCAGGAACAATCTTTTCCACATGCACTAGGGAGAAAAGTAGGCAGTAGTGATGGAGAAAAAAGTGAGATCCAGCCCCAGACCAGGGGCATCATAGTCATGACCAGGGGCATCACAGTCATAGCCAGTTGCACAACTTAGGGGAAAAGTGTCCGTGGGATAACAGCCAACAATAATTCATTTATATTGGTTTACATCTCATCCAATGCAGCAGTGGCTATTCCCTTTCACAGTAGAGAGGCTGGATTTTTAAAGGAGCTTACTGCTAGCCCCAAAATTTGCTGTTAGTAGTAGAACCTAAAATGCCATTCTTTCATCTTTTCTCCTTTTAAAAATGCTAATAAAAATAGGTCATAGGTCATAAGTCATAAGACCCAGACCGCAGTAAGTCAAGAGGTCCGTTTTCTATGGTTATCCATCCTGTGAAGCGGGAAGCCAAAACCGGGGGACAAATATGCCTGAACTGTGCCTTCTACAGGAACAGGGGATGGGCTGCATGCAGAGCAGAAGACAGCAGCCTGAAGTCCTCAGCAAGAGAGCAAGAGGGCTGTTACTGACAGCAAAATGATATGCTCTCAGTAAAACAGGAGATCATTGAAACAGGAGGGCACATTTCTCTGGATCATTTACAATTGTTTTTCACATCTAGGTTATTCGCTTCTGCATTGGTTCTTACAAAAATAAAACAGTTTGCCCAGCTGCTTTTGTCAATAAATCTGTCCCTGCCTTTTGTCCTAGGGCATTTCTGATTTCAGCAATATCATTGCTATTAATTATTATAATAATATTGTTGCTGGTAATACCAAGAGTACCTTTCAGGTTTCAGAGCCTCTACTGTTTCCCCGGAGGATGAGACACAAGACTCTGGGACTTCAGTCAGTTCCAGAGAGCTTGAGGCTTGCATGGAGAACTAAACCCAAGTAAGCTGCTGCTGGGATACAGGGTTGCCTGAGCTATTCAAACAGCACTACCGTTGAATTAGTGTCTGATAGTTATCAAGTGTGAAAGCTTTTGATGCTCACTGCAGCCAAAATCTACATGTATTTGCTATTTCAGACTCTTTGCAGGAGATCCACTTAGGTACCTTCACACTTTCCAGAGGAGCAAAGATGCTCAGAGGCACTGGCCTCTTCTTGGGATCCTTGAACCTTTATGGTGTGAGGGGAGCAGGGCTTGCTTTCTGTGGGAAGAGGTAGGAGAACAGCATGAAGACAAAGTAACTGTCTTTGTAAGTAACACAACACCCTCGTCCAGGCAGATCACCCTGCGTAGTACCTATTCTTGGGCTAATACACCTCAGCGAGCATTTTAGATAAAAGTGAAGCTGCTAACTTTACTTGTCAGCAATTTCAAGGCTCCTTTTGCACATTTTGCAAATAGAGACGTGAAGGGGTTAACCCAACCTGTTATTATACCAAAATCACACTGGAGATAAGATTGAATGTCATACGGATATTTGCCTGACCTACTGTATAAATAATCTCTGCCATCAAACACAGAGATCACACAGAGTTACTGGATTAAAAAAAAATCGATATAATTAATGTATAATGAAACAAAGCAAAAAGCCAAGATTAGATTGTCAACGCACTTCGTTACAGATGAAAGCAGAGTGTGTGTCTTTACAACTGCATTCAATAAATCACTTTGATTTTGCCTTCTGTAGAACACCACATGGAAAAGAATGAAACTTCTAGTGACCCACAGCTTGGTGATGATGGGTCAGTTGTAAAAACTAAAACAGACACAGAGAAGAATTATTAGATGTCTCAAAAGTTTTTCTCTCATGAAATCTGATTAATTGAGAAATGTTTATACGTGTAACTATCCAAGTATGACTTAAGTTTTATTTTTGTTGTTGTTGTTGTTATTACAATCAGTGACTGGTTGACCATGACATGGTAAACATGACAAAAATAAACAACCCTCCTGACACCACCTTCTTTTTAATGTTAATTTCTACATTTTCATATATAGTACTTTTTCCCCCCCCAATTTGATAATTTTCTCAAAGATATCTACCTAGTGAAAACATATTCTGCAGATTTATTAAGTGTATGTGAAAAATCACACCTTTTAAAATATCAATTCAAGTCTTATTTGCCTTTAACTCCACTGATTTTTCATTCTGAGAAACTGGAATGGCCAAATGGCCTTTTAGGTGTCATGAGCCTGCTACTGTGGTTTTGCTTGCCTTATTATTGCCTTATCTCTTCTCCAAATCTAGCGATCACAGTCTTTTCATTTTGCCAGTCTCACGTAAGGGCTCTGCTCTGTGTTTTGCTGTCTTTAATCAATTTTTATCATCACCCAGTTGTGGCCCAAAAAACCCACGTGCTACCGAATATACTAGTCAAGGTCAGGATACACTATTGATTTGTACGCTTGCATCATAACCTTTGTAGTATAATTTCTAGTCCTACAGACTCAGTGGACTTTTTCTCAGCTATCCGGCGGCATTCAGGATGCCGAACAGCACTTCTTTCTCTACCATCCCAGTTCCACCCCTTCTTTCTTCCCTCTAGCACAGTTACAATTATAACACATATCCACATTAGCATATGTGTTGTAATTAAAAGTTTCCATTGCACTTGTAAGCCTGTTGTCTACTTGTAATGGCTTCCCTCCCATGGTGGCAAAGCCTGTTGCTGTTGTTGAGCTATGGTTTGTGCAGCTTTTGGGTTTTTGTGTTTTGTTTTGTTTTGTTTTTCTGAGAGGAGCAACAGGTGCTAAAGCGCCCATCTGCTTTGTATGAATACTCTCACGCAGTGCCAATTTGACTTAATTGCATGCTGTATGATGCAATGAATTGCTCGTTATTTTCTTGTCTGGGAAGTGTACTTTGAAACCCATTTTACCTGGGCACCTTGTAAGTGCTTTTTTGTATCCAGTTTCTCTCCCAGTAAATTTTTCAGTAGTACTGCCCATACTTTCTTTCCTGTATCTGAATTCACATAACCTTTCCATACTAGAAAGTTGGATTATTCCATTTCTAGAAAGAGAACCTTTATTTTCCTATCCTAGAGGTATAAGATACTTCTTTTCCCCTTTCATTGCTGTCATCTCTGCTTTAGGAGAAGACATAAAATGTAAGCTTTAGGAAGCTTATGGTATCTGCCCGTAGAAGGGGATCACTACAGGGGACAAACCTGCAATGATGTGAAGAGCTGAAAGCAGAAGCCAGTTAGAAGAGAACATTTAGAGCTAGAACAGGCCAAAAGGACAAAATGGAGGACAACAAAAGGGATCAAAATGTCAGCAACAGTAAGAAGCAGAAAATTTTTTTTTTTTTTTCACTCCCTGGCAGTAATGAAGGATGTTTTTGCCCCTTCTTCTTTCCGTTTCTTCAATAAAAATGAATTAAAACAGAAAAAAAGCCCCATGAACATTCAAGAAATAAAATATCGCAGATGCAAGACAGTAAGTCATTGACCTATGATGCAAGTTCAATCTTTGTTTTCAATGAATACTTGGGCAAAGCAGAACAACTTTGTCAGGTACCGCTTAAAAGCCTGGACTCCTTAGTAAGCCTAGAGATGGTGATTACTGCCTTGTGACCTAGGATGCTTGGTTTTAAGGTCCTATCTCAGATGAGAAGAGGATATGAAATGTGGTATCTACCTCACTTCATGGAGTTTTATCCTGTGCGCTGCTGAAACTAAAGGCAGATAGCTATACCTTCTGGCTGGCTGGTGTCTGTGCGTATCTCCTGCACGCACGTCCCATTTCAGTGTGGAGGGATGGGACACGTGTAAAGTATTATGAGATCATGTGCATGGGCAGTGCCAGGAGGCTTGTGACCAGAAGCGGCTGTCAAGCTCTACGGGGTCTTGCATGCCCACTGGGACTCACTGCACTATAAAACAAAATTTCACTGTATAGGGGTATTAGGTACCTACATAGCAGTACAAGGACTGAGCAGCAGGTCTGAGGGGATTTTTTTTGGGGGGGGTGGGTGGAGGGGCTATATCTTAGGTTCGGTCCTAGGGTCTGTGCTTAGTTCTGTTTTTTTAATAACATTTGAAAATGTTACTCGATATCTTCAACCGGTCCAACTTTTCTAGGTGCTGCTCAGTCAAAATTTCAGTTCGCTTGAACTGAACTTTGTTCACTTCTTTCTAATAAGTCAGAAGTCTTGAGGACTGAACTGTTTAATAGGCATTGTGGACTGAACAACAGATGGAGCTAAGGAGGGTTTTTGTGCGTGTGTGCCTTATAGAACAAAACACACCCGAGTACAGGTCAGTGACACTGCTACGTGATTTATTATTCAGGGTTTTGTCCATAGCAGGAATGTAGCTATGTTGTGATTTAGAAAAGAAAAACAATCTGTTTTTATTTAAGAGTTTTCCACTTTTCCTAGTTGCCCTAAAATTGTTCAGCTATGATCAGAAAAGTAGCTTAGTTACCAGTTCTCTTTTATTTAAACCTGAAATATGTTAAATATGCACGCTAAACATTTTTTTCTCTTCTTTCTGGCCTCCTACAGAAGCACTGCAGCTGGGCAGAACACTCCAAGCTCTGTCAACAGGAGTGTTACCATTGCTTCAGTGGGAACAAGGCTGAGCTCATAAATCCAGGGTGAAGACATTTCTGTCTCTTCCATCTGTTCTTGGTAGTGTTTTTGTTCTTCTCCATCCAACATCATGCTTAGTCACCATCAGCAGGTAGATTGTGTAATATCCGTTCAGAGACAAGTGTACTGAAAACAGTTCCCTAGGTCAAGGTCATAGCTTAACTCCTACAGGAAAAATACTGCCCTAAAAGAGCACCCTCAGTGGGAAGGCTGTTCTGAACTTACAAAGGTGATCAGTGTTGCTTTTGAAAGCGAGGACAAGAGCAAGGCTTCAGAACTTGTTGCAACTCTGATTCACACTCATCCATGCAGAAAAAGTGTTTTGTTTTTTTTTTTATTTTTTTTCTATTTTACAAAACACGATGCAGTGGGGGTTATCTTGTCATAAGAAAGGTGTCTGTAGTCCCTAATCTTTTCTGGCCTCAGCACCTGCAGTCCATACTTAAGGTCACTAATAATTAGAGGCCTAGTTTTTGGAGGTGTTGGACTCCATGGCTCCCTTTAAGTTTGAGGTTTTTGGTTTGTGTTTGTTTTTTTTTTTTTTTTTTTTTTTTTTTTTTTTTACACTGTGTTGATATTGCAATATAAATATGCGTAAAGGAATTTTCCACATGAAGAAAGTAGTTAACCAAACAGTAATTTGCCATTGTTTCCACTAGAGGATAAACATTAAACAACATTGAAACTGCATACTACTAGTGAGTCCCTCAAAGCCTTTAACTCAAAGTATATGTGTATACTATAACAGAAAACTATATCTATCATTAAACTTAAGCATTAAACTCCAGTAGACTTGGGAACCTACTGGAAAAACAAGGGAAAGTGCAAACACGGTAAACAAAAGAAATACTAGGCTTTTTTTTTTTTTTTAAATTTTGCCTCAATGGATATACTTACACATGGGAGGCAATACTAGCATTGTAGTTTTGTATGTGTAGTTTGATATATGTAGTTTCATATTCCCTAACATTCTGGCTTTTAAAAATTAGAGACAAGCCGTTCCTTGGGATAACGTGTAGTTTAGTGCTATATAGGTCTGGTTGAATTCCCTTGCTGTTCTAACCTATAATTAACAATAATACTGTTGATGTAGAGTATTGGACTAGAGTATCAGACACATTTCAGAAAATCCCTGAAGCACCAATTAGTTCTATTAATATTTTCACATGAAAGGTTATCAGAGCAATATTGTGACTTTTGCAAATTCTTGAGGACCTAAATTACTGCAAGAGAAATGCTAGTCTTCTGTATTTCTTTTTAAACATTCCAAAGAGAGGAAATAGAAGCAGTTTCCAAAATCCTGAAAGCCCTTAGTTTTGTCCATCTGTCTGCCTGATACAGCTTCAGGACTTGCAAAGACCCGGTCAAAGTCAATTCTGTATTACCACTCTGGGGAACTGCGGAAAGTCTCTGGTATTTTATTGGTACCAACTAGTTCCATGAATTTGACAGGGTGGCAGCCTTGTTTCCTGGAAAACATTGCACTTGGCACAAACCAAAAAACTTCTTAGATCTTAAGCAGCCATATTTCCCAGATTCCTCTTGCATTTGCTGTAGCTGGAAGCAGTGTCTGAGAAGGACTTTCCCAGCAACTACATCCCTGGCCTGCTAAGGGCTGGAACTTGGTCCAATTGGCCTTTAATGACCTTCTGCTTGGCTTAGCATTACGGAGGGGTGGGGGGGTGGGGCAACTTAAGTAGACAAAGGCACTTAGGGGTATGGCAGCTAAGTCTGAGTTTTGGCAGAAGATTGACATCAGGTATCAGAGCTGTATCAGATGCGCGAGGAATCCAGCAGTGAAGAGCAGGCATGGAAGACAGAAGACTTCTATGTCTTATAAGGAAGGAAGCCTCTAGAGGCCAGATTAGAGAAGACCAAGGAACTGGATGGCTCAGGCAGGAGTGAAGAGTGGCTTTGAGAGGCGATTGGGAGGGAGAAAAGCAGAAGCAGTATCAGGGCTTTCTGAGACCAGGCTGAGAAGTCTGAAGAAGGAACAAGTGGAACTGGCTATCTGGGAAGGTACAAATAAACAAGAGACAGAACTGGGTCATTTGGATTAAGCGTTGGATCATGTGGCCAGACTAATCTGTGCTTGTCCCAGGGGTAGAGGAGGGTTTTACGCTAACCTTGCACTTGCCTGATCTTAGTTCGGCCCCTGGCACAAGTCATAGATGGTGATGAAAAGCCTGCAAGCTCAAGGGGAATAGCAGCACATCTGCAACCATGCCTATTTTATCTCAAAAGCAGCTTGGGATCTGCATCAGCCAGGAGCTGCCTGGTTGCCAGAGGAACCTGTGGAAGCCAGACAAGCAGCCTGGGTAACACACACAAACAAATACCAGAACATTAACTAAACATCAAACCTAACGAACATGCTTTGGCCAGTGACCTGAGGGGCAACATTGCTCCACTGCCTGGCTACCGCAGAGAGCCAGGTCTGAGGATAAGGCTCTTCTAAGAAACTCCGAAGAGTTTCACTTCAGGAATCATTAGCAAAGTCATCCTAATTCCTTTTAAATCCTAGAAGATGTTGTAAAACCACAACTCCACTCTTGCATTTTTAAGCCCAACACAGCTGCTATTGGTTAGCCTATCCTGTAATGTTGTCTTGGGCCATGCTTCTCCTTCTCTACCATCTTGGACATGAGATTTTACAAGATTCAGTGTGTGAGAAGGAAATGCAAAAGCTTCCGTTGCCTCCATCCTTAATTCGCAGCTTCTTTTGAACAGGACCTCTAACCTTTGGGGTAGTTAGATAATAGCTGGAACAGGCTGCAAAGCCAGAATACCCATGAAAGTGCATCTGCTAGAGGCACACAAGTGCAGGGATATGTGTGTGCACATGGTAAATCTCTGCTGGGTCCCTGCTGCTGACGGCCCATAGATCTCTTAGAAGTGTTAAATTCTGACTAAAGATTAACAGACAGCAGCAGGAATTAACATGAACATTATGCTTTTTGCATCGCTTCTTGACTGGTGCTTTAGAAAAAGCTGCTCTGAGATAAATTGCCATTTTGCCAGTAGAGGTGTCAGGGAGACACCCTTCTTCCTTCCCATGCAGCAGCTCTAGAGGAAAAACAGAAAACCCATACCTCCTCAAAACACACAACTGAGCATTAAGGACCTCCAATGCAACAGTGAGGTGCGTTTACAATCTGGAGCAAACTCATTTTATGCCAAAAGTTCAAAACAAACTGTCATTAACTAGTAATCTCTAGAGGCTGGCCTCCCTCCTTGGTGCCTCTCACTATTTCCTCATCTCCCCAGCTAGCAGCAAAAACATTCCTGATTGCATCAGTTTTGATTACTCTTTAGATGAGGAGATTCTCCTTTGGCTAACTAGGATTGCACTCTATGTGGCCATTAGGACTTTGTCACTTAAGGAACATGAGCAAGCCTAGAAAATTTGAATACTACACAAAAGGGAATGGTCAGGAAGAAGAATGGCCTTCAGCCATTATAAATTAATATTGGCTCTCATGTAGAGGCACTTCTTAATTTATTAAGAAGTTAATTAATCCCAGGTTTAAGAGGCAAAAAGAATCACAAAACAAACAACAAAAAGAGAATATTTTGGAAGGAAAGAGGAAGTCTAACAGGCACTATAGTGAGGTGTGTGATTTACTTGAACCAGCTATTCCCACAAGAAGGATGTGATTAAAGCATTAATACCATAGGTAGTTCAATCAAGCTTCTTCAATTGTCAGTTCGTGTTCAGTTGCTTCCTCAATGTTTTTAAGTTGACGAAGCAGCCATTCTCTTTGTTTCTTTCTCTGTTATAGAAGAGAAAATATTAGTCAACCTAATCCATTCAGATGTCACCTGCTTATAGGAAAAAAAAAAACAAAAAAACAACAGAAACCCCAAACAACATACACAAAGGTATTATGAACCCAACTGTATTTTGGCTAAATTTTTCCATTTGTTTTAAGCTAAGAAGCTTTTACTCTCAAAGCAGGCAAGTTTTCCTGGGTTTCAACACACCCGTGAACAATATGGGACAAGGGAAAAACCAAACCAGAACAGAATCTGATGGCTTCACACTGACGTGACAACCTTTAGAGTTTGACTCTCCTGCCTCCCTACCCTTTCTAAGCTCTTTCCATAGGGCCCTTGCCAATAATCAGAGTTCTAGAAAATTGACTTCTCATGCTCCACAGAACAGAAAAATAAAGACCTGCATAAGGTGTGTTAATCTAAGCCTTCCCCTGCAAACCCTATGCTAATCAAAGGACTGTATACAAGACCCCATTTGCGATGACTGGCATTCTTTTTATAAAACGCTATGATTTGGATTAAACAAGGAAAGAACTAGATTATTTGTTTCTCCAATTTTAGTTAGCTTGCCAACACTAAGAAACTTGAGAATTTAAATCACTGATTTCTTCCCATTCTTAAGTTTCTCCTAAAGAAAGATACATTTAAAAAAATAATGTACTTTTGCACTAGTGTACACTAATCATGTAAGTTAACAAGCAAGTACTCGTTTGGAAGACTGCGTCCCATCCAATCTGTGATTAGGAATGATACTACAAATTCTAGCAGGTTATAACTCAATTCATAAATATATGTTCTCGTTCCATAACTAACGTATTCCCATCTTACTAGAGAGATCTGTATATATTCAGCATTGGTAGCAAACTGTGTAACTTAGTTATTTCACAACTAAGGGAAAGCAATTACCACAAGAGCTTTGTCAGTTTTCTTCTTTCTGGTTCTTACTATTGGGACATCTTTTATCCCTGGTATTCCAGTAACAAGCCATGAAGGGCCGCTCCTGGGATTTACTGCATCCTTCTCAGATGCTTTGGTAGAAGCTTGAGTTTCCATGTTTGTGTCAGCCTTGTCACTTGGCTTGTCACTTGGCTCTTCATTTGATTCATCAGAGGCCAACACTGTGGAAAGCCTCCTTCTAGAAAACACAGCCGGAGAGCTTTGGCTTATCTCTCTGTTTAATTCTTGTGAATCAAACACCGTTGAAAGCCTTTTTGGGGACGCGTGAGGGATGTATGCTTCAACACTTACTAATGATACTTGAGCTAATGTTCTACTTAGATTTGATTTTGGCACTGGAGATCCATAAACTCTCTCACTGGCGTCTTGGTCCTTGATTGACCGATTTGTTAGATCTGTAAGAGATGGCATTGTTCTTGAAAGCATTGAGTCCACTGGAGTGCTGTGTTTCACCATTCTCTTTTTCAGAGATCTTTTAACATTCAGAAAAGAATCTTCTTCCTCTGACATTTTGAGGTCAGGTTTATTGCCTTAAGAAAATAAGAGAAAAATGTGTCATAGTTCACATAGTGAGAAACGCCACGTAAGGTGTTCAGCTGTTGCAAAACCAAACCCAAGGTGTTCCTATTTTCATGTCTGCATTCTATCTTTACATAGAATATATCCTTTGTATAGATCAGTGTTCTCCAAGGGTTTGGAAGAGCTGTGTTGAAAACAAAACATTAGAACACAGTTTATCACACATACAACACACAGTCCTATCCCAGCCTTCTGCATGTGGAGCTCCACATACACTAGAATTTTTAAGATACCTCATTAACTGCAACATCACTAAGACAGCGTTTTCTCCTTCAGAGTATACAAATAATACGCTCTTGGGGTTACAGCTGCTAACACTGGGTAGGTAGGTGAAAATTTACATGCCAGAGGGATTACCGTAGCATAGCAAAATTCAAGTGCTCTAGAGAGATGTGCAGAGTTCTGGCTTCAAGCAAGCATCTCAACTGCCATTTTGTTTCTCTTATTTTCATAAGAGGGGGCTCAAAAACCTCACATTCCCTCCTACTTACTTGACATTAGGCTTGCTGCTTCTGCTGATCCTAAAATAACTGTGTGCAAGTCTGTTTTCAATTGAATTTACAGCAGCAGCAAGGGTGTTTCTGTTCGTAGGATTTCCTCTACCCATTTGCCAACCCCCGACAAAAAGGAACTTGATTTCTTACACGTGGAGAAGCCCAAGATAAATATATCCAGTTTAAGATATATCTTAAGATAAATATCTTAATTAGATGAGCAGTTAAGTACTTCTAGTACGTGTTGAACTCTGTGCTTTCATGATGCGGTTCAGCTATTTCACACAGGTTGAATGCATGAAGCTCGTCAAGGAGGCAATGTGTTTTAAGTGCCCTTATTCTAAACTCTATAGATCAAAGGCCTTGGCGAGGTTGGGGCAGGGGGGCATGACAACGAATGGGTTTGCTTAAGTAAAAGACATCAGTTCTCCATTTGCCGTCAATGTTTTGCACCTGTATAGGGTCTGACTTCAGCAGAGTTTCACATCCACTTTGTGTTTCTAAAAAACAAGAGGCAAAAGGCAGAGCTTCTGACTCTTCAACACAGCAAGAGTCAGGGGTTTTGTGGTTTGCTTCCCCCCCCCCCCCCCCCCTTAGAATTAAGGGCGGGGGAAGGAGAAAACCCCATTATCACTTTCATTTGGATACCCGTTTCTCTTCTAGCTCCTTAGCGGTGCTACCTTGTGCGACACATTATAAGCAGCACTCAGCCTACAGACGCTGCCTTTTCCTTTCCTGTTCAGCCAGATTGTCTTCCTTCAGTCTTTATTATAGAAGCTTACTAGCGGTAAGCTTGCATAATTAAACTCAGAGAGGGAATAAGAAGGAGCTTGCAACCACCCTCCCCTCTCCCCAGCGTACCCTCAGCTATGCATCTTGATGTCTTCCCCTTACCCATTAAAATTTAGATGGTCAATTAAAAGCTTTTTTTCTTTAAGAAGTTATTTTTTAAAGAATATTTTCAACCAAAGTTTCTGAGAAAAACAACAAAATATTTTTTTTCTTTCACAGTTTTCTGTGCTTTAGAGGTACATATATCCAAGCAACAAACTTTTTCTGTTCTTTTAATAACACCATTACAGATAGAGGAGGAGAGAAGTCTAAAAACAACAGAGAAAGATACACTATTTAAGAATATCAGAGTCTAACCATAGAGAACATATCTTACAGCAACTATGACACACACACACCCCAAAAAAACCCCCCAAAACAAACCACCAAATGGTTTGTTGCAAAAACAACAACCCCAGCCTTACTAGACCTACCTGGTTTCCCCCCAATACCTTCCTCTGCTTCTCAGGTGACCTGGTTTTAGCTGCTATTTCACTTATAGCCCTGCTAGCCTCCCAACATCCTTTGCTTCAGAGACTCCCTAAATCACACATTTAGCATTTTTTTTAGGAGTTTCAGCAGTGCTGCTAACTTAATAAACTACTAAACAGAAATCTAGGATGAATTAATCACGGGAAAATAGTCTAGCCAACTTATCTATGTGCTATATTTATTGCTGTTGAATCTCTGCTGCTTGCTGCCTATTTCAATCACAAAAACACATCTAGTGGCTAATTGGCTTCACACAGCTGCTTAAGGCACATTGGGGATCTGTCTCAACATGGATGTTATGTTGATGAACATATATAGGTTGATGGAGTATATCTGTTCCCATCCTGATTTTATTTTCTCGCTGCTTCTCTTGCCCAAAATATACATGAGAAAGCAAACGTTAAATCTGCCATGAAAAAGCTCTTCTTTTAGCAAAGTAGGTAGTGAGAATAAACTGAAGAGTATTTTACTATAGTCTGAATTTCACGGCCTTTGCAGCTAACAATTGTGGAAATGGCAGCATTTCATCTTGAAGGAAGTGGTTTCAAAATATCAGCTCTCAGATGAGAATTGCATTGGTCTGAGGTGGTATGATTCAGATGGAGAGCCATCATTTTTGTTGACACACACAAAAGCAGCTCGACTGCACCAGCCCCACTGAATTGCAAGTCAGCTCTGTGGTGGGTGGTGGTAAACAGCTGCTATCACAACACTGCAGAGTGAGCACAGGCACGAGGGAGAATGTGCACAAATATTGGGGTAGCCCCTTTTGACAAAGCATGACCTGTGAACCTTTAAAATCTAAGGTGACCGGGCAGACCTAATTTCAGGGCTTTATGCGGGTGACCTGAGGTTGTAGAGTGCATCTAGTGCAGACAGAGGGGTGAAGGGCCGATCTTGCCGGGATTTGAACTTGTGGTTCCAGGGAGTCTGGGCATTTCAAACCTAATCATAAACCACCCTCCCTTGCCACATTAATAATTGCGCTATGAATAGAGAATTGGAGCTACCAGTTCAATATTTAGGAATAACAGTCTGTCAGTATATGAGAAGTTGCTAGGTTTAAATTATGTGCCCCTAAGGAACTGAAAGAGAGCTTGAGAAATGGAGGCACTTTACAATCACATGGATTGCATGAGTAAACATCCTGGAAATAAATAGTCTGTCCAGGATAAGTTATTTATTTCCTAAACTCCCAGGGGAGATTCCTACAGGAATATTTTGAGAACTAAACAGAAACTATGTTGAGATATTCGTGGCTGGGGAAAAAAAAAAAAAAATTCTCAGTCCTTTGTAAACATAGAAGAGGCTAGGCCAACCCTTACCTCATTTTGAATATTAGTAGTTAGTTTTCAAACTAGTGGCCTTGTGGCTTGGTAAGCAAACCCACCGGGTCAGCCATACTGTATCTTGCAGAGCTTGGCAAGCCAGTTCCTTATATAGCACAGAGTGGTGAGTGATGTCTTGACATGGTGTTGCAATGTTTGCACTGTCCTGCTGTGTCAGTGGAACATAATATCACCTCTCCCAGCAAGACAGTGACGCAAACAACACTGCACAGCATGAACCTGCACGAGAAGCTTTTTGGTGGGTCTGAGCAAAATTGACGTAATGTCACTGGACCCCTTCAAAAACTCCTGGCCTTGGCTTCTAGCTCATTCTTTGCCTTCCTCACCGTGCTTGCCCTTATTTTCTAGTGTATCCTTTTCATGGCATCTCACAGTCCACCAGTGCTCTCAGTAGCTGCATCATCTTTATCCCTACCTTCCATGGCCTTTTCCTACAAACCTCTTAAAATATAACCTTCCCCCTTTCTGCAAAGCTATTACTTGCCATTTCCTCTAGTTCCTTGTCAAATGTTCTCAAGATATAAATTAGGAGATTTGCAAGTTGTTCTCACTGTTAGCCATGGCTTCTCTTATGCCCTACAGATTTAGCTTTTTATGAAGTGGTGACAGCATGTTACAGAGAACAGGAAGGACATAACTATGCAGAGATCAGACAGAAAAGAGTCCAAAATTAATGTAAGCATGTGAAGCTCAGCAGATCAGCTGGAGTTATGATGTCACCTTGGCCTGGGTGTATCTGCAGCCTGGACATAAAACACCCAAGTTCTGGTATGAGTGACACCTTGAAGGTTTCTGGCATCTTTCAAAGAATGAAACATACTGTGTCCTGCACTCACAGATATTCGTTATGAACCATTCCATTCCTTCACTAAAATTACATTCCTTGGTATGACCATCTTCCTCCTCAGCATTGTCTACCTGATATTTTGGAGCAATAACTCCATAGGTCTGGATCCAGCTGTTCGGTCTACGTTTAGACACCTTCCTTTCTTTTGCTGTGTGATGCAAGATGGCACATCATTCTAGCAATATTGTTATGCACCTCCCTGTATATTATATCAAACCTCCCACTGCTTTATGTTTAAGGCTTGAAAGATTCTTTTGCTGATCTCATTTTAGGAGATAACTTCATCTCCCTTTCTAAATTTGTTTCAAAAATACAAAACCCACATAGGAAATGATTTAAACATTTTTACTGCGTCCCCTTGTGGGAAAAAAAAATTACTAATATTTTTACTTCCAAAACCAACAAAGTGGGGAAAACAAAAACTGCAGTGTTTTGTTCAAATTTCTGCCCTTTCATTCCAGTTCAAATGCGCGAATTCACTTCAGAGACATGGGAGTTTGAGGAGGCCTCATCCGGGAGAGGATGGAATTATTTTTCCATCCTCTGGATGAAACTGGAATTATTTTTCAGTTTGCCAAGGAATTACATACATACAGGGACATAAAAGGACACCTTTTTCCCTTAGTGTTCTGTTTTAATCTGAAAGACTGCACTTCTTCAATTGCTGCTCTTTTCATTTCTTCATTACCCACTTGCCAAGCAGCTTTCCTGAAGGGAACTTGGATGCTGAACCAGCCCTTAGCTCATATGCTTCCCTAACATATTATATTGAGTTGGATATGTAATTCTAGTTTGTGAAGTCACAAATCTTGCAGATGTGTCCAAGCAGTTAGGAGCTAAGTGCAGTCTTTCCTTGCCAGAACAGTATCAGGCCTTCTCCCTGATCTTGCAACTAGTCTGGTGTTTTTTGGTGCAGGGGGTGATTTCACAAACAAGGACATAACAGGCAGTAGGAGCCAGTACATGTAGCTCGGCACTCTACTCTGTCTGATGACCCGTGGTGGGATGACCCTTGTTTGGACAATTGGAAGAAAGAAGGAAGAGCCAGAAGAAGAATACAAATGGTGGTGTGGAGTAAAAGGAGGGTAAAAAGAAGAAGAAATGAAGAGAGGGACGCAAAGATGAAAATACTTTCCTAAATTTAGAGCCATGTGTAAAGAATAGATTAGAAGAAAGATTAAAGGAATGGGCAAGACAAAGGAAAAAACAAAAAAGAAAGGAAATTCAACTGTATTACCTAAATGATTTAGAAGACTTTGAAGACTTAGAAGATTATGAGTCATTTATGGATTAAACCCCATTAAAATGCAAATCTGATTCAAATTCCCATAACCAGTTCTTCCTGTATCTGAGTTTTGTGTATAGGCAAGTCAAACAGGAGTGCTTTAAGGCTGCTGACAAGGCTGAACTCCTCAGTGAAAATAGGAGCGGAACACCTCGTTTGTTGGCATGAAGGCTGAAACGAGCAGGGAGCCTCATCGTGAACTAACATCTGCAGATGTAGTGTCTCCCTTGGTCTTTCCAGCATTATGTGGGGGGATGTGCAAGTGGGGCATGCAAGAGGACCAGAGCCTCCGTCCCAGTGCATCATAAGTTCCTTATGCAGCCAGACATTGAAATGGAAACAGTCCAACACTCCCTGTGGACATAGCCTCTTTAGGTACATAAAGCTGCCCAGAGGAACTCAGTGGGACTTTTCAAAAGCACCGTAGCACTTTATTTCCCCTTATTTCAATAGGAATTACATGCCTAGGCACTACTGAAAATCCTGAGATTCGTGATAGAGTATACGAAGGAGACAGTAATTTTATATATGTGTTTTGAAGACATTTTAGGATAGGCTAGGCTAGGCCAGGCTAGGCTAGGCTAGGCTAGGCTAGGATATTTTTTTTCAGTTGGAAGGGACCTACAATGATCATGTACTCCAACTGCCTGACCACTTCAGACCAAGTTAAAGTACATTATTAAGGGCATTGTCCAAATGCCTCTTAGACACTGACAGGCTTGGGGCCTCTCTACGAAGCCTGTTCCAGTGTTTGACCACCCTCTTGGTAAAGAAAGGGTTCCTAATGTTCAGTCTAAACCATTCCCACGCCTCCTGGCACTGGATCCCAGGGAGAAGAGATCAGCACCTCTCTCTCCACTTCCCCTTCTCAGGAAGCTGTAGAAAGCAATGTCACCCCTCAGGCTCCTTCTCTCCAAACTAGACAAACCCAAAGTCCTTAGCTGCTTCTCAGAGCACATGCCTTCCAGCCCTTTCACCAGCAAAAGCTTTGCTGAAACCTTCAGAAACCAAGGACTATATGAATCCTTTGTGATCTGTTAAACAAGCTTTTCAGTGCCTGAAAAACATTTATGTACATTTATGAACTTGCTCTCCAGCAACTTTAAAGTTTTTGTCTTTTGGAAGACTTTCTTCATAGTTGGTAGAATTCTGCTGAATTGTGATGTTATGATCGATGGAGAAAAATGTGGCAATATTTATGGTGGTGGTGTGGAAGTAGTACCTTTGCAACTGTTGTAATTTCCCATTTTTCAGTGTGGCAATGACCTTTTTTCTGGCCAGAGGCAAGGTCAATGTCTTTGGCTACTGTGTCCAGGAACAGACCTAAGTGTGGTATAATTCCCACTCTAACTCCTGTCATTGAAGCATCTCATAAACAGCCTGAGAGGAAAGCTTTAGGGAATCCTGTACAGATGGTGTGGGGGTTTCATAAGCTATCAGAAAAAAAATGGCTCTGTACTAGCAATACACTGAGTCACAATGTGTGCTTCAGGTTATATATTTCTACACATTTTGGGTATTGTACCTCTGCTATGACTAGATCTGTCCAACTGGACAACAAATTTGATTTTGTGCGCTCAAAACCACAATGTTGATATACTAACGGGGTTTCATGGCTGCTCCGAAAGTCAAACCCTTATTTAAATGTCTAAATCACCTTCGATATGATTCATTTCAGTGAGAGTTTGAGGAACAATGAGATCTGGCTCTTTGTCTCTGAACCATTGCAAATATTCTTAAGTTCTTTTAATTTAGATGTTGGTGTTATAAAATTTTCACCTAGGTCTACGAACTGCAGCTAATTGAAAGTAGTATTTTAACAACTAATTTTTTTCTTCTTTAATATAATGTATTATATTAAAGTTCTGAGTATATAAAATTCTAAGTAAACAAAAGCCCTAAGGAACACACCTTTATCCCTTATAGACAAGTTCAGTGCCACATCCTCCCTCAGCATGGACCAGCTCTGCCCTCAGATGCGGTGCTTGGTGTCTGTGTGAGAGGAGGATTAGACTGTACATATTTAAAGGCACTACTGTCTTAAGATCAATGACAAAACCTTAAGGCGTTAAAAGTTGTTGCATGTCTGGGTTAAACAAGGTTAAAATATATAAGTAGCCAATCTAAAACCATTCTGGGGAATTGCCAGACTGAGAAAAGTATCTTTTTTATCCAAAGGTCTGGCAGATTAATATTTGACTTCAAAAAGCCTAATTACCTCAGTAGTAAGAAACTAGGTACACTTTAATAGCAGTAGAGGTCATTGACCGTGATAAAATCAATGTGCCACCACCTGCCTTTGTAATTACGTCAATGACTCCTCTTCATTATATGCTTATCCACTTCAGTCTTACCTGAGTGCCATAATGTGTTCTATCTGCATGTTGTTTATTCACTAGACAGCGTCCTATACACTTTCTACGTGTTTCTACACCCCAGAAGTCAATTTGAGTTAATATTCAACCGGGACCTTTCCTCAGTAACTTGCTGTGTGTTTTCTGATATGACTGCTCCTTTCTAATTATGTTGGCAGTGCTGCTGAGGAGCACATAGTATTATTGCCAAAGTTCAATAAACATACAGAGTAACTATAGAGTTTAGGGGAAAACAGTCGGTGGTGCTTTCATGACCTTTGGCAACAGTAAGAGCACAGTTTGACCAATGCCAAACAAATGTCTAACTTCTAATCTCTCAGCAACCAGAAAATGATGGATTTGTTTTACTTTATTACATCTAATAATAAACAAAAAATGCTGTGTTTGTGCAGTGCAGAAGAGCGCCCAGGGTAAGCGTAGTCCTGTGCAGGAGATCAGGCCAGATTAATATCAATGGCTCTTTCTTGTCATATTAGAATTGTACAGACAAATCACCCAGGTGGTCTGAGATGAGGGAATGCTAATGAAGTCATTGGAGTCCCACTGACTTGGTGAAGCAGAGCACTGGTGATAGGGAAGCTCATCTGCTTTGTCTGTGGTGGTGTAGTGATTGATATGTTACACTGTCTCTATGAAAGTCCTCATTGGCATCTTCAGACTATGCCTAGTAAATGAAAAGGCAAACATTCATAATAATCATGACTACTTCTTCCTCACTAGCTCCTTACATTCATAATAATCATGACTACTTCTTCCTCACTAGCTCCTTCTACTTCTTCATTTCTAGCTTGCTATGGCTAAACCTAGTAATAGTGGACCAATGTCTGTTTGTAAGTATAGGAACAGCATGAGCCTGGGAGGCTCGTGTTAATGTAATATTAAAAGCCAGTTTCTGTTCTCTGAGCTTTGAGCTTGAAAACCTACCCAGACTACTGCTGCAATTGACAGCAGAAAAAACTTTTGCAGAACTGAATGTTTAGGATCAGATCAGGACTCCTAAGTAGCCTGGCTATATCTCAAGATCCCCATCTTCAAATGCTCTCTCCACAGTTCGGTGGGTTTAATGAGAGCCAGAATTCTCACAATTTCCACTATTTGACTCACTTTCCAGCTGTGGCTTTTTTTCCATCAGAATGGCCCGAATGAGAATATGGTCCTGACTGGTACCAGTATAATTGTTTCCTTTCATTGAACATCACGTTCTGCCAGCAGGAACAGTGCATTATGTGACCCGCTGACCTAGGGAATGGCTTCCAAAACTGTAAGGCATTGATACCATGGCAATGTACCAATAACGCCTGTATGATGTACACAATAGTCTTATTTTCTATTCTCCCCTTCCCCCCATTTCAAATTGACAATAACTTCTGGTAACATTTTTGGACTAGAACACCAGTTCCAGTCCTGGGTGGTTAATGCTATAGAAATGCAGTTTCTTTGGAATTTCTCATTCAGGGACTGCATTTCTATAGCATAAACCAACCACGAGTGGAACTGGTGTTCTTGTCCAAATATGTTACCAGAGGATATAAGAAACCCACCACTGATACTACCTCATTCTTAAAGCAGAACAAATTCTCATAGTGTGGTTATGTCTCTGAAGTGACCCAGCTGTGTAATGGAGCATGGCAGAAAAATATTTCCAAGTACCTGACCTGGGTCATTAATCCAGAAGGTACACTATCTCATTAACATATGTATGAAAACTATGTACATATTTTATATACAAGTGTATATATGTATATCTGTATCATATGCATAAAATCTCGCAAAGCAACACAGGGAGGGCTGTGCATTTTAGTGCTAAGAGAAAGACTTAAAATACCAATGTGTCAGGATAGATGCAATGAAAGATGAGGGATGGATTTTCAGTTTATTTAGGTGCTTTTGACTTTAGTGGAGCCATTCTGATTGAAACTTACGAAGACCTGGCACGCTGTCTTTCAGAGGGGAAGGAGAAAACAAAAAATGGCTACATAAGGCCTCAAGCACTTCTCACTGGTATAAGGGCAAACCCAGAACAGTTCCATCACGCTCACTGTCATCGCAATAATTCTGTACAACTCACACTGTGCTCTCTAACCTGCAAGAGAAACAGCTGGGAAGCCTTAGTCTAGCATTTGGAAAAAACCCCCTTGCATCTGAGCCCAGGGTGTTTTCCATTACAAGGGACTCTGCATTTCCAAGTTATCTCAGGGCATATCTGCACGGACAGGTGAGACAGACCTGAACACCTCCTGCTTTTCCTCTGAGCTGTCCAGATGGGAGTCTGCTGTGATTTGGAAGCGATACTATCAAATTACTTTGGTACTGTGCCCAAGCTTACAGAGCCTCTGAAAAGACACGTTACCTGATATAATTTATCCGTTTTCAAATCAATTTTAAGTTAAACTACGCAATTTTGCACTTAGGTTGGTTCTGTATCTTGCACAATATAAACTGCCTACCCTTGGCCTAAGCTGGCCGATTATTTCTGGCTTGTGGAAAAGGAGGGATGAGCGTCCCCTCCCCATCTTCTGGTCTATGTGGTCAGTATTTTGCCAGTATTTGCACGTTTACTTTCCTCTGCTTGCACAATGGATGGAGCACTTGACCCAGACTGGCTTCCGCTGTGGTCAATGCAGAAAGTCAACAAGACTCACAAGGGAGCTTGAATTGTTCCTATAAGATTCTTTAGTTCAAAGCAACTGTGAAAGTAAAATTGCAGTATTTCTTGACGCATGTTCTTAGCCTGAAAACTGAGGAGCTGTAGTTGGACCATCTGAAAGGCAGCTTGCTATAGAATAATGAATGCAACTTGATTTGAAAAAAAAAAAAAGCAAAACCAAAACAACAATCCCAAAGAGCTGTTTATTCAAGCAAATTTTTTTTCCTTTATTTTTAATTAGATTCCAGAAATTACAATAGTGCAAACACTCAGTATAAAAGTTGCAATAAGAAATTTACATTCACATTTAACATTTCAGTCCATTCACTTTTTAACATAAAAATAGGACAAATATTCAATTGCTCTTCTCAATTTAACAATCCTGAAAAAGACTGGAAGATACTCTACAATATTCTATGTACATAAAAATAGACCCGTATTATTAATGCAAATCTATCATGAGAAGTTACCCAGTGTTAAGTTATTGTATCGTAGTATGTATGTACATACATATATATATAATGTATAGCTATATAGATATAAAAATTATTTATAGGTTCAGTGGGCTACAATAGTTGGAAAAATGACATCTAGACTTACTAGCTCATTCCTTAAAGTTAGAACTATTGATTTTATTTACCTATATAGATGTTTCTATTGTGATACGGTAGGCCTCCTCCTTGTTCCTTTGAAGTCACTGGCAACACCCCATTTGACATCAGTGGGAGAGGAACAGACCTCAGAATAAGGCCTGATCTAATAATTGAACCATGACTGGAATCCATATTTGCATTAACTTTACTGGGCTGTAAATCAGACCGAAAGATCTGATTAAATAGAGAGAAGCCAATTAAATAGAGAGAAGAATACATCTGGTTTTCCATTTGAGGAATGGACTATCTCTACCTGATGCAAATACATCGTTTTTTCAAAATGTAAGAAGAATATTCAAGTTAGTTCGGAAGCAATACAGATTTGCTGCAAACATCTGCAGGTTAAGTAGCTGAAAAGATTTCTCTTGCACAGTCTTCTTCCTGAATAGTTCAATTCAACCAGCCTTATAAAACTCCAAGAGTGGATCTTTCCTTGCTCTAATTTTTTAACAAAGACCGGCATCAAGACACAGATGACATGACTGACCTTGAAATGGGCTTGCATGTGTTTAGCAAACTGCTAGGGAACATAAATTAGGCTACCCTACTCTGCAACAAAAATGTAATGGCAATGAACAACTGAAGTTCAGTTAAGGGCAGCAGGGGCACCAATATCTTAAGAAGCAGCATTTTATGAGCTGCAGGTCACATATTTGCATCCAAAGAAGAATTATGTGGCATGCCTAGCTCCATTTCCTCTTAGTGCTATGGTGTTTATTATATTTAAATATTTCTAGGATGCTTAAAATTACGGGTAAGCCTACAATGGACACTGTGCCATCATGTGTAGGCAGACCAATTTTGATTGTAGAACACACGCTCTGTGTGGTTTTTTGCTTCTTACCTTAGGCTGCTGAACATTTCATTATAAAAAGAAGGAATCACAGACACGTTTAAATCTTTTCAATTAACACAGGAGAAAAATACTTAACATCTCATTTTCAGGCAGAACCTATGGACATATACCAGAAGGGCAAAAATTAACCTCCTGACAGCAGAAATACAAGGAGTAATCAGCAGGATAAAATCCAGACAAATGTTGAGTTGCAGCACAAGTTTTAGTGGCAGGGATTTTAAGAGATGGGTCAAATTTGGCTGAATCTGCTCAGAACTGTGAAATGTGCGCATTACTACTCTTTTGCACAACTATCCACATTCTATGTATAAACTGATGATTTCCACGTAGACAAATCTACACACAAGTAGATTACTGAAAAAGAACCTCCAAGAAGAGGTTTTTAACCTCTGTCAGAATTTCACTGAAAGTAATATCACCGCTCTAGAATTCTTTGTATTGGATTAAATTATGCTACAAATGGTAACTTCTCTTGGACTCTGTTTTTTAGACCAGTGACTCTGAAAGCATTGCTTTCATTCTTACTGTATTCTGTAACATTTTCCAAAGCTACCTCTGTGTAATAAGCAGCTGCTTGAATGCAGAAAAGAAACTCATGATTTGCTTTGTCTAAGTCCAAATTTGTGCAGACAGTTGTACTTGTAAATGGGAGCAAGTTACACAATCACTTTACTTATTTTTTCTTAATTGAACCCTAGCAACATTACTGTTAAAAAGGCAGGAATTCTAAGTGAAGAAGGATTTCTTCTGTAACAATTTAAAAATGTAATTGTCATGAAGCAATTTGTGATGGCACAGGTCATTAATTTTCACTTATATTTCATTGAAAATTCTTGATATATTGCTCAAATGGCATTTGAAACGTAAGAACAGACAACCTGTGCACCCATGTACACAAAGGAGTAAAAGACATGAGAAATCACCTAAATAACTTCAATGTGCCAGCTTAAATTTTTCATAACTGAATGCCACCATTGACAGGTCTAGGATCAAAGCAGCTGGTCAGGCACTTGAAAGTAAGACACGATAGTGTGCATGCACAGCCACAGTAATTAAAGCCCACCTTAGCCTTGCCCATAACGAGAATTGTTTTACCACCAGCAGTCTAACCTACGTCTAGGAAATGTGGCAGTGCAGTTACAAGCTGTAGGTAAGTGTTCTGTATGTTTTTAATCAATGTGTTGTGTAAGCCTGTTCTGAAGAGGAAGACAGACAGCTTTTTCAAAGGAGCTCCAAACTACCTGGACAGATTTTGCACAAAACTCAGCTCACCGTGTGGACGAGCTTTCTAGGAAATCTGTTCTTATTTAGCTTGGACCCACGTATACCTGTGTATGGCCTCCCTCCAGAAAAACTTGGAGCACTCCTTGCACCCATGTAGCTGTGCTGGTACTGAACCAAAGTAGTAAAGGAAGTAGTAAAAAAGTTTCACAGTGATGCAGCACTGTTTGTTCCTTCAGTTTTATGCAGGTGTGACATGCCTGATGCCACAGAAGGCATAAAACAGGGATCCTAATATAAAGAAGCAGATCCTCCAGCATGCAGTAAGGCACAAGCAACACCAAGTTCTTTCAGCACATAGGCTATGAACATTAACCAATTGCTAATTAAAATTTCAAGGTGCTTCCTCATGATCAGAAAATAGGCATTAAAGGTGACAACCCCCAACCATTTCTAAGAATTCCTTCTGAAATTCTGACAGCAGTTCACCAAGAGGTATTGAACACTCTTGTGAATGTGAACAGACACAAAAACTCAGAAATGGATCTGGCCCTACAGTTAAACACAAGCCTTATTTTTGTTGCACTAGGAATCTGGTTGAGTACTCTACCAGCTCAGATACTCAAGATCCATGAGATACTCAGTTCCATGTCACTGAGAGCTTTACCACTGACTTCAGAAGGAGTATTGGCTTTTCACCTTTTCTTTTCAGCAATTGCGACCTCAAAGGCTTTTTTTTTTATTGTTATTTTGTACTCCTGCTAACCTTGTGCTTTGTTTTTTTTCTTCTTATCCTGTTTTTGTCCTTGCACCGATCAGATTGTAAGTCACAACAGGCCACCCAAGCAGTGTGACATTTTGAGGAGTAATTAAAGGGCAACAGGCATCCCTCCCTTATGTGTACTTTTTTCCATTTATTTACATTTACATATTTATTCATGATTTAGATTTGGCCTGAAAACTCAGTCAAGAGTTTAAAAAAGCCTATACAGATTTCTGGAAAAAGCCAATTGTAGACAGGATTGGGGTGGAGAAGCAGAGTCCAGATTGTCATTAGTCACAACAATTACGCCACACTGAGATGCAAAACCCACTGAATTTGAGATTAATTAGTTTATGACCGTTAGAAACCCTTAACTGCTGTATGAAGCCAATCATCAGTACAAGGTAGCGGTCTTGTATGCAGGCAACTGGGATACATTGTATGAACCTACATGTTAACTTATTATGACAGAAGTACTCGCAGAAGCTGCACTGCTTTGTTAACCCCACAGTCGCCTGATTAAACAAACAAATTAACAGATTTCTAAATCCTATGTATAAAACTAGCTCAAATCTGTAAAATACAAGTAATCCTTATTAATCCATAGTAGAAAGTATTCACAGTCCACACCCTTTTTCTTCTGCCACCCACCTCAGTGTTATGCTTCTACAGTACTCCTCATTTATCATACAGCAATTATAGAATTAATTTGAGAAGTAGTCCCGGGCTGTAGTGACACAGATATGACAACTTGCAAAATGATGCATGCAAAATGCCTCCAGAATTTAAAGTTTTGTTCAGCAGCAATATGGGAAAAATCAGCTAAAGGATTGGATATTGATTTCTTATCCCTATGTCACTAGCTGACACAGGCCTCAAGCGGTGGGTTAGGCTGTGATGCGTAAGGGAGGCATCCCTGTAAGCACGGCTTTAGTGACAGCAGGACTGGCATCAGCACGGCACCCAGATGGCTCAAAGCCGGAGAATCCAGTGAACCTTCTCCTAATAGTTCTGTTAAATACTTTCTGCTTAGCAATAGAAATTATTAGAAAATGAGCCAAAAAAGCTAACAAAAATAAGGCAAAAAATGTAATTCTTATATATATACATACATATATATATGTATGTATCCAGGAAAACAATCTATTCTCATTGTGCACTTTTCACATACAATAACTTATTACCACATTAGAAATACACTCTGGGTAACATCAGTGGGCCAAATTCACCTTCTTTACCTTCCATTGTGTTGCACCTGCATACAGCAATGATGGATTTGACACTTGGTCTTTCTTGATGACAGTACTACAGCAAATGCAGTATCAGAGAATACCCATTGAATGTCAGATATCACACCATTATGAACTAGAATATCTGCTTGCTTTTTATATTACAGTAAGTAGAGTTTATTGCTTCTAATGACCAGAAGGTACCTTATGAAGACAGAATAGATGTCGATAACAATTTTCATATACTGTATTATGGATCATGGAACACTGAGGTTGGCAGATTACAATAATTAAATTACTTTTCTTTTCTATTTGCTGTCTGCATTTTGATTTTGCTTTGCTGAACGCACATGCAACTAGTGGATTTAACTCTGTGCCAGAAGTGATATGTCAAAAACATTTAGGAAAACTTACTGTTTTGTTTTGTTTTACTGAAGTCAGGCATGAGTGGCATGCAGTAGATTTCAAGGAAAAACAAAAGGACGTCCATTTCCAAAGGATTTATAATCTCCATGCACATGTAAAATGTCTCTTACAAAAATCATTAACATTTGTTAAAAGTGTGCCTTTTTGCCTCTTTTTATACAAGTGTACATGCAATTACCTGTCCGAGCTAAAACTATTTACAAAATTCCATAATACAATACATCTTTTAAAGTGAATAATACATGAAAGGCCAATGTTTTCTGTTGTTTTGTAACACTGTACAAGATTAAAAATAAATAAGGCATTATAATATAGGTTTATCACAAATTAAAAAATGTTGGTTTTCACTGTAATACAAAACTCTAACTTGAAAGAACATTATGGCTAAATAGTCCTCCTGCCTGGGCAGAACACATACAGAATCTGGACTTGCTGATGTAAAGAAAACACTCTGTTTCTGCTACAAGCAGGAATTCAACACATGAAAATGATTCACGCTACTTACTAGTGAGTTCAGACTCCTCAAAGCACTGAAATGGCACAGGTAATAAACTGTTTCCCTTCAAACAGTGACTCCCAAGTACTTTCTTTTGCCTTGTAGATAAATTACAGGCAAAAGTGTGAAAGAGATCTAGGCGCATAACCCACTCTTAGTTACAGTGCTGTAAAATATTCAGTTCAGTACTGATATGAGACATCACTGTAACCCCAAGCAGAACTTGGCCTACAGAAGCTCAACTCCTGACCTTTATATGCATGCTAAACTCCCAGAGATTTCCGCAGGCCTTGTGGGTACCTAAGGGATGCAGATTCAGCCTTAAAGAGCTGAAGCTTTTGGCTCTCAGTCTCACCTAGAGAAAGCAAGGGAGAATTTGCGTGTATTTCAGTGAAGACAAGGAAGTGTGACTTGCCACAGCGGGAAGCAGCGACAAAAACCAACGCGTTTTACAGGCTGGATAAAATAGCTTTCTAGTCAATGCAAATGGAAAATGCTCGGAAATATCTAGCCAGTAATTCAACTGAATGCCAGTTTGTAATTTCAGCAGAGAATAATAATTAAAAAGTCATTTAAAGATAAAGGTAGCATAGGAACACTTTGAAATTAGCTCCCAAGACAGTGAAGTCTGAACATCTCTGATACTTCTCTCATTATATAAAGAAGAAAAGACTTCGATTATTACTATTATCTGAAAGAGAAAATGTGCAAACTGATGTGAAATATTGTGCTTGCTACTGACAGACATCGACATGCCAAAATGGCATCACTTTGTGATGGGGCTCGTATCTGTTAGCTTTTTCAAGCTAATAGTTGCACAAAGCAGTGAACAGAAGTGCAGGTGGCTATTCTGCCCACATTGCAACAAGTTACTATTCTCAGTTAAATGTGAGGGACTTTTGGGTACTGTGGGGCAGAACTGGTTCCTTGCTGGGGCTACAGCAAGGTCACCCCGGCAAAAGTTACAGAGCTTGACCAGAAAATCAATAAATGCAAGATAGGAAATACGACTGCATGCATTAAGGTGGATACAACCCAAATCCCACAGAAATCCGACGAAATCCTTCTGATCATTCTCAGGGATATTGGAGTGGGCCACATATTATCCTCAGCCAATTGCCAATAAAAATTTGATGACAAGCTTCTCTAATTTGGCAGAAAATGTGCATTTGTGGGGTTCTTGGAAGTATTACTACTACCTCCTTCCACGTATAAAACTTACTGAATGCATCAAAGAATGCAGAAGAGCAGAAAGGTTAAATCTGTCATTTAAAGCTATCACACAAAAGCTGAAATAAAACAAATGTACACAGAAAAGGAAAATGGGAAAAAATGATATGAATAGGGAGGGAAAGCATAAAGGCAAGAGCACACCTTCATTATATCATGATTTCAACGGGCACCTAGTTTTTCCTGTTGAAATGGCTGCTGAACACTGCCTATCTTTTTCCCATGGCTTCTTACTAATTTGTGCCTTGCCTGGACTTTCTTCATGATTCTGCACTGCTCAGTCCAGGACTACATAGAAAAATGTAGTTTTCCCCATAGTAAAACCAGCAACAACAACCACAACAAAAATAAGAAAAACGTTAACTCAAGCAAAATCTGGGAACTGACTCCAAATACATCGTCATTGATACTGTAGGCTAGCACACCCGCACTGGACTGGCTGCAGCACCAAGAAGCCATCCTGGTCTGCTCAACCTGCTCTGGAGTCACAGACCTCCTGCAAAAGGGCCAAATGAGAAGCTGGTGATGGACTGCACCTGACTGGTCCTTCCCATTCAACACGGAAAGCATTCTTAAAAAAGCCGTGTGCCTCATTTAACTGTTGGAGAGGAGGATTAGGCTCAGAAAAACTTTGGAGTAATTCTACTAGCACCTGCTAATCTTTTAAAATATTAAAATGGATAATCCAAATTTACCTTGTTACATTATCTACCACTGACATTACTCCAGGAGTAGGCTGGGAATGAGTCTGGGAATAAGAACAGTCCCGAGTATATTAGTACAGAGGACAATTCATTTCTGATCACTGTCCACCTAGTGATTAAAAGAAACAATGGCAATATGCCTACATCTTGGACCCATTAAAAAAGTAACAAAGAAATACATTCATAGTAAGCTTTTGGGGTGGGTCAATGGTTGTATTTGGTCTAAGTGTTCATACAGTATCAGATCTACTGCTAGGATCTGAAGATGCTTTCAGTAAGAGTACACATATAAATAATGTTTTATTATTATTAGTGAAATTATTCCTAATTCTCTGATGCAAAAATTGTGTAACTTGGGGTCTTTGTGAGCGGAACTGAGTGATTAATGCTATTGAACATAATACTTTCCATTTTGGTTAAATATTTAACTTTACCAGTGTGGTGATTTCGTTCTTACACAGCTATTAGAAAGCATTAATACGCAGTGTGCTTCACATGGCTACCACTTATTCAGTTTAATTATATAAATATTTGTCCTTTTAAATCTGTATTCTCTACATGTATTTATTTAAATGGCTTTGAATGCCTCAAAACCAGAATTAAATTATTCAAGAAGAATATCTTCAAACTGAATAGCTGTTGGGGAGATAAAGAAATGCAGCGACTTTCCACAGAGCAGTCAGGGTGCATACACTTAGTACAGTTAGGAAGCAATTCTCAGTTTTTTATAGTCATTTTAATCACAAGACTAATATTGATAGCTCTGTAATGAAGCACTCAGCTGATAGGGTACATAACAATTAATTAAAAACCCCGCTGAAAACCACTGGAATCCCACAGCAGCCTGATATGGCTACATGGAGAATGGAAACTCCTGCAGCATTTCTTTAAGCATTTGCATCTGTTGACACAGCATTTGTCAACTTTTTTTTTTTTATATGTATTTTTATACATTTGTATACTTTTAATACAGTGACTGCTCCAAAGCAATGCTGATTGTAGGAGAATCGCTCAGAATCTTCTTTCCACTGAAATGAGTAATAAAATAGGCCCACCAAAGGGAAATGTGACATCTAGTACGCACAAGTTTTCTACTTGTGTAGAACCTGGACAACTTTGCAGCCTTTGGTAGGTTTCTCAAGTTTGGGCTTTCTTTTTGGTGGTGATGGTGGTGCTTTTTTTTTTTTTTTAGTTAAAAGGAAGTTTTGCATGTTTTTAGACAACGTAAAGTTTTGCTTCTTTTTTGGAAAGCAGTAAGGCTGGTTAGCTTGTGTATCCCCATCAGGACAGTAGGACAGTATGGTACTGTCCATGGAGCACACGTCACTCAGCAGGATGGCGTCCAACCGCCCTCACCTCAAATATGGAGCTACACTCCACATTTCACATCCAGATCAGTGTTTCAAGATGAAACCATGAACAACGGGATGTGGGCTGCATTAGAGGAAAAAGCAGTCAAAATATGTTCCCTTTTATGCAGATTAAGAGCAGGCCTCACTCTCCTGGCATGTTTACCAGTGTGCTCCTCATTTGGGCAAAGTTTGACTGTGCTTGTTTCTCAGAATTATAGCTTTCTATAATTGTACAGCTTTGAAGATTGAGCCTGGGTAGAATCAAGATATAATAAAACTGTGGCATAAATTTAAAAATCAATTAAGACGTAAGACTATGTTGGCAAACACACAAATGTCACAAAGCTAGCAACAGCATGTTTGTCACCATTACGGGACTATTCTTTGAGCTGTTTAAAAAGGTAAAGCTAAATCCTGGAACTGAGTTACAGGACCTGTGCTGTTTGTAAAAGCCTGAAATAATACCATCCTTCCGCTCTTGAATAAAATCAGCACTGTACCAAAAGGAATGTTTCTATATTGCATAACCATATTGCTGGGCTTGCAGGGTGGCTCCTCTGTCTTGTACAGAGTCAAATAACCTGTGAAGAGGCAGCAACTTCTAAACTCTACTATCCTTTTTTTTTTTTTTTTAATTGAAAGACTATATATTGCTCTTCTGCCAAACCTTAAGCTCTGTGGTTTATCTACTTCATATCCTAGTGTTACAGTTTGAATTGGAATTTTTTTTTTTTTAAGTTTTTGGAGCATGCAAAGAGAATTTTAAAAAATACATGGGGTTTAGCAATTAGCTGAATCCAGCCTTCAGTAATCTGCCATTGACAGCACAATGAACACCATTCTCGTTGCTTTAACTCATGCACTGGGAGCACAGTTTCTCTGAGTCTTGCTGTAGCCCTGGAGAGTCTCCAGGTGCCCCGCACTCCACAGTTAAATGCAGCTTTGCTAATCCCAGACCCAACAGTGCTGGCTATGACAGAAAGAGAAATCTCTTTGCTATGTCATTGCAGGTGGATGTGTAAATAAATACATATTTTTGTGTGTATCTCTATAAATCTCTATTAAGTCTACACAGGACGGTTTGTATATGTGCATATATAGATTAAAACATATATATACACACACACACACACACAAATAATTGCTTGCATGTTTATCTCTTTTTTTTTTCATTTACCCTTTAAAAATGCCAAGAAAATATTCCTCATTTCCAAAAAATCAGGTTTTGACTTTTCCTAACAGAATTGCTAGCCCTTATATGTTCCATCCCAAGAGTTCATTACACAAGTCCCCAAGTTCTCTTTGGTTGGGTTGTAGTGGTCCTTGGTTAATGCCATGGCCTATGACCTCTGATCTCTCGGTAAAAATTCAGGCAACCATTGCTCTCCAAGTTCACTTCAAATGGCATAACCAAATCTCCTTTGCTCTACACCTCCTTCACAGCTGGCACAGAAGGAAGATAATGCAGTGTTTGATTTGCGTGAGTGGCAGACGTTTGACCTGCTCCAAGCCCAGCTTTTACAGTAAAGCTAGCAGCTGAGGACACCGACGGACAGCTGGTGCCCAGTTTTGTTTGAATGTTTGCTCTCCCATAAGGGTACATTTTCCGCTCTAAGTTTAAAGACCGTGTTTGTGAATTATTTCCATCGGCCTTTCCCTCCAGGAAATAGGTCAACATTTCGCCTTTTCCCTTTACACTGACTTTACCCCTGCACACAAATTCATAACTGCACCTTTTCAATATCCGCTGAACTTCTTCTGTTACCTGGAGACACAAAAAAAAACAAAAAAAAAAAAAAAAAAAGAACGATTAGTTTTTCCTGTTCATATAAGGTTAATCCTAGAACTGCCCACCCCTCCCCATTTTACTTCTCTGTCATGAAATATGTATAAGTAGAATGAGTTAGCACCTACTGCTGCTCCTGGGCTCACTTAGAATTTTCATAGAGAATTAAAAATCAGTGACCTAACCGGAATCTGAGAAGCAGAACTTCTGGTCTTGAGCTGACACAGCCAAATTAAGCTCTGTCCAACAGAAATGTGTAAACAATGTGTCCACTCTTGTAAACTGGTTCAGTTCCAGCGACATTAATTTGCTCCAGAAGAACTTTTGATCCCTGGAGACTAGACAGGTATTTTGGATAAAGGACTGCAAGAGTTCGTTGAGATTTTGAGAGGCGCAGCATAGCTTCTAGCCAAGCTCTAGTAGAACAACAACGTTCTCTGTTTGCGTAGCCTCTCCAATGCAAAGTATCCAAGGAATTTTTAAAGCTACATAAAATCCAGCAGGATGCAAATGGACATAGATCCTTTCCTTGTAGTCCTTATTCAGGCAAAATTCCGCCAGCACAAGGACTAGCCCATGCAGTGTCGGCATTCCCAGGCTTGCCTCCAACTGTGTGCAATGCAGCAGAGAATTCTGTTTCTTCTGATGGGAAATTATTTATTTAGGATTTCGTTGCCTAGTAGTAGTGAAGCGTATACGAGGGAAAACAACTATACCTCTGATGCTTGAATCATCTGGAGAATGCTGCCCTTCTCATAAGGACCACAAGATAAAGTGAAACTGTGTTTTCTAAGTGATCTTGGAAATGTAACAGCACATAAAACAGGAGGTATATAGAATTTGCAAAATAGTCTCAGTGTGCATTCACCTGAATTTTCCCCTGCACTCCAGTACTATCCATCCGGCTGGCAACATTTACAGTGTTCCCCCAGATATCGTACTGTGGTCTTCTGGCTCCAATGACTCCAGCCACTACTGGCCCAACATTAATACCTAAAATCAAAACAATGAATTTAGTTTCAAACACCACAGCATGTTATCCAATGGAATCCTGCAAAATAGATTTAACACAAGTGCCTTAGAATTTTTCTGGTCATAAGACATAATATGTTAAATTAATGCCAATTGGACTTCTGTATTTGTAAGAGGTTTAGACAGAGAATAAAGACATTCACAGAGATATCTTATTGGAAATGCAATATGGTGTATCTGTGTATTTTCTTTTTTTCTTTGTTTTGAGAAAAGAACAAAAAAGCAGTGGTAGTGCGGAGTTTAGCTGTAGAACAATTCAGGACAAACTGTTAAAGATCTTTAATTGTTTTCTATGACTTCCACTGTAGTCGCTCATATAAAGCTTTTTAATGGAGATTTCCCAAGTGGAACAGAAATAGTGGTCTGGAAGACACAAGGAATGGGGTAAGGGAAGTGTGTCAAATTGGTTGTCATTACTAGACAACACAGATCGGGGAGACACTGAAAGAAGACAAGAATATGTGAAAACAGCTCAAGTATTTTTGGGAAACAACAGGGCTTGATTCTACATTTCTGACTGATTTTGACACCTTGTTTTGAAGATAAAAGAGGATGTTCCTTCTTCTGAGTGCCCTAAAGAGCTGCAGATGATAAATCCTGCATGAGGTTCTGTGCGAGAGCTTTCCCAGGCAATTTGTGCAGAAGAACGGCCATTAGATATTTGTCTTCTGCCCCTTTGTGAACCTGAAAGACCAGTTATAACAGAGTTCAAAGGGAATTTGGGGGTTATAGTTATTAGGATGTACAAGAGGGCAGAGATGTATAACTCTCCTATTGCTACCTTTCATGTCTTTGGTCTTTCTCAGTCTTCTGCTATTAGCAATCTCACTTGCTCCTTGTCCAGACCTTTATCACAATTCAGCCATGATAGAGAGAAAGAAACTGGAGAGAACTATCTGTGTTAGAATATGCAAAGAAATGAGAACAGGAGTGGAAGTACCATTGAAGACGAGCAGGATGCAGGGAAGGAAGGGAAGAGGGGAACTTGCTCTCTAAAAAGGCTGGGAGAAAGGACTCTGAGAGTTAAGACATGTAATAACATGAAAAGGATTGCATGGGAAGGTTTGTGTTGTGAAGACCAGAGGATTTCTATATTCCTGGGGGGAAAACTTAATCCATCCCACTCCTACCAGTATGATGCCAATGCCCAGAGCAATAGATGCCCAGAGGCTGGAGGAGGGTTGCAGGTCAACAGGAGAGTACCTGGAGTTCAGCACGAAGGAATTCCAGACGCTCCAGCAAGTGAGTCAGCTTCATCAGGGGCCCAACTTAAATACCTCTATGAAAATGCATGTAGCATGGGGAATAAACAGGAGTTAGAGATGTGCGTATGCCTGCAGGGTTATGATCTCATTGGCATCAGAGAGACATGGTGGGATGGCTTCTATGACTGGAGTGTTGGAATAGAAGGCTACAAGCTCTTCAGGAATGACAGGCAGGGGAGATGAGGAGGGGCTGTTGCCCTCTAATGTCAATGACCAGCTGGAGTGCATGGAGCTCTGCCTGGGGATGGATGAGGAGCCAACCGACAGCTTATGGGTCAGGATTAAAGCGAGGACAGGGACAGGTGACATTACAGTGGGGGTCTGCTACAGGTCACCCGAGGAGATGAGGCCCTCTATAGACAGATAGGACCAGCCTCACATTCACAAGCCCTGGTCCTCATGAGGGACTTCAGCCACCCCAATACCTGTTGAAGGGACAACACAGCAGGGCATAAGCAATCCAGGTGGTTCCTGGAATGAGCTGATAACTTCCTGCTTCAAGTGATAGAGGAGCCAATGAAAAGAGGTGCCATGCTGGACCTTATTGTCACCAACAAGGAGGGGCTGGTGCGGAGCTTTGGCTGCAGTGACCATGAAATGGTGGAGTTCAAGATCCTTAGGGCGGCGAGGAAGGCACACGGTAAGCTCGCTACCCTGGACTTCAAGAGAGAAGACTTTAGCCTCTTCAGTGATCTGCATGGTAGAGTACCATGGGATAAAGCCCTGGAGGGAAGAGGGGCCTAAGAAAGCTGGTTAATATTCAAGGATCACCTCCGCCAAGCTCAGGCGTGACGTATCCCAACAAAGAGTCCGGCAAAAATGTCAGGAGGCCTGCATGGATGAACAAGAAGCTCCTGGACAAACTCAAACTCAAAAAAGAAGGCTACAGAGGGTGGAAGCAAGGACAGGTAGCCTGGGAGGAATACAAAGAAATTATCCAAGCAGTCAGGTATTAGGTTAGGAAAGCTAAAGCCAGATAGAGTTAAATCTCGCCAGGGAAGTCAAGGACAAGAAGAAAAACTTCTACAGGTGTGCTGGTGATAAAAGGAAGACTAGGGAAAATGCAGGCCCAATCCAGAAGGAAATAGGAGATGTAATCACCTGGGGTATGGAGAAGACTGAGGTACGCAGCAACTTTTTTGAGTTGGTCTTCACTGGCAAGCGCTCTAACCACACCGCCCAAGTTGCCGAAGGCTAAGGCAGGGACTGTGAGAATGAAGAACTGCCCACTGTAGGAGAAGAAGCCATCTAAGGAACCTGAAGGTGCACAAGTCCATGGGACCTTTTGAGATTCATCTGCGGGTCCTGGGGGAACTGGTGGATGGAGTTGCTAAGCCGCTATCAATCGAACACAGGCTGGGCAATGATTGAGAGCAACACTGAGGAGAAAGACTTGGTTGGTTGGTTGGTTGGTTGGTTGGTTGGTTGGTTGATGAGAAACTCAACATGAACCAGCAACGTGCACTTGCAGCCCAGAAAACCAACTGCATCCTGGGCTGCATCAAAAGAAGCATGGCCAGTAGGTCCAGGGAGGGGATTCTCCCCCTCTAGTCTGCTCTTGTGAGACCCCACCTGGAGTACTGTGTCCAGCTCTGGGGCCCCCAACATAAGAAGGACGTGGACCTGTTGGAGTGAGTCCACAGGAGTGCCATGAAGACGACCAGAGGGCTGGAGCACATCTCCTGTGTGTGTCACATGCCGAGAGAGTTGGGCTTGTTCAGCCTGGAAAAGAGAAAGCTCTGGGCAGACCTTATAGTGGCCTTCCAGTACTTAAAGGGGGCCTACAGGAAAGATGGGGAGGGACTTTTTATCACGGAGTGTAGTGATAGGACGAGGGGTAACATTTTTAAACTGAAAGAGGGTAGATTTAGATTAGATATTAGGAAAAAATTCTTTACAATGAGGGTGGTGAGACATTGAAACAGGTTGCCCAGGGAAGTTAGGAATGCCCCATCCCTGGAAGTGTTCAAGGCCAGGCTGGAAGGGGCTTTGAGCAACCTAGTCTAGTGGAAGATGCCCATGCCTATGGCAGGGGGGATGGAACTAGAGGATCTTCGAGATCCCTTCCAGCTTTAACCATTCTATGACTCTATGATTTGATTTGTTGGAAAAAACAGGACGGGTTGAGGTGATTTGGCATCTATCGATGAAAAGCTCCCATCACACTTTTAATGCCAACAAAGCTTTTGCAAATGGAACTTAACTTAATAGTTAAGTACAGACAGACACAGTTTTCAGCAGTTTAGCAATGCAAAGCAGTGTAAGCAACATGACTGGGTACGCTAGTAATATTGTATAAAATTATTGGTGCAGTTTCCTTTTAGGTGTGCGTAAATTAAGTAAACACAGTCAAATTAGACACAATTATAATTCCTTAATACTGATGCTTAACATCCAGCCTGCTGACCTTCTACATGGATGTGCCTTTACTGGTAAAGGAGTCTTTTCAGTTTTAATCATGACTGCAGGACAGGTTATCCTTTGCAGACAGCACAGGGAAAGCCAACAAACAACAATGTTCTGCTTGTATGATAATTGTAGAAATGTGACTTACCAACTCGTAGGACAAAGTCGTTGTAAGACTGATAGTTGATTTCATCAAGAACATCAAACATCTCTATTGCAAAATCTGCCAGTGTACTCAAATGGGAATAAATTGATTTTTTAGCCTAGAAACAAAATAGTATTGCACATTAGATTTGTATGGTTCTGAGAGGCAGATGAACTACTGAAGTGAAAAACAGTGAAAAGCTCAGACTGGATGGCTTAGGAAAAGAATCTAACCCATTTTGCTGCTTGTGAAAAGAAACTTTTGATGGTGGCTACAGCATACGCATTCTTGTCTCAAGTACTGAGTTATATATTTTATTTTTTTTTCTCTCTTTTTGATTTCTGGGAAGAATGGAAAGCAAAGTTCCCATGGTAAAGTGGTTCTGTTGCTAGAGAGCTACAGATGTTTGTTGTGAGAGTGGAAGGGAATATAACCTGCTTTCTTACAAAACTGCTTTGCCTGATGATTATTAATAACTATAGTTTCTGCCCTCTTCTCCCTTTGGGGCTTTTGCTAGCTCCCAGCTCCATGGGGTGCATGCTGTTCCCATTGACAGCATTCCTGTTAGGTTTAATCCTGTGAGATGCAGAACGCCCCTATTTTATTTTCATTTCCAGGCAAGCTGAAGTGAGTTTAATGCATATAAATGAATTAAAGCAAAAGAACCAGAAGGGATCAAATAAAATGCTGAAGTATCAACTTGTAAAAAATCCCCAAAACATAAGAAAATAATTTTTACAACTTCAGTCTAATTAAACTGTGGAACTCAATTTCAGAGGACATCGTGGATTTCAAAAGTTAGCTAGATTCAAACATAATTACTCAAACTCATGGAAGAAATATTTGCTACAAAATATTAAAACGATATTATCTGTAGCTCTAGAATTTCTTAAGCAGCATATCATCAGAGAGTGGAAAAGAGAGGTTTGCATGCTCTTCCCGCGGGACCTACCATTGGCTAGTTAAAGACAGGTTACTAGAATAGACCTTTAACCTGACTCAGTATGGTTGCTCTTATGTTGTGCTCTTATTTGAATAATAAGTATGAATTCTTGAACAGATTTGCAAAGTGAAAGTGGGCTAAAGGTAGGATATGGTGAAAGAAATGCAGGGTCAGTGGCAGTCTAGCTTCACTAGGGTGTTGCACAACAGGGCTGTGGCTGCTGGCATGAGATGAGAGCTCACTGGGGTTTTGTCATGATAGTGAGACTGTATAAATGGAGTATTTGACAGCGGCTGAGAAACCTGAGAAACAGGTTGCTATTTGTTTTATTCGGCTCAGTTTGAAAGGGCTCCTTCATGTGGCTGGGAATTTTACAAAAATTAGAGCAAAGTGCTAACAAAAAATTATGAAAGTCATCGTTGGGCCAGTCCCAAGTTTGAGGAAGGGTATTTTTATTTACCTGCCTGGGTCTCTGGCATTCTGCTTCTTGCAATGTCAACTAGCTCTACTCTTTTCCAGCCTTACCAAGACAAAGGAAGAACAAGAATTAATATTGGCTAACGCTTCTAACAGAGAAGGAGAAGAATATTGAATGCCTGGAGGATGGAAGGAGGAGTGTATAGTTTTATTTAATAATCTAATCTTCTTTATATTCCTTATCTATCGATTTATTTGCTGCCCGATGAATGCTTTGATTTCCCGCAGTGCCCCTCAGGGTTGCAGGAGAGAGGACTGGTGACAAATACTCGCGCTGCAAGTGACAGGTACCTCTCAAAAGGATTACTGGCAAACTCTTTTGAAACTGCACTGAAGAACACCCCAAAGTTAGGACTCTGGTGAAGTCAGGACCCTGTCGAAATCACAGACGTAATTTCAAAGGACTCCACACGCACAATGAACTTATATTGTGCAAAAGATCTACAAAGAGCTTGGTTTGTGTACTGCCCTGATGGTGTATCTGGCAAACATATATTTATTTAAACATCAGAGGAATAGTTACTGGAAAGACTGCCCAGAGCATCACAGCAAAACCCCTCTGACAGAGTCAATGTGCATTTACTATAGTCACCTGCTGAAGTCAAGCTGCAGAAACAACAGCCCTGTAAAATACGGGATTTAAATATTTAACTCCATCAGGGTACTGGGTTCTTATGTGTGTAAATATCCTCAGTTAAGATCGCAGTTAACCTCACCCGCTGCTTTCTGCTCATGTCCAAATCCTAGCATGAACTTGGTGGCTCACAATCATAAAGTTGTGCCAGATTTTCTGTTCTGGGGACAAGAAGCTGGGACACCCCTGGCAGAGGGAAGACCAGAAGCACTTGAGTCTCTTACGGCTCCCCATGGACAGATAGGACTCTGCAGGGCAGCCCAAGGACTGTGTGATGGCTGACAGTGATCATCTGCGTGTGACAGGCTACCCAGGATCATTGGACTTTTAATACATAGCTGCATGCTGAAGACCAAGAGAACGTGAATAATTTCTACTGGTTTGCATCACAGAACCAGTGGGAAGAGATCACGGAACATCTGAAACCCCAAGTTAAATTAAAAAATGCTGGCTGCTTCATAAAAGATCTTTAGGTTTTCTGAATGTTAAAATAAATTCTACCTGTACGGAAAAGATAAAAATTTGCCCCCAAGATTTCAGAGAAAGGCAGAGTCCTGTACAAGACCTTCTCCAGTGATTTAAAATGCATTACTATCGTAAGCTCAGAGCGGTATCGTCAGTAATGGGCTAAGTCAGCTGACCCTTCAGTTAGCAACTATAAAATACAAGAGATAAACATGTTTAGGTTTTGGAACATATGCTGCCAAAGTTACCCAATAACACACTTGTTTTCAGGATTATAGTTCAAAGAGCATTTATAGCAGACACACAAGTATGCTGTTGCCTGTTTGCCTGAGATCACACTGCACAAAATTCAAAGGATCAATTTTTTTGCCTGCCTCAGGACCCAGAAGCCAAACATTTCAGCATAAACAGAGTTTTAAAAATACCTTTTTGTAATTTGTAGATTGCTGGGAATGACACAAAAGAAAGCATCAGTTGTACATAACCCTGCAGACCAGACAATTATTTGCATGTGATATACTCCAACATGATTCTAACAGTTGATTTCAATGTGGCCTTGTTTTTTATTTACTTAACAAGGATTATAGTTTCTAGAAAGTTCACAGGCCATCTTCTGGCCCTTTCTGCTTTTGCCCTATAATTCGGTGTTATTTTGCAACGCTAAACCATATGCATGAGCATACCTCTATAAGAGACGTACATGCATATCAGAACAGAGGAGAGGTGTCTGGAAATTCTGGGCAGACTACGTGCATGGATTGCTTCAATTTTCATTATATTCTTCATGTTATTAATTTTATTATTGTTTCATAAAGTTATTTTATTAATACAATTATTAATGTACATAGTACTCTGTATACAATATATTCAGCATACTGTCCACAGGTTTCTCTGCTTTTCCAGGTGCTGCGCGCAAATGTAGGAAATCTCTGTTTCGAGACACAAACTTAAGGTGAGGAACACACTCAGGAGCATCAATGAGGATACAGAAGAAGAACTGTGCCCCAGAACTAGTGGGTCTGAAGTGACTTTGACTTTTTTTATTGCTCAGTAATTAAAGGGGTAAAAAGAATGCTATCAGTAGAGACAAAGAAGAGGTGATTTGGAGGGACCAGGGTAAAGTGCAGTAATGTACCTAGCACTAAGTTCCTGTCCGTGATGGGGGTTGGGAGAGGCTGCTTGTTTTGATTGTAGGTTGCACACAGATTTCAATATAAAAAAAAGAAAAAAACCATCACATTTTAATATTCTTATATTAGTTTTGCAGCAATTCATTACACCTAGAGTCTCCCCTCCCCTGCACTAAGAGACAGGGTTTAAAACACTAGCGCTCTGACTTAGGAGCTTCATACGCCACTTTGCAGAGAATCCAGAGCTGCAGCTAATAAAATCCCAAGTGAAGCCACATGGGCAACTGCTAGGATAGAAATTTTTCTTTTCAGGCTACAGTTGTTCTTTGAATTTCAGATTTAAATTGTTGTAAAGAAGGAATACATGTTATCTATAATCACATAGAGTTTGTAGTGTTTCTGATATTCCTCTGGAAATTGAAGGAGAATGGTTCCTCCGCAAATGACCATCATGTAAGATCTTCTTACCTTAGTTCCTGAAGTAGGTACGAGTCCCACAGCTGCCATATACGTACTTCCAATTGTCTTGATCTTTTCTATGTCCTTATAATATTCCTTGTCCATAAGCTTTGTTTAAAACATAAAACTGTTAAATATTACATAATATTTTAGACAAGCAACCATATTTATCAGATAATATGTGCAAGTTGATTAAACCATATTATTTTTGGTAAGTTGTGACTTGCCCACTGTGAGGACATTGAAAAAAATACCATTAACTCACATTTTAATACTCCTGCTATATTAGAGGAATTTGAGGTAAGACTCTCATGCCCAAAAGTACAAACTGGGCACTTTGGAGAAGGCCAGTGGACACCAACTACAATTAAAGAAGAAGTTTACGGTACTGTTTTATTAGGCAGTTCAAGATACGCTGAGTTGCTACAGATAATCTCTGTTGATAATAATTTGGTAGAACTGATATGGTCAAAAGATGCAGTGCTTAGATCTTACCTCATCGAAATCAGCAATAATTTCATTTAACAGGCGTAAACATTCCACTCCCATATTATTGCCGTCCAATTCGATGTAGAAATCATTGAAATTTGGGATGGAAGCAAACATCACTCCCACTTGCGAATACGACTGGTAATAAAGGTCCTGCAGTTCATGAGCAGATATAATTTTTATTTTAAGAGATTAATCTAAACCAGGCATCATTATTATGACATCTAAGCCATCATTTTTAGTAGAGAGAAAGCCAGACTTATTAAAAAAAATGTTGAATGATCTCTCCACTCAAAAACACAAAAGAAAATGAACACCTAAGCTATTAAACCCATTTAAAGCAACTTAGTCTTTTTCTCTGACAGACATGGAAGCAGCGAGTAAAAATTTTGTAGAAAGTCTTAGCAGCTGTAGAAATTTTATTGTATGAGAAATAATTGCATTTTCTCAGTTTTGTTTTATAACTAATCGGAGATGGAACAATTTTACTCTGCCGCACAAAACCAGCCTCACTCCTTCACATCTTTCCTTGAGTTGTAGAGTCCTGTATTCAACATTAACAATATAATGCTGTTCCGTATGGTAAGATCTCTGCTTAAGAATTTGGAGGACTCACAGAAACGAAAATCACTCTACTGTGGCTCAAATACATTGATCCAAACTCTCAAGAACAGTATCACAGCAACTGCACCAGAAGGACTCTGGTAAGGGCTTCCTGAGCCACTTTATTTAATCACTACAGTCTCTGAAGTTAAACGCCACTGTGTATTTCTTGAGTGTGTACAATTCTCTTTTTTTAATTTTAAATGAATGGGTTGAGTAATGGCAGCATATTTCATATGTAAATGTCTGGCCGTTCATATATTTCACCATTCAGAATCAAAATGAGCTCATGAAATACTGTGATAAATCCCAAAATTCTAAATTGATTGAAAAAAAAAATTAGTGATTTGCATGCAGACACTTGGCTGCCTTGACGTTGAATGACACAACATTCCCTTATCCTGCTTTTTATTAAAATTATTCAGAGAAGGAGGACATTACAGTGAAAGAAATAATTCCAATCTGATTCTTGAACACAAGTTCTTACAAAACTATTCCTTTTAACATGCATGAAATTTTGTAGGTCTTGAAAACATACAGTTGAAAGGTGACCCAAGCTACACAGGGTTACACCCATGAAACATCACTATGTATTTAAATTTTATCTTGGATTACCATATTTCTTGGATTAGACATAAGAAAGTGCTGTGCAACATGTGCTGGCAACAGGTTGAAGAGAATTCTTTTATTATCCAGCTTGACTCTCTCCATATCATCTCTCTCTTCTTCTGCCTGTGGGGACAGAGGGAAAAAAAAAACTTTCAAAAAAGCAAGAAATTAGCTGAAGCTATCAAATAGCTTCTATTAATTCATACTTTGAAGTTAAAACTGAGCAAAATAATGCCCGCAAAGTAGAGTGGGAACAGTTCTCCTATACCATGCTTTTATATTAGGGCAAAGTCCCTTTAAGTCCTTTGTAATTCAACAGGTTAATGACTACTTTCAGGGCTTGATCGGCTAAGTCTATTGGTGTTTTCTGTAGTTGTCTGTTCTTTTAAACAGACCCTTGATATTTTTACAGAGTAAAAAGCTAGAATAATCCCACTTAAATCGCATTGGCCTTGGAGGCCAATTACTTCCCAGGTAGGTGGAGACAGTGACAGCAGTATTTGATCCACCTTTCAAAGAAGAGAAGCTTGGAGAATCACCAATGTTTAAAGCGAACCTATGTCATTTCACAGTAAAATGGAAACAGACCTAGTAACGCAGTAACTTCAACAGAGCAAAAGGTTTTTAAATTGAAGAACATTAAGAATTATATGCAATTAAAAAAAAAAAAGTAAAAAACAATTAGCATTTCTAGAGGTGGTTTTAATTACTCTGGTATTTGTCACGAAAGCATACAGAGTTCTTGTGCACAGAAATTTCTGTGTACAACAGCAACAGAAATTCTGTCATTCATGTGAATCACAGCATTCAGAAAGAGTGCCTAGGAGTTAACACAGCTGAGGTCCTTAAGATACTGGTATCTTATTACGTGTATCTCGACTCATAGGAGTTTGTGGGAGTCACACAATAGGAAACAATTCTAAAAATCAGACCTCTTATTGGAAAAACATTGAATACCTAGGGACCCCATTTGGGACTCCTAGGTTTGCAAATTCCAGCCAAGTCCTTAGCAGACTCTTCTGCAAAATTCCTTCTCTGGAATTTTCTCCTTGTTCTTAGAGTGGCTTTTGGCCCCACATTCTGATTTCAATGAGAAAACATTCGTTCAGTATCTTTTAATTCATCTCATAGAAAGCACAGCTTATTTGCTCTTCAATCACAGCCACAGAACTGTAACACAAATCCTCTGCTGTGATTCCAATCGGATTTTGTTTATCTAGGTACAGTCAGCAGATAACTGGAAGGCCAAATTCTCAGGCATCGTTAAGAAACTACAATCTCATAAACGACTGAAGAATCTGCTATAATCTTTGTTGGTGTCCCTTTTGTATCTAGAATTTGCTATCCTAATCTATTAGAAAGTCCACATACTTTTCTCACTATCCCTTCCTGTCTACGTAGGAGAAAACTGGTCCCCTCTTGCCATTGTATAGTCTTACAATATTATGTTTGTGTGATTAATTTTTACTTCAGGAAGCTAATTTTTCCTTTCCACGCCAAAGCTTAGGAAACTTATCTTTTTATTCATATCGCACAGTCTGATTTGCCTTGCAGTTTACTTATGTATTCTTAAATTTCTCTAAGTAGAAAGAATGCTGAAAAAGAACTGGTTCTATAAACATAACTTCTTCAGGAATCATTCCCTTTTGAAATAAATTGTCAGCTCCTCCTCTAATTTGTGTAATAAGGTTCAGAATTGATTCCAGAGGTGAAATATCAAAAAACATTAAATAGCAGTTAAGCTCTGCAAGAAACAAACCAGAAATTTTTATTCTAAGCAAGTACCTATTTCCTGTTTGTGAGCTGTTCTCTTAACACTTTTTTTGCTATTTGAATTTCATATGCTTTCATATGCTTAAAATATCCTTCCCCTATTTTGGTGGTATAACTCTGTCCCTGACTTATTGTTGTCTATAAACATGTGTAATGGCCTCTTGTGTTCAGTCTGACTGTTTGAATTTAAATGTTCTAATAGTAAAAATAAAAAGCTTTTTCCAGCTGAAAATCCAAACCAAGCTAACAACTCCATTTTTACCTCACACTGGAATATGGGAAATTTTACTCTGACGACAGCAGAGAGACTTGCAAACTGAATTCAAGCTCTGAATAAAGAATCTATTTTGGGCTTCCTTATCCATTCCTCAATTTTTCAATAAGAACTTTTTGGTTACTTTCTTCCTAGGAACATTTCAGGTTCTCAGTTAAGCTCCCAATACGATATGGGTCAGAATAGCAGCATAAAGAACAATACACGTTTGGGACAGGGCGTGGAGATTTCTGGGCAAGTCAAAGTAATCAAGCAGGGGCAGGTAAATGGAGTAATCACTTTCATGCATTGCATGGATAGTGGTGTTGCTCAATCACTGGCAGCTGCTGTTCATTTCTGATCTGGACACGTGTGAAAAGATTCCTCTGCATTGCCCAGTCATGGAGCAAAGTGTTCATTTTGGAAGCTGATTGAGAAGGTTATTCAGAAGATGATTGAGAAGGTTATTCAGCAGGATGTAGTGTTTCCTACCACTGTGTATGATTCACAGCAAAGGTTTCAGAGCAAGCCACAGAACAAGGACAAAGCTGCCAGCACTGAAGCAGATCCTTGTGACCTCGGTCATGTTGCTGGATTTCAGTCCAGCCTTTAACACACAGAAATAAAAGACAATTCTAATATATCAACATAAAATAAATTAGAAAGGACAGTCTAGCCTGTTGGTTTTCTGGTTGCTTCCTTCTGACAGAACTTTAAGGCATGTGATGGCTTTTCTCCTTCTTTCTGTCTCGCTTCAATATGGTCATGAAACTACCGGGAGAGAAATGCCAGTGACACTACACTATGTGTGCAGGTATGGATGTGACAATGTTCACAATGATGGGACCACAGCTGTGACCAAGAGGATGAGAACTGAGGTCCTGAGTGCAGAGGTAGTGGCTCAAACCAAACCACCAAAGTCAGGACTGAAGGGGTGGCAAAATACTCTAAGAGCAGGGGAAGGCATCAAGAATGTCACCATTGCTAAGAAACATAGTAGAACATTTCCAACACACCTAGCAAAGGTCTCTTCCCCTCTTTGGATGCAAAACTGTTAATTACAAATTTGACTCTGAGAAGGTTCAGTTGCCAGAAATGAGATGAAAGCCACTAAGGTCATGGAAGGCCCTTGATAATACCATCGGGTAGCAATGGCCCTTGAATAATACTAATGGTAGCAAAACCTAAATAGAGACAAATTATGCAAACAGCAGAACAAGAAGAATGTAGGTCAGTGTAGGTCAAGCCACTCTCCACGATATTTGAAAAGTAATGGCAGTCAGGTGAAGTCCCTGGTGACTGGAAAAAAGGCAAACATCGTACCCATTTTTAAAAAGGGTAGAAAGGAGGACCCTGGGAACTACTGACCTATCAGCCTCACCTCTGTGCCCGGGAAGATCATGGAACAGATCCTCCTAGAAGCTATGCTAAGGCACATGGAGGACAGGGAGGAGATTCGAGACAGCCAGCATGGCTTCACCAGGGGCAAGTCCTGCCTGACCAACCTAGTGGCTTTCTACAATGGAGTGACTGCATCAGTAGACAAGGGAAGAGCAACAGATATCATCTATCTGGACTTCTGCAAGGCCTTTGACATGGTCCCCCGCAACATCCTTCTCTCTAAGTTGGAGAGATACGCATTTGATGGGTGGACTGTTCAGTGGATGAGAAACTGGCTGGATGGTCGCATCCAGAGGAAGGTGGTCAATGGCTCGATGTCCAGATGGAGAGGGGTGACAAGTGGTGTCCCTCAGGGACCCGTACTGGGACCAGTGCTGTTCAATATCTTCATCAATGATTGAGACAGTGGGATCAAGTGCACCCTCAGCAAGTTTGCCAATGACACCAAGCTGAGTGGTGTGGTCGACATGCCAGAGGGACAGCACGTCATCCAGAGGGACCTGGATGAGCTAGAGAGGTGGGCCTGAGCAAACCTCATGAAGTTCAACAAGGCCAAGTGCAAGGTCCTGCACTTCGGTAGGGACAATCCTCATTATCAATACAGGCTGGGAAATGACGTGATAGAGAGCAGCCCTGTGGAAAAGGACTTGGGTGTACTGGTGGATGAAAACCTGGACATAAGCCAACTATGTGCGCTTGCAGCCCAGAAGGCCAACTGCATCCTGTGTTGCATCAGAAGAACCGTGGCCAGCAGATCAAGAGAGGTGATTCTCGCCCTCTAGTCTGCTCTTGTGAGACCCCACCTGAAGTACTGCGTCCAGCTCTGGAGCCCTCAGCACAAGAAGGACATGGACCTGTTGGAGCGGGTCCAGAGGAGGGCTATGAAGATGATCAAAGGGCTGGAGCACCTCTCCTATGAGGACAGGCTGAGAGAGTTGGGGTTGTTCAGCCTGGAGAAGAGAAGGCTCCGGGGAGACCTTATAGCGGCCTTCCAGTACCTGAAGGGGGCCTATAAGAAAGCTGGGGAGGGACTGTCTGCAAGGGCATGTAGCAACAGGACAAGGGGCAATAGTTTTAAACTAGAGCAGGGTAGGTTTAGATTGGACATTAGGATGAAGTTCTTTACAATGAGGGTGGTGAGACACTGGAACAGGTTGCCCAGAGAGGTGGTGGAGGCCCCATTTCTGGAGACATTCAAGGCCAGGCTTGATGAGGCTCTGAGCATCCTGATTTAGTTAAAGATGTCCCTGCTTACTGCAGGGGGGTTGGACTAGATGACCTTTAAAGGTCCCTTCCAACACAACACATTCTATGATTCTATGATTCTATGAAGAGCTCTTTAGCTTTTTCTGCCCTGGTCCATTTCAGGTCAGGCACTTCCTGGTCAACAGGCACTCTCTACCTGTGGTTCAGGGAGACGTTTGCACAGGCAAGGCCTATACGGGGCAATGCAGTGCCATGAAGAATAAACTGCGTTAGCTCTGCCCGACCGAGCCTCAGACCTTGAAGCAGAACGTTCATGGAATTAGCATAGCACTCCTGCTGAGCTACTCAGTCGTGCTGAAAAGCAGGCTGTATTAGCTTAGACCACACACAGGGTTAATACTGCTATCTTGTTGCTGGTACCATAGCCAGAGTCTCTGCATGGACTACATCAGCCAGACATACCAAAGTCTAACATTCTGCCTTTATTAAAGAGATCTGCTAGGAATATGAACTGAATTGCACTTTCTCTGCTACCACTGCATAGATTTTGACCATCCATCCTCTCACCCTGCACTGCCTAAGACAGCTCTCATATATGCAACTCCTCAGGAGATGACTGGGTAAAGAGGAAAAATCTCCTCATGTCTCTTGTAATGGAAGATAAGGAGTGAAGGTGAGGTAAAAAAAGACTTGGTCATGTTCAGCAGTGAGGACTCTAAAACTATCGCATTGCATGGCTCTATGGCGGGGAGAGTAAACTGATTACTGATATTTTCTGGACCTTTTTCCAGCATTCTGCTTTCTTCCCTTTGGGGGAATGCAATGAAAGTTGTCTGTTCTCCTGGTGACTCATTAACTCCTACTGCCTACTCTTTGAGCAGCTGATATAAAAGGATGCGTAGGCATCACCCTTTCCCTGGCAAAACAGACACTGAGAAGGGAGAAGGAGTACTTGGGGCTGGAGAAAGAAGATTAAAATAGCACAGATCACAGGTATTTACATTCCTGGCAGAAGTATTATCCAGACAGCTAAATAGCATCCAAACCTTAGTCTATTTGCCCTTATTCCTACTGGTTAATCAAGAAAAGATGCCTGCATGATATTTATGCAATAGCTGCTGGCTCAAAAAACAAGGCAGATTATTGTGAAAACAAACAAGAAAAAAAATGCATAGGCATGAGCAACATCATTTTTCACATTCTGCTTTTTGCTTATACCTGTTAGGTATTCGTGGCAGCTAGATCATTTTGCAGAACTTAACTGTATTTGCAGAGCTGCAGTACTTAAAAGCAGGCTTTGTTTTTGCTTCGGACCTGGTGACAAAATTTAAAATGTTCTTTGGTACTATGGCTTTTGATACCAATATAATTAACAGTATTACATTTTGGAAAGTTACACAGCGTCCCGCAGTTTTTACAATGCTGGTAACTGGTTACACATCCTCTGTTCAGAAAGTGGTCTGAACTGCTGTATCACTTGAGCTATCAGGTGACTGTTTAATAAGCATAAAAATGCTGTAGCAATGTCACTGACTGCAGCGTTATCACATGAAAATCCACTGTTTCAAGACATGGGTAAAAAAAAAGCTGGGCACTGGTGCCACAAAAACATCATCTTTGTACCTGAAGGTGTCACTAAAACCACAGGGAAGAGAACAATCACACTGCTTCTATAGGACTAGATTTTAAAGAGGAAATACAAGCACACCTGACAAGTCTTACCTGACAACTGTTAAACAGATATTTCTTAACAAGTGTCACATATTAGAAAAGACAGCTGAATGATATTCAAGTATTCCCTAAAGAATGCAACAATCAGTCATATCATTGTATTATTCTTATTTTCCTCCCCTGAGAAATCCAGGGGGAGCGAACAATTCCAATTTTTTTGGCAGTTTTCACTTCTTCATAAATTCATTGCTTGCATTTATTTTCCTTTTTTTTTTTCCCCAGTTTTTTTGAATAATTTGCATAAGGAAAAGTGATTATCAGTCACAAATAACTAAAATGCTTCATATTTCCTAGTCACAGTTATTGTCATATGAGGCACATGGAGTTACTCAACAACGTTATGTAGAAAATGAAATTCTCCTCCCACTGCTTGTTAAAAAAACCCCACAAAGCCAATAGACATTTTCTGGAAATCTGTGATATTCAGAAAGGTTAAATTTGGCACAGAAAAAAACCTAGCCAAATCAACAGGAACCTATAACAGCATTGATGTGTGAGCAGTAAGTACAAACACAAATGTTTTAACAACTTATCATCAATCAGAAAAATCTATTTTTTCCACACGATATACAAAAATCATACTGTATTATCTCTGTTCTGGTTACATAACCTAGATGCACGGAAATTAGATTAACTTTTCTTGAATCTGTATCATTTTTCTAAATCAGTTTTTCTTGTTTGAAATCTGCTTTTCCTCAAAACACGTTTTTTTCCTGATATGGCAGACAAAATCTATGGAAATCTATGGAATCTATCTGACCTTAGCACAGACCACAGAACGTCTCTCTATACATTCTTATTAATAATTGTATTAATTCCAGAATACTTTCAGTGTTTAAAATATCATTTAGTTAGTACTAGACTGTTTGTTGTTCATGATGGAGTACATGAAAATAGATATGAAATCCTTTTTATCACAGTTTATGCCACAAATGGTTTTATACATCTGAGAATATTTTTAAAGGATTAGCCCCACAATGAGCCTTGCTAAAAGTATGCAAACGAGTGCTTACAGCTTCCAGAATAGCCCTTGAGTCTGAAATTCTCCCAATTGTAAGCAAGGTCCCTAAAAATGCACGTTGTATGATATTGGCACATCTTTCACGCGGCAGCAGCTGGTTATTGGGACACGTGAGTCTCCAGGTCGAGCAGTGGTTCATGCAATTAAGTGCTTGCACAAAGAACCAGCCTGCTCATTCTGTAAAACAGAAGAAAATCTCCATAGTCCCTGTGCACTAAGTCAATGGTCTTTCTAAAACTTCAGCTGCCACGAACGTAACCAAGTCAAGCGAACATGGTTCCATGGTAAGCAGTACTGTGGCTGTAGAGAAACATGACCAAGAATGCTGTTTAACCACGTACAGGGCTCCTGCAGTACATCAGCTAGAGAAAACTGTCATTCAGGAAGGTGGTTTTTACCCTTGTCTCCTCTTAAAGATTGTTAAACAATTAGTAGCTTGGCGTTTGCTAACTCTTCAAAAGCAGTTTTAACATACAGATATTTCCAACCAGCCGTATTCCCAGACCTTTTAATACTCAGATTTTTACTATGCCAAAAAGTACAAAGGTAATGTTTTTTTTTTTACTTATCATTTGAATAGGTAAGCACCATAAGCACTTTTGTAATATCCATCACGATGATACTTCTGCATGTTATGTTAATTATCCCTTGTATTCAATATAATTTACAACCAACACACAGAGTGGAAACTAGGACAACATTCCTTACAATATGTTATCCATTATTATTTATTGTACAGGGAATGGAATCGAGAATGACAAGGGTATATACCCAGATCATCAAAGAGGCCAAACAACTACCCAGCATACTGATTTCAAAGAATGGTAGTTATGGTTATCCCTAGTTTCTGAATTTTCTACCTACACTGATTTTTTTTTTTCCTTTCTGATTATTATCATGCAAATCTCACAGACAAGATGGTACCACATAAGTACCTGATTTGCAATCGAAAAGATCTGAAAATGGCATTTGATCTTCTCAGAGGAAAAGCACTTTTTGAAATGGTACCTGAAGATGCTGCTGGACATTACTGAAATTTGATAGGCATCCATATGTCTTAACTCCCCTTATTGTCCTTTGGAGTAAGTGCACAATGGTTTTAACAATAGTGGTAGACGACTAGGTATTTCTGTAAAACCTGGCCCCAAGAAAACAGAAAGAGTTTATATTTCTTCCTTTACTGTTGTCCAGTTCTGGTCTTTCAGCAGGCAAGCATCCCGTTAGTTTCCTGTACTTGGTTTTTTAAAGCTAAATGATCACTAATTAAAAGCCAAGTTAAAACTAAGAATCTTTAAGCAGTACATTCCTTGCACAATTCACTGTGCAAGTCGCAATAGCTGGAATTATGAAAATCATTTGAGATGCTGGAACTCATTCTTGACCTGTTGAAAGACCACAGGATAGCAAAACACTATCTTTCTTCTTGCCATACAGAAGGCCTCGTATTCATGGCTCATACGGCACTCACATAGCTCCACCATATGCCAACTTATATAAAGATAGCTGCTATACAGCTAGTCATGTGCTGCACTGAGTTTCAAAGTGAGGGGATTTCTTTTTTTTTTCCATCTGAAAACTATATTTGGCACCACAGCAAGCGGAAACTATTATCAGTTTGTTCAAAACAAACTTCTGAGGCTGACAGGCACAGCACTTATCAATACTGCAAGTCATAGGACGAAACTTGAATGAAGTGATCACGCATTGTTTACTCAGTTAAACAGCACAGAGTCCACAGAAATGATAGAACAAGATAAACTTAAATCATAAAGGAGGTGGACATGATCTTGGAAATCAAGACAAAAAAAAAACAAAAACAAACCAACAGAGCTTAACTGTTAGATTGAAAACCTCTAAGAGTAGAAGATATTAAAGCTAGGTCATTCCTGATTCTCCATTCTAGGTAACACAGTAGAGTCAGGGATGTGTTTAACTCACGTGTTCCAGTCTTGATCTTACATGTAAAAGCAAGCACTGCAGTGATTTATACAGTCCCTTTAACAACATAGCAAACAGGATGTAGGTGAGAACAGGATGTGACCTCTCTGAACTACAAGAGTGTAAGATTTATCAGAAAGGAAACCTCCAAATTCCACCACAACAAACTTATATCTTCTTCAACTTTCTCCTTCCCTCAGGGGCCAGTGTGAAAACGCTTTGGAGGTGGGAATAGGACTGCTGAGAGGCGTGACAGGAGGTAGACATTTCCTGATGCCCCTGCCTATGGCTAATATAATTTCTATAGGTTTTGCTGTGATTATGATCGTTAAGAAATATAGTTTCAAAAAAAGAAATGAAAAAGTCCATGTACTTGGTAACTAAATAATGTTCTGATCTTCCTATGGGAAAGAGTTCCATAGTTTCATTGTATGATATGGATATAAGTATTTCCTTTTATCAGTTTTATTTGCTTCTTTTCAGTTTACCTGAACATCAATTTATTTTCATCCTTTTTTGGATTATAAAATGAAAAAACCCCACGGACTTAATTTCTTTTTTCTCAGTTTTATATTGCTAACAGTCAATTTCCCATGTTTTAAATTCTGTCTATTCATAATGCAGCTTAGATATAAATATATTACTTCATTATGATGCACTGTTAAGGAACAACTACAAACAAGCAAAAAAATCACTTCTCCAAAGCAAACGAATTTTATAGGTCTGTGGAAAGAAAACTCTAATAATTTTTCTCTGTAAACCTCAACCGACATGAAAAATTTTGAAAGTGTCTTAGTCCAACTAATTCGTTCTGAAAGTACTTGTGAGCCCATTCAAAAAGTCAGGCATCATTTTGTGTGCTAGAAAGACAAGTCTTATGACTTACCTGCACAGCCCAGAGGTAGTCCAGACGCAGCTTCAAGTCCACCTGTCTGGAATGCAGTGCCAAAGCACAAGAAAATAGCAAAATGGCTAGTATTGGTTCATAACCACGCATATAAAAGGAGCCACCCCTGAGAAATAAAAAGAAAGTAAATGGTTTGTTCCAGGTTTTCTAATACTTAACAGTGCATATTTTTAATATCAGATCTTCAGTTTAAACGTGTGTGTGTCCCTAATCACTAGCCTTTTCTGAAGAGGCTCACAAGGGCAGGGAGCTGGGTGACAGTAGATCCGATCACTGCATCACTTCAACATTCAACTTCTTAACAATTTTATAATGCTATACATTATTGTAACGTGTGTGCATGCTTTTAATTAGGATATATAAAAACACTCAAAAACTCAAAAGCTTAAACGAAACTGGAATTGGCTGAGGGCTGCTGAAATATGGGAGTGTTTAACAGTGTTTTTCTATTTCATATTATAATTAGATCGCAGTGTGCTCAGCTGAGGTATGTTAGCATGAAACTACAGAATAATGGGGCAACAGTTGCTAGTTCCCAAAAGCTGATGTCCTGTTGATGGATGTTACAACTCCTACAGTTGCTGAGGAGCGGATGGCTTAAGTATTTCTTATGCTCTACTGAGTATATATCCCTAAGCAACAGTGAATGCTAGAGGACGATTCACAGATGAGTAGTCAGTGTCGTGACTATCTATACAGAAATACCCATTGCTTTAACTTCGCAAGATACCTACCCCACTGCTTTTCTGTAACCACTGAGTTCCAGAATAGCTATGTACAAAATTGTAACAAAAAGAAGGAGAATCATTTTTGGCAAGGAAGATACACGTAGAAATATTGCCAAGGTGAGAGTCCCCACTACACAGGAAAGAAAAGCATAGTGGGCTGTGTCACATGGAAGTTCATTCATTGTTTTATTTGTTCCACCAGGAGAAATGATAACTATTGAACTGCTGGAATTGGTATTCCAAACCCAAGGCATACAGCCAACCTAGAAGAGACAGGAGAGGTGAGAAGGGGAGAAAGTTAAATATGAAATAAACAGAAATGCAGCTGCTATGGGGGCTGACTGTAGTTTATTTCTCATTGGGAAAATATGGCTGTGGCATTCCATGCAGTTCCCTGCTCTAATTTCTCTCTCCTTTTCCTGTAAAGCTTTACTCAGTTTTAGGTGTGAGACACTCTTTGTTCATTAGATGCCAGTAAGGCCAACCAATTAAAGTCTGGGCTTAGTTGAATAGTTTCCCTCTCAGTGCTCAAACCCAAGAGAATCTCAAGCCAACATATTCCTTCAAAATTAAGGAACTTTAGTAAACATTTTATGCGCTGTGTGGGTGAGGGAGGTTCTTGCACAGAGCACAGAAACAAACGCGTCTGCTTTATTGACTATGTAAATTGCACCAGTTTTAATTAGTCAAATATAAAATAAAACATATCGTAATCTTTGATTGAAAAGCTAAACATGAGTAATATCTCTTCTCCACTTCAGAGCTACCTCTGCTATCTCATACAATTCAAATACAAGGCTTCATCTTTAATTATGCCTGCCATTTCCATTATCCAAGGAGTTCCATTTCCTCCCTAGACTGGTAAATAAAAAAAATGTTTTAGTTCATTTCGTATGGGAATTTGAGGAAATTTAACCTGCTTCTTCCAAAGGCAATGTCGTGTACACATCTCAGAGCTGTTACCCAAGGAAGGAAGGAATTTCTGGCAAACAGTGCAAGTCTCTAGAGCTCCAGTTTTAATTGCACTCCAACCTTTACCCCTTATGAAGGGAGAGGATAAGAGTTAGCATAAGCAGGGAGAGTGGGATGATAGTGTGAAATTGATTTGAACAGGCATCACCACATAAGCCCTGCCCTGTACTTAGGCTTCTCTTTTGAAGTGTGTTATTAGACCTTTTTATTTCATCCTAACCACTGATAATGAGATTTTATAGCATGCTGTAAAATAACCGACAGCCTGAAAGGTGATTAAGCAATATATTTTACAGGGTGTTGTAGTCATTTAAAAAGATGAGACATAACAGATAAAATGTGAGTTAAACCCATAATGGCTTACATTATGAAAAGAGATGAGAACGAGTGAAGTGAAAAACCCATTAAATATTATTTTGTTCAATACCCCTAAAAATGCTGTTCACACTAAACTCACCTGAAAACATGCGCATGCATGAGGGCTTCATAAATAATGTGCAATCCATCCAGGAAAACCACCATCTGCTCTACAGCTAAGAGTGAAACCTCTACACCTAGCACCTCTGCTAGCTGAGGATTCTGGAGGCATTATTTTGCAGGAACTAATAATTTCTACTGATTAAACATTTGCCCTAAGCATTTCAATGCTTACAGGCTATTTTTGCTTCAACAGAGGATAAAGTTATATTTGCGACTTATCCTAAGTTTGTAGCTGAATGATCACTGCCTTGTTGGGAGGCCAGAACTTCTGAATTCTAATCTGCCTTGTTCCACCGGTGTTCAATGTTGCCTTATGCCTTTTGATGTCTGCTTCTCATTTTCACTGTCTTTCTGAGTGGCAAAAATGGTGCTTGTTTCATTTGGTCATAGTGTTACATCTACGGAGGCTGATGCACAAAGGTTCCAGCTGTCATAATATTCATCTCAGTCCCGAAGTCAGATACACAGAACTTCCTGAGATGCTAGCTAGCCTGGAGGCCCTGCACATCTCTATGCATTTTGGGCTTATATGCGCATTAGGAACCACATATTTGCCTGTGCGCTCTTAGGGCTGTGTGTTATTCGCATGCCTGTTGTTCTGGAATTCCCAGAAATCTACAAATATCAGTTATACTTGGTAATAATCAGTAATACTCAGGACACTGGAATTCACAGGCAAGGGATCCTCTGCCCATTTAGTTCATGGGGATCGGCGTGGTAGATGTTCTCAGGGTGGGTCCAGGGAAGAGTGAATAGACAAAATACAAAATAAGGGGCTTGGCATCTCAGTTAGCACTGTGAATTGCTCATGAAATCACTGTCTTTCTATTGGTCAGAACATAATACCTAAATCCCGCAGAGAGGCATGATTTGAGACATCTGTCTTCTCAGCATTTCCAATTGTGTTTAGCGTGCTATTTTTGTGAGGATTCTTTCCTTTGGGTACCCTAACATGTTTAATTCATTAGCATTAGCAGCCAAAATGCTGAAATCAAGTGCTAGGAATTTGACAAGGCAACCAAATGCCAAATACTTAGGTGGATGTTTAAATCCCATTTGACATTCAAGTCCACCATGTAGAACTAGCTGCTCATCTACAGTAAAAGAAGCTCAATTTTCAGAAGCAAGTTCACTTCATAGAAGAGAAGCTTCCTAGACATTATATGTGAATGGATCATGTAAGTAGCACAAAGCAAGCACCCCTTTTCATTATGCAATACTGTCCATGTTTTAAGATCTCGTTGTCTTTTCTGATCTGTCTGGAGTAAAAATATCTCCCTGTTATTACACACAAATATGTTCTATAAGTTGCCACATAGAACTAAGTAATGTTGTTTGACGCCGTGCCTTGTCTGTCACAAAATACTAGCCATTGAACTAGGAAGCAAGTTGAACATTTAAAAATAGTTTTCCCATGAAGTACATGACATCAGCAGACTATGTGATACTAATGTTTGATATAAAAATTTATATAGCTGTTGACTAGGTATTACCTGTGTCATTTGCTCATAGCTTTGCCATTCCTAATTCAACATCCTGACTCAGGGCAGTGAAAGTTCAAATTATAGCAAAGGGCTTTAACTTTGAAGAAACATGTTCTGCAAGTATGAATAATAAAAAGAGTAGGAATTCACCAGACAAGAATATGGTATGTTGTTCTTTAAACAGAACGCTAAATTAAGCAATATTTGATTTAAATACTCACCACACATCCTTGAGCCACGGAGTATATTAAGATCACAATAAAAATACACAAAATGGTACGAATTTGTATTGTCAGGCACCCTGGAAAACACTAAGGATCAAAAAAAAAAAAGATTTACAGATAAAGATTTAAAAATATTGTTTAAAGTGGGGTTGTTACTTTTTTGTAGTCTATAAAAAGAAGTCAATAAGGGATACAGAAATTTTGCCTGCACTGTAACTTATGAAACAAGCACATGTTGTGTACATTATTGTGTACATGTGTTTTAATGGTAATTGCATTTTTTGGGTAATAAATGTGAAATTATTATTACTATATTATTTTGTACTATAATTAAAACTCTTTGAAAGGTTAGTAGGATGTCTGCTCATAATGCAAATAATAAATTCGGATGGCATTTGATTTTGTTCCCATGGGGAAAATACCCAAAGCATCTTTTGCCTTGCAAATTATCAGCTACAAATAGTGACCCAGGAGAACATACTGTGGTAGCATTGAATTTTGGAGTGTTATTTGTGTCTTCTGCTATAACAGTCACATTAAATGCCAGGGTGGTTTTAATTATCAGGACTCATCAAAAATATTGAATTTGTCAGAGCAGAAAGAGCAGCAGAGAACAAAAATGTCTGGTGGAATGGAGTCTTGTGACTCTCTTGCTCATCTCCATTTTTACCCTGATTCCATCACTGTGAAGTGTGAAGTGCTTGCTGCTGTGAACATATACAAAGCCAGTGACAGAAGGTGAGAGAGGAAGGGTAAGTTTGTCAGGCTCTAGTACTTATGCTTGTCCTAGTCATACTGATCGACTCAGCTATCAGGGAAAGCTGCTTTCCTTCTTTTCTCCTTGCATTAAGAATGTAGAATCTATTATCTACTGGATCCACGGTACGACTTTCAGACCACAGGAGTTCTTCCAGTGACTTCAGGGACAAGAATCAACTCCAGAAAACAATCAGATTTAAAGGGGGAACAATCCTGTTCCCCTAAAAGGAGGAGGCTCAGACTTATCAAGGCTGGATTTGACTTATGATCAAATGGAGCAAGCAAACACCTAATTGAATGAAAGTCACCAGTCCTGAAGAAAAGCTGTTCATTTCATGGGTATCATCAACAGCAAAAGCATAGCTTCCAGCAGGCAGCAAAGTACCCAAAGAGAGGGGATTCTGCGGCCTTGGCACAATACAAATCATATACTGAAATTCCTCCCTTCCCTTTCACATATGCAGAGACATTTCCTCTGTATGTGTGACCATGAATTAAAGGTCTGAGATAGTTATAGGTGAATCAACTTCATCTTCATAGGTGAAACATGAGAATTCATCAATTACAGAAAAAAACAAAAAACCATGCGTGATCTGCAAATACATTATGGCTTCAGTATGGATTAAGTCCATGTAAATGTAGGTGGGGAACAACCAATGTAATATCAATAGTAGATTAATATAAGCATATAAGGACCTGGGTTGACTGCCTACACCAGAAACCAGTTTAACTGTTAGTCAGCATCAGTAAAATAGATTGGTATACCCACAGTCTATCACCTCTAATAAAACAGTGAGCATATTGTAGAACAAAACCCTTGAATTGTAAGATTCTCACATTGAAAAGCTGTGTCTCAATGGAGGGGATATAGCAGTGTCTAAAATTACACTATGAAAAAAAAGATTGACGATTTCTGCGTTTATTCAACATTATCATACAGTTCAGGTTGGAAGGGACCTCAAGGGGCCCAAAAGTACTGTCTGCCTTGACCCCCAGGGCCATTTCTGCAGAGCTGGTCAGTCCTCAGCCTGTGTCATTGCAGGGAGTTCCTCCTTCTCAGGGCCTGGACTTCGCATTTATCCATGCTGTATTTCATAAGACTCCTGTTGTCCCATTCTGCCAACCTATCGAGGTCCCACTTAATGGTCATCCTGACCGTGTGTTGGCTGTTACCCCAGAACTGGAGTCACCTGAAAACTTTACATGACTATACTCCATGTCCTTCTCCAGGTCATTGCCAAAAATGTTTAACAGGACAGGTTAACTCCTGTGGTACCCCACTTATTATTGGCTTCCAGGTACAGTATGACCATAAACTGCTATGCTCTGAATGTGATCATACAGACGGTTTTTTAGTCATCAAGTTGTCCAACCAACTAGACCAAAATCCTATGCATACATGAGGTGGAACATGTGTGGTTTTAGCCATATAAATAAAATACAAAACAATAATTTTGTTTGAAGGAAATATATGTATTTCATTAATTAAATTTGCAACCAAATAAGTTATCTCCTGTTTGTTAAATAGAGAATCCCCATAGTTCAAAGGTAATGCTGCATGGTTAATTCAAAGACACATTGCATAGATTTTTTTTTTGGTGTGTGGTACGTATATGTTCTAAATGTTGACATGCTAGACTATTGGGTTAAAAAGGAAAATAAACCTTTAAAAGGTAAGGTATGAGACATGCCTGAATTAAAACTCTGACTGACGCTTCAAAGATTTAAACTTCTGACTTTTGGTCATTCTAAGATTGCATCTGCATTTTTATAATAGCATAGCATTTTCTTTATTTTCTTTTATTTGGGGAATTTTTATTAACAAAGTAAGTACTGTCAGATCGCCCACATGCTAGGAAACAGATACAGTAAAACATTATCATAGTGGTTTTATGAGTGAGGTATTTGATGCTAAAGCATGGAGAAGTTGAGTCACCTGTCCAGTGTAAAAAAGAAAGTAAGTGCCAGAAGATTGATTAAAATAGGGGAATGACCGGTTTACAATTATATATTCATTATATATAGCATATTAATTATCTTTTATTTATTACATAAGACAAATTTTCACCACAAAAATTCAAACTGCAATATTCTGAGTTTTTATATTTTTTTATTTTTCTAATGCTGGATTTGATCCTGTAAGGTACTGAACCTCTAGAGAAACCTGGAATAAATTCAAATTCTGTTGACTGCCAAAACAGCTGGAACAAATCTTAAGTTTGCACTAGCCCCAGGGAAATGGCATAAAAGGGAGTGTTTTCCTACAAACTTCATCTGTGTTTCTACTGTCCATAGACAGAACAACAGATGATAAACTACCGTGCCTTTAGGAAACAAAAGAGATCATCAAAATTACTACTAAATAATTGTGTAAGTTTATAAATACAGATCTGCTCTGTACAGGATACTCTGCTAATACACTATTAATGTTTCCATGAAAACAGTTACTTTCCTCCTGCCAAAGGGCATTTTTTCTTAACTAAAAATTAATGTGTGCTAATCAGCAAAGCTGATTAACTGTGTAGGTGTTTTCTGCTGATATTTGTCCAAAAAGACTAAATTTAGATTAAGCCACTACAGATTTCTTTCATCAGAAAATTAGTCCGTAGATGCTTTATTCTGATCTGGCAGATCTAGTTCTCTCCTACAACAACCACATGTCTTTCTGCATCATTACTGTTGTGAAAATGGAATGCGGGAGAATTAATCATTACTAAAAGTTTTGGAAAGGTCAACGGTTGCGTGTGCAAAACATTGTGCTTTACCATCAAAACAGATGCTGCTTTGGTAGGAAAAGTTTTGAAAACAGAGGGGGAGTTAGCAGGACTTTACACCCAGATACCAGTCAGAATGGAAGGGAGAACTAGTGTGTTTTGTAGTCAGAAAGGGGAAAAAGTCAGGTTAAAGCAGCTGTTTATCTTAACGCTGGAATGATTCATTAGCTAGTCATAGGTGTTCAGGGAAGATGTCGCAAAAAAGACAAAAAGCATAGCATTAATGGAACTGAATGCTACACTGCTGTAACAATTACTGATGTAAAAGGTCTGCTTTCAGGTGAGCCATCTTTGTTTTTGAAGTGCCTAATACATTACTCAGCAATGAACTCGGAAAGCACATAGATTTCAGACTCTGTGAATCTGTGAAACATGCACTGATGGCTTCATATTCCAAAGGACAAAGAAAGCATAGCCACCAAAAGGAAAAATAGTCATAAAATCTTAAATCACTTACTTGTACTCGTGTGACATGTAGGTACATAATACAAGCCACTAGGAAGCATATGCAGAACACCAGGAGAACAAGAACTACGGTACTCCTAGAATCAAAACACAATAGAAGTAAAGCAATGCAACGCAATAGCGGATGAGAACAAGCAGCACTGGCGTCCTTCTGAAATGGTATTTTGGATGAATGGTGGAGGATCTCCCCCTCACCCTTGCTCCAATAGTAACAGTCACAGAGGAAATTTCACAGTGAAATGCACTGCTCTCAAGAATGAGAAATCAATAAATGCTCTCGTACATGGTGCCCTCTGGCCTCAGCAAGGAGATCAAAGCACCTCAAAAATTCAACTGCATGGTGTGTTACAAGAGACACTTTCTAATTGTAGGCTAGTGCAGAATATTCAGCATGATGACTCTTATAAATGGAGTGTGTAACCCAATTACTTGGCCTTGGCAGCTGTGTTACAGTTACCAGATGCATTTCCCTTGTAATCTCTCCCCAAAGATTCAGAAATCAGAGGTCAGTCAACTCAGTCACTTATCAAGTCAAACAAAATCAAACAAGACTGCGATCCCTTCTAATGAAACAAAGTAACTCCTTCCTTTTGAGCCTTCCTCAATGATCAGAAAAATCGTAGGTTTCAATTCTTAATCTTGCCTTTCCTGATCTTTCAAAATAGGCTTGCTCTTCATTAGAAGAGGGGTGCAGACCAAGCACTTCCCTCCTCCAAAAAACCTGTGTTATTGGAACAGGACCTTGCGGATGTGAGCAAGCTGGCAAAAAATAAGTCCACCGGTGATGGTGCTTTGATTTATGCTCAGGGACAGCCTGGCACGAAGACAGCCATGGAACCAGGACCGTATGAGAGCAGTATAACAGGATCTTCACACCTTCTTTTCTAGTCTTGTGATAACAACCCAGCCAGCACAGAAGATGCGAGCTATAGCTGCAGGTATATATGTATCTATGCCCTTGACCACCACTGGGGAAAGATTGCTTATATAGAGTTTCTAACAGTGAAAGACAAAAGCGCAATTATTCTGCTGTAGAATTTCTCAGTATTTGGCTTTGATTTCCAATTCATGTAACAATTCTCACCAATACACAAACAGGGAAAATTCTGTCATGTAGTATGGAATATGCAGAATGGGGAGGTGACTAGATGCTCTTAGTGTGAGTTCTGAATACAAGTATTAATAGGCAGCAGTCTCTCCTGTGCTTTTAGAGAATTTACTTGTATTTGGGATGGTAGTATGCTAGAAAAAAATGCAGGGGATATGATTGCAATAGTGTCTTTTAAGGCAGCAACAGCCAGCAACTGACACTAGTGCTGAGTGGGGACCCTGACAGAGATTTGGGTTGGCACCAGTAACAAAGGGCTACATTGTTTTTTAAAAATAAGCCCAGCATAAGATACCAGAAAGGTTCATCATCATGGCTTTTAGTGGCTACGTTGCATGTGTGCCTCCATAACTGGCCAGCTTAGGTTGACAGGAACATAGCCTTACTTTCACCAACTCCATCTGGGGATACAAAGTATGTCCTTAGCTGAGAAGCTGTTTTGCTCAGATGACCATAGGAATCACGAGAATCTCAAGACCATTGCTTTCTGTGTATTTATGCAGCAACTGTCTTTTTTACAACATTTTCTTGTCTCTAGATTTTGAACCTCCTCTTTGGAATATTGTGATACGTGTCAAACACCATTATTATTACTTTTCCCATTAAAGTAACACATTACACTTCTTGGCTTTTGCGTTCTCTTGTCATACTTACAATTACTTTGGCAATCTAAAGAGCAACTTAAAGCTCCAAGTTCTGTGGAGAGGGGAAATTTTCCAATACTTCCAAAGTTTTAGTCTAGCTCATGGTTGCATCTGTGTCACAGCGAGGGAAGAGCCCAAGAAGACTAGTAATTTTGTTGTCTGAAGCCACCACCAACAGGCACTGGAAGAGAGAACTTAAGACCTTTCAGTGGGTGGCTTTTCTAACTAACCCAGTGATGAACCAGTTCATCTTCATGGCCTTCAGTGGTCATGTTCTACTGGAGCCTGTGTGTCTGCCAGGTCAGAGCTTAAACTGAATCTCTGTCCAGCCATTTTCTAAATGTCAGTACTTTTTGGAAAGGTTGCCAGCTATGACAACATAGGATTTTTGGAAATCCATTCTAGTTTCAACTACGCTAATACTCTTTGTCTCTCCTTGCTCTAAATTGCCATGTACTGCAGCTGGGCTTTCCTTTAGAAGTAGGCGAAGGAGTTCTTAATTATGTTCCAATTAGTCGTCATAGGTCGTTAGTCTGGAAATTACATGATTTTTGTAAATGACACTGAATTCTTCAGAAGAAAGGTGTTACATAACAAATTTAAATCATGATTATTCTTATTAAAATAAAAAAAGGTGTTTCTCAAACTTTCAATTAGAAATAATAGAATATGGGTGTAAGTACTATTCTGACTGATTTGTGAAGAGAAAACACCAGAATTTAAAATGGGATTTTCAAAAGCATTATCCTGTGGCCAGTTCTATTCCCATTGAAATCCCAATAATTAGTAAAAGTGAGAGAAGCTTATTTTGTATGGTTTGAATTTCTCATCTGAAAAAGCTTATTACTAATCATTTTTATCCTCTGAACGCAATTACATTTACTTACTATAACCCTTATTATTTGAAAGTTAAGTATAATTTTTTTTATTTATTTAGTAAGCATTCACAAAGAATTGACAAAATCTAAAATAATCACTAAACTATATCACTCAACAATAGGCACCAGACAACCCCCAAATACATCATGAGTATTTGGTTATGTCTGCTTTAGTGCACACAAGGTCTGACCGCAACTCGTGGGAATGGCCAAACTATGCACTAGGCAGTTTGTGTAGTGATAGCATTGATACCAAACACCTCAATGCAGGTTGAATGTGGTTGAAATGTGGGTTGAAAAGCTGGATGGATACTTCAGTACTTAGTTTCTCTTAAGCTCTGTATAGTTTTATCTATGTTGCTATCAATACCTGAAGCACCTCATCCAAAGCCAGGAGAAACACATTTAGAAAAGCTGCAGTAACACCTTTGTTTGTAGTTTAAAAAGATGTAGCACATTACAGCTTTAAATAAGTTCAGAGGATTTCAGTGTTTTGTCTTCTAAGTGCATCCTTCTACCAAAAAGAAAAAAAAAGAAAAAAAAAAAGAAGAAAAAAGAAGAAAAAAAAAAGAGAGACCAGGGAAGAAATCGTTCTAAATAAGATAGCAAAATGTCGCTCCTTTGGACAAATGGAAGAGATAACAGTTAGACTGAGGGTATACCGACCTGGGTGCTACTTCCCATTCCAAAGACATTAATGTTTTGACCTGTGCAGGATGCTTGAAGATGTTCCAATTTTAATTATAATGGCAAAAAGACAGAAACTTACTGTGGTATTATTAGAAGGTAGACAAGGCCAAATAAGGCAGCTAGAATTAGTGAGAGAACTACAGCACTGGTGAAGTACTCATCCTGAAGCTGGTGGTACTATTAAAAGAAAGGAAGAAATGAAGACAGTGAATATTTTACACACCCAGCCACCCATGCTTGTCCACTCTTAGTAAGAACTATAGCCTAAAATAAAACAAGCCCCGACCAATTATACATACATACAAATAATCATTGCTTAATTCACACAAAAAAAACCAGATGAGGCAAGTCTACACAACATTTTCCTTGACAGGCTTCTGTCTCAGCTGCTCCTGATGGCCTCGCTGTTCAGTTTTTACCCTGTAACTAGTCAAATCTGGGTTAGGCTCAGACATAAGTTTATCTTTCGGAGTAAAAAGGATTCAGGCGTTTTGAACCAGAAGGAGGTGGCACTCCCTCCTCTCCACTTATTCATCACAAAAAAAAGGACAAAAACCTCGGTCTGCCTTCAAGGAGTCCTGTAACCTTGGCTCCTCAGGACAGTCCAGTCCTGTTCAATCTGTTCATCAATGACCTGGATGAAGGGATAGAGTGCACCCTCAGCAAGTTTGCTGATGACACAAAGCTGGAGGGGATGGCTGACACAGCAGAAGGCTGTGCCGCCATACAGAGAGACCTGGACAGGCAGAGAGTTGGGCAGAGAGGAACCTTATGGAATTCAACAAGGGCAAGTGTAGGGTGCTGCACCTGGGGAGGAATAACCCCATGCACCAGGACAGGTTGGGGGCTGACCTGCTGGAGAGCAGCTCGGTGGAAAGAGACTTGGGAGCCCTGGTGGACAACAGGATGACCATGAGCCAGCAATGTGCCCTCATGGCCAAGAAGGCCAATGGCATCCTGGGGTGCATCCAGAAGAGTGTGGCCAGCAGGTCGAGGGAGGTCATCCTCCCCCTCCACTCTGCCCTGGTGAGGCCGCACCTGGAGTACTGTGTCCAGTTCTGGGCTCCCCGGTTCAAGAGGGACAGGGAACTGCTGGAGAGGGTGCAGCAAAGGGCTACCAAGATGATTAGGGGACTGGAACACCTCTCTTATGAAGAAAGGCTGAGGGACTTGGGTCTTTTTAGTCTGGAAAAAAGAAGACTGAGAGGGGATCTTACCAATGCTTATAAATACTTAAAGGGTGGGTGTCAGGAGGATGGGGCCAGGCTCTTTTCAGTGGTGCCCGGGGACAGGACAAGAGGTGATGGGCACAAACTTGAACATAGGAAGTTCCATCTAAACATGAGGAGGAAGGTCTTTACTTTGAGGGTGGCAGAGCACTGGCACAGGCTGCCCAGAGAGGTGGTGGAGTCTCCAACTCTGGAGACATTCAAAACCTGCCTGGACACGTTCCTGTGTAACCTGCACCAGGTGACCCTGCTCTGGCAGGGGGGTTGGACTAGATGATCTCCAGAGGTCCCTTCCAGCCCCCATCATTCTGTGATTCTGTGTAATGAGTGGGTTGGAGGCAGCTGCTAATGAGAGACCTGGGCAGTTTTGAGCAGTTACTGTCTCTGATTCCACTAAGCCATCGTCCTTTATTTTTCAGAAGTGGAAATGCATGAGTGTTTTCTCAGAAAGACCCAAATTTCAATCTCATTTACAGGAAAAAACTTTCTTATTTTGAAAGAAAACAATTACAATTAAATAATAAGTCACTGTGGAAACTTGAAATAAAAGTTAATAGTCAAAACCTTAAAGAAATTGAGCCCAATATGGCACACAGGCTTCTGACTCGAAACAGTAGTGACATGAGATCTTAGACTACTAAGTGACTTACAGTGAAAAAGTAAATGCTACTGCCAAATTAATCCAAAATTGTATCACTTTTGCTTTTTCAAACACATAAACTGAAGTTTGGGTTTTTTTTTTTTCAATTAAAACAATTTGCATCTACAAACAAAACTCCTGCAAGATAGGAACAAACAGCTATACTTTGTCACCTAATATACATGCTTATAAGTCTGGAGTAAGTCCACTGCTTTCAGCAGAGTCACGCTGGCATAAGATCATAATCTTGCCCAGAGATTTAAGATTTTTTTATATTTTCTAGGATTGATGGGATCGATAGTTATCAGGCTACATATGCAGAGGGAAGCATCCTCCTGTCATTAACGCTCCTCCAGAGCAGACAAGTCAGTAGGCAGACACATTGCCACCAGACAGCATCAAACAGGTGATGCAGGTCAAGCATTTTGGAGAAGCAAAAGGATGGCCAAATCACAAGATATGTAACTTTATGGGGGAGCATCCTGGTGAGTAGCAAGATACTGATCTTTCTTTTTATCCCCTGCAATTGCTTCTATAGAAGGTGGAGATAATATGTCCCTCTTAACTGAGAGACAGACCAGAGGATTATTTAAAGATAGTGAGCAGAATTTAGATATCGTCTAAAAACAAACAAAAAATCCAGTGCTAGTTGGATCATTGTCAGTGAAATCAGTAAAAATAAATAAAACCCCCCTTACTTTATTTTCACGCTCAACTTGCTTATACTTCAGGGTAATGAAGTTCAAGTCAGCCATCTCAGACTCAGTTTGCCGGGCCTCTATCAAACGGCTGATGTATCTGTTTACTCGAGTTCCTGGAGTGTTGTATACAACATTGGTAGAAAAAGAGGAACGATTCCTGAGTTTTTCAGAGGCTGTCCTTAATGCTCTCCTCTGTACCACAGACAAAGAAAGAAGCACATATAATATTAACATTGAAATTTTTCATTGCTGTTCATATTATCTCAAGCTCTCAGCCAGGATGAGAAATTCATTGAGCAGAGCAACTACAAAAGACAGAGATCTTATCTCTGTATGATTGCCATCTTTTAAAAGCTCCTTAGCTGAAATCCCGATTGCATTGAAATCAATGAGAAAACCACCACTATATTCCAGAATTTCAATTCTCATCTGCAGAAATTGTCTTCACGTACTTCCCTGACACTTCTCTGCCGCTGAGGAACTAATCGGTTTGATCTCAACCACTGTGACTTTACCTAGAAAAAAAATTAGAATCTTTTTCTTGATGGAAGATATGGAGTTCTGGATATCCTGAAGATAAAATAACCAGGCTTTTCATGACATAAAAGTCCTAGTGTCCAAGACTGTCTAGGTAACAATATATATTTTGAAAAGATAATTTTCCTTAACCTCTTGCACAATGACCATATGTGACTTCAGAGGGTCTGAAATCTCACGTGTTCCTATCTTTTAACTCACCCAAAGCGTCTCGCTTGTTAAGGTCTTTTGGGTATGCCTTAAGTGCACTTGCAGATGCAGATGGAGCAGTCCAATAAATTATCAGAGCTAACCTGTGCCTCACTGGCATTAATTCCTCCATGGCTGAGACAGCACAACTGACAAGATGATCCCTCTTAGGCCTTTTCAGTGCAAAAGATTTATCACAGAGTGTTATCTGAAAGGGATTTTAGACAATCTGTCTCACTTTCCACAGAGAGCACTCTGAAGACGGTGAGCAGCACCTCAGCCACCCTGGCAGTAACCTTCAGTTGAGGGCACTCTAATCTAAATCATTACGGCTAGACCTGCACTAGTACGATTGCCCATGCCCCAGCACACTGAAAGGATCAGGGCCTTCACAACATGCTCTTCTAGATGCAGCCTTTTTAAAACACAGAGTGAAAAAGACGTAGGCCAATCTTATAAAAGAAAAAACAGTCACCTATTGGTGACATTGAGCAGGAAGAAAGACATCAATTGAATATCCTTTTCACCTCAAAAGGGGTAAAGCCTTACTTCCCAGAAGAGTTTTGACAGCCAAGCTCAGGCAAGTTGTACTCATTTTATCCAGATAAAGGAATACTTTTTTTTATTTAACATCTGCAGAGTTCAGGAAGACAATTCAAAACGTTATGAAACGGCAAGTCTGCTCAGGGATAAGGACAAAGTTGGCTCAGGATATAATCAGTAGAGTCTGTCAGCAAGCAGTTACAAAAGCACAAAAAATTTGTCTCTTCAGAGCAGTCAGTACTTAATAGCCCATTCTTTAAAGGCTATACTACAAAATACCCTTTTAAACCAGATGGTAAAAAGAGGTGGCAAGAGCTATTGAAGTAACTCTGCAGGAATAGTGGTTTCTTGTCTTATTCCAGAAGAAGTAGTTCTCATGAGATCCTTATTAGTGAACAAACAGTGGACTACAGCAGTTCATTAGCTTATGTTATGTTCATTAGTTTATGTTATATGTGAATACTTATAAACAGTGGGAAAGGTTAGCGCTGACTAATATCTTAGTTTTCTGATTGTAAAGAAGAATGGACCTTAGCAAAGATAAAATAATTTTCCCAGTCCTGTTTTGCTGGCTTTATATGTAGAGAGCCGGTTATACAACCGTTAAATAATTATGAGGCTACTGGAAGCATTTTTCTTCAAACTACCAGATCCCATTACTTGTTAAGTTGTCCATGGTCTAAGAACTAATTGTTTCATCATGAAAAATAATCTTGTGGACATACATGGATTAGAGCTTTCAAATCTGATCTTCTGGGTTTTGTTAACAGAGATCTTAAATTGCCAGCCAAACAACTATTCTAAATGCTTCTAAACAGAGATAAAGTTGTTTTCTTGCAGAAGACATTTGTCCCACAAGTTTGTAGGGAAATTATCCCTGAAAATTTCAGGAATATTGTCAGGAATATAAAATTCTATTCTTCATAAAGATAAAGAACGATTAGTTAGCATATGTATTGCTTGAGGTGCAGCAGAAAGTACATCTTTGGGGATTTTTTATAATCCAAATTTAAGCCTATAGCATAATAATAGGTGTGAGCAAAACAGCACTTAAAAAAATAAAAGAAAATACTTCTTTGCTTTAAAATCTGAATGAGGGTAGATGATGGGAGCTGTTCTGATATATGGAATAAATTATACTATCTGTTCTGCCACTTAATCAAAATAGCTGTTGCTATACAGGTAATTATTGTCACTAGATCTCTTATTTTTATCTCTATTATTTTTTCACACAGTAGACTTACATTATGTCATATATGTGATCAAGATCCAGTATTTATATTTCTCAGAAATTAAATAAGCATCTGCTGCAGTAATGTACTGGCTTCAAAGCCTTTATAGCCATAGCTTGTTTTACACGATTTGGGGACTGATATTTCTGAAGAACCCCTGCATTGCAACACAGTGTATTTATATCAAACCCATATGTTATGCTCCACGATAAATGTTATGTATTAGGTACAAAAGCTCAGAACGACTGGTTCAGTTAAAGATAGCATGGTAGTACTTCACTGCAAATGTTTTGACATAAGAAAATTTTCATCAGATCCCTAGCAACCCCATATCAGGAGTTTCTGTGTGTACTACCATATTTATACATATATACACACAAGGCACACTATAAAGTATTGCATATGCTTCAAAGAATGTGGCCGTTACTTTTTTTAAATACTCAAAGAACAGTACTAATTCACCATTGGAAAGCCTTGTACATGGTAAATTTCAAAATCAAATCTGGAGTTTCTGATAGTCTTCACCGAAACTGTTTTAAATGAACTGAATGGACTTTTCTCCCCTTTTCCCATAGAAGAAACACAAGCACACGCAAAAACCAAAAAAAGAAAAGTTATAATGCTTTCTGAAATTAACATTGAGACTGAATCTTCAATAAGTTTTTATTATTAAACAAACAAACAAAAAAAGATGGCGCAATCAGTCAAGATGAAATACTGCTTCCAATGCGGCCCATGCCCTGCTTTGGAGTGCTGGTGGAGTGAACTATGTAATATTGCCACCTGCTGGCAAAGAAAAGGGAACAAGCAACTCTTCAAAAGCTCGTTTCTCCATAAACTTCTGGGTAGATCCACACACAGGAGAGAAAGTAAACCAGGCTACTAGTACGTAAAGCACTTTTGAGTTATGGCAATACAAGCCATTCAAGAAAGCGGTATTCGTAGTCTTATTAGGGACTTTTGTATTTAGGATTTATGTTAGGGACTAAGAGGTCTTTTGGCTAATCCGTTGCCTTTCATTTTTTAGAGAACCATCTAAAGATACAAAATTATTCTGTTATTTTGCATTTGCTGCCATCAGCTTCAGACCGTGACGGACTCATGATGCAAAAGAACAGCTCTTGGTAACTGCAGAAAAAGCCTCAGAAATGCTAATTCCTGTGAAGGAAGTCCTTAACAGAAGCCATATAGGCCACCTGTGCTGCCTTGTTCAAGAGGAGCTCCAAATTGGAGGCCTGTTATAATTAAGTTTTGTCTTTATTGTGAGAAGGCTGAGGGCATTAGACAGCTCTAGCTCCACCAGGAACACCAGAAACTCCTCTAGCAGTTGGTCAGGTCACCCCATATGTTCTCAGAGCAAGTCTGCTTAATGCCGTCCCGGAAACGATGCCCAAAGAGACCACATGGATTACCTTATCGTCATCCTCACATGTCATGACATTAGAGAAAGGGATCTCCGCTTTGAACATCTTACGACAGTGCATGAGCTGAACAAGCAGGTAGCAGACTGTCTTGAACTTCATTCGTTTAGCAGGCTTAATGTCTGAGAGAATCAGTCCAGGAAATATCTGTTGGTCAGAAAAATAATATTTATGACTGTATCACTATATTCCCACGCAGACATACAGACGTGCAGACATCTGCACCATCTAGTGGTCAGAACAAAGCAATGCATTTTGATAAACAGTCTATTTGCAGAGGAAGATTACTTCATATTTTTTTTAGCCTGAGATATAAAGAATCTATTGAACAGACAGGATTTTAACACACACTTAACATTTTGGGAACCGTTTTCTACATAGAAATGTAGACTATAAAAAAGGTCTATTAATGACAAACTCATAAAAGAGGCAATATTTGTATTTCTTTTACATTAAAATAAATTCTAGAAAAATACAGGAAAAAATAAGGAGGAAATTAGCATTTTTATTAACTGATGTTAAAAAAATATGATTTCAGTCTTTTTCTTATTTCCTTATTTTGTTACTTCAGCCACTGGTAAGCCCATTAAAATCAGAAGAGTACAGCTTTTGCTTTAAAGATACACTTACATACATGCCCTAAAAGGAGACTGTGAGGCATTTAGGTTGTATCTTACACCTTATTCCTTCAAAGCAAGAAGTGTTATACCACAGAGAAATATTCTCAAAGACTTGGGTGTAATCTATTCCTTTTACCACAGAGCTCCCAGTTCAGCAAGGACAAATATTCTCTTGGTTAATTCTTAACCATGTATTTAACTCTTGACTTTAGTAAACTCCTAGCACATGTCCAGATGTTTTCACAGATCAGAATAAGAGTGATCCTTTATTCGACCCTCAGTATTTATACCAGTCTTATTCACGCTTTTGGCATGTGGAATGTGTAAATGGGAAATGTGGAAATGTCCCCATGGGACATGGGGACATTCCCCAAGGGGGAATGTGAAAATGGGAATGTGTAAATGGGAAATGGGAAATGTCCCCATGCCACCAGAGTATGGGAATTTAAGCTTGTAAAATTGATCTTTTCTGGAACAGCAAAATAAGGAAGCAGTAAATAAAGGTACAAAAGACAGAGAAAATCACACTCCAAAAATTTTATTCAAATGCTCTAAAACCCACAAATGGCACTGATGATTTGCTGTTTGGTCTTAACAATACTGTGATTTACCAAAGCAGTTTACATCATTAATTCAATGAACAAGGAACGGAGAAGTAAGTAAACTGGAAGCATTAGTTTAATGCATGTTTTTGTGGATACCCAAATTTAGAGGGACAGGGTAAGTGACACCACTTATATTCTGAATGGCAACTTAGGTATTGGTTAGCTATGTTGTTTAACGCATACAGCTATGCACTTGCATTTTCTGGAGAATCAAGAGTATGTGCTATTGATCTACCAATACTCTGTTCAGTCTCTTACACTGTGTCTATGAAATGCAAAAATGGCTTGTGTATAAATACTTGCACATTTTTTATTAGCAGATGGATATGTTATAAATATATGACGTTTCAAACATGGAAAGGTGACTAGGTATGCACATGTACTTTATTGTGCACTGAAAGGTTGACTGAAGCCAGGTAGCATCACCAGCACTGTACTTCAGGGTCATAGAATCATAGAATCATAGAATTGCCAGGGTTGGAAGGGACCTTAAAGATCATCTAGTTCCAACCCCCCTGCCATGGGCAGGGACATCTCCTAGTGTATCTAGTGTGTGATCACTTGTATCAGTGATAGTTTAACAAAAGTCTCCATGAAGAGATTCTCAATATGAACCTTTTCTTTTGAGGGCTTTCTGGAAGATACTGTACAAGAATATGCACATACTAATCATCCTTTAGGTATTCCTAAGGACACCTAGTAGATAGTTGTTAGACTTGAGCATGTCAGATACGATCAGCTTTTGAGCTATCACTCCCAACAGCTAAAACGTACTTTTTGGACAGGTACTCCACTTACAAATTTTCCTAATGTAGCCATAATTCCTCTAGAAATACTGTATATTTTACTTCATCTCCCTATCAACTATTTGATACAACAAAATTTAGCTGAAACTCCCTTCAGTTTCGCATTTTGCTTCTTTTTTTTTTTTAAGACCCAGAGATAAAAAGGGAATACATAGATGTTTACAGGTGGACCACAATAGCAGTTAGAGAGAAAGCAGAGCCAGGCTCATGCCAAAAATGCTCAGAAAAAGCACAAGAGACAATGAACATAGGCTGGACCAAGGAAAATTCCTATTCGATACAAAGAACGTTAAGTTTTAACTGTGAGGATGATCGTGCGCTGGAGCTGCCCAGAGAGGCTGCCGAATCTCCAGCCAGGGAAACTCTCAGCACTGACTCAGAGGAGCTGCCCTGAGCAACCTGCAATTTCAAAAGTAGTTCCAACTGTGAAGCTGGTCCTGCTTTGAGGAGGGAGGCTGACCACATGACCTCCAAAGGCCCCATCCGAATTCAGCTACTGTGGGATGCTACAAAAACGCGTGGAACGCGTAGAGCTACTATTCTTCACAGCTGGCCAAGAACCTAACCACTCAAAGGGCATTGCAATACGCACAAGTAGGGCACACTGGCAGTTCTCAGATCACGTATAATTTTATATATAGCTTTTTTTTTTTTTTTAATCTAGTGGTTGCAGGACATAGATTCTCTACTGGGAATGAGGATTTTCCGTTCTACTAATATATATACATAATATCAAAAATACAAACAAAGGAATTGTCTCCCACTTTCATCTCACAAGTCATGTCCCTTTTTTATTATTACTTTTACAGCAGAACCATGGTTTTGACACAGTGAACCTCTCAGTGGAATATTTAAGTAATCGCACCTTCTGCTGTAAGCTTCTGATAAAGGCAAGAAATGCAGTACAGTCCGTTAAAACAGATTTTAAAAAACAAACCAAACCAAAAAGCCCAACCCCAATGTCTTTCACTCTGCCTTTTCTCTGAACTTGCTCCAGGCCAGCACTACAGGAAAGCTGGACTGCAGCATTCTCATTCCAGTTCATTTTGTCAATGCATTTTACTTTCACACTTCTTTTTGACCCTCAGGATCATCTCTTAACTCTGTTCGCTGTTCATTTGCTTCATAATATTAGGAAAGGTCTGTTGCAACGCAGCTGGCAAATAAGGTTAAGAGCTGGGATTTTCTAACAGAATACTCTGAAAGCAGCCAGACTATCTGCAGCTTTGTGAGCATCTTTAAGTATGCAGAAAACAAACAAGCACTGATTAAAATTCTGGGAAAACACCCCAGTGTTTGAATCTCATGTAATACCCTGGTAAGGGATTCACTGGTGCTTATCTAGGATTCTCAGAAACAGCACCAGACTGTCGTTCCCCTGACTATATTCAACCGCAATGCTTAAAATGGCCTGGGAAAGAAGATACTAATGTCATTCAAAACACATTTACAGACACCATAAATGCTATAGCATTATGTCTGTCTGTGCTTTCTATCTTCAGGCAGGCAGGACCATGCCTCTTGGTAGCAGTGTTTATTCCGTTGCTATCTGCAAACCATTTTCTCCTGAGATAGGTGAGCAAATGTTATTTGTTTTTTTTTTCTTCTTATAGTTAAAATCATCAGACATTTAATTTTCCATCCTTTTCTCCTGCCTTTATGATACACTTTATTTATCGCACCTCAGCTGTCTGTCAGGAAAGTACATTAGGGATTTTTACTAGCAAATAATACAGTTTCTATAAGAGAAACTCTTGTTTTTCAGAATGGTGTGGCCACTTTCTCAACACCGATGTAGAAAAAGTTTTTAGCAGCTGTGAAGACTAAAACAATCTGTAGGAGATGAATAATAGAGCAAATCTTATATCAGCGCCCCACGCTTCTCCCTTCTAAAGATTCTACATTTCTGAAGGAAGAAAAAGAAGAGAAGAGAACGATGTTAGAGCACATAACTAATTCTACCATCATTGACAGCCCAAGCTGCGGGCTGTCACATTGATGATGATGCACTAGCAGCTTCACAGCAACTGCAGAAACAATCCTGAAGATGTAGAGCAACACACTCTGTAACACAAGCATCATTCCTCTGTCTGTGTTTGCTGGGTGGTAACACAAGTGGTCTGCTTTCAGTGTCAGGGTGCATATATTCCAACAACTTGTGCAATGCAAAGTCTCAGGCACAGATCAGCCCCTGTCCAGATACAAGCTGGAGCTTCCATCAAAAGGCTGTGTGCCTATCTGTTAAATCAGATCTTCTAAGGTATATCTGAGGTGTTAAAACCTGAAATACCTGAGTTCTTTATTCAGATCTCTAGTTAAGTTCCTCAGTGGGAGCTGTCAGTCATTGAGCGCAAAGTCCACCCCGAACTTCCCCAGGCATGGCAGCAGCGGTAGCTGCAGGCAGTCATCAATTTGAAAGCAGAAATCATCAGTGTGCGCCCAGCTATGGACTCAGATGCCTAACTTGGGGCAATGAGAACAATTTTGTCAAATACATTTTTGCTTGCTGTGCGCTAGCAAAGGAGAGAGTTCGTCTGAGTAGCTGGAAAAGTTTTCACATCCCCTGCGTTAACTGTAAAACTCTCTCCTTGTATTACTACTTAGATCTCAGGAGTCAGAGTTCTAGCACTCCATGAGGGCTTGTAAGCATATGGTCACTGAAGTGAAAAAATCCTCAGAATGAATTAGTCCAGAAAGCTGACAACTTACAATGACCATGAAGACTCTGAGCCAAAATGGACTGGATATTTTTAGAAGAGTCAGATGCAAAAAAATTCTAGGGAGCTGCGAGCTATATGGATGGATTTACTGGGCCATCAATGCTCTGTGGAAGACACAAATTTTACAGGTTTGGAAAAAAAGAAGAATCTGAGAACACCATGGCATGCTCACGTAGACCTAACCAGAATGATTAAATTAATTAACTTTGCAGAGAAGGAAATTTCCTACATATATAGATGGAACTTCAATCTGAATCAAAACAACAAATTAAAAGTAATTAAGTGCAGTAACTTTAGACCTATTGTTTCACTCAGTTTACTTTTTTCCTTCGGTAGCCTTTTATTTCTTTTGTTGTTGTTTACATGATGATGCCAAGATGACATCTTTTATTCAGGTCAGACAAAATCCAACAACCTGCTATCAAAAATCCTAGTAATACACATATTGTATACATCAAATTACTTCACTTCAAAAAGTTAGATGGAATTATTATTAAGACATGATAAAAAGCATCTCAAGACTGTATATGAGTGGTTATACCTGTGAAAAATGCTAACAATGATTCACAGGTAAAAGTGATTCACCAAGGAAGTCAAAAGGCAAGAACATATAGTTACTATGTACTTCATCCACACAAAGCAAAAAAGCCATCATGAATATATCTTGTTTTCCCTGTGCTATATTGCACAAAGTTCATTCCATGCTGGGGGAAAAAAAATCAAATCAGCCACGGGAAAGACATAAGGAGACAAAACCTGTTGGTTGGTGGGTGGTGGAAAAGATATGGAGCCTAGTAATTCATTTTAACATAGAAGGCAGATCATCTGCTTCGTGCAACAAGGCTATGCTGATTAACAGTTGTTGTACTACTCCAAGGCAAAAAATACTGCCTTTTCAAGCAGCAGAGTGAAAGAAAAAATTTTTTCTCCTATTACTCCTTGGAGACAGGACTGCAATGTGGGAAGTTTAAAATCACATCTGTTCATGCAAGATGAAACAACGACACGTGAAAGTGATGTGACAGCCTTTGCCACTTTTCTTGCAGCTATTGTCATGCAAGTTAGAATGAATCTCAGGTTGCTGAATTTCTGCCTATTCGATAATGAGTCAAAGAAACTAACTGATCAACCTTTTGAGCTGTTAAATCCATCTGCAGTTCACAATAAATTACGCCACAGGTGTGTAGTGTAGACAATTGCTCTAGATATTTCTGACATTTGCAAAAGATTTTACATTTTAAATAGTATTTTCCAAGAGATGCTCCTGAGCTGTGTTTACTTGTTGAGAGGATTCTTGAACCCTCAGGCTTTCAGCCGAGTTTTCCTGAAATCAGAAGACTGACAAAAGTGCTTTCCTCTTCCTCAACTATTGCTTTAACTTCTCTTTTCAAATAGACTGCTGATATTTTGGTTTGGCTATAATTTTTTTTTTTGGACAAAAATAAGATTGAAATTCTAGCCTCCCGTGTCGGAATATTTAGGGCATGATTCAAGACAGCAAACGAGGCAGGAGACAGACTGACATACCCCTAACCAGCATCCGCTTCCTTCCAGCTGGATAACTAAACAAGGACTCAGAAAAAAAAAATTAGACCCTTTCACCTGGAATTTTCAGGATGGTCATAGCATTACTTGAGGACTTCAGTTAACAGAGCTGTGTCCAAGCTACAGAAAGGATTTTCTGTGACTGCCTTACATGGCTTTCTATGTGCGTGGTAAGGTAGGGAAGAGAAATGTCAGCCTTTTCAGAGAAACAGTTTTCAAAGGGCAAACAGATGTGAAACTCACTTTCACGGACTTTTCATGAATGGCCATCACTTTGTACTATTCAAATAGTTGATGCAGATACCATATGATTTACATTGCCAAAAATAAAAGATAACTAATATCTTTGAATACAGAGTTAGTTGGTGAATAACTCACTAGTACATTATTAGAAATTTTGCAGATGGTGATTAGCAACCTATTGGAAGCTAATCATTGATTGTATTTGAGGCATGGTGTAAAATCCACAATACACTTATGACTACATAGGAATCATTTATAGGTTGTATCTATATTGTTTCCCTATCATTTTCGTAATTTTTATGACTTCCTTTCCTGGACACAGCTCTACTGCTTCCTGTTAATGGTCTACAGCATATTTGTCTTTGCCTTAGCTCTGGAGCCAGCAAAGTTACTCAGCGAAGCAGGTTCCCTTAAGCTGGCAAAAAGTGATGGCAGGCCCACTTCTGCAAATGCAAAAACTAACACATTCTGAGAAATTCTTCCCCTCGCAAAACTTGATTACTTCTGACCACTGCTTGGCTATCTCTAAAAATTCCTTAGGAATTTCGCTCAATAGTCCGTGCCAGACTGTTTTCTCAGCTGGTGAAATTAAAGAGTCTTTTCAAAACTAGAGAGGTGCCATCAGACAGTGAATTGCTGTAACAAATACAAACAAGTAAGTCCAAGTACAAAACCACCCGGTTATCACTGAGTTTGTGGCCAAACCTTAAGAGGCTGCAGGAGAATCATACTTTCTAGAGCAACCACAGAAGTGGACAGTCCAGCTAAGGTCACGACCTCTGGGAGCCAGCTATGCCAGCTGTAACACTGAGGCAAAGGTAACTATGCCAAAGGTAACAATCAGTGCTGACAATGAAAGAACTGTCACGAAAGCCAGCTCCGCTCTATTAAAAAAATGTAGATTAAATTTTAAGCATAGTTTGAAAGTCAGAACAGGATTAGTCAGGTAGATTACTGAGGAATCATTAATGGAAAAAGTTATTTAGCTGGGTCTAAGCAGAGTTACAAAGTTCTTGTAAGGGGCTCTGAGATTAACAGATCTGGCCTAGATTTTTTTTTTTTTCCTGAAATAACATCCATATACAGTAATATTTACAATACTTCAGAAAACTAGAACATTTTGAAACTAAGAGAATGTCTATGTGTCTAAAGCATAGAGTATGGATCTTGTGAATATTTGATATATTAGGAAGAGATCTGTTTGTCTAAGTGGATCAGACCTGTTTTAAAAGTCCAAGACATTCATGTATACTTGTGGCTAGTTATATTAATCAAACTTCTCAAATCCTGTCTCAGTGCAATATTTTGGTCACATCACTGTAAGTTTTAGTACCAATATAAAATATCATGAGGACATAATTAAACTTTTCTTAAAAAGAAATGTGCTGGCATTTTCAGAACTAGAAACTTTGTCAGAGTATTACAACATTTCGTACTATGTTTAACTTATTTGCATAAGTTTTTAACTATGACGGCCTGCAAAAAAATTTAATTTAATTCAAAAAATTTTTGTATGGCTTTGCAAATCATATGAATTATTTAAATCTGTTTAGAAGCTGGATGTTATCCAGTCAAACATGCAAAACTGTTGCATCAACATCATCATCATCATCATAACAACAACAATAATAATTATAATAATAGACTAATATAATCTTTACCAAAATAAAAACTGTAGCAAAATAGAAAGAAAAGTATTCCCTCAGTGGCCACATAGAAGTATTCCCACACATATTAGATTATACACCAAATTAGCAATCAGATCACAAAATTGTGTTTGTTAGCTGATTCAATAGAAGATTTAAAAAAAGGGAATATTTTATAATTTGTTCACATTTAAAATGTAACCGGTATTTGAATGGGTTGTCTTATACTGTTATTCCCATTCTTGGTTTGGGTGATATTTGTGATGAAAGATCTTCCTGTCAGACCAAATATGGAAGTATGCAGGGTATGCGTCTTCTAAATAAATAAATAAGAAATTTAAAATATCTAAGTGGGCCTATTTACCTTTCAAATTCAACAGATTCTTGGCCATCTGTTGCTCATAACATTGATTTTCATTCCTCTTGGCACCATACCTGCTAAAGTCAGTTCATATTAATGTCAGAGATGATGCATAAAGAACAAAAAATGTGTCTGCATTTCAGCTACTGAGGCTCCAGAGGAAGAATACAGTATTAAACCAGCAGATACCTGAATTCACCTAAAGAAACTTCATCTTATCTATGCTTCTTGGATAGCCTTCTGTCTCCATGTCTCTGAAGAGTTAATGACTGAATGGTAAGAGGGGCAGCAGGTGTTTATTTTGAAGGTAAATAAAGCTATTATGTAGCTCCTGGTCCAACGATCAGTATGCAAGTATACGAAGACTGGGACGGCTGTGATGTACTGTGACGAACAGCAAAGTGACATGCTGATTGATCTGTCAGCCCAGTGGAGAAGCCAGTCAATACCAGTAAAATTCATGAAGTGTTTATTTCTGCCAGTTTGGCTGACACGCCATTGATGCATGCTGGAGAGCTAATGTCATTAGCCAAGCCACACTGCAGCATCTGCCGCTTCCACAAACCCATCAGTGACACCCATGGGTAAGATGGCATTTGGTTTATATAGCTGATGACAAACCGATCGGTTGTTTCTCAGCAGTCACCAGTAATTTCCCAGCAACCTTGCAAAGATGAAGAAATGTGTGCTCACACAGTAGTACTCTCTCATCATTGTACATTAAATATGCATTGACCTGGTTTACTTTAATATGTGAATGTCAAGCGCCTGTGCCTCAATCACTGGTTTATGCAGTGGAGTCGACACAACAGAGTTTCTTTACGTAACAGTTTATATGTTTATCCCCTTTTCTCTCTACTTGCCTCTGTGCACCAATCTGCCAACAATTTCCTGAAATTCAGCTATTTCTCTTCTCAACATGAAATGAAATCTGATACATAATAACATATGAAATGAAATTATACATAATGTTGTAGGAGCGAAAACAGCAGAAAACCAAGACAAACAAATCTTGTAGCAATAAGCAACACACCTACCTTAATTAAGCCCCCCTTATATTTTCTTCTTTATTGGGATTGATTAATCTAGGAACTAATACGGTTTTCAAGCAAGCCACCAGAAAAATCTCTCACTGATTGCCACTGGTCACTGGTCCACTGGTTTTCCACCTGTTTTCTTTCAGACTACCTAAAACTGAATCTAATCATATATACCAGCAGAAGAACAAAACGTGAGATTGTGTTATTTTCACAGCAGAGGAGAACACTCCACCTTTCCAATAACAAGATGCTTCAGAAGAAGTGCATAAAAAACACCTTTGCAGCAGCCTTTCTGGGGTAAAACAACAGGAGTTTTCACTTCCTGAATCAAATTCCCTTGGTGACTGGCCTCCCAACATTTCCATGAAAACTCTCTGAGTCATCAAATTAGACCAAGAAACTGAGTGTGGGAATGGAATTCAAGATTACCTGGTTTTCCCTGGTTACATTTTTGTCAAACACCTGTTGGCTAACACCCTCAAGAATGGATCTTTGACATCACATTGAAACCTTGTCTGTATTGTTTTCATACTTAGTATCAGAATTGGATATTATAGTTTTCCCTTTAAAGGCCAAATCCACGAATGAAACTTGTTTAGTCAGAGTCTCAGAAGAGAAGGGTGCAAAAGTATGTATCCCAACTTGTCTGGCTGAGATAAAGGGCAGAAAAGTTCCACTTGTCCTGTAAACACGTTATGGCAGATAACTTCTAAGATAAGCCTAATTTGATGTGGAAAAGGTTGGAACAGTGTGAATGTGTTTAAATGAGATTTTGGATTTTCAAGAATCCATTTTGTAGTTGAACAAAAGGCTATCCTAAACTCAGCATCTGGTTGAGGAAGAAAGATGTGGCTATGAATGAACCTGTTGGAAAGCCACTGTCACCATCTTCACTGCATGCTGAGACTCAAGATACTACCACCGCATCGCTGAGCCTCTGTTCTCCTTATCCTGAAAATCTGGTGAGAATGAGGAGTCACGTCCATTTCCATCAGGGGCGGCTAAATCCTGAGCAACACCTAAAAAATGAAGTTCCTGCTCAAATGAGCTAAAATCTTCTCTTACCTTATTCTTTCCACACTTTCCATTTTCTGTTCTCCACCAAAAAGAAGAAAAGAGCAGAAAACATTATTGTCCCTCAACAGCACTGCTGACTTACTCCTCTTTCCCCAGTACATCTCCAGGGGTTTGACAAAAGGAAGAAGCTGAAGGGAGAGAGGAGCTTAAGAAAATTTGGAGGGATGGGCAGCTAAGATAAGAAAGGGATGACCAAAATTATTGTGGGAGTCTGAGGTGGGAGAGCAAGCAAGGAAAACATTGAATTTGTCATGAGTAGCTCAACGTAGCAGGAGAAAAAAACATGCATGTTTTGGATAGAGAATATATTATTTGTTGCAATAACCTTAGAAAATTTCTTCAGCTTTGGCATAAATACCTGATCCGTGGTACAGTGGTATATACATTCGAAAGCAGGATGGTTGACTGCAGCCTCTTCCTCTGACCTGGACAAAAGGCCTTGTGTTGTACAGCTTGGCAACATGGCAGCTTTTCCAGACTTCCAGGGGATGTTAGTTCAATCACTGCTGAATTCATTTCACTAACTTTTCTGCTGTGGGCATGACATGTCTGTAAATACTACTTTTTCTGCATCTATTCATTGGAGAATCCTCCAGGCCCAGTAAAGGAGCCATGTGTATCACAAGTACTTGCAGCAAGGGTTAGGACAGCATGAGCAAAATGGCACGGGAATGAAAGAGTAAAGAAAACAAGAAGAAAAATAGCCAAGCTGTGAGCATTAATATTCTAAAACACCCTCTTGAAGGGAGAAGGAAGGGAAGAGTGAATCACATTTTCAGAGTAAAGTATCATATAATTTCTAACAGAATGATTACAGACTCTGAATAAAACAACAGTTTTCTTTTTGGGGGCATAAAGGAAAAAATTGGTTTATTTTTAAACTTCAAAAGTAAGTTGATCATCTTCTCTATGTAATGTTCAAGGTTAGCTTTTTTAGCATTCCTGCTTCAGTCAAAACCAAAAGATCTAATTTCAAGAGTGTCTGAAGAGCTTTTAGAAATAAGAAATACCAGTATTGCCTCTGCTTTCAGAGTATCACAGAATAGTCGTTAAACTATGAAAACATATCACAGAATAAGCTGGAATTTGTGGAGCTTACCTTCCTACGATGAGATGGCACAATAAAATATGTTTCAATATTATGCTTCTTCAAGAAACTATTCCTTTCATGACCGTATCCTGGTTCTACTTCGTAGTCCCCATTTAGGCACTCTAAGGTGGTCTTTGTTATGTGAACTTTCCTGGGGAGAAAAATCAGACACTGTTGTTTAAAGCAAAGATACATTATGAGCTAGCTGCTACTAAAATACACTCTTGTGCAGTAGATGATAAAGAGGTCAAATTACGTGCAAACCCCCATTTTTGATTTAAAAAAAATGTTTTGTTTGGTCTTTTCAGCCAAACAGAACAGAGAAGCATTTCTATTGCATGCATTTTCTAAACTTGAGCAGAGGGAACAGAAACGATAACTGCTGACTCTCCAAACACTTGCAAAGATTCCGATCTAAATGTGAGTTGCACACAGAAGCATACCCATGAACCTTTGCAAAAGTGCACTGTGTGCATTTAAATTGGGTTCAAGGCTGTCCGAGGAGTACTTAAAATTCCAGGTACCATAAACCATGGCTTGGTTGCAGGTTTATGTGCTACTGTATCATTTGCACAATCACCTTCAATATTTGAGTTCATAAAGAGGAATTTTTTTCTATAGCACACTACTAGTGTTCAAAATCTTGGCATGTAAAAGCAGTGAGGCACACACTGCCCACAGGTATAGAAGTGCAAGGATAAAAATTTCCTGGAATAACTAGAGGGTTTTACTTTTGTAACATGAAATGGTGAAAGTCTATCATTCCTACATTCCTAGCATTGCCTCATTCCTACTCTTTCTATTTGGCAGCTTCTAATAAAGATCTCATTTGGAAATGTTTTGCTTCTAACCTAACCTATTACCAATGTAAATATCAAGATCATTTGGACAATTCCACAGTATAAATCACACAATATATTGATTGCTCTTGCTGGACAGAACCCTTTTTATCGATAGCAATTCCATTGCAAATATCTCAAAGAAAGAAATAAATTCTTCACCCATACAGGTTTCGGTTTCTTATTCTATGGTTCTTTCTCAGGCTTACCCAGGCAGTCCTCCAGCTTCCATTACATTCGCTAAAGTCACGTCATTTGACCAGACATCATATTGCCATTTTCGGAGACCTAGCACCCCACAAAGCACCCTGCCTGTATGCAATCCAACTCTCATGTTGAGATCAACCTCTGTGGCTTCTGCAACAGATCTGGAATAGACAGCATCAGAATATTAGTCTTTAGACAATGACATTGCTCTGGATTTTCTTTTTCTCTCCTTCCCCGGAAGTTAACATATATATGCATGACTAAATAGACAGGAACTTTTAAAAATCTGAAATAATATATTCAGCTACTGTTATTTTCCTTCACTAGTTTCAACACCTCAATTGTAATTCCAAAGAAATAATTTTCTTCATCATATTTTAATTACTGTTGAACCAAAATCTCAGTATTTCTGAATTTCTTTACCTAATCCATTACAATTTAATTTTACAGGTTTCAAGGAAACCCAGAAAGGTTACGTTTCATTACATTTAATAAAATTAAAAAAAAGGAAGAAAAAAAAGGACAATAAAGCAAGTGTAGTAAATAGCTTTGTCATGAAACTTCCCTAAGACTATAACTTTTAGGTTTCAGTTGCCACTGTTGCAGTATTTGCTATCACGGTCCTACAGAAACTTAGATATTTTACTGGGAGATAAACAAAACACATTCTGGCTGTAACTCAAATAACTCAGAGACAGTCAGCTTAACTCCTGCAGTTTCCTATTTATCTTGCGTGTCACACATATTTACTTTTTTGTGTCATAAATGTGCCTTCTTCCAAATGCGTATTTATTTCAGCAGGATGACAGGTGTGATTGACCACAATGATGGCCAGAATGTGATTTTTGGAATCAAGAGATTTTTGAAACTTATTAGTGAATCTTATTAGGCTTAATTTTAACCTGACATGAAAGTAAGCAAACGTGTTTCAACTCTACCATTACTCCAGACTGCTTTCAACTTAGTATTATAATGGTCTAACTGGTTTCTTCTTTTTACTAAAAATCTCTGTTAATATTTCTGCTTCTCCTAGCCTTGGGTTTACTGGTTGGTGGATTTTTCTCTCTCTGATTCTTTTTTTACACGCACCACTTCACTCATGCAAAGATCATGATTGATCCTGTATGGGCTAATTGAATTTCATCATGAAGGAGTTTAATATTAAACATTAAGGAAAAGATTGGTCTTGTGAATAAAATATAAACTTGAGTCACTCAAGACTTGCATTTAATTTCTCCCCTCTTTTACCACAGTTTTTTTGTGACTCAAAGTAATTTTATCCTCTTTCAGTTCTCCATGTGTAATATCAAATAAGACTTCGTTTTCTTTACTCCTTTGTTTGCAGTGGCTTGATCTCAAGGCAATAGCATAAAACATTTAATTTTTAAATAAAATGATATAAAATAATCTGGAAAAAGATCATAGTATGGACCCCAACACTTCCGCTCTGTGCAGCACAGAGGGTTAAAAATAATTAAAAAGTTATTGTCTCATTTATGTTGTCACGCTTTAGATTTGTGGTGTTCTCTAAATTCACCATTTAATTACAATTCCACTTGAATGAAAACCTACTCAATTATGTATCAGATTGTCAGTCTTCTTATTTAATGTTGCATTATATTTTTTCAACTGATATTTTCACCCTGTGCTACTGTTAAGAAACTGTTGCGACGACTAGTAATCACACAGAGTTGTAGCTGTGCCTTTACCTTTGTGGTATACTCAGCTAAGGGTCATTTCCTATGGTGAGACTGAAAGGGCACAGACTTATATTTAAATGCTCTTACGGTTTCTGTGAGAAAAGAGGTATGAAGAGGTACTAGCTGAGAAGGCAAATGGATAAGTAATGACTCCGCTCTACTGCGTTCTAATTGGTTCAATTACATAGTTACAGGAGTACAGGACAAATGAAAGGATGAAACCAATAAATCAGTGCAAGAACAGCAGAGGAAGAGTGATAATAAACACCCAATACCTTTCCGAAGTTCCTGCAAGAGTGGCACAGAAATCACCTATAACTACGGACGCGCACCTGTAAATTAAATCTAACCTTCAGAGGTTTTCATTGTGCAGCTGGGAAAGGAAGAATTAACTGGAAAGGTCATTATTAAAAGCATTTTTAATTTTGGTGCCACGCTAAGGAAGGATTCTTCGTTCCTGCGAAATGCAGGGCATGCTATAACCGGTACCCTGTACTGGCTTGTGAACACTGAAAAGGAACCTTGAACCTAATAGTCTTACACATTACACGCAGAGATAACGCTCTGCATAAATCTTTGCAACTCCTTCTGTTACAGAGACACCTGGCATTCCATAGTTAAGCTGCAGACCAAAAAGAGATAATATCAGTGAATACATGAAACTGACTAATCAGTGTTAAGACTTGATTTTCATTCGGTTTTCCAATGCATTTAATAGAAGACGACCTTAAACTGACCTCTGGCTGTAATTTCCCCTTGATCTTCATTGACCATTGTATTTTTTAAAGTATCGTCCCGCCACACTGGATTTGGCAGAGCTATCTTCTTTAGGAGTACTTTTCAACTATTTCAGGAGTAGTCACTGCATTTGTCTCTTGTATAGTTGTACTTGTTTAAATACAATTAATAGAAAGGGCAGCATGAGTCAAGATGTGGGGTGAGCAGCACAAGCTAGTTGGCCTCAATTTAAGTAATGAACGCTGCAGCCAAGAAGTGCTGAGGTATATACCATGTCAGCCATCACTAATGTGAGGATTGCGGAGATCTCTTTTGACCCCAGGGACCCAGGGAATCTGGTCATATTACATTTTTCAGTCATATTTTACGCAACAGCACAGAAAGCCTTATGCGCAGCTTTCTGACAGATTAAATATTTCCTTCTCTTATTTCTACTCACTGCAAGTCAGCTTTCCTTTATTCGGTATCTGTTGTAAGTGAAGCCTCAAAAATGACTCCAAGGAGTCCTAAAAGGACTTGAATGTTACAGCGCTTGTTGCGCACACTGTCTGCTTGACAAGGCCTTGAAAGAAATGAAAGAAGCCAATAATATAAGCCTTCTAATGATAACTTAACCTTTGTATCTTCACCTGTGCATGTGTATTGTGCCATTAACAGACCGATCTTATACAAAGACCATATCCAGCATGCCAAAGCCCTTCAGGATTACACCTTGCTTGCCTGTCTATGTTCTACCGCATAACTAAGTACCTATGTAATTATCTTCATCGGTGAACCTGCAAGCATGTGATATTCTCCGTTCACAAATGAATGTTGGGTTTGTTGTTTTTTTTTTTTCCCTGCATTTAAACCAGTATATAAAAACTCAGGCTAAATGTAACTGGAAAGATACAATATACTCAAAAGGTTTCCAAATGTTAACACAGAAGTAGTCCCAGAAACAAATGGAAATTGAAAAACATTTTCTTTTTAAACTAGAAGCGTGCGGAGTCTATGTAAGTGACTAATAAAATAACCATCCACCCAGACAGCTCAAGTATCCTTACCAAGCCAAGAATTTTACTTCTCTCCTTAGCTACAAATATTTCATGTGCTGCTACAAACCATCAAAGCGATTTAGATCATCTGCAGAACAGCTCCAGACCTGTGCTGCATTCGAAGAAGAAGAAAAAAAAAAAAGCTCTGCATCCCATTTCTTATAAGTTATTTAGGGCTTTTCTTTAGGTCCAAAAATATCTGCACAGAAAATAGATGTTTCCCAGTTAAAGTCATAGGCAAAGTTTTTGGTTCAGTTACATATATTTGCTTTTTATACGTGCACACTTCTAAGATAAGGGTCTCCTTTAATTTTGCACGCCTCCCTAAATATTTCTTTGTCGGTTCCATTTCAACATCAGGAATTGGCTACTTCTTGGATGTTAATGACAAAGACTATCTTTCTGTGAACTGCTCTGTCGGCCCGGCAGGTCATGGGAGGAGAGGCGGCAGGCCTTGTTACCAAGCAGCACGCTTGTAGGCGTCCTTGCCCTCTCTCAGCTTGGTCTTCCCACAGGGTGGGGGCCATGTTAGTCCTCTCAGGCAATTAAGTTTTGTTGTTTGAAAACTTTTGCTGTCCTGTTTCAGCAGCCGTTTCTTCAGGTCAGGTTCGGGTTTTTTTTGTTTGTTTTGTTTGTTTGTTTGTTTGTTTGGTGGTATTTTGTTTCGGTTTGGTTTTTTTTTAAAATGTTGACCAGAGCTGCATGCTTTTCCAGTATGTTGCTCACCTGGAGCACAGCAGCAGACAGCTAGGGCAGAGAACCTGGGCTGTGAAGGTCTGATGGCTTTAGCACTCAAGAGGCTCACTATGACAAAGGTGCAACCTGACTAGGCTTTCACCAATGGTGGTGAAGTCAGATCATGGTAGACAGCATTCTCCACTGCTGAAAATGCAGTTGCTGGCTCTCCCAGAATTCAAAGTCAATCCACTCCTGCCAATCCAAACTTTCCCAGGCCCTGGACCTCAGGAGGATCAGGGGAAAAGGATAAACAGTCTTGACATCGGTAAAATTAGTGCTCCTGCCTTCTTCCTCAGACAAAAGATCCCACAGAAAGACTTGACATTTCAGTTGGGCTTCCTCAAACTGTCTGCTGTAGTTCCTTTCCCTTCCCCCGTGCCTTTGGTCAGCTGGTGACCAAACCCATAGGAAGGAGGCAGTTCAAGCATCAACCTACACAATGTCCCATGCAACTAAGCAGCAACACAATTCGCAGGCGCAAAATAAGCCCAACTTCCATTTGTGAGGTCTTACATGGATGAATGGTGGAGTCATTGACATTAGGTGGAGTCATCCGTAGGGGACAAACTCACCTATGTGACACAAACAGACGCTGATCTATCTCCTGACAGACCCCACTGGGGTGCCCAGATTTCAAGAAGCAAAGTTTCATGGACACTTCCTTCAGGCCTCTTCAAACTCCACACGCAGTAGGAACATTCAATATAGGGGGCAGGCAAGACCCATTCTGAAGTAACCCTCTGCCTCCTTCCCCTGTAACATGTATTGGTTAAAATGAAGTAGTCAGCACCAGCTGCTGTGATCTACAGATGTGCTCCTACTGTGCCATGCTACCTGCTAACGTAGACATAGCCAAGTGATGCAGCTAGTGGTGAAATTCTTTCTGAGTACTAAAATAGCATCCTAGTAAGATGTCAAGGGAAGGAGTTATCGTGAAAATGTACCACTTATGTGAAGACATGAATGATTACAAGATCCCATTACACTTTTGACAAGTTTATGAATGTTAACCCCAGTATTCTGGCCCAGTCCCAAATCTAGTATTTATATCCTGCTCACCCAGATTCCCTCCTCATTTATAATTGGAAACATTACAGTTCACTTCTTGCCCTGTGGCATTATCAAGTGCATTTAACTCCCTCATTTAATCACATTTCATCTCCTAAGAGGTTAAATTTCTGGACTGAGCCAAAGAATTGTCTAATATAATTTATATAAGTTGATTAAGTGCTTTGTAAGCAAAGACAAACTATTATTAAGAACGTATAAAATTGCCCCAGTAACACTAGCTTAAACCAGAACTCTAGCCACTTTGTTGGGGAGAGAGGGAAGATCTTGGGTAGTGGGGCAAAACTTTTCCACATGGCAATTCACTAAGAAACATATCTATTTAGAAAGTAAAATACTGTAGTAAATCCAGTGGAACCTCAAAAGTAAGCAATATAAGTAAGATGAAGAGCATAGTTGGCCTAAAGCATTGTTCAAAACTGATGCGAGGACAACATCTGGCACATTAGAGCAACATCTGGCACATTAGAGGTGCTAATGAATATGACCACTTTAATTTTATTATTACCAAAAATCTGTGAGTTAAAACTCACCTGATGAAAGCAACATCGGTGGTATCCAACACTTAAATATTACCACTATGGTGGTATAAGTGACTCTAAACAAACACTTAGCCTGTACTGAGGCACTGACACAAGACTCATTGGCAGCAGAAATTATTTTGGAATAGAAACAGAATACAACACTATCTGTTTTGTTGGATTTTTTAAGGAAAAAAAAAAACATCCTCCCATAAAGATTCTGGTCTGACTTTAACTGTGCCCTTGAAAAAAAATACTTTGTAGAAGGCAGATTAAATTGTGAAAAATTTAAGTATTTTATCATGTTCTTTGAAAATTACCTTCAAAACTTCAACTAAATGTAATGAGGCAACATTCTAAGATGATACTCACATGCATCACCATATTCTAGGATACTTAAATAACAGTTACACAGAACATGAAGAGAATAGAAAGTATCAGTTTCAATGAACTCATTATAACATTCAACTCAGTCAAATCACAGATCCATCAAACAGCTACTAGAAGCTTCTATTCCTTGATTTCCTGGAAAATGGACATCTTGGTGGTACATATCTCTGGGACAGGCACTTTTCATAGACCCCATCAGCTGAATCACAATTCAAGTGATTTCATTTATTTATTTATCCCAGGTAACATGACAACCTGTCACTAGGGATCACAACTTCCAAGCAAAAATTTACAATGCCTGATTTCTGCAGTAAAGTGAAGAGACTTTTAGAAGACTACCAGCTGGCATCCAACTCTGGATGAAAGGTGGAAGTTTAAAAGTAAAAGTGACTCTGCATCTCATGGGGCTGATAAACACCACTATCTAATAATCATACCAATAGAAAATGAAATTTTGCATTCCAACTTTATCATCATAAGCCCTTCACTTCATTTTCTCAACGTATTTTCAAACAAATTTGAATTTTTTGAACAATCTGGGGAATCACTCTTCTAATTTAGGTCTCTGTGAAGGACTGAAGATATTTTCCTCATCTTTAGCAGAACCTATTTTCCTCCTTTGGAGTTCTTTCTACAGTTGGCTCAGCTACATGCTTCTGTCATCAAAAGAACCTTACCCAGAAACCAACAATATCTGAACAGATGATGCACCACTTGCAGTAAAAGAAAAAAATGGTACTGCTATCAAGGGCAATAGTACTTGGAATGCACCATCTTTCTGTTTCCTAACATAAGCAGAACAGGAACATTCATTTAACTAAGAGAGGGAACATGCATTGAGCCTGGATCTTACAGTTCTTACACTAATAATTCCTCATTGAAAGAAAAAATAATTGTGATTAATTAATTGTTCTTATGTACAAAGGATCCAGAATAGGGCTCTAGCAATTCAAGAACCCTAATTAAATCTGGCACTCTCTTATAACCTTGCCTCTTCTCCATTTTGCCCTCTCACCGTGCTCTGACCACTGAATACACACTCTAAAGACTTACAATTTATGAATTCTTTAAAAAATATACTGCTGAAATTGTCAGTTAGTTATCTTCTGCCACAGCCTCTGACTAAACATGTCGAGATAACACACTAATGCCCACTTAGAATCACAGAGCTGCTGATGCTGGAAGGGGCCTCTGGAAATCATCTAGACCAACCCCCCAGCTCAGAGCAGGGTCAGCTACAGAAGGTTGCCCAGGACTGTGTCCAGCTGGGCTTTAAATCTTTCCAAGGATGCAAACTCCACAGCCTTCCATTGCAACGTCTCCAGTATTTGACCCCCTCCACAGTAAAAAAAAAAAAAAAAAAAGTTTTATTCTTATATTTAAATGGAATTTCTGGTATTTCAGTTTGTGCCTATTTCCTCTTTCCCTGACAATGGATAGCACTGAGAAAACTTTGGTTTTGTCCTCCTTACACCCTCCCATCAGGTATTTGTATGCATTGGTAAGATTGTCCCTGAGCCTTCTCTTCTCCAGGATGAACAGTCCCAGTTAATTTCTTCCTTTTTAATGAAACTCCTTTTTCAAGTTTACATTACCAGGACAGAAGCCAATAAATGACAACATAAAAAGGGAACACGCTTCATTTCTAATATTAGTAAAACTGAAACATTCAAAAAAGGAAAGTTCAGACAGCTATATCACTACCTTATTTGTATACATGAAACACAGCACAACTAATGAATTAAAGATTAATGCTAGGTTTGAAAGAGGATGAGAGCATCAGCTACTGCTTTCCAGGGATTTAAAAAAAAAATACTTTGGAAAATGTGTACAACGCCTGTACATCTAATTACGCTTCTAAAGGCCAAGGCTTCCTTATAAATGCAGTATCCATATACTGCTGGAAGAATGCACATATACATAATTTTCAGATTTAGGATATCAGTTTAGGATTTTATAGTATCATAGACTATCATATATTATCATAGATTAAAAAGTGTTTTATTAATTTTACAATTTTTACAAAGATGACGAACTTGCATTGAATGAGAGGGAGAATAGGGATTAATTTACCCAACTCTTCACATTCTGAGAGATTTTATAAAGGAACATTATAATAAAAAACCATGGATTGAGCTAGAAATGATAATGACTTTTCAATTGCTTTAAGTACTTCTCTCATTTTTTCTATGCTTTAAAGTTGTCTGCAAAGAAAGCTGGATGAATCCAGGTTCATATGAATGTTTAAGTTTGATATGAAACAATAAAAATGTGTGGTAATCTCCATGTTCCCCTAAGGCATTAACAGGGTTCGAACGACTAGATATTACTTCCCTAGAGATAAACCCTGCTCTCTTGAACAAAACTTACAGTGAACTCTGTGACAAGATCATAAGACATTCTTCTACAACACCAATACTCTCCACAAATGAACACAACTTTTTTGGGGGGGAGAACAGCTTCTTTGTGTGCATAAACATGCTCACATACAAATGGAGGATATGAAATATATGACGTGAAAAAAGCTTTATTAGAAACAAGAAAGGAGAAATGTTCCTCCCCAAAAATGCATAATTTGAATTCATAAGCCTTATGTTTGCTTATCCTATAATTTTTTTTTTTATCTATTTAACAGCTTACTATTAATTTTTAAATTGAGATTACCCTGTGGTCTATTCACCTTCCCAGAGAAGGCATGTCTTCTCTGTGTACAATGCAAAAGCTTGGGGGAAAGCAGAACATTGAGGCAATTCCGTATTCCCGACAGCCCAGCTGACAACAGAGAGAAAGAATAACTGGCTACTGGAAACAGTGGCCAAACATTTTCCAATACAGAACAGGCTAAGGCCCCTGATGTGACGCTCTTGTGCAAGCTCATTCCAAATGTAACAGCACTGTCCTGACCAGTATTTATTTATAGACAGAATTAATACAGGTGTGCACTCCTTCCTACAGCCTCCCTATAAATCACATGCACAGGCACACACACACACACATATACATATGCACATATATACATATACACAATACAGTAGTGAAGAATTTTCCCATCTTTCTCCCTTCCCTCCTATATAATGAAATGTATCTTCAGGCCTCGCTAAAAGCTCATTCACGGTTGTCTCACATTGACGTTTTTTGCCTTGGTGAAATAACGATCAATGCAGAGCTCTCAAGCATAGAAAAGTTCTTCTGATCAGCAAAGTGAATTTCACATTACATTTCTGAAAAGCAGAGTAAATTAAAGGTTTAACCATGACATACAGAAAGGAGAAATCAGCAAGCTATCATTTTGAGAACACAAACACATAGACAACTTGCACAAACTGGCTTTGAGTTTACATACTGGTGTGCAAAATGAGCAGTGTTTATCCCGGTAGAACAATAAATTAGACTCCTTCATTTGTGGCAAATGGCCATACGAATATTTTACTATTTCTTTCTGTCCCTCAATCGGTACATGTATGTGCCTCTACACACTCGTGTACTTTTTCCTCACAGCAATTAAATGGAGTGGAAAATGGACGTCTAGAATGACCCTTCCTAAAATCAGTATCCTCTGACCTGAATGCAACAGTGTGAGCTGCTGGGTGGGCAGTGCTAGCGGACACTGCTGTTCTTCTGAGAACACGCCTCCTGAATGCCACATAGAAGTTGTTGAAGCACTCCTGTCTGGGTTCACACTGCGCGGTACTTACGTGATGGTGTCAATCATATCCAGTCCCATTTCAACACAGCAATGGGCATGATCTGTTTTGGGCTGGGTCAATCCTGAAACACAGTAGTAACAGTCCCCTAGGATTTTTATTCTTCTGCAGTGGTTTTCCTTTAATAAAAAAAGAATGGGAAAAATTTTACTATTCATATAAATGTTCCAATATTTACTGGATAAAATCTTCTCCAATACTATGGAATCATTCAGGGAATCCTTTTGTGCTCAAATGAAGTAATCTACAGTTCATGAAATCTGGGTTCCCTGTATAGAACAGCTGATATATACATACTCGTTTGTTTGTTTATAAACAAACATATATATATACTGGAGATCAGCCCTGCATTGTTCAACACACAGGGGGTAACACTGCTTAAAACTATAGTTCTGAAGAAATATTATTCCCTTGCCCTCACATTACATCAGTATGAATTCAAGATTCGTAATAAGACTTCACTTCTACATGACTCCAAACCAAAGGACTGAAGCCAAACAACTACTGAACATCAGGAAATGTTTGTATTCTGAGAAGCTTTTGTTTCAAATCCAGTTCCAGCTTACCAGGAAAGACGATGTATTATCTGTAAAGGTACACACGTTTGTGCATTACCAATTCATAAATCACAATTTACAGTGCGCCATGATCAGTGTAAATATGACACGCTCACAGATCAGATGATATAGGCAGTTTGCATTGCCGTTGAATTTATCTCCCGTTTGCAACGGTTTAATTTCTACAGCCAAAGAGATCTGGCTAAATCTCTCCTGTTTTGAAAAACCACGTGACGATTGCTACATTGATCTGAGTAGAAAGTTTACTTACAAACAGGGAGCACTTAACAAAATACCTTTAACAAAGCTTTAACTAATAGAGTTTAACAAGACTTTAACTAATAAACTATGAGGAGACATGAAGAGATGCAGCTTTATTATGGTAACTTCTAACCATTTAGAGCATGGCACAGAAAAGTAAATAACCTGATTAAATGAATCCAACTTACGCAGCTGGGACTATGCCGGTAAGTGCCATGCAAAATTAACTCTTCTGAATATGATGAGAGAGGATTAACAAAAATATGATTCCTCCCCCAGCAGTGTGCTATATAGACTTGACTTCAGTGGCACAGAAAGGGAAAAAAAAAAAGTGGTAGTGGAATTTAAAATGTCTGAAAAAAAATTACCTAATCATACTGGTTCAGCTTCTCATACAGGCACACACTCTCACTCAGTCTCCTACCTACAAGAATCAAAACCTTCCTCAGTTGACCACGCTCTCTACGTCATTACCCATATTCCAGCTCAGAAGTGACGGTTATGCCTAGAGCGATCCCTTTCTCTCTGATAACGTCATACACCAGCATTCGGGGCTTGTTATTACACACTCTTCCAGCTGCAGGCATTCCCATGTCTGTCTTCTTTGTAAATGATTCCAAGTATTGAACAAATGTTATAAAACAAGAGTTACTTCCGTTCAGGCATGGAAGAAGGCATGCTAACGCTGTTTGGGAAAATTGATTTGTCTACTTGTTTTTATGAGTTAAGCAGTAAATTCAGATCTCGAAACAGAGAAGAGAGCCATCTTTTTGGATATGCTTAACTAGCAGAAAAGGCTTTTCTAAGAGTGACTGCTTAACATTTCTTCTGCTGTACAGCAGGATTTTAAATATACCACTATTTATCATTGCTAATGTACATTTTAATGAATGCAAGCATAATTATTCTAGAAGCATTATCACCAAGGCCTTAGAGTATTCCCACAGCCTATAGCCACAAAATGCCTCACCAATTTTACTTAAGAGTTTTAATTGGTTATTTTGAGATCCTTGGCTAAATGGTATTATACGAGTAAAATAATTATCGATGTACACAAAGTAATATGCAGACATCTAAATCTGTTCTGACACAAAACAGGCCTTCTGACTCAAGGTTTTTGGAAGAAATCACTAAGGTTTTAAAAGAAACCACTAAGTTTTTTAGTAGAAACCACTCAATTATACTGTCAAAATAAGCCACTTTTTAAAAATTGTAGGCAAATCTTGAAGCGGTAGAGGGCACTCAGTAGTTAAAGCTGGAACCTACTTTCCAAAATAAATCCAGTTTTGCCACACCTTACAATCCTCTATAAAGCCCTTTTCATCTTCAAATTTGGTATGCATAATTTGGGGCCAGGTAATGACTATTTAACCCAGCTGAAAGTTATTCAGAAAAGCCATTTCAGTAATCTGGGGCCGACAATATGTATCTGTTAATCAATCAGTGTTCTCTCCTATTCAGTGTTTACCTCCAAAATGGCTCATTTCTAATGACTTGGTTTATAGAGCAGTACTGTACGTTTATAATGGGGTACACAAAATTATTGTCAGGCTGGCACAGCACAGTCTATCAACCTGGAAGACAGGAAAGGAAAAAAAAAAACAGAATAGAGCTTGATCCATCACCACTTTCCCAAGTCACTTTATTACTTGAGCAGGAGAAAAATAAAAGAAAAAAAGTGCTACAGCATTTTCTAGAGACACATTAATTTTGAGGGAAGACATATGGCTATATCACCTGCTGTTTTTCAAACCACCACTCTGTTTCTTATCGGATGTTATCCTCACTGTCCTTATTTATAATAAATTAATATACAGTAATCTCTAGCAAAATATTGTTTTATTTTTCTTGACATGTGAAGCAGACTTCTACAAACTTCCAGCTTTGTAAGAGCAATATTTTAAAGGACTGATACGCGAATTAACAAAACAAACCCGTTCCCTCTCTTTGTTTTGTTTCCTCAGCAACTTTCAAAGAAGCCCTTGACTCGGCAATATTTTCCACATTTGTGACAGTGATGAATTCAAGTATGGTAGTTACAAATTCTAGTCACAGTTGACACAAGCAATGCCTGCTTAGAAACAGCTAATAATTTGGTTTTATGCACAGGATAAAAAGCCCCAGAGATTGCTAGCACTGCATTAGCCAGGCAGCTTGCCCACCTGCAGTGCTTCACTGAGATGTTTCCAAGCAGATCTGCAGAATTCCCTCTGGCACAACTGTCAGTCACAGGGTTTGTCAGTGTGAAGTGGAAGCCCAGCTCAGAATGCAGAGGATACTTCAAAGTTGCTAAGATCTTTCTTTACGCTTTCAGATAAGCACTTCATAGGGTAGTTCATTCCACCTATCTCTTAGGTAGAATGGGGCAGGGGGGTGGTGCCTTCTGTTTCAAACAACTCCGGGGTTTTTGTTGTCGTTGCGGTTCTTTATTTAAAGGTATTTTGCAGAAAGACCGAAGTCTGCCAACTTAGAATGCAAAACTGGAAATTCAGACCATTAACTCCCATTAGAAAAGTCTTGTAGAAAGAAAAATCTACTATACGAGTCAAAAATTGTTTTGCACACTTAGGGTAAGGCTTTTTTTAATAAAAAGTAAAGTGAAAATAATTTACAGTTTGTAAAAAAAATAATTATATATATATATCTATATATATCTAAAAAGGTTGTCTCAAAGAAATAACAAATTTTAAGGTGCTTTCAGACCTCTCCCAATAGAATACATAAGCAGACAACTAGGTGTTGTCTTGAACAGAGAGATTGTATTGGATAAGTGCAAAGTCTTTTTTTTTTAATCGTCTATTCAAGTAAGTACTTGTTTGTTACACCCAAAGTCAGGGATGCTCAGTACATTATTTTTGTTTCTTGTAACACTGTCAGGTATGAGAAGATCCTCTTTAAAGCTTTTATTTATTTTAGAGATGGCATATGCTAATGCAGGAAAGAGTCCCTGCTCTGTCTTCTGTCACTGCAACGATCTATGTATTTCTCATACACTCATGTGTCATCCTGGTATGTGAGTACCTATCAAAGGGAGGCAAAAAGGAAGGTCAGATAGATTACAATTTTAAAAAGCAAGACTTTAAAAACTAAACATTGAACTTCTCTCTCTCATAACTCAAAAAACTGCAGTGGAATTACACCAAGGATGAGTCTGACCCTCTGTCACTTAATTACAAGATGTTTTATGCTTATACACATTCATTTCTTTTTCTGCGAACCTGCTAACAACCTGATTTGCAGGTGTGCTCTTCGGATTTTTACTGTCTTACCCTCCCTGGAATCCCAATCTGTGAGTAGGAGTGATTTTATTTATCCATAAATTAGAAAGACACTTTTTTGCTGTTCCTACTAAAAAAATCTGCGTCAGCTAAGGTATACAAAAAGATTCTTTACCATATTGAGCCAATTTGGTTTTAGTTATGCTGTGTAGAGTAAGAGAAAATATTAATAAGGCCTATAAAAAGATGCATAAGCAGTGATTTCCATTTCCCCTAACTCAGACCCTATCAGAGTTACACTCTCCTAGAATGCTCTTGGGCATGAGCAGTAATAACAGTTTTGTTTAGGCTAGAAAAATGTGAACAAGAGCTTGGTCACTACCTATGATGCTTAGTGATTGCAACATTAGAGTCTTAAAAAAAAAAAAAGAAAAAAAAAAAAGGAAAAAGAGAAAACCAAAAGCAACACAGCAACATGTGTCCAGGTTCAGCTATTTAAGTGTTGGGGTAAAAGGGAGGAGATCTATTAGACCTGGACTTACACTGAAGGCTTTACTCTCTCAGGGAAAGGCTTTGGCATTCTCACCAAACCTCGGACTTCAGCATGAGTGAGACCTCTGGGCATCGCCCCTTCATAGCTGGAAATCAGTTCAAGAGCAGCACTGCAGCAGGGGAGCGGAAGGAGATGCGCGGGCACCACAGGGAGCAGCTCTTGAGTTCAAAAACCCTTCACGCCTCCTCCATCCGTTCACTGCCTGACACTGAATCGGTGGGGAGAAAACCCACTGCCCTACTCCCTGAAAAAAATACTGTTAGCTAAATGTTTTCTTCACACATTGAAGAGAAGTCTTGGGTAGAGGGAAACCACCAAAATGTAAATCTCTGATGGCCCAGTTTTCACTAAGAGTAGAATTAATTCTCTGGGGGTAGCGGTGAACTACGAGGGCTGAAGAAGGAATATACACTACTCTCCTGGCTCTGTCACTGCTGTCTGGAGCTTTGTCACTGGGGCCTAGCAGTGCCACAGAGACACCCTTCCTTACAGACGTTCAATAAGCCAAAAGGAAGATCAACGACCTTAGGGAAGGACCCATCACAGAATTACTTCTGTGCTTTATTCCCCTTCATATTTTTCCTCTTGTTTTCCTTCCTTCTTGGTTTATCAGTCATTTTCTTTTGGAAAGACACACTCCAACAGCTTCCTCTGAGAAACCTGCTGTGCTCATAGCTGAACTGTTTGTATCAGGTAGGCAAAGGGGATCAAATTTTCAGCTCATATTAATCAGCATGGCATGGATTTCAGGGGAACTACACTAATTTATACCAGCTGTCCCTCTAATCCTCAGGGACCCAAGCCATAATTCAATAATCCAGGCTAACCACATCACAGTTACAGTCCTTTCTTAGTTATTACAGTATAAAATTACTACAGGGGAAAAAAATGCAAAGCACCTTCAAAATTCCCCAAAGATGTAAAATAGCAATAAAATGCATTCCCTGTTTATCTCTCTTCACAAGTCTAGAACTTCATCCTGCTTCCAAAGAGATCTTGAGAGTGGACAAGATAGGATTCACCACTGTTACCACTGCATCTTATTTTCGATGTATTTAGCATGTGCAGCATACTTACCACTTTACAGCACTTTAATGCCAAAGTGCCATTAATATCAATAGAAAATTGCATTAGAAAGCTTTGAATCACTCTAGAAGTTAACATAAATTTGTCTATATTACAGGTGTGTACAGAGACACAAAAGAGACTTCCAGCAAGAATAGTATTTTCTACTGCATCCTCTAAAGGCAGAATGACATCTCTATTCAATTTCATTAAATTTATCCAATATATTGGAACAGAAGTGGAAAACAACTATATTTTGGCTATCATGCTGTATAAATATATGCATCCATACATATATATGCGCACATATAACATGCACAGATACACATTTCTGCAAATTTACCTACATTCTCTTGCTTATATACACAACATTTGCAACAAACACAAATTTTAATATTCATCCTCTGGACTACCGATACACTAAGCAAGGTGGCTCAGCCTGACAGTTATGGGCCAGACACCAGTTCTGAGCCCTGCCTTTCAACAGGTTTGAACACAGACTGGTAGAAGATATCTGGGCGTTGATAACTGTTCTTGGCATTACTAGTCAACTCCTTTCTTTACGCAGAGGTATAGGGAATGCCTTACTGCTCCAAGAACCTTTGGAAGGGCATAGTACAGTGCTCTGCTCTTAAGGAAATGGTGAAGGACAAGCCACCTTCCTGCAGGGTCATAGAAGAAAAGGCAGTGAATTCCATGGAGTTCATTGGAAGGCTGTACAGTGCAACTAAGCAATACCATATCAAGTTATCAATTTAAGTTCAGTGCATGGTGAGAGGGAGAGATACTTTATAAGAGATCAGTTCACATTTTTGATATTTACACTTCCGTTTCTTTCCTGCAGCTCTATAATTCCGTTTTGTGCACAAAAGAGCTTTAGAGAAAAACAAAACCAAAAGCATTCCACGAGAAGTATAACCCAGTGAAAATCTCTTAGACTGCAGAATTATTCACAAAAGATGCCGCTAGATGCAGAAAAAAGATGAAGAAATGGTTTTAGATTCACATGCAAAACACTTCTTAGAACCCTACTATGAATATCCTGAATAGGCCCTCTTTCTGTGCTGATGAAAAGTGAGCCTACTTAGGCTAACTTCTAACAGCTAAATCCGTGAAAATCATAGAATGGTTTGTGTTAGAAGGGACCTTTAAAGATCATCCAGTTCCAATCCCCTGCCATGGGCAACCTTCCACTACACCAGGTTGCTGAAAGCTCCATCCAACCTGGCCTTGAACACTTCCAGGGATGGGGTAAACACAACTTCTCTGGGCAACCCGGTCCAGTGTCTCACTACCCTAATCATAAAAAATTTCTTCCTTATATCTCATCTAAATCTACTCTCTTTCAGTTTAAAACCTTTGCCCCTTGCCCTATCACTAGTAAAAAGTCTGTTGCTGACTTTTTTATAAGCCCCCTTTATATATTGAAAGGCCGCAATAAGGTGTCCCTTGAGCCTTCTTCTTCAGGCTGAACAACCCCAACTCTCCCTCAGACCTTCCTTCATAGGAAAGGTGTTCCAGCCCCCTTGTCATTTCTGTTACTCTCTTCTGGACCCACTCTAACAAGTCCATGTCTGTCTTGTGCTGGGGGTCCCAGAGCTACATGCAGAGTTTACTCACACCATCTGCAACTTTCATTAACGACAAACAGTAATTCATGTTACTTTTTTTTTCAGTAAAGCTAAAAGATTTACCAACATGGTTTCCCTGTGTAACATCCAAATCTATTTTAATAACTATGCTGAATGTGGGCCACAACATGTGAGAGATTATTGAAGCCAGCTTATCAGATAAACTTCATAGTCAAATCCTGAGTGTAATGAAGTGACATGGAAATTACAACCAGCTCCATTACATTGCAGTGTGCCAATAGTGATAATACACTTTTGAAAACTCTCCAGCCCATTACAAAATTTCATTGAATCCTGTCAATTATTGCATACACATTTTAACATTTATTTTCACCCAGGTTTTGAACTGTGGGTTTAAAAATGGAAACAATTATTTTGATAACCTTTTAATGGAATAATACCTGTAAATAGTAACTTTACCAATTTGCACTATTTCTTGCACATCTGCTAGTCCCAACATAAAAAGCCTTGAGCTAACTGCCATACTCCATAGAGTTCAATTTAGCAGGGTAATGGAGACATACTCATAGCAATAAACAGTTTGTACAGACTTAACAAGAAGAGGTTCTATAGAGAGTGGCAGAAGTAATAAGACAGGAAAACAAAGCTGGTTACAGTATAGGAAGTACCATAGAAAATGGCTCGATAGACTCTGATTGAGGAAAGCTGGCAATCTCCAGATGAGCAAATGTAAGTCATTACAAATTATCTACCATCATGGGAGCCATATCATACATAAACAAATGTAGAATTACTCAGGATAGTTGTAAAAAGGAAGACATTTTGCTTCAAATGTTTCCCCTCAATTTTATCAGCAATTATATATACTGACCTGCAATAACCTACTGGTTCTTGGCCTAACTTTTCTGTGCATTCTCATTCTCACAATACATTCCTTCCCTACTCCACATGGAGAGTAATTTTACAAAACCAGGAGGTTAAATGGTTTTAGTCCTGGAGAGTGAGAACCTATTTAACAGTCATATATGTTTATTTACTTGGAAATGAAAATGGATTTTAGGGAGAATATTTTACACAATCACAGGAACGTTGCTTCTGGAGGCATGGTGCCCCCCAAGATGAGGAGAGGTCCTGACAGCTGCTCTCCCAATGCACTGCTATGCCCCACGTAACAGATTCTGCACATGGCCAATGGACTCCAGGTCGGACTGTGTATGCGGAGTACATATAGATAGCTAAAATATGCACCTAGCTTGTCAGTCAGACTGCCTCTACAACAATGAAAGGAAATAGGCTCTTCTGGAGTGCAATTAGATGTCCCCCTTGGATGAACCGTACTCCAGAAATACCTTTCTCTATGCTAATTGCATGAGGAGTCAAAACAATTAGTTTTAGTACAAATGCCCACATCTCAAGAATCTGAAGCTGATCAGAATAATCTAACACAGTCCTATACAAACTAAGGAAGAATTTAGTAATTTAACACAAGCATGCAAAGCGTGACAAGAGTTACGACAGCGAATTGGCATAACAAGCACAGTACCCTCTTACCTAAAAAATACCATGAAGGAGGTTAGACAAGACCTCAACTCTATGGTACCTGTCCATTTATATGTTCCGACAATACTTAAAGTGTGTGACATTATCTTTCTCCCTGGAAAACTGTCCCACAGACATTTACTTTAACTTCACACGATACACACATCATTAGTCCCTGATCCTACAGAGTCGCAGGCGTATTCATTAAGACCACTTTAACTTAAGAAAGCTTACTTCCTAGGTCACTCTAGAAGACCTCTCCAGATGGCTGTTTAGAACCAGCCTCATGCATTATCTGCTTCGGTGGGATCCTATGTCTGCACTGACTATCAAGGGAACTTGGGGAGACAAGTCTCCTTAAAACTAGCCTTCGTAAATATTCCCCTCGAGTGCACACTTACCAATTTCAACAAAGAAGGGTTATGTGCTGTAAGTTTATATCCATGTTTTCCAGCACTAACTTTCCCGTCTTACCCAGCCCAAAAAACTTTGTTCATTTTATATTTAAAAAATACATCATTATTATCTTCATACAAACTAAAAGCATTCTATAGATTCAATAGAATCAATTTCTTGAAGTGATTTATTTTAGGAATAGCTAGTTCAAAGCACAGCAAAGGAATGACTGTTCTTGACACAGTTAAAAAAATCCAACACAGAAGCTGATTAAAAATATTACTTACTGACCTTTGCCTAAGGCTCAGCAGCAACGTTGTTAAGTTCAATACCTTTGAGGCTGAACAGGTACAAAAATCCACTTCAGTAACATTGCAATTTGGAAAGTAAAAATATTGAAAGCTGAGAAGGTAATCAGGGAAGGATGCTAAATCAAAAATGAAAGAAATAAAAATAGACTAAGCCTACAAATACTGTTAAAGCTTGAAGGTACACATAACTGCAAAAGGAAATAACAAGGAAGTGGTGTGTGTGAGCCTGGCTAATAGAAGAGATGCCAAAAGTGGTACAAGCAAGTAAAACCTTTCATTCAGAATATCAAAATCCTCTTCTAGTGATGTCCTTTAAAAAGAACCTAAACTTCATTTATCCTTATCCACTTGTAAATGGAAAATCTTAGAAGTACAAGACGCAATAACAGGGAAGCTGAAAGGGAAATAACTGAATCTGTAGACGCAAATAATTGATTCTCCACATAAATTAGATGCAGGAAGTATGGGGAAAAAATCTACCACAGAAAAGACTAATTAAAGAAGATCAAAACTTCTCTAAAAAGCAAAGCTGTTTCATTACAATGCAGGATGCTGGAGAAATACCTCCTCTTTTCTGTTAAGATGACTTATTTTAGGTATAGCTGAACTGTATCACAAGCTAGTGGAGCTGTGACCATGAGAATACCCAAGCAGGGGCATGTGCAACTCTGTGTGACGCTCCACGGGTAACTTCAGTCTTGAGAGCATCTCTCATTCACAGTGAATCCATGCCACAGATAAAGCATGACGAGAAAAAGCACAGTGTATTAAAGAAGACAAAGAGAAAATATACAGTGTATTAAAGCAATAAGGCACCCAGTCTGTGCCACGTGCCCAAGTATTCCTTGGGAACATAAAACCAACATGATGCAAATGATTATATCTCATTAAAATTTGTCACTCTTACAAGTAAGCTTAAGAATTACAAACTGGAAGCTAGCTATAGTGTTAAGGTTTAATCGCAAGGCATCTGAAGAGCTCATGCAAAGATCAGTTTTTTAAAACGTTCATTGATAATAGGTAACGTGGAATTACTATCATTAGGGCAAAATCTGAGACTGCACAAAGCTACTCTGCTTAACTAAAACTGGAAGAAACTGAGGAACTTCCAAAGTAACAGCCTGAACTAAGTAAACTAAGCCTGAACAGCAGATAAAATCCAATAGAAATTAATGTGAAACTATTCTATTTGAACTATTCCTAGGCCTTATGACAAACTTAACTAACTGCGTTAACTTCAGGGAAGCGGCTTGCTATTGTTGTGTACAATCCCAAGGGAACCTCTGCAGGATGGGCAAACTTACCCAAAACGGTTATAGAAAACCAGGGTGCCTGAAGGCTGTGACATTGCAAGTACTCCAGTAACCAGACATACAAACGAACCCTGAGGCATTCTCTGATGTCTGTCAAAGGCGAAGTTGCACTCCCACAAGGACAGCAATATTGTCACTCATTTTTGTTTAGCTTTATATTTTCAAGACTCACTTTCCTTTCTTCAAAATGACTGAAGGTGGCCCCAAGACTCAAAAGTTATTGAGGAGACCACAAAGTCCCATGTAAAATATGACTACCTAAGATTGTTTCTTTAAGAAACCAAACAGGGCTATCGTGAAAACAGAAAACATGCCACCATTTTAAGTACAGTATTCTGATCACTACTCTTCCTAAAAAAAGACTCAGTGACTTGTAAGGTAAAACAGCCCGTACAAGATAAGCACTTGAAAAATATATTTTCTCTAAAGGTGAATAAAAAAGAAAGGACATGGTAAAAGTACAAATAATTTCTAGTAGGGAGTAAGACGATCAGGAATTTTCTTCCATCTCTATGAACAGAATGCACAAGCAAACTTTCAAAGGAGTTGAATGACCATAAACTGAAACCTAAGTTTTGCCTTCAGAACGCCCTGTTACAAACTGTAACTATATTGGAAGCTATCGTGATTAAAAAAAAAGGTGTAGCATTTCAAAAAGAGCAAAACCATTTGCCTTACCAAAAAAATCAAACAAACAGCATATAGAAAGAAAGAAAAGTCTAATGCTAAAGTGCATCTAAAAGAACGACAAAATTTAGGATTAAATTGTCCCAGATCCCTCAACAGGAATTTTTTTATCTTCTTCTGAAGCACCCGGTTCTGGTCAGCTTCAGAGCTATACTGTCAAAAAGAAAAGACTCGCTATTCCTACAACGTGTCAATGTGCCAAAATGCCAAGACAGGGATTTTTTCTAAGCACTACAGTTTCAGGATAGGACAGTTGTTTTAACAAGGGTTGTCATAAACTGCCCTTCCAGTTCACATTGCTTCCTAAGAAGCAGCAACACACCACATGCACGCTCACAGATCCCGCTTTAGTAGTCACAGGGAACATACCTATCACCATTCGATTCTTCTTTCTAATTTTTCTTTTACTACATCATTCTGAATACTAAAGCACAGCATTGTTTTAAAATCAGTCCAGTCCTCTGTTTTGATCTAATAATGAATATCTAGAAGTTGTTTTAACCAAAAGATAGGAATCCTTCTGAAAAATTACACTTCTCAGCACATTTCTTCTGACTGTAGGAGACACAATAACTAGTCTCCCTTTAACTCAGCAGAAGGCGCCAAGGAAAGCTCATATGTTCTGTCCTTAATCATACCCTGGTGCAGCACAGTAGGAACTAGAAGGACAAGCAAATAACAAATCTTCACATAGCTGAAAGAAACCATGAGATCTAATTTCAAATTTGGAAAAAGAATGCATGCAAGCTGAACAGAAAATCTAAGGCTTTTTAGCTCCTCTGCCATCTCCAATCTGCTTCTTCCCTGACAAACAACTGACCTTGTACCAAAAGCTGGCATCTGCCTGGTACCCTGGCTTCAGGTGTCACTGACACCTCCAGTTGGCTGCACCTGGCCACCACTAAGGGAGCAACCATGGTGCAGTAGCCATCTCCCCGGCTTCAGTGCCACGTCACACGTCATAGGCACGTGCACTTCTGTGTGCACATATGTGATCTCATGTTATGTCACAATTATCCCGTGTTATTACACTGCCTTGTGTTTCATGGTTATGATGACTCTACAAATGATAGCATTATAAGACTAATGATCATCTGCATGGCAATCCCATTTCTAACGTATACATCTTATACATGGTATACATGGGACCTGTTCTCTCTATGAGGCCCTGACAGTACTTCCAGTAATGAATTGGTTACACAAAGGTTTTTGAGTATTTAACAAGTTCATACCAAAAAAATGCACCGCCATTGGATCTCTATTCAATGCATCTAAGTTAATCTTCTGTATTTCTTGGAAAAAAGGAACACACAACAGTTGCTCTCTGTTATGACTTGAACAGTAGTGCAAATCAGGACATAGCACGTGACCAAATGATAAACCATTTAACTAAGAATAGGTCTTCCTCAATTCGGGCATATTGTGGAGCAAAAGATTTCTTTCTCCTTGGGGTCCTTGAGACCTGTTTATCAACGGGGAGCCATAGATGCAAACTGTCCACAGGCTTCAGATCTCTGAAGACTACATCAAGGAGAAGTGAGTTTGGAATGAAAAAATGTGGATGCTGTTGATGTTGGGGAACTAAAGACATATGTTCTCTAGGCTGCTGCTCAGAGTCTGAAGACAAGATAGCTAGATAGTGAAGGAGCATAATTTATGTGGAGGTGATACTTCTCAGCAATGAAGGCTCTGAGGACATGGCTGGCAAACAAGATAGATACGATTAAGTTTTGCTTTTTACAAGGGGAAAACACATTTTCAGCATATTGTTGAATGTAATTTGAAACAAGATGTGTGACTTTTTCAGGCACAGCCATTCCTCTCATTTCTTGTCAAATACTTGTGGTACCATTAGACTGCTAGGAGTTACAGCCAAGGAACATTTCCCTCATTTTCTTTTCCTTGGGGACTTGCACAATGTAAGTGCAATGACCAAAACATAAACATCAGTTATGATACGGACTCCATTTTGCCTACAATAGCCTCTCTGAAAAGCTACCATCATTTCTGTGACAAGAAGTGCTCGTGTGAAGAACTAAGTCTACTCTCTAGCTTCTTATTATCACAGAAAGTAGTTTTATGCTATACTGCCAATATTTTCATATTTTCCATTATCCTGTTTTTTTCCATGCAGCATAGAAATGTAAATATTGAAATATTTTCTCTGTTTTGTGCAAACAAAACCAATGATAAGCACTGAAGGCCTTCAAGGAGGGGGAAGAAAAGTATATTTAAAAATAGCGACTTAAGCTTTTTTCCTAAACAATTAAAATAGAGTGTTTTCTCTCCAGAGTATTAATAAAAAAAGGAAGCTTTAGAAATTCATGACACATGGGGCTAAATCAGTCTATTACAGATTTATAACCTGTGTAACTCATGCATCATTTTTCAGAAGGGAATTTAAATTAAATTGAAATAAGAATGTTGTACTTACTGTAGCTAATTCATCAAATTTGCCAAAGAGCTCATTCAGCAGCTTCACCAGCTCTTGGGCAGTACATTGTGATGCCAAACTAGTGAACCCCACAATGTCTGCAAACAAAATGCTGTGAAGAAGGAAAAAGACATGGAGACATCAGTAGAGAAGACATTTTCAAATTCTCATCCTCTTTTATACCACAAATGTAACCCAAAGCACAAATTCAAACAAGCCCTGAAACGCTACCAATAAAGTGCTATTTGGAACCAAAATGAAAAAGATTCAGGTAAACAGGCATCAGTCTCATGCTGTCAACTGTTGTAGAGAACCCTGGGACACTTTTAATGCCTATATACGTATGTGTTGTAGATTCATGAGGTTCCCCTGTAAGTACTCCAGGAGCACACAGAACAATTGCTTCTCCTCTTTACAGCTGGGATCTTCTCAGCTTGATTGGTTTCAAAGACAGTTCTTGCACCAGTAGGGTTCCACAGCCAAATTGATAAAGCTTGCATGAGGTTTAGTAAATACTGAAAGAGAGGAGGTAACTTGCACACAGTAGCTCTGCGGTGCGGTCTTACTGCTCCCTGTGAGGAGCTAGCATCCACAGCGTCAGGCCAGGCTTCTCTGTACTGTGCTGTGCGGCTGAGGTAAGTGTCCAGCATCCATCAGCGTTAGCAAGGTTTTAATGTCCAACAGTTTAATCTGCCTTAACAATCCCTACCCATCTGTGATGATAAAGGGAGCACGATAAATGATAAAGGATGAAAGAAGCACAGATACTAGTGTGATAGAAAGAATAAAAATTCTTGGGCAGATCCTGAAATTCGAGAGAGTATGAAGCTATGATCCATTTAATTATTTAGATTCCTTCATCTGTTGGCAGAGGCCCGTAGCCCACTGCAGGAACCTAATGCATTTATCTCCAATACTCAGACTATAAATGTCAAACAAGCCTTTCTTTATGCAAATGCTAACAAACACTCCCAGGCTACATGGCCTAGGTATACTTAACATAGTGTAAAACTTAGATCGCAAATTGAAAGTTAAGCATTATGTACTCCCTTTCCTCTCAACATACCTTCACTCTGTATATAAAATAGCAGATGCTAGAAAAGCAGGACTAACAAGTCTACTGTTTCCCATTGACCCGAACCAACTCTGAACTCTCCCAATAAGCTCCAAAAAATTGAAAATAGAACTCCTAAATCAGCCCCTGTTCTGGAATTTCATTTAACCCGGTTGCTAAAATCCCTTGTCCACCAGAGCAGGTTAGGTAATGCATCCCAGCACAAAACCCACTCATCCAAAGTTCAACGACTTTGACCTACAAAAGAAGCCTCTATGTTGTCATGTTAACCCTTGGGGCGGTCTCCCCACACTCTTCTCCTTTGAGCATGCTTTATGAGAACATTGCTCAAGATGGCTCTGGTTCACAGAAAAAATAGCTATTCCATTCCTATCCTGTTTAAACACAACAAAAAGCTTTCTTAAAATAAAAACATATATTTCTTAAAATAAAACATAAAAACATTGCATTTAGTTAATTTTACTGGTTTGTGTCTCTCCTATCATGAATGTGAAGCACCCAAGTGATGGGTAAGGTAAAAGGCATGAACAGAGTGCAACAATGCCAGCAAAGTACTCTGCATATTTGGCTGTGGAGATCTACTTATTCTCTTAATTCTCGATTGGCATCCTTGTTGTTTGACAGACCAGGGTTGGTCTTTCTGGAAATTCATCAGTTAACATCAAATCGTCCTCCTAAATTCCTGGAAGATTTTCAGATGTACTTAAATGTGCATCAGGGTCTTTCATACAGTTTGCTTATGACCCATTTGCTCTATGACCTAAATTCACATCAGGATTCATACAGTCGAAAAAGACACATGGAAGAAACCAACAACGACAATTTTTGCAATCCAACATGCCACATAGTTTCCAGGTTTGAGTTAGATACTGTTAGTATGGAAGGGGGGGTGTAGATGCTATTTTATAATAACAGCTTCTGCTAGCCTTTCTGCCATTTTATACCTCATCCTTTGCACATTCTACTTTTTGATTGTTTTTATTTTTCTATTTTCATTTTAAATGTGCCACTGATTTTTTTCCTGTCTAACCACTTCTACAGTAACATTAATATCTTCCGCAGCACCAATTTGAAAAAATTTAGCATTTGGGGTGGGGGACCTGTTTATAAAGGTCTCAAAAGGTAAATACAAACCAGAAATGTCCAGTGTTTGTGGAGACCATATAACAATGTCTTAACAACTAACAGAGCAGCCGTTACACTGCTGATCTGTACACTTAGTTAAGTGTAGAGCACAGGAATCACATTCATGCATAATTATTCAGTTAAAAGCAAAGTTATTTTACATACAACTGTCTTAACAACTCAGTATGGGATCCCTGCTAGCCCTTTAAACATTTTAAAAATGCTTAGCCCTCAGCGTTTGATTCGAAACAGTGGTAATTATACAAAAAAATGAAGTCCATAAAAGTACCCACTATATATAACAGAACATGTAATTGCAAATTTAGGTAAAATTTAGGTAAAACTGTGCTGAGACACAGTTGTAGTTCAGTTATGCTTATGAACTACTTCATACTGCATTTAACTGCATCTATTTTAAAGCTAATGCAGTAGCTTAGGTACTATGATTACTGTCACACTTTTTTGGCATGGACAGTTTTGAAAAAAATTCTAACAGCTCTAAAAAGAAATTTGTAACTGCTTTAATACAATATCCTTAAAATGTGCAAACGATAACTCCCGTGTCTGGACATGGCACAACAAATGGGGCAACGCTGTGAGCACTTGCCTTTTTTTTAGAGAAATTCTGCTCATTTTTACCACCTTGAAATTCTGCAACCATAGCAGCTGCTGCACTTCTTTTGAAAGTTGGCTGAAATACAAATGACCAAACCTGATTTTTCAGCAGGGATGGTAGGAAACAGCCAGTGGATGAGCAGGGGCTTTGGAGACCCAAAGTGCAACTGCGACTGTGAGCTTGCTGCTTCCACAGTCAGTTGCTACTCAGGGGTGCCAGTGTTGAGGAGGGTGACCCCCTCTCACACCCAGGGAGCTCTGATATTCTAAAAATGGCATTGAAACTCATTACCTAGTTCATTTTATTTTAGCTAGTGTGCTGACCAATATTATCTCTTGCACTTCTTCACCTGTCTGTGTCCATCTGTTGCCTCTTCCCTTACTACTTGGACTACAAGTATTGTGAGGCAGTGCCAACACTTACTCTTTCTTATACAATATCTAAAACAAATTAGGGTAGCATCTTGGTCTGTGACACGGGGTTTTGATTGCGGAGTCAAATCACCTATCTGATGCAATAAACTTCTTTTCCCCTGTTACGTCCTGCTCAGGTTTTTGGAATGTAAAGGACACAGAAGGCCTTTATCGGGAGGTGGCAAAATCTGCCCCAGGGAGTGAGAACACAGAAGAGCTTATAATTCTTGCTATGGCCATGAAAATCATGAGGGTACTAAAGAGAGAAATGATAAGATATACAGTGCCAGAACTCCAGTGATATGCCTGAAGTGTTTCCAGGCCCAAACCGTATTTTCATAGAATCATAGAATGGTTTGTGTTGGAAGGGACCTTAAAGATCATGTAGTTCCAACCCCCCTGCCATGGGCAGGGACACCTCCCACTAGACCAGGTTGCTCAAAGCCCCATCCAACCTGGGTATTTTCAAATATATTCAAATATTTTCAAAGTCCAAGTCCCTACCTGTTTCTCAACAGAACACAAATTAACACTGAAATTCCATTTCCTTCAATTCTGATATATTATTCACACACAAATACCGACAGTCTTGAGCGTAGCCATGTCTAACATTGATATTCTCGGGAAGGTTCAGCCAAAGCAACTACAGGAGTGACATCAGTGTTAAGTGTCAACAGCAAAGTAGCCTTGGTTCACTGTAACTTAACCACTAATTGCCATGGAGGTTCACATCCTCAAGGAGGATTAATCTAGAGTAAATTAGGGCTTATTTATGCATGAAAGAGACCTCATAATAGTATGGTATACTAAGGGGCACTTCACAGCTATTGCCAATTAATTTTATGTAAAAAAAAAAAAAGTATTAACATATATAGAAACAAGACGTGAGAAGCTACCCATTAACAATTGTTTCTCTTAACGACCATTCAGGGATATGACTCTCCCTGCTTTAATTCCACAGAAATCTTAACAATGCCATGGGGGCACTCTGGTGAAAAACCAAAAAAAACCCCAATCTCAATTAAACTGCAACTATTAGAGAAAGAAGAGACATTGAAGTGGAAAGAAAGTGAAAACAAAGGACAAAGGTTACTTCTGTTTGTTCAACAGCATAGCTATCACACGATTCAAGCACCGCTCTCCGCGACAAGTGATGTAAATGTGATGGTTAGCAAGGCTAAATCGTTATTACAGTGCTAAGCCTGGTGTTGCCTCATTCCCCAGGGGCTCAGCAATGCTCTTCTTCCTCCATCCCACAACTGAGCAAAGGGACCCCAAAGAGCTATTATTCTCTTTGTTTCTGTGCTATACCAAAAACCCTGCCAACCTGTTCTCTTTGAGATATTCAGCACGCATCCTGTAGTTTTCAGTCATACCGGGATTTTACCAGGAAATTCACAGGACCAGGAAGTTTTGGCTAATACGTCAAAAACTTAAGTCACTTTGGCTTTTAGACAGACAAGTTATTAGCCTCACAACAGCATGTCAATATTCTAATTAAATCCTACGGGAAAAAAATAATCAATTATTGAGCAGAGCTTTGTCAAACTTCTGCTCTGCTCTTGATTTTAAAGTCTGTGTGATGCCATTGTGTTTCAGGAGCAGTGCTATGCTGGGTTAGAGGTTTGCTTGCTCCTAACGCTGCCTGCTTGCTTACAGAAGATATACTGAGTATTACTAAAGCGCAAGACAGCAGCAGTAGGAGACTCGTTCGAAATCTTTCCTTCTGATTGCTTCATTTGAGATGCAAGAAACACTTCTGTTACTGTTTTTCTCTCTCCAGGTAACAGCTTATGGTTACCCTTTCCATGAGTTAAAACCCCCATCGCTCCAGTAACACCTTCTGCTCACGGCTAATAACTGCGTGTTGGTGCAGCTGCACATGGGCTGGCGTTGCCTTTTTTCTTGCAGCGCTCCCAGAGCAAGGCTAAAACCCAGTTTCGACTCCAGCTTTCTGGTGGCTATTTTCTGAAACTTTAGACTGGCCTTACTCTCATTCAGTAAAATAAGCTTAAAACTAGTTGTTTTTTTGAACAATAATATTTAAGTTTTAACATTTTTTTAAGGTATTGACTGCTAGATTGCAGCTTAAACACCCCCCACTGAAAACATGGCCTGTCCTTCTTACATATTCGTAGTTGCCTTTCTATATATGATAGGAAAATGAGCTTATTTCTGACAGAAAGCTATCCGATTTTTTCATTAATAATATGACAGATGAAATTCTTTACTCTGTGGGTGGTGAGACACAGGTTGGAACAGGTTGGCCAGATAAGTTGTGGATGCCTCATCGCTGGAAGTGTTCAAGGCCAGGTTTGAGTGAGGTCATCCAGCCAATTCTTTATCCACTGATTGGTCCATCCATCAAATCCATGTGTCCAATTTAGAGACAAGGATGTTGTGTGGGACAGTGTCAAATTCTTTGCACAAGTCCTTGTAGATGATGTCAGTGGCTCTTCCCAGATCCACCAACACTGTAATGCTGTCATAGTACACTTCCATCCCTGGAAGTGTTCAAGGTCAGGTTGGTCAGAGTTTTGAGCAACCTCATCTAGTGAAAGATGACCCTGACCATGACAGGGGGAATTGGACTACGTGATCTTTAAAGGTTCCTTCCAATCCAAACCATTCTATGATTTGAACTGATAGTGAAGGTTTCCTCAGGATTTTTTTTAAAGTTACCTGGAGTATGTGCTTTGATATGCAAAAATGCACACCCTCCCCACCCCGCCCATTTCTAACTGGTACTGGTATAAACATTCTGAATAAAAGCAAAGCAACACTGCGGTGAGCAACTTCAGGAAAAAAAAAGCGTTACGAATAGCCATTACTCCCATCTGTGTCATAAACAAGGAGCCGAGCCGGTTCAGCACAGCCATACAAGTTACGTACATCATTATCTCATACTCCTTGACTCTCTGGAGCATTTCTGTGTCAACAAGCCCCGCGTCATCCCTCCAGGACCTCTTGTATTCCTGTTTCCTCCCCTGTCTCTCCCCTGCAATCCCTGCAGGCGGGCATAGCCAGCACCTGCCTGGCGGTGACTGCGGCCCTTCCACAGCACCGCAGGAAGCTGCTGCCCCTGCTGAGACCTGGCGTGGAAAGCCTGTGGCTCTGTTGAAGAGATTTAAGCCGCTTCCCAACGGCGAGTATTGATGGAGCAACCCTTTTCTATGTCACTCTGTGGGGCATTCAGAAAGAGAAATCCTGCCAAGTTACACAAGAGATTTAAGAGCGTGTAGGTGGTAAATGTTCACTTTTAACAGCACTCACTCATGTGCTTTGTGCACTTGCATAATCCTGCTGGTTTCAACGGAGCCACTTGTATAAACAAATACTCAGCAAAATAAGGAGGGTTTGCACGCTCTGTTTTTTCTTTCCACTGGGGTTATTTCTTTAATTAGAGTACAACTTATTATAAGAATTATATTTTAATGGCACATGGTGCCTTAGAAAGGAAAGTGTAGGGTGGTGAGTTTGTTTTTTTTTTCCTTAAAGATCAACCATAAGGGAAAATTATTAATAATTTTATCTATAATTCACTGTGATGATGAAGAAACAAGTGCTCTCAAGAAATTAAAGGGGGCTGTTAAAATTAAAAACAAAGACAGGATTGTTTTTGCAAAACGGTCATTCATGAAATGAATGTTCACTGCGAAGCCTTATGAGCTCATAAAACCTATATACAAAAGCCGTGATAGGCATCGTGATCACGGCTTTTTAAAGCATCGAAACAGGTAAGTTAAATTCAAATTTTTTTTGAGTTCTGCTGCTTTCTAGAAGACAGGACAGATCAGAAATATTTGCATATAAATAGCTGCAGGCGGTGCTCTGGCCTCAGAGTGGGTCACAACAACCTCTAAATGGCCATGAGGAATCTTTTTAGTGGTAGCTTTGAATGGAGCAGTGTGTTGTCTGAAATTAATATCTCTTCTTAGCAGCCAGTTCTATTTCACCCTAGTAAAAATTAGGCTAAATGAAACTGCTGTACCAGAGGCTCAAAAAATTGGTAGCAGTTCAATGTGCAATTTCTATTTATCTATTGAATGTTCTTTGAGTTATAGACCAGTGAGAAGTTGTCTTTTAAGATACAAAGTAAAGCATATCCTCATCCATGCATCTGTTGAAACAGTTCCACTCATATCTAATGGAGTGGGAAAAGTTCATTTTGAAAGAGACAAAAACCAAAATGTGTTGAGGGTCATATATTTGAGCTGAAACACGACTTGAAATTACTTAATTTAATTATAGCTGCATGGAGAAATTGAGTCAGGGGTAGTGTATTTTTACAGTAGCCACTGCACATATATATGCAATCTGTAAATTCCTCAACCCTGTAGGGTGAGACAAGGGATAAGAAAAGGAAATATTAATCCTACATTACTTAACCTCATTTTAGGGAAGAGCTGTGTCTTGCATTTTATAAACCATACTCCTGAGCATCAGAGAAGAGCTGTTCTGTTGCGAAGTCTTCACATGTAAGCTGACATATGGTTCTCACATTCTTCATTGTGACCTTGGCTGGGGTCACCCCAGTAAGATAATACCTATACTGTGTTGAAAGGCTCCTGAACTGTGTATGGACTATTTCCTTCTGATGAAGTACAGATATGATACTGGTTGCGATTATTTTACCTTCCTATTGCTTGAATTTTGTGTCCTCACTGGTTTCACGCTACAATAATTTTGGGGGTGTATTTTCATGTCTTGTTTGCATATTTCATTTGCATTAAGTTGTTTGTTTCCATTTAAAACACATGCACTCGTTTCCTACTGTACAGCAATTATGTTCAAAAATTTTACAATGTAGCAAAAAGTCTTATTTCTTCCTCTTTGACAAAACAAAACATAGGGGGAAAAAAGCAGCATGTCTGTACATTAAAGAATTTGTTGGCAAAGGAATGATTTTCATCACCTTGTGACAATTCAATACCAGGCTGGATGGGGCTTTGAGCACTTGGTCTAGTGGGAAGCGTCCCTGCCCATGGCAGGGGAGTTGGGACTAGATGATCTTTAAGGACCCTTCCCACCATTCTGTGATTCCTTTTGACCTCTTCTTTGGGAAGGTTCCATAGATAAATACATTCTGTTTTAACCACTACCCTTTACAGAGTGTACACAGGAGATAATAAAACTTGGCTGGGAAAGATTTCTTCTTCCTTTTAGCTCAGGCACAAATACATACAGAGGGTTGGAATGGGTAACAACCTTTTCTTGTACCATTATTTCACTTCCAAAAGTAAGGTGAATTTGGGCCTAGTGATCTTTTTCTTTTGACATGAAACTGCTGAACAGAGAGCTTTGATGCTCTTCAAAAGTTAACAGTTAATGGATTTTGAGAGAGAAGAAAAAAGCAGTTCTTTCTGTGTGTTTCACTTAATCTTCAAATAATGCAAAAAAAAATATTACAGAACCACCACAAAACTGGATTAGGAGAAACCAAATAAAAGGAAGGGGGAACAATGCAAATAAAGTTGATAAAAAGCTGACATAAACAAAATATTCAGAGCAATTAATTTAAAAAAATAAAAGCTAAATAAAAAATAGAGTTACAGAATGAGAAAAGAAATATATCAAGTAGCTAACCAATATTTCAAATTGTGGACCATCAGTATTTGTTTCTGCAAAGCTCAAGCAGTAAGCACGTGAATTCTGGAAAGGATCTGCTTCTATTGGCACTAAATTATTAAAGTTCAAGCTCTGGCATTGGAGGAACACGGAGGGTTCAAGCTTTCAGCCTTCCTCTGCACTTCTGGCACTTCCAGTAAAGTTTTGTAACAGACCTTCACCAAGTTAGGAGCTTGTACTTGTCTTTCTTAGCAGGAATTTTTCGTTTGCTAAATGTGAGCATTTTGGAAGAGAAAAGGGTTTTTCCCCACAAACCACTACAGTTTCCAGGGCCCTTCCAAGTTCCTTTGATGGCATTGTCGTTCTGCATAGGAAGCCATCTAATCAGTGCTCTTTTATGGGCCATATTCACTGATGCCATTAGAACAAACAGTCCCAAATGGAAATATAAAGCAAGTTTTAAACTGGTCCCCACTCCACACAGAAATCTTCAGTTGATCTTGAAGGAGTTTAATGCTTTGTACTGCAGAAAGAAAAATAAAATACTGGGTACTAAGATGGAGGTCTGAAGTGATTTCTAACTGAAGAGAGTTATCTGTAAGCAAAATAAACTCATCGCTTTACTACAGATCTGGGAAGAGCTCAGTGAAGTGCGACACAACACTAGGACTCTGCCCTCAACATGGAGAGGCGTGTTTCCATTCCCTTTCAGAGGTGCAGTCAGTTGCAGTCAATCATTCAACAACTATTTGATAGTTGCTGAAATATTTACCAACTAATTGATAAACCAGGGCTGTTGCCATGGTGTACCTGAAATATGCCAGTAACTTGTCCCAGTCCATCATTCACTTTTTGCGGTTGTGTGTGTATATATATGTATCTCCCCACTGTAATGTATCCCCCTGTGTTTTTCTAGGAGAAGACAGGGAAGGTAGTTGTATCAATCTCTTATTTTTCACATGTAAGATCTAGTGCTTAAAGCCTGTTGTTTTTTTTTCAGGCAGCTACTTAGAAGACTGAAACAGATGCATTTTGTTACTGCTGAGATTTTTTTTGTTGTTGGGTTTTTTGTTTTTTGTTTTTTTAATAGGTGAGGAGTGGAAAAATCATGCAGTTTACTAACTGCATGTCTCCCTCCTCCAGCCTATCCTTTCTGGAGGATAATCCTCTGACACTTCCAGATATTTGCTAGGAGAAAAAAGAAAGCATTGCAATAGGAAGGATAAAAGTGCAGCTCATTTTCTATTTTGCACTGTGTAGATTTGGGGTTAAAAACTCCAGGAATTTGGAACAGCAGAGGGGCTTTTTGTTTGTCTGTTTGTTTTTTTGTTTTGTTTTCATAGTGCTGTTTTACAGAACTGCTTGGTGTGAAGAAGGCAAGTCATGAGAATATGGGAATGGTTTCTTAGGTCTGCCTGGTATAGCGCTGAGCTGCCACTACTCATAAGTAAAAAAAGTTGGTTTTATTTTCTTAAAAAGGTAAGGCACACATCTTATTATTGGCACTGACCACCTGGAGCACTTCCTGGAGGGATGCCGTAAGTGCTGTCCTCCACACTGGCATCAGGGTGGCACCTGCAGGGAGTTCCCCTGCATCGTTCAGATCTGCAGAGTTACACAGCTCCTGGGGTGAAACTCCGGTCTACTGGGACCTGCTAGCAACAGCTTGCTGGGTATTTACTGGGACGCTGTGCGCCCCCCCACCCCCCACTTTATCTTCTTTTTTAATACAATAGTTGCATTACTGAAATAAAAAGGTAATACAGTTTCTTAAAGTACAGATGGCGAGGAGAGGTCTCCTGTTTTCAGTTGTCTTCCCTGAGGATCTTTCCTTTGACATTAAGACGAGACCATCTCTCTTTGCCTCCATTTGCCCCAGAAGTACCCTCTCGATGTCAGAGAATAAATTCACCTTCCAGAAAGGGTATTCAGATTCAAAATCTTTTATGAACTCCACATCAAAGCAGTGAGAAAGCCACAGTGGCCTTAGTGGTTATGTGAAACACCATTTCACGTAAAGAAAAAAAAAAAGGTTACTCCTGAGGTCACAATTCAAAAAGATCTCAGCGCAAGACGGGACTCAGAAGCACTATAATCAAGCAGTCCAGCTGCAAAGCAACGCCGTTCAAGAAGACGACCCACACTGTAACCAGTGCAGAGACTTGCGACACATACAAGGTATAAATGTACTGCTCAGGATATAATTAACGTTAGCTTGCCTTGAACCTGAATATAAGTGCAACCAATAGTAGTAAATATATATTTCATAGCACCGTGACGGCATAACTAGACACAATTTTTGTAAGTATATAAGCAATGTGATCACCAAAGGGACAAACAAAGGTAGTAGAAGGCACCCAAGGAACAAAAATCTGGCAGGCAGCACACAAGATAAGCACAAGTGACTGCAAATAGACAGGACATCATCCAAAGATGGAAGACTGACAAGAAAAAGGAAAAAAAACAAATGGTGGTGAGGGAGGCTGAGGGGTGGGGGAAGAAAAAGCATAAAAGCATGAGGCATAGACAAGGAAAATTGGAGAAGGAGGAAGACAGCCCACTCCGATCTTGGATTCTCTTTTTCAGGAGCTCTCACGCCTGACTTTGGCAATTGAGAATCATCGAAAACTGAAGCCAACAATGATAACTTTGAAGCATCAGCTCTGGGGTACTGTAAGCATACACAGTGATGATGATCAACATTATGTAAGATTTAACCATTAGCAACAAGTCAGCTGCTAATGAATAAATTTAGCAGTGTTTAATTTTACATTGTAAAAATGACCTAATTTGTCAGTCTTCTAAACACTCCCATCACAGCCATCTCCGATACCCTCATTGACATAAATGCTTTCGGTTGCAACAGCTTAGTCACTAGGAAGTGGTCCTTCCAAATAACAGAGTCACGTCAATGGGAGATAGACTGAACCCCAAAAGAAGGAACTTATCAGTGAATGAGGGACAGGAGGAGGTGCTAAGGGAGCCTTTGCCACATGAGTACACGGTGCAAATCAAGGCAGCTCTGCAGCATCACTTACTAGGCCTGCACCTTGCTTAGTGCAAGGGCTGCACCAAGTAAACCTCTTTGACGCTGTTTTTGGTGTGGAAGCATGGCACTTGAAGAAAAAGTAGGCAGAGGCAGCATGATAACAGAACACTATTCAGACAAGGCCTTTAATGAATTTGTTTGGGGGGGGCAGAGAAGAATAGCAAATGAGAATGCACAACACCACTTGCACAACAGTCTGTTACTAAGCAAAAGCAAGAGGTAGAACTGAGCCTCAGTCAATAACCTCTGTGGAGGAATGCTCATATGATGGGGACAGATACACATTTTTTTAAGTTTACATTGCACTTTCTTTCTGTTTTTCCATGCAATTACACAGAAAATCTATTGCATTTATCTTACTATCAGGAAAATATAAATGTGTAAAAGTTATCATGCAAAATAAGTACTCCTATTCATCCAAACCGTAATACACTACAAAAAGAACGATCACTCACTTGAAAAAAGTTGCCTGCCTCCCGAGCACTACTATTCTAAGCCATTTATTGATTCACTGTTTTCTTCTGAGAAGACTATGAAGTCCAGTCTACTGGGTTCATTCACCCCCTCTGCATAAATGACAAATCTTCACAAATCAAAACTAGTTGGATTTTTTTTATCGAAGACCTGACGGCAATTGCATGTCACTATATTTGTACTAAATATTCTCTCTTTTAAATTATTTCATGGGCTATATCAATCCTACCTAACGTTGTCATGCCTTTGAATGTAAATCTTGTGGAAAATCCTTTCAGGGGGCTTCAGAAAATCTTCCTTCATTTCCATTGCAACATTCCTGGGCAAAAGACTCATCAGGAGACGTTCCTAAAAGAAAATGTAAACAACATCAGGTTTGTTGTACAGCGTATGACCATTATTCAGAAGTTTTAAACTAGAAAACTAGACAATGTTTCCCTAATCTATTCTGCTTCCTGAGAATTTCTGCTGCATAAATACTATGAACCATTTCTCTCAAACTTCTGCAGCTTGTGTGGGTGTCTTTTTAAAGTCTTCTGCACTAAAATAAATAAATAAATAAATAAATAAATATCAAAACACTATACAGAAAGGGAAGAGCCAGCTTCAAGAGCAAATGATTGTCCATAATTTTCATTAACATCACAATGCTAATAATAACAACTTACTTTATTGTTAGTAGCATTTATCTGTCTGGGAAAGACTTCCCAGGATCATTTGCTCTCCTTTTTGTGTCCTATTTTTGAACCTAATGAAAGTGTTAGATTACAAGGACTATGACAGCTGGTTATTAAGCAGTGAGAGTGGATGATAGATTTATCCACAGTCTGAAATCAGCAGAACAGTAATAAAGGTACAGTTTTAATGGCATCTTCTCCAGCATGGCAATGTCTGTTCCAGCCTGCTCATTAATGGAATGCATCAGTAAAAACCCTGGGTTAAACACATCTCTTCTTGCTATAACCACAGAGAGATTTTTTGCGTGGGTCACTGACCTGCACAAAAAGGACCTCTAACATTTTGGATCTTGTCAATATTGACTATAAAGGCCTATGCAGTTTTTCAATGTATTCTGGACCATCCACAGGTACCACCTGGCAAACTTGCAACAGTTTTTCTTAGGTGTTGTAAGGTGTCCTTAGACACCTACTCAAGTTTTATTTTCACACAGAAAACACTTGCCGTTTAAAATGCAATTCCAAGCTTATCCATCAGACCTGATAGCTTCAGCCATGGCAACAGTCTGAATGAATTCACATAACCACATCTGATCTGATTCAGGAATCTAAGCTTCTAGAGAACACCAGGAAAGGCTGGAACAAGGAAGATGCACCCTTGGGGGAAGAAGATCAGGTCAGGGAATACTTAAGCAAACTGGACATACATAAATCTGTGGTCCCTGATGAAAATCATCCACAAGCACTGAGGGAGCTGGCAAATGCCATTGCAAGGCCACTATCAATAATCTTTGATCAAATATGGTGACTGGGAGAGGTGCCTGAAGACTGGAAGAAAGAAAATGTCACTCCTATCTTCATGAAGGGTAAGAGGAGGACCCAGGGAACTACAGGCCAGTCAGTTTCACGTTGAGTCCCGGAAAAGTGATGGAGCAGCCCATCCTGGAAATTAGGGTGGTTGGACCAGATGACCGCCAGAGTTCCCTTCCTACCTCAACTATTCTGTGACTCTGTTATCTGATAAGAGAGCCACTATAATGGCAGCTGCAAGACATGACAGAAATGGCGATCTTGGCCAAACCACATCCTCCTTCTATTTAAATCATAGAATCACAGAATGATAGGGGTTGGAAGGGACCTCTGGAGATCATCTAGTCCAACCCCCCTGCCAGAGCAGGGTCACCCAGAGCAGGTTGCACAGGAACGCGTCCAGGCAGGTTTTGAATGTTTCCAGAGACGGAGACTCCACCACCTCTCTGGGCAGCCTGTTCCAGTGCTCTGCCACACTCAAAGTAAAGACCTTCCTCCTCATGTTTAGGTGGAGCTTCCTTTGTTGAAGTTTGTGCCCATTACCTCTTCTCCTGTCCCCGGGCACCACTGAAAAGAGCCAGGCCCCATCCTCCTGACACCCACCCTTTAAGTATTTATAAGTGTTGATAAGATCCCCCCTCAGTCTTCTTTTTCTAGACTGAAGAGACCCAAGTCCCTCAGCCTTTCTTCATAAGAGAGATGTTCTAGTCCCCTAATCATCTTGGTAGCCCTTTGCTGCACTCTTTCCAGCAGTTCCCTGTCCCTCTTGAACCGGGGAGCCCAGAACTGGACACAGTATTCCAGGTGCGGCCTCACCAAGGCAGAGTAGAGGGGGAGGATGACCTCCCTCGACCTGCTGGACACACTCTTCTTGATGCACCCCAGGATGCCATTGGCCTTCTTTGCCAACGACATTAAATAAATAAGGAGACATTAATAAATGACATTAAATAAATAAGGAGCAACAAGTAACACTGAGACAAGTGCTTTGTGTTGCTCACAAGAACACATTCACCAGCCAGAGATACCAAATAACACTCAAAGGATTTCTAATTTTACAGTTTCTTCTGGAAGAAGACACATTGGATATTTATGTCACCACGGAATAAGTTAAACTTTGCAGAACTACCCTGGTACTTACTGTAGCCTAAAGTTCCTTCATATGTTTGTGGCAGTTCATGTGGTCTTGAGGCTAAGGATCATTAACAAAGGCTATTTCCTATTGTTCTCATATGTATACTAAGAATATTGCAAAGAATATGATGGAATTAAATATTTTTTAACAGTTTATGCATTTTCAGATTAACCAAACAGTCTCACATCTTGGTAGAAAATGGTTAAATACTATAATTTTTATGTTAGTTTAATTAAGTATGCTTATATCTCTGCAGCAGAATTATATTTAGATAACCCAAAATCTGGGTTAAAAACAAATATTTTTGTCAATAGTGGATCTTACAAAGCTCTGTTGCCCATTACCTGTGTCTTGCAGTTTTACAGTCTTACTGTTTTAACTGAAATATACTGAGGTTGTAAAATGAGCTGACCGCCTATCCACACGAGCGAGAAGTTTGGACTGATCGTTAAATTCTCTCATGCTTAAGATGGTACAAACTCCAAAGGATGCTGGAATTTCATAAGTATTATCCTGGATGCCAATTTGTTGATGTCTGACAAGGACTAAATGTTCACTGTAACTTCTCTTTAAGTAAGCATATGAAACAAGATCTTTGCCATTTTGCTGAAATGGATAAGTAAATTCCAAAGCAGTTACGGAGAAAGAGTGGGGTTTCAGCTTCCGTTTCCTAGAAAGTTAGACTAAAATACAAAGAGACAACTAACCAGATGAAAATTATACCGACAGACTCTTACAGAGACCAGTGCTGACTGACTAGTTCTGTGGCCTGTAAACTCAATTACCATACAGGGTGTGAATAAAAAACTCGCAGATAACTTCTGCGGTGCATGGCAAATAGCACAGAAAACAGGGAAGGAATAACTGTGAACACTGAAGAGCTACAGGATGCAGCACTTGACAGCATTGAAACCTGTAGATGTCAGAGGTATTAAGGGAGGCTACAAATATGGTGATTCCTACATGTGTTAGCTTGACTATTGCAAGACCTGAAGGGAGGTTATGAAAATCCTATATCAAATTGTAGTGGCTTGCCTTTTTTCATTAGAGATGGAAAAAAAAAAAAAAGAAAAAAAAGAAAAAAAAAAAAGAAAAGATGGATTACTGAGGAAGAACTGTAGAGTCTTTACAAAGAGGGTTAGCAGCCGCAGACTGACCAAGCAAAGAAAGACTCAATTACAGCTTTCTCAAAGGGTAGCCGCTGCTGACCTTCCAGGCCAAGAAGGGAAGCAGCATCACGGCTGTAAAGAATTGTCACTGGAAGAGAGTCTGGAAAATGTAAGAAACAACCCCACAATGGAAAGTATCGAAGCACTGAAAATAAATGAAAGACAGCCTCTAGCTCGCTATAAAAAAATCTAAGAAAAATCGCTTTTATTTTGGGCAAAATCTCATCTTGTCAAGCAAAGTGGTATTGCCCTTCAGGTTGGCCTAAGGAATGATCAAGGACTCACAGGTTTGGAGCTGTGAGCGTGTATACCAAATACAGACATTGGAAGGTTTGGGAAAGGGCTCCGTCTGGATCTATATTCAGCAAGTCCTACCATAGTTGTCTGATTTTTTTTTCATTTGCTCCTGTATGGCTGATCTGGTTATAAAAATAATCTGAAAACCGGACTAAAAAGAAAACTAGATGTACACGGCTGCAGAGTGCATTGAATGGAACAAGTGACAGCACTGAAGCAAGGCCGGCCACGTTTGTGGTGACATTCATGCTTGAGTGGTTGCTGCCTCTGACGGGGATGGGTGGCGACAGAAAAAAATTGAAAGAGTGAGACAGGGAGGACTAATCAATTAGCAACAACTTTGACTAGAATAAAACGACATTCATGCTGCAGACCTTCTTATTGGTGACAAAAGATATTGTACTGATGTAGCCTCAACATGTGGCATATTCCAAAACACAAGCCCTAATAGAGAGAAAAATCTTTCCACGTTTTCACCTTTCTCACCGATCCACAATGCTGTTTCGCCTTATTACAGCTGGTTTCTACCCAGAAAATTAAATCTCAGCCCTTTGACCAACTTATGCTGTTTTAGGAACTTGCACTCCCTTATTCTCCTGCTGGAAATCTTCACTCAGCATTAACACCGTCTAAACAGAAATCCCATGTTGAAACAAAAGATTCTTTTCAGAAATTGTAATTGTCTGTCAATGATTTTGCATTCCCTGCACAAATCTCACCAAGAAAATAAAATAACAGATGAGGATCTATAGCTCTTTCATTCACATCATTTTTCATTAAATTTGTATTTTAAAATGCCAGTCCTAGCCTGGGATTTGGAACGCCAAACTGGGCTGCTTTTGCCAACTGTCGTATCCTTATTAATGAGGATTTCTGCACCATTAATGAAGACTTAGTTAATTTTGAAAAGGACACTCGATTTAGTAAAACCTTCAGATTTCTTTTTCCCACAGCAATGAAGATTTGCTAGAAATAAGAGAAGGAACAAACATTCATTTGACTTCAAGGCAAGTCAAAATGTGCATACCAAGCCAGTTAGGAATTGCTCAGTGTTACCTTGGCGCTATCAACAACTAGCACCATTATGCACATGACAAAGAAGTGAAATATGCAAAGGCAGAGAAATTAAGAAAAAAAAATAAATGTTTCCCATTGTTAATAGCCAAAAAGACCCTATATAACTACTTGTTGTTTGGAACATTTTCAACTCTAATTGCAAGTACAAGCTCCTGTACTGCAATTCTGACTCCAGGTTGGACCTGAGGAAACACTTTAACAGTCTTGCAGTTATTCATGACTTGGCTAGACAAAGCCACAGTTGACCAGACCTAGTGCTGCTGGCAGTCTTGCTTTGAGGGGGTGGTTGGACTGGATGATTTCCAGAGGTCCCTCCTGACCGTTGTGTACCAAGGGGGACAATAGCACAAGGATCAGGAGCGGAGGGTGCCTGTTGCTTCCTGGGGAGGCCTGAAACCATCCTGCCACCTTACTATATGCAAATGTGGCTTCTAAAATAGCAGGGGAGCTCAAGGCTCAGCACCCTTTAGCAGCAGTGTGGTTTCTCTTTCCTGAGTGGGAAGTGGAAAGAAGCAAGCAGACAACAGACACTACTGCAGCAACAGTTGCCATCATCTGCATGCTCTATTCTGTTCCAATGATCAATTCAGCTTTCTCCAATTTGGAGGCTTCTCACCACAACTTCCTCTCCCATCCCCATCCCTGACCTGGACAGATTCTCCCACCTGCACCCCAGCTCTGCTTTTAGGGGAGTTCCCAGTGCATGTTCCTAATACATTTCTTAAGCCTGTCTCCAAATGAAGATGCCTTTCCACTCCTATTTTGAAAATTATTGTCTGTCTTGTTTTATTGCTTCTTCCAGACACTTATGGCTTTCTCAAAATCCCTTTGAAAATTTCACCTTGATTTTTAATCAGTTCATGCAGCTCTCCAAACAATACTATCCAGTCCAATACCACATTCTATTCCTATAGTACAAAATGATTTATTTTGACATCTGTATGGGAAATGGCTGTGATACATTTTCCAATTCCTTCAGCAAGTTGTAGATCATTTATGAACCCACTCTCCCTTCATCAGAAAAGGAGACTGAAATGCAGAAAAATGTCTTAGCATTCCCAGCCAGCATCCTCTTCTTTCTTTCCCATTGCCTGCTGTGCAGTTGGATGACACCTCGCAACTGTCTACCCGTAAACGGGATGTATTTGCTGTGCTTCTCCATGCTAAACTGTATTCCTGTAGATTTTCATATGAGGTAAATAGAAAACAAAATGGAAATCTTATTTATAGTCAGTGCAGACTATTCTATCAAAAGAAAGCCTTGTTGCCATTTTTTCTGAGATATGGAAGAGAAGCAACCAGAGAAGCTGTAGCACTGCCTCAAAGATGCAGGCTCTCATGTTTCTCTGTTTTTTTGAATCTCATTGCTCCTTGTCCTCTAATGCTACTGTATAGGCACATCTAGTGGAATTCATTTTGAGAATGAAGTTACAGTCTGGACCTGAGGAAGGGTCATGCAGAAAAATTTACTGCTTTGCATGTCTTTCAATCCCATGAGAACAGGACTGTAACGGATGCAACTCAGTCTCTTTTAGTCGGCTTTGCTGGGTTACTCCCGAACTGCTGCTTACAGCCAGCCTGCAGGCACTGCTCCCCTCACCCACCAGGGAGCCTGGGCCCTGCGCCCGGCTTGGCAGAGAGCTCTGTCTTGTGGAGCTTGCTCAGAATGGGATTCAGAGTTCCCAAGCTCATGCTGGGGAAAGCGGTAACCGTGGATGGCACTCCAGATCCTTGTCCCTTCTCACACTCCCTGGCACTGAACCATGTTATTCCGGTGTGGGACTGTAAACTGGAATTTTGCCTCAAACCCTGCTTGTGCGCTGTTTGTGCAGAGGAACTGTGATGACCACGGGAACGTGTCTGATGGAGGTGTGCGGAGCGGAGGATCAGTTTTCTGGGCCATACCGACCTCCTGGCTGCCGTTGCTGGGGCTTCTGCTACAGAAGGTGCCAACACGAGCTGAAAGGGTGAGGGACACTGCAAGGTTGGCGTCGAAGACTCTTGCGTGACCCTCAGCCCGCACCGTGCACATGCCAACCTTGCCGCATCCTGGAACTGCCCCACTGCGCCTCACATGCAAAGCACCACCTCCTGGAACCGCCCTCCTATGCCCGTATGCAAATGAGGGGAGCCGAAAGTATAAAAGGTAGCCAAACAGAGCAAAAGCGAAGCTCTTTCCTGCTACCCAGGATGCCCTGGGTGAAAGGGACCAACGAGACGCCGTTGGATCCACGTGTGGTGACAATCTGCTTGCATTTTCTCTTCCTCTCCTCCTACTTCAGCCACTTAAATTATTGTTAAATAAATCGTTTTGGTGAGTTTTCAACATCCGTCCTCGTCAGTGCCTTACTTCCAACTAAGTCATTAAAACCTAACTTTAAACTAATGTTTACAGCCTGTTCGCGACATCAGGACAGACTGCCTGCCCATGGTCCACTGCTTTTCACATTTTCATAGGGACTTTAAAAAGAAAGAAAAAAAGAAGCATGTAACAAAAAAAAGCTTGGCACCTTTGTTTTCTGGCTGATAAAATATGAATATTTTTGTTTGTTATACTAACACTCCAACAATGGTGACAAATAGAAAAAGGACCTCACAAAATAAAGAAGCATTTTGATCATCTACTCTACAAGATTTTTTACAAAACAAAACATGAAATCTAACCCACCGATTTTTTGTGTACCACAGAGCTTCTTTTGTTATTGCTATACTTAAATGGAAAGTGACTCCATATTTAAAAAACATTTTTATAAAATATTGATAAGACTGCTTCAAAGTCAACTCATCTATATAATTTTGAGATTCAGCTTCTACTTAGTCAGCTGGGACTCCAAAGTACATCCTAAATATTACGACCTGCTACCTAATTATACCTTGATAAGTTCACTCTTGCATAATTTTAAAAGCTATTTCTTAGTGGGTTTATGGTGTCTCTCATCCCTATGTTACACAGCACAGCCACTTTCATTTGCTATAAGGAAAACAAAAAAAAGAGAGAAAAGAGCCTCGTGCAATGCATGGAAGAACAACTACTACCATTCATTTATACTTCTTGTAAGCTGGAAAACCAAGACAGGATTTCATTAGTGAATTATTTTAAATTAAACTATGCTATGTCCTTTCTTCCAACTAAGTACAAGAAAAAGCACTGTTAAAGATGGCGAGTTTTTAAAAGCCACAAGGTGGCAATGTTTCAGAATATTACTGAGAATTCCTGAAAAATTATATTTATCAGTAAATCATTATTACAATCATAATTATAAAAGACTATCCATAAAGCCGTCATCTCAGGAGAGTGGAGTAGAGGAGCAGAATCACCGCCCTTGACCTGCTGTCCACACTTCTTTTGATGCAGCCCAGGATGCAGTTGGCTTTCTGGGCTGTTGAGCACACGTTGCCAGGTCATGTTGAGCTTCTCATCCACCAACACCCCAAAGTCCTTCTCAGGGCTGCTCTCAATACATTCTCCACCTAGCCTGTATTTGTGCGTGGGATTGCCCCAACCCACATGCAGGACCCTGCACTTGGCCTTGTTGAACGTCATGAGGTTTACATGGGCCCACCTCTCAAGTCTATTCAGGTCCCTCTCGATGGCGTCCCTTCCCTCCAGCACGTTGACTGCACCACGCAGCTTGGTGTTGTTGGCAAATCTGCTGAGGGTACACTCAATCCCACTGTCCATGTCACCAACAAAGATGTTAGACAGCATCAGTCCCAGTACTGACCCCTGACGAATGCCACTCATCACTAGTTGTCACTTGGACATTGAGCTGTTGACCACAACTCTTTGAGTGCAACCATCCAGCCAATTCCTTATCCACCACATGGACCATCCATCAAATCCATGTCTCTCCAATTTTGAGACAAGGATGTTGTGCGGGACAGCGTCAAATTCTTTGTACAAATCCAGGTAGATGGTGTCAGTTGCTCTGCCCTTATCCACCAGTGTTGTAACCCCATTCTAGAAGGCTACCAAATTTGTCAGGCACGATTTGCCCTTAATGAAGCCATGTCACTGCTCACCTTCTTATTTTCCATGTGCCTTAGCAGAGTTTCCAGGAGGATCTGCTCCAGGATCTTTCCGGGCACAGAGGTGAGACTGATTGGCCTGTAGTTCCCCAGGTCTTCCTTTTTTCCCTTTTTGAAAATGGGGGTATGTTTCCCCTTTTCCAGTCAGTAGGAACTTCACTGGACTGCCATGACTTCTCAAATATGATGGATAGTGGCTTAGCAGCTTCATCTGCCAGTTCCCTCAGGACCCCTAGGTGAATCTTATCAGGTCCCACAGACTTGTGCACCTTCAGGTTCCTCAGATGGTCTCGTACTTGATCTTCTCCTATAATGGGTGGTTCTTCATTCTCCCAGTCCCTGCCTTTGCCTTCTGCAACTCACGTGGTGTGGCTAGAGCAATTTTCAGTGAAGACTGAGGCAAAAAAGTCTTTGAGTAGCCCAGCCTTGCCCATATCCTGGGTGACCAGGTCTCCCATTTCCTTCCAGAGAGGGCTCACATTTTTCCTAGTCTTCCTGAGACCCCAGCTGGAGTATTTCATCTAACTCTGGGGCCCCCAGCATAAGGAAGACATGGACCTATTGGAGTGAGTCCAGAGGATGGCCATAAAGATAATCAGAGGGCTGGAGCACCTCTCCTATGAAGACACACTGAGACAGTTGGGGTTGTTCAGCCTGGAGAGGAGAAGGCTCACGGGAGACCGTGCAGTACCTAGAGGTTCATGGGAGAAGTACCTATAGGTACAGGAAAGATGGGGAGGGACTCTTTATCAGGGAGTGGAGCAATGGGACAAAGGGTAATGGTTTTAAAACTGAAAGTGGGGACATTTAGATTAGATATTAGGAAGAAAAGATACCTTTAGTGTGAGGATGGTGAGACACTGGACCAGGTTGTCCAGAGAAGTTGTGAATGCCCCATCCCTGGAAGTGTTCAAGGCCAGGTTGGATGGAGCTCTGAGTAAACTGGTCTAGTGGAGGGTGTCCCTAGTCATGACAGGGGGTTGGAACTAGATGATCTTTAAGGTCCCTTCCAACTCTAACCACCCTATGAGTCTGTGATTCTATGATCAAGATACTATGTATGAACTGCAAGATGGATTCAGGGTGAATAGACCTGTACCAGACCAATCTGACATCTTTCTAGGGTTAACATTAGGCAGAATATATCACCAGCATAGTGTTTAATGAGGCATTGATAGGTTCCACATGGAATATTATTAGTTACAATGGAGAAGGTAAGACTTTGTGAAAGAATTAAGGGATGGTGAAGTCTTGACTAAAACAGAGGGAGCAATGGGCAGTATGGAGAGCAGAAGCATCGGGCTGGAGAGTGGGCATAAAGAGACTATAAAACTACTCGAAGGTACAGAGTTCACAGGGCAGCATACAAGAAATGATGAGAATGAGAAAAACTCAGCAGTATGTTGCACCTTTTAGGTACCATCAACAAAAACACATGAGCTAAAACAAGTTGGAAATCTCTGCACGTAAAAGAGCCCCAGATACCCACTGACCACTGAATAACTATGGAGTATTTTTGTGACGCTACCCTAAAAAGGCAAGTGTGATTCCAGAATGGACCGGAAGGTTGCTAGGAGGATAACCTGAGACAGCTCCACAAATCTCGTTTGAACAGGACCAAGAGCAGAAAAAGCAGAAAAAGAGGATAAACAGGGAAACCAGAAGTATAAAAAGCATAGCCTGTTTTCCTGGTTGCCCTCATATCTATTAAATCAGAATGCTATAGAAATATATCAGTAAGGATTAATCTTCAAAGGCAAGCTAACGGCACTGACACCAGATATAAACTGGCAATGAATAAATGACTGCAGCATCAGCCTACCATTCATCTTTTTACTTTCACCCAATATCCTTAGTATTCACTCTGCCTGAAATCTAACTGACAAAATTCAATGCATTCACAAAACTGTTACAGAAAACCTGACAGGAAAAGGATTATATTAATTTCAGTTAATGGAAGTCTTCCTACTGGAAACAAACCTGAGTGAGATGAAGCTAAATCCGTGCAACCAAACAGTGCCTTTATATTTAAGGCATCTTTATTTGCCTCACTATAGTGCAGACAAGTAGCCATACAGACATAATCAGACCATTCTCTAGAGCAAATAACTTCAAACTCTCCTTATGCTTGACTGGGAAGAAGGAATAGCACTTCTGCAGTACGTTGCTACGGGCAGGTATTTCTCTTCTCCAGCAGTGATTATCTCTTCAAAGCAACCGCTTCAAACTAGGTATGGAACACCGCATTGTGTCTCTCTTCTGCTTGGTGAAGGCAGAAACAGATGGAGGAAAACAAGACAAGGCAGGGAAAAAACCAAAGCAGTGGCAACAAGGCAGGGACAAAACCAAAGCGGTGGCAAACCTCTTTGCCTTTCTGCAGTGAACACAGGGAAGGAAAAGAGAGGTCTGAAAGCTTCCCTGGGTGCAGCCACCAGTGACAGAATGATCAGCAATTACGGAATCATATCCTTAAAACACACATTTCAAATATACTCCAACTCAGTGTTCTTCTTTTGAGAAAGTGGAGTTAGGAGGTAAAGCATATATTCTTACCACAAATTTCTTATTTTAGTCTTGGTCATCGTTCTGTTTAAAAGATATATGGGTCAGCAAGGACATTCTACCAACCATGTAAACATTTAGAGAAGGTCAGTGGGTATGGGAAAATAGTAATATGATATACTTGAAAATATATGCTAGGAAACCCCCAAAAAAGTCAAATGGGAGTTTTCAGTTTTTCTTATTTATTAAATGTTAGTTTAATAACTGTCCTTGTTTCTATCTGTAAAGCTCCAGTAGGATTTTAATAAGTGGGTTCTTGATGGAATATCAATGAAGATGAAACTTTTTTTGTCGCAGAGCAGACACTGAACATACTGTTCTAAATCTTCCTATGTGGAAAGAAAAAATTTTGCACTTTCTCTTACAGACTCGGGAAGGTCAGGTTTCATCTTTCAGTGAAATTTTCCCCTCATAGTAGCTCTGGCAGTATGCCTATGAGTGGAGTATATATGTTAAAAACAAGAAGGCACACTTCAAGCACAACTTCCAAAAATTTAATTTCTTTATAAAAAGGCTTTTCTGACTCAGATGAAGAGGGGAATTAAAAATGATCAGAAAAATTACCAATCATCTGCCAAAGTTGTGATCAGAGGGAACACAGACGTATTCACACAATTCCTAGGCAGGCCTGCGGCCGAGACACGTGTGAGCTCAGGTTTGCTAGGAGCTGAAGCACCACACAGAGTGATGGTGCTTCACCATGAACAGGTGTTCCACCGTGAACAGGACTGGGACAACAGTTCTGTCATTGTATCTCTTCTACAGATGATAGGAAGATGGCATCACAAGCCACATGAGTTTCACTGATGCTAACCCCTTCCAGGGTAAATGGAAGAGCAGACAGAGCTTCACTGGCTTACCCACGCTGTACTAAGTTTCCTCTACAGTTACAGGTTCACCTCTGTCTGGTCCACAGCCGTGTATGGTTTGTTCCACTAATTTAACACTGAATACTTGGGCTAGGAAGTGAAAGTCACGGAGTTCAACCTTCAAGGTAGACACATTCCCCTCTTCTGCTCTCACTAATCCTCCAGTTCCCAGCTAGTGGGATTCTTCTCAAAGAACATGCTACATGTTACAGCTCAAGATGGTACTGGAGTTGTGGCACACTCTGCTTTTCCTTTGCCCATAAGATAAGACGTCCTCCCTCACCACGCTCCTTCTCCAAAACACAGATATCTCCACCAGCTCCACAAAGGTAGGTGGCAAACCTGCTGCGGTCTGCTCTGGCACCTTACTGAGAAATGGGGCCAGCATAGGGGTGTGGGGAGAGAAAGGCTGCAGAGATTTCCAGTCCTCTTTCCTCACTGCTGGAGCAGACATGTTCTGCAGCTGAGGGTCCAGAAAGGGGGAAGAATCAGAGGAACGTAAGGACACGCTGCTGCACAACAGCTGTACTGGTGCTTCACAACATTGCTGTTGTCTGACACAGCACACATTTAGAGCGGCAGTACCCCCTGTGGCTACATGTTCCACCACTGGCAAAAATCTGCAATAAGAACAAGCAAGAACTGTTCAGCAAAGATAAACTTTTGATCACTAGTGATAAAAACCGAGCTCCGTAGCGGGTGTAAGCAGACTAAGGATTTAAAAAAACCCAGGAACCACAAGTCAAAAGCAATAATTTTAGAAGCTAAGTAAGACCTATTAAGTGGTAAGCAGTTAGCATTTCCTTTTTCAAAAACCACAGATGCCTTTTCTATAGCAATATGAAAGCAAATCACAGCGTAAACCGGTAAAATGGCATAGATGCCAAGATCTCCGGAGACTAGAAATGAAAACTCTAGAATTTTCCTAATCTAGATTAGAAAAATCTAAAAGCCTTTGTTCTTTGCTACTTGTTCGCGCTTTGTCTTTGCACAGCAGGGAAGTGAGCCTAACCCATCAGCAGGAAGTCTCATTGCCTTCCCAAGAGGAAAAGCAAGGACCAACCACGAACATGCTGAGAAAGCAGAGAGTGTACTCCCTCACTTAAAATAACATATGTGAGTCAGATTTAGTTCATTATTACCATGTCAAACTGGGAAATTCCTAATCAAATGTGCCTGAAGGGAAGCTAAACTCCAAAGGAAATCGGTTTATATTGAAGAAGTAATGCAGAACAGAAACCTTGGAAAGAATTTAAATTACGTGACAGATGGATGTTCACTCTAGTATGGCAAACCTGAAAAAAAAATTTACTGTAGAATGTATATTTTTTGCCAGTTAATGGGATGCGGTCTAGCTCTTTTCCTTCACAGAAGGTCGACCAAAATGAACAGGCAAATGTCTATGAGAGTATGTGCGTGCAAACAGCATATACTGTCACACACGGGAATGAAACCAAAGTGCCCGGCTCAGTATCCTGTTCACAGAGATAATCTGTCTTAAGCATTAACATAGCAACGCAGGAACCATTTGGCAAACTGCACATGTGGCTAGGCCAGCCGCTGTAATGTGAACCACCTGCATGGCAGAGCTGCTGATCTACGGTGGAACTGCCTTGCGTTTGAAGAGTAGCACAGGAAAAGGTGTGTCAAAGTTGTGTTAAAGCACCAGCTAGCTTTTTTTTACAGTTAAGACGTTTCTAGAAGTGAAGACAATTCTGCGGATAGCAATAAAAATACACGTAAGAGAACTTTGCTAATGACATTTTAAAGCTCCCCATGAATTCCTGCTGCCGAGAAAAGAACATCAGGAATCAATCCTGAGATTGCATTACTTTATACTGTTGCATCCTACTGAAATACATAAAAATATTGCACGAGTGTCCAGACAGCACTGCTGTCATGGATATTGCTCTAAATTTAGACATCAGCCATAAGAAAGTACTTTTGAAGTATTTGTCTTACTATTTAACTTAAGGATCTGATGCACTGTAGCCAGTGTTCTTACCTATGATAATTTGCTTTAGCAACGGTTATCCACTATGTTATCTGCTGAAAACTGCTTGGCCATGTATTTTTAATCATGTAATGACAGGTTTGCGTGCTCTTATTTGTCCCTCCTCCTCCATTATCTCTAATGGAAAATACAGGGAGCAAGTAGCAAAAATAAACCGAAAAATTCACAGAGTCAAAAAACACCAGCAAATTTGACAGTTGTTGGAAGCAGAACACATTTGAAATTTCCCAATATTTATTTCAAAACTCCTACCAGACAAAGTATCAACAGGTTTTAGAATGACACAACTATTTTTTAACTTATCTGTTAATGTTTGTCTAATCTCCTCAATGCAAGCCAGCATCCATTACAACATGAAGAGCTTAACATAGGTGGCATGGCCATACGTCATACGTACATCTATGAGAAAAAACAAACGGCAACAAACAGCAGTCCAAGAGAAGCCGCTGTTAGATTGAGTATGAGCGACTACATAGACTTATACTAAAAAGCAAAGGTCATATCCCCTGTTTTATTCTTTAGAAATCTGTGCAGTTGCCATGTCCACATCTTGTGTCAAAAAATTAAATGGCTGATAACCGATTTAATTAACACGCTTACTAACATCAGGAAGCTTTCAGGAGGTGAAATAAAGTTAAATCAAATTGTCATAGTACTGGTCTTGCCTGTTGTTATAAGCGTGGCTTTTTAAAGGCTTTTATAGATTTTTATATAATACCATATGTTACATTTTGTAAATTAAAGGCATGTGGGTAGAGTAACACAATTACAATGCAATTAAAATGTATGTACTTTTTATGATTTACAACTGTACGGTTTTTCTTGTGCGTTACTTAGTTTCTACACTTTGACATCTTGAGTCCAGTTGCAAGGCACCTCTCTCTCTTATCGTACAGCTGTGTAGCCCTCAGCTTAGACGCCCCCCTGTAACCACTCCCAGGGAAAAAACCTCATCTCATCTTCAGCAAGGTGTTCAGCATAGAAGGGATGAACTACCCTTGTATGTGTCTAGTGCTGCTAAGGATTACTGCCTATAGGTCAAAAGGTTAGACTACAAATTTCACTCTTACTTGGCCACGGTTAAGTAAGAAGAATCCCAATGGTGTGCAAAACATTGCAGCTTCTGGCACTAACCACACTCAGATGAGATGTTTATTCTGCATAAAAAAAGAGGTGCAGTAGAGCTGTAAAATTAAAACACATTTATTTGTTTGCTGCACCCTGCCTTGCAAGGGGTAACGAGCAGTTCCTGATGGCTTCAGGTTGAAGCTGAAGCCCTCCACCTGAAGGTTTGCATTTTGAGTAGCCCTCAGATTTATTATTTGCTGTATTTAGGATAGAGACGTGCATGACTATTGCAGGACTGGGGATGAACAGATGCTAGTCAGTGGAAAGCTTCTGGGCAATTATTGCTGTGTGGGAGAGAGAAATGTGCTTCTTCGCAACATCTTTTTCTTGAGAAAGGTGGAAGACAGACCAGGGGTGCCACGCAGCGGGATGAAGGTAGCCAACGGTTTATCTCAGCTCTGTGTAAGTATCTAAGCAGCCAAAGGCAGCAAACGGAGCAGAGAGCAGGACAAGTTCCCATCTTTTCTCCTGCTGCTCTTTGGCTCAGAGGCATTGCTGGCCAGCCGGCACGAGTGGGAGTGATGCCCAGCAGTTCAAACGGAGCGCCTGAAATTAAAACGCTCCTTAGTTTCTCTTTTCCCTGATCCTAGAAAAGAACAAATAGATTTTTGAAGGCGGACTTTCCTGTGTAAGGTTGTGGCTCGATGACACAATAAATTCAATTTTAAGCCTCCTTGTAGCACAGAACACAGCGCTAATGTGGTACAGGCTCACCCTGTCAGCTAAAATTAGTTAGTCCACCTACATTTTTCAAAGATTGCACTGTCTAGCTTCTGCAGAGGATCAGATATCATCTCTCGCCCTGCAATTTGTGTAAAATCACGATCACCTCCCTGTTGCACACTAGATAATTTGAAAAGAACATGTTTTTGTGCCCACACATGATCCAGATGAAATTTTTGCTGCAGGGCTATTTGCTGATGCACAGAGCCAGTATGAATGATTATGGAAACAGGGCCTGTGTTTTAATGATAAATTTCATATTTTCTTCTGCACTGCAATGAAAAAAGATGCACCCAGCAACCTGGTATCCATTTCCAAAATGAAAGCCCAACATGGTTTGCTTTATTCAAACATAATGTTGTATTTTGTTTTTTTTTTCCTTTTTTCATAAATGCTTGAAACTAAACATAATGGACAAAACCACCGGAGAGTTGCTACGGGTGTCACCATTTTACACAAAGGTACAGGAAGCACTACACGTATCCAAAATGTGTAGTATTTACATTAAATTGTTTTGAAGGGGAATCTGAACCCAGCAGGGAATTTGAACCAAAAATCTGAACTGCCCTAAGTAGCAGTTCAAAGTATTCTGCATGGAGACTCATGGTATCTTTTGCTGACACTGTTTCATCCTCCGTGAATAGTTAGCAATCCAATCTCTGACTCAGTGATGTCTCAGTTACTATAGTCAATGTTAAAGAGATTGCCCTAAAATGCAGCAGATGCTTGGAATGCATAGACGTATACATGCAGACATTTGTGTGCACAATTCCGCATTGCATAAAGAGAATTAAGCTAGCTTCAAATGAGCCGGTGAACGTGTATGGAAGCACTGCCGAGCAACGCAGAGGTGCCAGTCTTTCTTCCAGAACGAGCCTTCCTGCAGTAGCATGGTTTTGTACTAGTAAAGGGAACCACCCTACGTCTCAGACAAACTAATTGGACTGTCTGGAGTGCCACGCTTCTGGCTCTGAAGCTAGCCACAGAGCTGGGGGTGTCTCAGCCTGGTGCTTCCTAACTCCCTGTAGTTCTTAGTGCTTCCTTCAGGTTCTTATGTTAAAGCCTGTAATAAACTTAAATTTCATGCATTGTAGTGGAATACACAGCTATTTCATGAAAGATGGATGCCACCACTAAATACATTTCTCCAGTGGTTTGACAGACTAAACGTGAGTTCACTAATGGCTTTTAAGATAGCCAATCCCCCACTCTTGGAGACTTTTCTATGCTCCAGTTGTTTTCCCGCCATCCTGTTCTAATTGTGAGCAAGTACAAAAGTAACATTTAGGAAGGAAGGAAAGATCTAAACAAGTTGCTTGAAATATGCCAACATAGTTGCATGTATTTACACAATTAAAAACCAGTGAAGATATCTAAGCTGGTTTTGTGGGCTTTGGAAGTTTGCATGAAGATAAAACATTTTTCCAGCCTTCCTTATATGAAAACAACGGGCACTTTTCACATCAGCCTGTGCTGCAGCAAGTGCATTTCTCTGATGGAAATTATATGCTTTGTCTCCAAATCCAATGCATGAATATGCATAAAAATATTCTTATTGTCAGGGGGAGGAAGGAAAAACATGAGTAAGATTCATTGCAAAGTTGGCAAGATTGGGACGGGAAATAGTTTCCACACATCAGGAGACCAAACAGACAATTATTCAGCTTGGAAAGAGAGATGAGCAGGGTTATGAGCGAAGTCTACAGTGTTACGAGTGGCGTGGAAAAGGTTACTGTAGAATGATTACTCATAATTTATCACAAAACAAGAGCTGGAGAGCACCCAATTAAGTCATCAGACAACAAATCTATGACAAATAAAAGGAAGTTCTGTTTCACATGGTGCATAATTAGAATGAAATTCACCCCCACAAAACTGGGGAGGACAAAGCTAGACACATGCTGAAAGAGAGAGTAGAAAAATGGAAAATGGGAGGCTACAGGCCATTAAACACAGTGGTCCAGTTGCACTTCAAATTGAGATGGCCTCAGAATTACAATGCTACCACTTCCCTGGAGCATGGCACCAATTCAGTAACTGCCATGCTGGGAATGAATACGTGGTGAGCCACAACTTCCTTACTGGTTTCCCCTTTAAATTAGATGTAAAGCAGCCTCAATCAGCAGCAGATTACTTCTTTCTCTACTCTGAACGCATCCCCCATTCCCCGTCCCTGCTTGCTCCTTTCTCGCTCGCTTGGGAAGGCGTGAAGCACTGCCTGGAGGCTGCTCTCAGGATCAGTAGGGACATCTACCACTGGGAGTCCTCCAGGGAGCAGGGTGGCAATGTCTTGCTTGCTGTATGGGCAAAGGATAATCTGGAATTAATGAAGTGGACACAGAGAGATCGTGCAGTGGGAGTAAAGGGGAAGTGCTCAGATCCTCTGGTTGAACAGCACGAGAACAAGCACAGTTACAGGGAACAGGACCCACCTCACAACATTTATTCTTAACTGGTTGCTCTGCAGAGGGTGGTCTTGCTGCTGACATTTACAGACAATGAGAGAAGCAGCTTATCCCAAGTGAATGATTATGATTATTCGCTCATGCTCTAAAACTTATTTGTTTCTTGGCCTTTGCATCTGGTGTTACTCTAGAATTGTAGTCTAACATTCAGCAACATAACAAATGGATGATGCCACCATTGAGGCCAGGTATTTGTTGTGACCACAGAGAACAGATAACAGGGTAAACATTAAACTGTATTTTGGAATAAATACAGTCTCTCTGCTCCCATTCTCCCCAGTAACACTTTCAAAGCCTACTTGCAAACTCCTGCAGGAGTTGCAAACTCCTCCTCTCATACACAGGAGATCTTTGCTCTTGTTCATAAAAATGGATTTATCAAAATTATCACATTGGATTATTATTACAAATGCATCCCATATGAGGAGAATCACTATAAGTAGGACACAGAGGAAGAAATCTCACTTACAGTTTCCCATGTGGTATCTGTCTCACACCGTCAAGACTGTGTATGTTCAGAAGGCTGTGTACGTTCAAAAGCCAAGAGCATGTTCTTTCCTTTCCCATTAGAGACTTGCACAGAAATACCAGGGAAAGGTTTTAGCATTTTGGATTACAATTCTCAATGCAAAAGGGATACAGTATTTAGGTCAGAGCATTTGAATGAGAAAAGAAAGATGATGAAAAAAAACAGTCCTTTTTAACATGTAATGTTCGTACTTCAGAGAACAAAAATACAGGAACGATCACAAAAAATTGAACTAGGTCAGCAATGTCTCTTTTCCTCTCAAACATGTTTGAGTGTTGCCAGCTGGAAACTTGGGCTACGTTATGCCACAGCAACTGCAGAATAATTCTGTAGCCTGTAATTATATCTTACTTCTTGCCCTGGTTTTAGAGGTATTCTCGAGTAGTGTGACAGCAGCCACACAAAATATTTTGGTGGTACTTTTGACAGCTAATTAGTCTATTTCACCCCTGTACTGATTTTCACGCTGTGATGCATAAAGTTAATTTCACAAGTGTGGGAGAAAAGTATATTCTCTTCATTGACCTGTACACTGCATTGGAAAAAACATTTGCAGGATTCTCTAGGTATACTATCGACAATAACGGTACTTACGTGCAATGGTTTTGGTTTCTTGTGTTTCTATATGCATGGATAAAATATAAAATAAGACAGATTGCCAATGAGCTCACTACAGAAAACCAAAAATCAGTATTATTTTCATGTTGGATCCCAAAAGCAGGTTTTCAAAGGCACAAATGGCAGGGTTGCCTAAATCCCATGGAAATTCACTTATGGCACATTTATGACTTTGAAAATCTGCACCTTTGGATTACAAAAGACCAGAATCAAATCTAAAGACTTTGATACTAATACCGTTTTTCACACAGCCAGCAAAGTATGCAGTTGTTCAAAGAAGACAACTACTTATTGCAGAGTACGTTCAGGTCATAAAAACACATTCACTCAATTCATAACAGAAAGTGCTTAAGGACCTGTGTTATTTCACACACAGGAATAGACTTGGTAGAGAAACTGCAAATGAAGAGAAGTAAAAGTGTGCAAGGTACACAAGATTTGAGAACCCTGACATCTTGTATAGCAAGGTTTGAATATGACTGAAGTCCTTTATTGGCATAAGTTATCATCATTCCACAGAAGTCAACAGAGTTATATCTATGTATTCCAGCATGGCCCTCTGTTATCCCCTAGACAGAAAGAAAAATCTCGTCCAAACCTTACAGATGAATAGATTTAACATTCAGGTTCAACATTCAAACCTGTGAGTAACAACAGCAAGCTCCACAATATAGTGGTTTTTCTCATTGTTTCCAAATATGCTTGGAAGATTGATTGAAAAACTTCTGTGAAATATACCATCAAACTACTAAGGTGGCTTTTGAGAAACGGAATAGATTTTAATCACAGTTATTTATGTATATCAGTGCAGCCCCTTCTCCCCAAAATGTAGAATTTTGTTTATAGGTGTCATGAATGCAAACAAGTTACAGCGCACACAGCCAGAAGTATTTACAGCAAATCTAACACCCACCCAAAAACACCCATGCAGGAAAAAACCCAGGATCTTAAGAGTGCAATAGCATATCATCTTTGTCTCAGGCCTAAATACATCCCCTCTGGTGCTGGAGCTGACCGTAGCCGTGGGGTCAGGTCAGCCTGCACCTTCTGCGCGCACCGCAGATGAAGAGCGAAGCGTGCACGCACTGGCAAGGAAGAGCTGAAGCAGGTAGGGGGAGGCAGCACCCTTCCTTCTCAACAGAAACATCCCCCCCCGCCTCATGCACTCAGCAGCAATGCCCTGACCTGTGGTTCACATAACTACAGTCATCTCAGAAGAAACAGAGAAAAAGAAAAAGAAATCAGGCTTAGAAACTGACCTGTTTTTCATTTTCATCCTCCAGCCTCAGCCTGTCCTCAATGCAGTTCCTGGCCTGAAGGAACGCCTTCCTCTGAGCCCTTTCTGTCAAAATCCTCACAAAGACCCCATACAAATTTACACTGACAAAAAGGATTGCATTGGCCACAAGCTGTAAGGAAGAAAGAAAAATAAGTGAGTACTTTAAAATACAGATTTTTATTTTACATTTCAGTTCAGCAAAATTAAAAACAAAGCACAAAATCCCGCAACGAAACAGCACTGTCTTTAAAAATTCCGCCTCGCTAGCCATGTCACAGATACCCCTTCCCACAACCCAACTGCAGTGAAACAAATATAGCAGCTACCACAAGTCCAGGCAAGGAATAATGCACAATACAGAACTTCTCATCTGCTGAAGTTAATTTCTCTTACAATGATCTGTAGCTTATCACTTTCATTCAGCATCAGTTCTTTCATCAGCCCATTGGCAGATCTGTCCATTTAATAAGGAAAGCATCTTCAACACTTGTTCGATTGTGAGATGCCTGAAAGACAAATTATTTTCCTCTGCCTTTGTAAAGTAGGGATATTATTGTCCCTTTTTTTATTGTTGAGAAGCAAAATCTGTTTGCTTCTCAAAGTTGAGACAAAATCTGTGACTAAATTAAAACGTGTGCCTGGGTACCCTAAGTTTTCATATTGTGCAGTTTGCGCTTGGAAAATCTACTCATCTTCCCATATCTACACTACTAGTGACTATACCATATTTTTATGAAATCATCCAAAATATTCTTGATGCTATCCTGCAGCAGACCTCTCAGAAGGTGCTGAGTTCGCTTCTATGAACAGTGCTTTGATGGAGGTTACATAAATGACCCAATTGCCCTTCTGCGTTTTTTTAACGATTTTACAATATGTGATAAAGTTAGTTAACTGATCTAAATAATTCAACAGTGGCTTGCACGCAACCTCCCTATCTAAGACAATCCTGTCCAAGTTTCTCACCGCATCTCTGATGTCTGAAACTTGTCTTCAGATGGCAAATTCTGCAATGGAATGCCGTTTTTGTTTAGAAAGGAGGCAGTAAGGCCTGTTTACCTAGTATCTTAGCAGTCTCATTCTCCATATTTACTCTACTTACTACCAGCCTCACATTAAGGATTCCCAGGACTCATAAATTCCAAAATTTCAGAAATCAGCTGGCACATAAATTGGCCAAGATTGGGTATAATAAGAGGAAAGAAAGACATTACAACAAGTAACACAATTTCATTAAATTCCTATGCACCTGAAATAGTTTACATAGACAATATAACTGACATGTTCTCTTAATAGAAGGTATACATTTCAAGCCAGTACACCTCTACTGTTGCATGATCTGCTAGTGTAAGTTGAAGAGGAGAGCACTGCCCTTGTTTACACTGCATAGTGAGTCCATATGTGCCAACAACACAGTCAAATTTTTAAAAAAATAAAACCACTGGCATTGTTGTAGAGAACGCTTACTGAGAAACAGGACTAGGGCTGAAGGCTTGAATTCAGCCAATACGGTAAGTAAAGATCCAAAATGACATCCAGAAACTCCCTGCTGATTTTGGAGAGCCTTTGGGAAATGTTTCACCCTACAAAAGTAAGAAGGAAGTTTCTGATGTTTGTAACTGATGGCAGTATACATCTCCATCTTCTGTGATCTCAGTATAGTGGGGAGAACGGAAAGATTCACTCTGGGTGCGTTCTCCAGACCTTCACAGATTCACAAGTCCTCTTTTACCTTCATACCTGATCATTGCTAGTTAACAGGACATCAACAACACCTTCCTTGAAAACATTCTCACCAGTGTAAAATCAAAAAGATACTCTGTGCCTAGCATTAGTGTTTTCTTTCTCCTCAGATATACAAAAAGAAACAGTCGTCTCACAAGAGCTAACACCAGTGAGGAATGATGTTATGGCTTCCTCCTGAGAACTGCAAAATGCAGGTTGAGGTGTCATCAGTCAGAAGAATTTCAAACTAAGAATGTGATGTACCAGTTACTTACATGTCACTTCTCAGAGATGGTAATACAGATAGTAAAACTTTGAAGATAAAAAGCAGCACGCAAGCGTATCATTTCATGATACAGGCTGAGCATAAACAGCGTGCAATTCCTATCTTGCTTTATTTCGCTTCATCATACAGAACTGCTTGAGGTATATCAATTTTCAGCACAAGCTAAAGCCTACTAAAATGAAATTACTGTAAAAATTCCAGTAGAGACCTATTTTTAGAGACATGAGTGCAGCCATGCTCACCTTCTCCCTGCATTTTATCATGCTGAAGTGTAATGACAACAGTGTATTTTAAAGCTAATTCTCTAGAAGTGCAATGGAATAAAAATAGAAAGGATTTGTACAGGCCGTATTCAAAGGCAGTACAGAGAGCCCACAGAATAAACAGTCAAGACAGTTACAAACAGTGCGACCGCTTGACCCTGTCAAAAACAGCTGTTATTAACACAGGGTTAAAAACTGTCTTTATGTGCTGGTATCTGAGTGGCCCAAGACATAAATAATTACTTCTAAAGAAGATTAAAAAAAAAAAAAAAGAGTCCGCTCAGTGTCTGGTCTTCAAATAGAGGCAGCAAAAGACCATATATCATAACAATCTGCCAGCTGTTCTGGGACTATCGTTGTGATTTCACTCAAGCAACGGTGATCACCTGGACTGGGGGTAACCCGTAGGTGGGTTCCTGCAATCACGCAGCCACTTTCAGGCTCAGCAGGGTAAGTCATTTTCTGACATGCTTTGAACAGTTTAAGATAAAGCAGAGGCTTAGCTGTCAGCTCTGGCCTGCAGGGAATTGGGAAAAGTGATAAAGCAAGTAAAAGATTCATGGATTTCAAAATGCGAGAAAATAAAGTAGGGCAGATTGTCTCCTGAGGTAAGAGTTTGTTCCCTCCACAGCCCATTTTCTGCTTAATTACTATTTCTTCCCCAATTGCAAACTGCATACTTCTCTCTCTCTAGGTTTCTCAAATGCATGCCATTTCCTGGTCCCTTTCACTTTAATATGTAAATATGTACCTCTCTCTATATACACATGCATACATATATAATTTGCACACATTATGTGCCGTAACTGCAGGAAAGATTGAGAGGCGTGCTGTTAAAAGTAAGCATCTTTGAAGAAGTACTGAGGCATCCAGAACTGCTTAAATATCAAGGCATTTAATTTTTAATTATTCCTACATTATTCACTATAGTACTGCTTAGTAGCAAATAGAGTGCTCTTCAGGTTTCACTATCACCTTCTATTTACTAAACTACCAAAGAGACAATTTACTTAACGCAATGCAAAGTGACTCAAAGACATTTTTATGCTTCAACTTCTTTCAAACAATGTTACTCTCTCATTCCGTAATGAGATTACAGGTCAGCCAGAATAAAAAAAAAAAAAAAAAAAAAAAAAAAAAAGGCAACAGGGTAGTGAAAGCCTTTTTTGGATTTTTTTTTTTTTAAATTATTGTTGTCACTGAATCTTGTATTGTGCATTCTGCACATCTGCTACACTTCAGTATCAACATCCTGAGCTATAAGCTTGTCTAGGCCTTAGTAGGGTACGCTTTCTATAAATGGATGAACTCTGGTGTGGGTCCTTGTGCTGGCTCTAGAGGGTATTACCAAAGGCAGACTTCTAACACACAGCGCTAGTTCTTGTAGGCTGCCTAGTCAGTGAAGAGAGGCTGGCAGCTCCAGTGGGTATTTCAACCAAATTTCTGGCTTTTTCCTCCACTGACTTTCTTGAGTCTCAAGCTAATTTTGGTAGCGAACTCAAAATTGTGCAATACAGCAATGCCCATCAAGGAGGGAGCAAACAATTCTGGAGGTAAGAAGCATGTGACATGTACACACAGGGCTTGAATAGTTTAATTAAAGATTTTTTTTTTTTTTATTTCTCCCCCCTAGAACGATTTCCTACTTCTTTAGTGTCCCTTGGGATTAGTTAAGAGACTCTTTGAAGAGTCTCTCAAAACTTTTCTCTGGATTCTAGATACGTTTTATTCTCCACTTCTTTTTCCTTCAAAGTGAGCATCCTCATGTGTGCAGTCATGCATACATTTGCTCTCTCTCAAACAGACGCTGAAATATTCAAAATTCTTCTATGTGTTGATATTTGCCTTTTAAGCAGACTAATTCTGCTGTTAGGTAAACAGTTGCATGGGAGATGGTTCAAACCCGACGCTGGTTTTCATTGTCGAGTAGCTTTCTGTTTGTCTCACAAAATTGCCTCATAGGAAAATGTGGCTAATTCACAAAGGTGTGAATGACTTCTGGATCACTCAAATACTTTTTTGCAAAGAGGCGTTTTTGTGGATCGATACCAAAATACCCAACTGAAGTAGACTAAATGAGAAATATAAATTACCAGAGAAGAAAAATTCAGGAGGCTCCTTCAGAACTTCGTTGTGCTTTGTACAAGCTGGGCTTGTGGTGTTAATGGGACTGAGGAGGGATTACAGTAGTTACCACTCCCAGGATCATAATTTAGTAGCTAATATCAATACTTGATTTATTCTCAGCAATATGAGTTCTCACGATTTCCCAGGAAGTAGAGAGGAGTGGAATACGTAGGAAATGTGCCCAGCATTTCCAGGGGAAGGTGGAAATCTGCAGAAAAGACAAGACCAGTGTGGTTCATGTATGTCTTAACCCTCATATACCTGATAAGATGAGAGGTATGTAGGGCCCGAATTCCACTTCCAGTTTCCTCTGTTAATTGAATTTTACTGCAAGCAATTTCTGTGCCACTATTGTTGTTTCTGTTATGCAGACAATGTAACATTTACTTATTCTGTCAAAATACTCTGAAATGCATTATTGTAAAATATAAATGTCTGTTGTGAGGCATATGTCTAAGGACAGAGTCATGAACAGCTTACCAAAATGAGTCAGTGCTTCCACCATTAAAACTCTTGAAGAGCAAAGCAAGACTGTGCTGTTTATGAAAATCGTTGATATCATGAACAAGACCTTTTACAAGTTTAAACAAAAATTGTGTCTCTTTTTCCTGTTATGGAAAATGTTAACATTAGAGCAGTGCTTTATTTACAGCACAAAACTGCATAAAAGAGAATGCACAATTGCCTCTTGATTCTGACATGGTTTTGTTAAGTCTAGTAATTCACTTAATCAACTCACTTTGCAACCTTTTGAGAACACTTAATTACTACGTCTGCTCCCTCCATTTGCTGAAGTGCCATAACACAGGAACACAGAACTTCTCCTTAGTTCCTCACTGCATCCCAAAAAGCACAGCCCCCTACCAGAGAAGGCACCCAAAGAAATTTTCTCCAGATTAAATAAACATAAACCATTTTGAATAACTTTCACTCTCTTATTTTTGTGAGTTTTTGTTCTAACTGTATGCTATGTACTAAGAAAATATTCTTCTGCTGTGCTGTTCCCCATGGTTTCTGTCTTCATTCACATCCCTCCTGAATCTGCAGCATACTCTAAAAGGGATTAGTGACTAATTATTTCAGTGATAACAGAATCACAGAATGGTAGGGGTTGGAAGGGACCTCTGGAGATCATCTAGTCCAACCTCCCTGCCAGAGCAGGGTCACCTGCAGCAGGTTGCACAGGAACGCGTCCAGGCGGGTTTTGAATGTCTCCAGAGTTGGAGACTCCATCACCTCTCTGGGCAGCCTGTTCCAGTGCTCTGCCACCCTCAAAGTAAAGAAGCTCCTCCTCATGTTTAGATGGAACTTCCTATGCTCAAGTTTGTGCCCATCACCTCTTGTCCTGTCCCCGGGCACCACTGAAAAGAGCCTGGCCCCATCCTCCTCCTGACACCCACCCTTTAAGTATTTATAAATGTTGATAAGATCCCCCCTTAGTCATCTTTTTTCCAGATTGAAGAGACCCAAATCCCTCAGTCTTTCTTCATAAGAGAGGTGTTCGAGTCCCCTAATCATCTTGGTAGCCCTTTGTTGTACCGTGTAACGTGTTCAATGAGAGCAGATGTCACTGTCAAGGAAAAGACAGTAACACTGTGGTGTGTATACAAGTGAAGACAGACTTTTACGATATCTAGGATGTTATGTCTATTAACCACAGCCAGTTTTTTTGAAGTGTACATGCACAATGCGTAATTGCAGAAAACCACTCTGTGTCTCTCCCCCCGTTTGCATACCTGTTTGACCAAAGTACCTGACACAATTTATAAGCACCGTTTAAAATACATGCCACAAACCTTTCTAAAAATGCCCCCTACAACAGTAGAGTCATTGAAAGCCATGGAGCTCCCCAGTGTTAAAAAGTTCACGTGTTGAAGGTCATGTCCTTTTAACTTGGAAACGTGCACTGGGAGAACAGTTAGCGCACCTCCCTCTCACATTTATATGCCACTGGCTGCTCATCTCGTGTCAGAGGCACTTACCTCTGAGATTCAGTAGCAGAGAATTATGACAGAAAATCAGAACTAGCCTTGACTGAATCATAAATTTTGAATCCTAAACCTTATGTAGTACTGCATCTTAAAAACATTCTGATAAAGATACCTGTGATTACACAAGATACCAAATATTTGTTTTGCTGAAGACCCAGAGTGTCAACTGCCTGCCCACCAGTGCTCTCACTCAGGTCTGTGACATGCATCTATGACATGAATTTCAGGCTCCTGTTTTTGAGATACTGAGCTCTTGTGCCTTTTATCGTGAATTTCTGAAAGCAACTCACAATTCCATCATTTTTGCCTTTCACACTAGCAACAAATTAAATTTTTATTTTGATGTACCAAGACTTCTGGACTTTTTTATTTTATTTTTTATTTGTTAGGAAGACAGAGAAAGAAGCACTTATATACAAGAACTTTAGCTCTTATCAGCTTTTTTTTTTTAATTAAAAAAAAGGCAGCTGATTTTTAGGGAATAAGAAAAATATCAGACAGACAACTTACAAGTAATATATGATGGAGCACTGATACATGAAATCTTCTAAATAAGAAATAAAGGACTGGATGTAAAATACTGCAAGCAGCGTACAGGCTGAAATACCTTCAAGCATAACTTCTCAGTCGCTCCAAACCATTCCAAATAATAAATTACTTCATAAAAGATGTAATTTGGGGAAAAAAAAAAAAGAAGATGTAAAAATAGCGGTATTCTATTACAAATGGTTGGCACAACTGCAACAGGAGTATCTGAAACTTGCCAAGTATAGCACTGGGCTGTTGCACTTCAGAAATTCAAAAAAGCAATAAGAAAATGCCCTGATTTGCCTCCGTCCAAAGCCTGTTTTTATATATAATGCTGATACACATTTGTAACAATATTAATTACTTCTCTTGGTTTCATATTTGTATCCGTTAAGCCCAGCTGATGTTAGCATCAGCAACCTTTCCATATATCAAACCAAACCTTACAGACAGATAATTGGAGGTTACTTTTACACAAGGCAACAAATTCTCTCCAAAGCCCACAGAAGTGCCGGAGCTATTGCAGACAGAAGAGAATATCTGAAGAATATTACATGTGAAGCAAAAATAATTTCCCAGTCATTCATACTAATCAGCCAAGTCGAGGTACACAAAAGATCTGGCTGATCTCCATGGTTTTTCACTATACAAGACGCTATGATTGCCTCTCAGGTGAGATACGAGAGAGATGATATCTCAACTGTAGCCTTCTCTTGCTGTAATATTATGGTACTGCACTCCAGAGTGTGGAAGTGGTTCACAGAAGAACATATACCTTAATTATAATCATATGGTCTCAGTCACTTCCATCTATGGCAGGCTGAAATAATAAGCTACCCAGAAAAAGGTCAAAATATTCTTGCGAACTGGCTTACATGTCATATCCCGCAAATTTCTTTGGGCTGAGAAGGGAAGCAAACATTGCTTATATATTTCTTTCCTGATTTAGCTGTTGCATTGTTTTACAGCATATTGTAAGTCACCGTAGAACAAGTAAGCCCTCAGATCTTGCTTTTGGGGTGGGTTGTTATGGTTTGGGGTTTTTTGGACAACGCAATAGTTCCCAAGCATTATGAATAGCTGCTATATATCACAAAAGACTTGGAATATGTTGCCAAAGCCACTTGACATAATTTCTATAGACATTATGGACAATATTTTTATTTATTTGTGCACCTTATTTACTTGCTTGACAGAGTCCGGGTGATCAGCCCCTGAAACTATTCTACATCAACCAAAAAATCTGCAGCTTTCTCCCCTTTTTCTGTTAGTATTATGCCATGTTGTGCAATTAGAGCACAACAGTAATCTGTTGCTGAAAATTTGTTTGCATTTGCTGTATGCAACATGTGCTTCCTTTCCAGTACTTGTTCTCCCCAAAGAATCCATCTGAACATCTTAATACCTTTTTAAAAAAAAAAAAAAAAAAAAAAAAAAGCAGCAGTAATTAAATACATAAAAATAAAGACTTGTGGGGATACACAACCCAAGCTAATTTGAAACCTTGGTGGGACTATAGTTGCTAGGTGACTGGACCTTCAGATCTTAAATCCAATTTTTCTTCATTTAAGTCCTGCATATGGCTGAGAAACAGCCTGCAGCAGCCTCAGCCTGGCGCCTGGCTGCCACAGACAGGAAGCATTTCTTATCTAGCGCACGGCTCTTAGACTACAAAGACATAAAATGAGGCCATGGTTTCAGTTCAGCAAGTGGTGCCACATTTTCAGATTGCTCCGGAGGAAGATTGCCCAGCCTGAGTGGGATGGCCTCCTTCCCAGGCTCCCAGCCATGCTCCTTCTGCAGCCGACCGTGTGCCACCGGCCGAGTGAACTCGCTGTTGTCTTACATTCCTGTGGCATGGTTTGGTTCTATCCATAAAACACACTCCACAACGTGTCTCTTATGGGACTCGGCTTACTGAAAACTGATAGATACGTGCTGAGCTTCTGCACATTGCGGCAGCTGGAACGCGCTTCCAGCTTTTCACTGAGGACCTCTCGCTTGTCAGCTTTAGTTTAGTTGTCAAAGTCCTTTCTGTAAAAACTCAAAAGCGCTCTACAAAGCTTTGCCAATAAACAGTGCCGGGGCAGAGGTCAGTGACAGAGCTGGTGAAAAAATATGGGTCTCCCAAGTCCCGGCTCTGTTCTTCAGCAGTTCAAACTCGGTCTTGTCAAGTCTAGGAACTGTGCTGCTGCTGTATTATCCCCAGAGTTTACTATACACGCTGCATAGACACTGCACCATCTATTTGGTACTGGAATGGCGCGCTCCTGTGCTCTACTCGGGCTACTCCCAAAGAGGGCTTGAATTTTGCTCCTGGAAGATAGTGTGCATAAAACCTAGGAAATGCAACACCCCTGCTTAAAACCTCAAAGTGACTTTTTTTAAAAATTTAACTTCTGGGAGACAGCCATGGGTTCACAAGTCAGCATATGTCAGTTAGGTATGATCACAGGCATATTGCAGATGAGAAAATAAACACAGGTTAACTTTAAGCAGCTGTCCAAATATTACAATGTAATGAACTTACCCTTAGGAAATCATGCTAAAATGCATTACTTAAGGTCCTATATCACAAAATTGAAGTCATTTTCTGGTGACCCAAGCAGCGTCAGGTACACATTTTTCACATCAAGCATGGGACCCCATATTTATTTTACGCCACTAAAAAAAGTTTGCCGCCACAATGTCAAGAGGTATACAGAAGTCTTCTAATAAGTCACCTGTAAATTAAATTGAATGACTAAACTGTGAGGCCTTGGTTCCCACTCACTGCCAAAACACCTGGTTCTTTTCCAGATGAATGAAGGCAGCCAGAGATAAAGAGAGGGAAAGGTGCACACGCTGTAGCTCTGGCTGCCCGTGTACTGCTAAGTGAAAACACGACTGCATTAGGACTAAACTGATCTCAGTCGGTTTCCCTTTCCACCAGAAAGATTGCCTGCTAGACTTGACAAATGTCCTCTTGTATGTCTTTTTTTTTTTTTCCTCTCCATGCAGATACTTGAAGTAGTTGGTGAATGATGCCACTTCTGGTCAAATGTCCTGAAAAGATGAAAGTGTTTGCCTTGAGGAAACTATGTTCTATTATACAGAGCCCGTTTACTTTTCTCCTATTGTGCTTTACAACTTGCAAGAGCTGTCTCTGCAGATAATAAGATTTTTGCTCTGCAGGGTCATTTAAGCTACGGTATCGTCTGTCAATGTTGGCACTTGAGAGCTTTAATACTGTCAAAGTTGCAAAGGAGCAATTTAAGTAGAAGAGATAGAGAAAACTAGCCATTTTCTTGTTCAACTTCAAAAAATATTTTTCCAAAGAGAAACCAGCTATACAGTTTGTCACTAAGCAACCGATCAAACAAGAATTTGATGGGAGATTTAAAAAAAATGTTTCCAGTCACATTTGCACTCAAGAGACTTATTAGGTAAACAAGAGGATATACCCGTTTCATGATTCTATTAAACAATTGAATTCTTTGGTCAATGATTTCAAGAGAAGACAGAGAAATTCTAAAGATTTAGGACCAAAAGACCAAACTCTGCTCATAGTCCGTTAGTGATCCTAAAAATTAAATTTGTTGTTAGAATCTCTACACTCTGTGATAAAAATAGTCTGAGCGTGCTAAAAAAAATGGAGGCATGATTCCGTGGTTGGGAATTTGAGTAGCGTTCCAAACTGATTCTATACAAACTTCATTGCTGGAGCAGGACCTTTGAAAGAAAAATATGCCACTTTTGTGAGCAACAGGATGTGTTTAAAGACTTATCGTGACAGAACACGACTAATAACTTTTGGATTGTATGATCTTCTTGTCATGTGTAGGTTTTCTGGTTCTGTTTTAATGTAACATCATTTGAATGCAAAAAAATTATTTTGGAAAAAAGTCACAATATTGTGAATGCCAAGCATTTAAAAACACTGAGCTGAACTGCAGAAATAAATCACAAACCTGGAGGAGGGCAAGAAATAATAGGACATAAATCAAGTCTGGTTTTGGAACAGGAGGAATAAATGGGGGTAAAGCAAAAATAAAAACAGAAAGAAGGAAAATAATGATAAAAAGTGGAACTGAAACATGCCTACTCTGAGCAGAAAACAAGAGCAAAAGAATAATAAGGGGGCTACAATTACAGATATGATGACAAATGTAGAGAAAATTTAGCACAATCTTGAACACTGTGCTATTTTTTTTTTCTTTTGCCAATGTCATATTTTGTTCTGCCTCATTAGAGAGGGGTTTGGTGGTTTTGCTTTTTTTTTTTTTTATTTGAATGAAAGAGATCATAGGCGAAGATCATGGACTGCTATTCTTTGAATTTTGAATGAGGTGCCCTCCTGGGATATTTTTTTGCTCCTATAGCTACTGAAATACTCAGAAACTCATCCCAACTTTCATTTAAACAATGGAAGTCCTCCTTCCTAAAAACTGTCTGGTGGGTTTAGTTTCTGCTTTGAATGTCTTGTCAGTTCTGGTTAGCTTAAGGCTGTCCATCAAATTAAGAATGTGCAATCTTAAAAGAAATGGTGCTATTTCCATGTACATATTATAAGAGATTGCAAAAAGCAGAATTTTATGCCCTGGAAAAGACAAGAGTGGGATTTAACCGAGTTATTGAGAATTCTGAAAATTACGGAGGAAAACAAAATACCTCAGCAATTTTTTATTCTTCTTCAAAACAAATGAGACAGGAGAGACAACATGTTAAGCCCCAAAGCAAGCTGTTCACTGGTAAAAAAATAAGAGTCAATTGCAACTACTGTAATATGTCATATTATGTCACATTACATCTTTCTTAACTGTACACAAATCCCCTCTTAAGGGTTTGCTGACTGCACTCTTTTTTGCACAAAGAAGTGAGGAAATAACAAGTATGGAATAGGACACGTACTCTTCAGTGATGCTGTATTTTTGCTGTCTTCTGGCGTGGACTCTGTACATTCATTGTCTAACTCCAAAGAGGCAAGATAGATCAAGGACTGTATTTGACTACATTTACAATAGCAAGAAAAAATGCCCAACAGGTGTGGACTTGCAGCTGGAGAGAGGTGGTGCTCAGGATGCCCACACTACGTGCATTTTGGGAGAAGTTACATTGAATCAGCTCTAGCTTTGTCCTGTGGACTGAACACCAGTTAGCCCACTTTCCACTGAAGTCTCTGGTCTTAAAGGCACAAGATTCATTACCAGAATACAGACAAGAGATTCAGGCTTTTTCTTTTTTTTTCCCCCCAATACAGCAAAAAACAGAGATTACTTTTTTGACATGATCCACTACCCCGCAAGTCTCAAAGGACTTGTATCATAAAGACTGCACAGGTACAGGAAAAGATGGCACTTACATCACAGAGATACGTGCTGATTCATGCTAAGCGTAAATGTGTGTAAAAGGAGCTCATAATAAAAGCAAATATAGCACCATTGATTACACTATAAGTATACGAGCATACACAAAAGTCTGTCAAAGCTTTGCTACCTACAGAAAGATTAATCATCTATTCATTCAATAACTTGCCAATCATTTTAATATTTTCTGATGTCTCCTGATAATAGTAGTCTCCTGAACTAAGTAGTTCCTAAATCATTAGAGGATGATGTCAGAAACAATCCTGGAAGTTACAAGTCTATAAGAAGGGATTTAAAAATGAGATATGTGGTATTGAATTAAAGCTTTATAATAACTGTGCAGATATTTAGATTTTTTAGACCAGAAATATAAGTAAGAAAATATAATTTCACAGTACACTACAACTTCTCCATTCTTCTTCTTCTTGTTTTCCCCTTTCTGTATTTAAGAATAAAAATAGATGTGAAACATACGTTCTTGCAACAACAGCATACTAGCTATATTCATTTTTGACTCTGCAAAGAATGGTACATATTAGATTATGCTAATTAAGGGCTTGCTTTACTGTTGTCATTACTATACTTTTTTATGTATGTTTCTGATGTGGAGATAACAACAATAAAATCAAGAAAAACCTTTTCTATCAAATCCTTCAAAAATTTTCTTGGCCAGGTTCTGATGCACTGAGGACCTCTTGGGTGACTGGCCCAAATGCTTTGACAAAGTATCCGTGTTAGCTGTTCTCAAGCCGTTTTGTCAGAAATCCTAACTTACACAAACAGATTTATTAGGGATAGTTCTCCTGCCTTCTGAACTAAACACCAGTGATCTGATCCTAATTCCCTCAAGGAAGTAATCTGAAATACTTCTTAGAAGAACATGGCATCAAACACTTCATCATGGGGTACTTGAAAGCTGAGGTAATAGCAGAAGTTCAGTGAAGACCCCTCAAAAAATGCAGGTGTTGAATTAGTACCTTTGGAACAGGATAAGTTTTTGCAAGCAGGATGAACTTCATAGAAATAAAAAAGGGTCAAAACAGAAGTAGGAATTGAGGAATTTTGACAAGGTGGAAGATCACACAGTTCAAGAGTACACATCCTCTGCAGGCGAGGTAAGAAAAGATTACTTAGACTAAGGACAGATGCAGGAAGAAACAATGAAGAACCTCTTGAACCAGTCAAGTCCCATGTAAACAGAGTGTAGAAAGTAGATAGTCAGACCAAATGAGTATGTGTGCTCCTACGCCAATACAGAAGGGTGAACTGGGATGAATTAAAACTGATTACTGAATGAGAAATATCATATTAGAAGGATACTAGAAAGAAAACACAGTGGGACACGGTATTTCCAAGGTGCAAAATACACGGGGGAAAAAAACAAGAGGCGAGATCGCAGGAGTGGTGCTATGCATTAAAGGAAGTATGCAGCCCAAGCAGGTTATTAAATTAACTGTACTGAGAAGTACCAGAATCTACATAGATTAAAATTTGATACTTATGTAGGAAAAACATAGTAATAGAGCAATGCTATCACAGCCTGAGGAAGATGGAAAGAGGGAGTATGGTTCACTTGGGAGCTCTCAGAGAGGCTGTTGCTGCAGAATATAGACTAAAGGGAGGTCCTCATCATTCCCGCGGAGGCTCCGTAGCTATTACACTGGACCATGACAATAAGGCAAATTTTAGATCCCATAAATGACAGCTTCTTGAAGCAGGTAAATGGGGAACTAACAGGAGGAGAAGTACTTCTCGATGTTTTTCCGACCTCTTTCCTAATACTTAGTTCAAAATGTAACTGTCAAAGTACAAGTAAGCACAAAGTACTTAGAGGTACCCCTGCAGGGGAAAAAAAGAAAAAAGAAAAAAGAAAAACACAAAACAAACAGAAAATCTACAATAGTGTTTGATTTCAGAAGGAGGATGTATTGTTACTTATAAGGAACATATCAGGGAATCTCTCTTAGATTGAATTATCCATATAACAGGTTCTACAACAAATCCCCAAATGAAGAGCATCAGATTTCCAGGACCGGCCCATATTCTGCTAGCCATTCCTACAAAACTCCAGTGTGACATTACTGAACTATTGCTTCTATATTGGGCAAAGTGTTAAAAACTATGAAAAAAACCAGAATCTGTAGAAAAACCATAGTCAGGGAAAAGCAAATACAGTGCTTTTAGAGGAAAGGTATGTCTGTAAATACGAAGTCTATTGCAGTAGGTATTTTTATTCCAAAATTAATCAGAACTAACACAAGCACCGATTACAAGAACGATACTTCTGTTCTCTGTTAGGGGTCTCCAGCAACCTCCAGCAGTATTTTTCAGTAGGTCTAAATACCAGCTAAAACACTAGTAAGAGACAAAATCCATGATTTTGAACTCATTCAAAGTTCTGACAACTTTAGAGATACAACACCACTCTTTACGTTGACACATAATGATTGCCCCAGTGCAATTATTTGGACGACCTCTAAAAGCCCAAATGCATAGTCTGTAATCAGTGGACCAAATTCTGCCTGTAGTCACTTCACACAATCTGGTTCACTTGTGAAAGTCAGAATGATAGCATCCTTTCTGCCCTAATAGCTTAGGCTTCCACACTGTAATCTAAAGACTTAGTTAATGCAGCTATGTCACTGTTGCCAGCCTATCTACATAGCTTTAATATTTTGAAATTTATTTTAAATTCTGTGTGGTGTACTGTTGCATTTGCTATATTGCTTTCCTTTGGCATATTGAAAAAAACCCATTGATTTAAAATAGGCAGATTTTCATATTGATTAACTAAAGGGTCTATTTTTATCATCAGAATTAACTAAGCACAAGAACTGAGGCAAGGGCTAAGATTAGTTTTAGAAAGAACTCTAATAACTTTATACATGTTAATATATGCGAGACCTGGACAGGTTGGAGATCTGGGCAAAGAGGAACATTATGAAATTCAATAAAGGCAAGTGTAGGGTGCTGCACCTGGGGAGGAATAACCCCATGCACCAGCACAGGTTGGGGGCTGACCTGCTGGAGAGCAGCTCGGTGGAAAGAGACCTGGGAGCCCTGGTGGACAACAGGATGACCATGAGCCAGCAACGTGCCCTCGTGGCCAAGAAGGCCAATGGCATCCTGGGGTGCATCAAGAAGAGTGTGGCCAGCAGGTCGAGGGAGGTCATCCTCCCCCTCTACTCTGCCCTGGTGAGGCCACATCTGGAGTACTATGTCCAGTTCTGGGCACCCGGTTCAAGAGGGACAGGGAACTGCTGGAGAGGGTGCAGCAGAGAGCTACCAAGATGATTAGGGAACTCAAATACCTCTCTTATGAAGAAAGACTGAGGGATTTGGGTCTCTTCAGTATGGAAAAAAGACGGCTGAGGGGGGACCTTATCAACACTTATAAATACTTAAAGGGTGGGTGTCAGGAGGATGGGACCAGGCTCTTTTCAGTGGTGCCCGGTGACAGGACAAGAGGTAATGGGCACAAACTTGAGCATAGGAAGTTCCATCTAAACATGAGGAGGAGCTTCTTTACTTTGAGGGTGGCAGAGCACTGGAACAGGCTGCCCAGAGAGGTGGTGGAGTCTCCAACTCTGGAGACATTCAAAACCCGCCTGGACGCATTCCTGTGCAACCTGCTGTAGGTGACCCTGCTCTGGCAGGGGGGTTGGACTAGATGATCTCCAGAGGTCCCTTCCAACCCTATGATTCTATGATTCTATGATATATGTTTGTAATTGTGTTCAGATTATATAAATTACATACAATTCTACCCTTAGAGACCTGTGGTGATAGGGGCATTGAGTGAGTGTAAGGCACTGCATAATTAGTTCAGTGTAGGAAATATACCAAGTAATTACATTTTTGCCTGCCTAAATTACCCCGTGGGTTCAGTTGATTACAGGAATCTGCCAGCTTTTAAGCAGCTACCGTGTTTCACCTCGATTAGCGGCTTTTCGGCCATGAAGCAGGCAAAATAATTCTAGTAAAGTCTCACCATGCTTTCAAACAGACCAATATATGTACAAATCTAGTACAATTGCAGAACTAATGAAACCTATCTGTTGCTGTCTCCAGTAATGCACCATTATGTAGCAACAACTCAGTGTGTTAGAGCTCACCACTGTGGTCCTTTGAGTTACTAGTAGGGAACAGCATCGGTTCTCTGGGGTTTTTTTAGTAGGTAATGCATGCACAACATGGCATAGCATTTTGAGTAATCAAGACAAGCCTAGTCATAGGAGTAGGATATAAGTGGATCAACAATTTGACCTAGCAATGAAACTTTGGCAAAAGACACTGCATCATTTAATGAGTCAGTTTATTTAGGGAGTTAGACTCCTCGGCACAGTCCAAACAGAAAGCCAGCCACCTAACACCCTTCAAAGGCGCATGTCCTAAGGTTGACCAGTGCTTGTATGTCTCCTGAACACAGCAGAGTGCTGCAAAGACGCCACCAGCTGAGCTCTGAAAACTGTCTATCCACAACAACGCAGTCTCTCTGCCTGAGAAACTTGAAAGTCTCACTTAAGAGGATTTATCCTTCCGGGGGCAATGCTGTGCTACTGTGGCCGTATTGGTTCTGGTTTCAGTGCCTGAATACAGATTCTGTGAGCTCTGCACTATGTCCTTATTAGTGCTGCTACATATGCAGTTGTAAATGGGGAGTGGGAGGCAGGGGGCACCAAGGCAGCCTGAGCCAGCAGAAGCAGAGTCTGCCCTGATGCTACTTTCCCTTCTGCTGACTCTTGTTCCTATCCTGTGCCAGCAGTCACATGTTTAACTGGCTCTGGGAACTCACCTGGCCAAAAATAACCCACTCTTTACAAATAATCTTATTTTTCAAAATTGTGCCCCTTGAGAGATTGCCTGTTTTTCAACAGTCAGAAACATGAGAGGCACCACTGCATGGAAACTTGTTCCAGCTAAACAAAATTAATAAAGCAAGATCCCACAGATATTTGTATTAAGCTGTAAAACGCTGGCCCTGGTTATTTCCACAGGGAGGCCAGTGACAATTATGAAGGTGCTGACTTTGAAGATGCATGCTGCATTTAAGTTAGTTACAGTGGCAAAAGAACCTAGAAAAGGACTTCAAACATCAAGGTTATTTAACAGTACAGGTACAAAGCAGTAAGATGGAACCAATACTCTTTGCTAAGCCTCTGCTCTGTCAAGAACATCCACTTCAGGAGAATAGTCCAGATCAATAATAAACCTACATTCTGAACCTGACAGTGATTTCTTAGAGATCTGGTCCCCTCCAACCACACAGCTGTCATCCATGCTGCCCACATAGAAAGAGGTCTGGCAGGTAGATACCTCCAGCCTTCAAATGGAGACCAACTATGGACTAAGTACGGTAATTACCTACTACCCCTGTGTTGTCTATGAACTGGGAAAGTTTGGGATCCACTGCCCTGGAACCATGCTCTGAAAGGTGCTAAAGGCTATTCTGAAAGATCCTAAATATGCAGCAAAATAGTTCACTCCAAGGAGAAAGAACAGTTTGTATCAGAGGTCTGATGGTGCCAAGGGCTACAGCAGAAAGCTTTGGGAAATTGCACAGACTTAGAGTACAAGGGAGAAAAAATGAATAGCATTTCCTTGAAAAAAGGTAGATGCTTCAGGGAAGAAAGCTCAGAGAAAAGATGTTAGGTTTTCAGTCTGTTGGTTTTTTGTTTTTTTTTTTTTTATCCCCAGCTGAAAGCAGAGGAAATTTCATTACTGAATTACAAGGGAGAATATGGCTGGGTCCAAAGTAGAAATAAAGCTACCAGGTAATATTTTATTTTTTCACAAAGACCATACCATTATTGTAAAGTATATACACACAAAGTGCCATTCTAATAAAGGTGGGCCACACTATAATATTCATGATGATATTTATAGGTTCAGTGAAAAGATATTAAAGGTACAAAAATTACAGACACAAGTATTTGAAAGCTACAGAGACCAGCATCAAGTCTGCGGTCATGAAGCCGCAAGTAAAGAAATAAAAGAGGCAGCTGCAAACAAAGAAATGTTCATGTCCGTGCTCTAAGCATAGATAGGCATACAAGCAGTAGACAGCCTGCCTACTTTTAAGGCCTAAAGACAGACGGACAAGAGCAATACTGCCAATTAGTTAGTGTTCATTTGAAAAATCCCATCTGGTAACCGAAATCCAAGAACCATAAATCAACCATCCAATACAGATGACGGACACAGTGTAGGTAGCAGCCAGCTAGGAAGCCAGGCAAGTCAGCCATCCCTTTTTAGGACTACTGGAGCTGAACAGAAGACCGAGGGATGAACAAGCTAACTGAAGCACCTAGTGAACAGATGCCCACCCACTACAGAGATCACATGAAGAGTTAAGAAGTGGAACAGCCAAACCCACAGTTCCCAGATGGAATAATTCTTCAGAAAAGATCAAAGCTCAAAATCAATGTTTTCAGCAGTTGATGAAGGTTATGAGTATCATGCAGTATTTTGTTAACATTTTTTTATTTAAATAAGCACCCCGGGAGAGGAGTACAAATATCAAATGTCTCTTGCAAAGATATGTCATACAGTTCCGGTTCAGCAATATTTAATTCAGCTGCTGCACAACTCCTTTTATTAAAAAAAAAAACAAACCACCTTTTCCCACACCTCTGGCTTTCTTTGTCAAACAGCAGTTTGCTCTGGAAATTTTTACTCCACAATGGCACTCTGGCAAACCTGGCAATGAATTCAGATGTGCTGTGAGACAGAGCCTGGCTTGGGACCATTAAAGAAATCTAATATCAAGCCCACCAGCTGTGGCATCAAAATTACTGCACAAATTATTATTTTGTCATGCGCAGTTCAAAGTAGTTGTAAAAAGTAGTTGATGGAGCCTATGATGAAATATGACCAGGAATACATGCAAGAACTTTGTATTTTTGCCTTTATGCAAAACACGATTATGCATTTGACTCCTGAGATGGTATGAGACAATTTCTGCACCCTGGCCTTCAAGAAGGATGCAGGCACCACAGCACCGATGATAAAACTGACTGAATGGACCTAGCGGCTCAAGTGATAGGTGGTCCCATTTGTCTTTTCCTGTTGCACAGCCCCTGCTCAACAGTTCTGAGTGAGCAGAAATGAACCAAACCAAACCAAACCACCAGTGGGACAGACTGAACCAAACAGAGCCAGGCAGAGCACCCTCCAGACTCTCACAAGCAATCCCTGGCAACTGTGGCATGCCATGCTCTGCGCAATAATTAAGTTGGAAGAATAATCTGTGGGAAAATACAAGGTCCCTTCTGTTCTCATCACCTGAAAGAGAAGCCATGGGATGTGGGAAAGGCACCTTGGCTAATCTGGTGGTGTGAAAAGTGGCTGATGCACACCAGGCAGGTACGCCTATCCCTGCCTGTGTGTCACTGCATAAAGCGCTGCAACAAAGAAGTGTGAGACACTGGCTCTCAAAAAAACAGGTGTGGTTTCACAGAGGTTTATACAGCCAACCCGATGTCTTCACCGTGGAGATATTTTATGTATATATACAAATATATGAAAGAATCCCAAAACTCCACTGCGAGACACTACATGGCATAGGACCGAGACAAAACCCAAAAATAGATCAGGGAGAAAGAAATGAGGCTAGCCCTGTAACCCTGTCAAGAGATTCAAAATAGCACAGTAGGAAATCCATAGGAGAGCAAATCCCTTTCATCCCGTACAATTATCCCTTGTTACATAGTTGGTTTTGGCTATCTCCTTTCAAGCTGTAAAGGCCTAGATACTTCTCGGCAGAAATTAGAAGGTTGCCTCAGTATAACATGATAATTAATAATTCTGAGTTATCTAAAATGCAAATTAGGCTGCCAGATATGTTCCATTAATAATCCTTTTAAAGTTATAACAGCATTTTCAGAAAAAAATATTTCCTCACAAATGTAGGTCAGTTACTGTATTCCACTGATCAGATAAATGGAATATCTTAACCTACTTAAAGGAATTTAAATTTAAACTTATTTCCAAAATCATCCACTGCAAAATGATATATGTGTGTGTGTATATATATGTGTGTGTGCCATCTGTATGTTTTATATATGTGTGTGTATATATATACACACGCATATATGTTCCTATTTCCAATTCAGAATGACTGAAAAAGTAATCCCAAATATTATCATAAAATCAAAAAATATAAAATATAAAACATCGATGCAATAGCCCTTGATTACTTCTAATTACAATTAAACCCAAATTTTCATGCTGCCCTGTCATATTGCCCATTCTCACTTCATATAGCCAATGTTTCACAGCTTTGCAAGCAAGAGATGCTAACGCTTTGATGTAGTTCCATACAAAATACCTCCTTGACATGCTTTATTTGTTTTTCTAATTAAGTGCTTAGCTAACCCACACAGCAATATGGACACATGTAACTCCGTGAGTGTACATCATGCTTCTCCACTCCTGCAACTGACTCCCACCTTCCTGGAAACACGCATGCAAACCTCCTACCTCCCAAATGCCGATGGTATTAATTATAAGAAAGGACCTAAATGTTTACAACAGGGATTTAACATTTTCGTCAACATGCTTCTTTATTAAGTATTAATAAAAAAAAAATACGTGGAGTAACAGCAGTGTTTGCCAAACTAGAACCAGAAGTAATGCGCATTTACAATTTCCATGCAATTCTGCTTTAAACAGTTACTCAAAGATATACCCATTGCCACGTGATTTACGATGTACTTACCATTCAATAAGGTCCAGTTTTTATACAGCAACTATCCACTCAAATTAACTGTGCCTAGTTTGTTCTACCCTTGCTTCTAACGTTGGAAACTGGAGGACTTCTAGTTAGGGTGAAGAGAGCAGCATTGCAGCATCATCTGCAGTGGGCTCTCCAGTTGGAGTTTGTTGCGCTCAGGAGTTGGCCCTTCCAAGGACTTGTTGTGAGTTTTGAACAGAAGACTATCCACAGTGCAAAAAAAAGTTCACAGCACATTGAAAGTATGAGCTGGTTTGGTAGTCCTTGAAGCTGAGCCACCACAGGGCACAGCCAGTATCTGCCCCACCGCTGACCTCCATCTGAGGGGCAGCAACAACCGTGGTGAGCAACCTGGCACCACCAGTCTGCTGGTCACATTCTGCCCCGCTCACCCTCCTGATACAAGCACCGGTGTGGCCAGCCTGCATGGGGAATGCCAGTTCATTTTAATCACTGGACTGAACAGCCAGCGAGTGGTAACTGTGTGATGATTATGGGCAAGATTATCACAAAATCAGTCATTTCTTACTATTAGATATGAAGAACTATAACTGCATGTAATTTTTGTTACCCTTCTATATCACAGTGCATGGTTTCCCACAGCCTGACATAGTTTAAGGGCCTGAATTAACTTTACTGAGAGATCATCCCACTCTGATGTAGAGAAAAGAGGAACAGCGAGAAAAAAAAAGGGGGGGAGTGGGAAGCAACATCCAAAACCTGCTACCAACAGTATGGGCATCGGTAAAATCTCTAGGAAAAAGCTCTACTGAGAACATCACTGAATATGCCCCAGGCACTAGGCACACTGAAGCAAGCATGAAATTGTAAGTGGGTGACAGGCCATAAGAGTTTCTTTGATAATTAAATGTACCATATTCTTGACCACAATCTCCATGAAAGTAACTGTGACATGGAAGTCCAGATATCCAGAGAGCAGATGCATCGACACACACAGGAAGCACAGATAGATTCCCTTTCTGTAAGAGATTAAGATCTCCCTCACCTGTTGTACACAGAGCAAATACCTGAGGAGAGGCTCACGTCATCCCAAGTGGAAAAACAGCGAGAGCTGCAGCTCTCCTCTAATTCAGCACGGTTCTTTGACGCTTCCTTTACACCACTCAGTCTGAGCTCAGCTTTCCCTTTCTCTGCTGCAGTACTTTTACGTTCTAGTTGGCCTCACATTCTGCTGTATAAATTTCTGTATTTATGACAGGCAGCTGTGACCATTCCTCGAGCCACGAGGAGAAACGCTTTTCCTGGAACAGATCACTGCCGAAGACAAACGCAGGCAGCAAGCCCTTCAACAGGACTAGACGTGCTCTGCTGGAGCGCTCACTACCAAAAGCATACATTCAGCGGAAGTTAAGGGACACGGTGTTGCCGTGACTGGCTATAAACGCAGAAAGAATTATTTCCAGAAGACACAGGAAGCTTTTTAACAGATGGAACAGTTCCTTACCTCCCCTGAAATCCACTTCTTTCTAAATGTGTGTACATGTATCTTAAGGCAACACGGATGCATTAATGGTAATCTGTTATCCTACTTCAGTGCCTTAATAATATTTACTGTTTACTAACAAGCGCAATAATAATACATTTATTTGGGAGGAGGCAGGGGCCCTCTTTCTGTTTTGCACTAGCACACCACTCAGTTCAACAAAATCCTGATGCGCATCTTTGCTGGAGGATTTTTTTTAAATTTATTTCCTGAAATTTAGTTTTCTGGGCAAACGTGCTAAAGAGGTATTGGAGAAAGGAGAGTGGAAGGGTTTGGGGGTTTGATTTGCCCGTCTGATTAAGCTCTGCCTGACCTTCCCTTCCCCTTTTATTTCTCTGCATGACATTCATTCGTAGGGGTTATGAGGGGTGGTGCTATATACTCTGACAGTTGAGTGGGAGGCGACTCCCCAGAGGAACAACCTCTATTTTAAGATAACCTACATGCCATGTTGTCTTTTCTGTATCATAGCTTAAGAAACCTTCCCCTTTCAGGAGCGCACAGGCCATAATGCTGCTTTTAAGTGGAGGGGAAGACAATTCTAAGAATATTTTTTATTCTTTTTCTAAAGGGAAAACATTTTCATACCAACTTAACTCATCCAGACCTCCAGTTCCCACAGATTTGTCAGACTTCTTAGCATGAAGACTTAGCATGTGCTTCTCCTATGCTCTGTCTTCAGTGATTGCTAATGCTCTGGAAATCCCCAGCCCTGGTGCTCTATTGCTTGTGCTTATCAGCGTGATTAAGAACAAAAACCTAAGCTGTGCAGTTACAACCACATGATAGCCCAGCCATGATCCCTCCTGGTAACACAGATAGCACTTATCTGTGTGATTCTGTCCAATCATATCTTTCTTTCTCCTCTGTGTATGATCTCATCATAGCAAAGTATATTATTCCTGTTACTGAGCATACGGCCAGAAGAAAAGTCTTAAAATGCCTCTTTTAAAATATTTTCAGATTGCTAATTCAGTGATGGTAAATATATTCTGGGGTTATTTGATAAATAGTTATAGTCAAACACAGAATTAACAAAGCAAAAAACATCAGAGGACAGATTTTCAGTTAATATAACCTAAAGTCACTGGTAAGAATTCTCTGGATCAGAGAATAAATTTTGATTCTTAATTCTGGAACGTATAAATAAACCTCTCTCTCCAGTTTGGATAGGGTCTCATAATTAACAAAGCAGCTATCACTATGCTTTTAATGCCAGTGCCTGAGCAAACAGTTGCACAATTACACTGGTACCTATTTAGTATGCGCTTTTGAATGTCTGTTTGGTACCAGCGGTTCCTGTGTCGACCTTTGAAACACAACATCTTAATACGGTCTAATAATTAACAAAGGCCAATCACAAACTGACTAGTTGTACAGCACACAGCCAGTGTTCACATGCACATTTAGGGAATGACCAGCCTGTGGCGCTCAGGGAAACATCTGTGGGGACCCCAGTGTGACTCGAAATGGCCACGCAGCAGGAACTCAATGCTGTGAAGCAGCCACAACCTTTCTACACAAAGCAAGAGCTCGGGCTTATAAAGTTCTTTATGCACCACTCTACCCAGTTGCAAGAACTAATGCCTAGAGTTAGAGGCTTAATTCTACCAAGGTCGTGGGGAGTTGCATGACTAGGTACCTTGCAGATGTTTCGGCCCAAATTGGATTCAACGGCTAAGACATTTTCGGTATGCAATCCTGAAAGGCGTTCAAGCAAGTGCTCCTGGCACAGACGGTGCATTCTTGTAATACAGCTTTTGCAGCACAAGTCATCCAGGGGTATCCACCTCAGCTGGACGCCCAAGGTCTTCTCTTAGGGAACAGGGAGAGTTGGACCTCCTTCTGCAGGGGAAAGGCATTTAAAGCCATTTCTCAGAGTTAAACCACCTTTGCTTTGCTGTGCCGAGTAAATGCCCAGGGTAATAGGGACATGCTGAACCATTTCTATCTGCATTAATTTGTACTTCACAGTTTGCATGTGTTCCTCCTGATGTGGAGTCTGACAAACGGCAAGCGATTCCTGAGTCGACAGTCATCAAAATAAGCCCTACTGGTTAAAAAAGTGCTTTCCTGCTTATCTACTTCTGTGTGAACTGGAGCCTCCATCAGCATCCAAGGTTTTCAAGGTGCCTGCTAGTAGAGGTCTGGTTGTGGAGAAATTACTATAAGGCAGCTGAGAGCAGTCAACCATGGGTTGACTTGGGTGCAAACCCACACACGTATTTAGGTGCCTAATTGTCTCTAAAATCAGCTTAGGGGCTCTGAGACATAAATACTTGTGAGGACCTGTGCCTCCCAGTTCACATCTCATTGAATATATGGATAATGTAGTATTCAATATACTCCACACCACATCCTAAATTATTTCTAAAAGAATATTTAACCTTCGTAACAGTGAGTAGAAAATACCTCTGGAAATTTATGCTTAAAAGTCTTTACATTTACTGACCAGTTTGGTGATGAAACCTGAGTAGGTCACTGCTGCTCTGTGCAAAAAACCCTAAGAATTTGTTTCAAGCCTCAGAAGTTAAAATGCTTTAATCCATGAAAGACTACAAGCAGCCAGAAAAGCAAATCTTGAAATCTGTACTTTACTTTTCCTTAGACTTTTCTAGTCAAAATCCCCAGTGAAGTCAGACACCGAACACGTTCCTACAGAAGGACACAGGCTCTAGCCCTGTACAGTTCTTTACAGATTTTCCAGTGTGCTGGTTTTGTGTTAATCATCATCTCAGCAGTCTGCATGAACAGGCTGAAGTCAACATTTGTACCTGAGGGAATAAATAAATAAATAAATAAATATATAGTGTTCATTTCCTTTTCTTCTATCACCTGAGAAAGACAGAAGGAGAGCGAGAGATAAATATGGGAAGAGAGAAAGAGGGAATGAAAGATGGAGATAAAAAGGGAATGAGAGAAAGAGGGATAACGAGAAAGAGAGAAAGAAAAAGAATGAAAGAAAAAGTATGAAGGGAAAAAAAGAAAGAAAAAGAAAGAAAAAAGAACAAAAGAAAGAAAGAAATGGATGGACAAACAGATAAAAAAGTAGGAAATAATGGAGTCTTTAAAGCTGTGTGCACTAACTTCACTGGAGACAGATGTCTTAACAAATAAGCGCAAGTTCTCATCTCACTTAAAATTAGTAAAAAAATGGAGTAACTCTTTAAAATGTACTAAATTGAGTATACATAATTAAAACAAGCTTCTAATCTAGGTCATTGTTTTGTATAGTACTCAGATATGCATGAACGCATTTGGTGCAGAAATCAGGAAGAGTTATGCAAATACAGCTGAGGACAAGATCTGATTCATTTTCCAAAACTACTGTGCCTAGAACACCTCTTTAGTTGCACAAGATAGATAATTAAATAATGTTACCACAGTGTTTACCATGTTCTCTGAATCTCACCAAGACTAATCACACGGCAAATACTGAAAATACATCACCCAAAGCACAATTAGAAAGGCACTCAAGTCATTTTTTGCAGCTTTGTTGTGGGCTTGACTTTTAATGTATCGGCAAGTTATTTAAGTCCAGCCAAGCTAATTAATCGGCTGTTCATATACTACATTGATTACACCATATAAGAAGGGTAAGGTTTATATACTGTCTGTTGGTCCTGCATCAATACTTAAACAGGACATGCAAAAGCCAAGCTTGTAATGCTGTGATCACATGGAGTAGTGTGTCACAAAAAAGCAGAACAAAACCAAAGAATTTGAATCGGAGCCTAAAGGATGAAAATGGTGCTGGCCGTTGCAAAAGATTAAATTTTTCAAGGAGGATGTTAGTCAAGCAGTATACGAGTGCATACAGAGTTTCTGAAACAAGCTCATTAACACAATCACTTTTTTTTACACGTAAAGTACGCGTCTTGAAGTCAATAGCAAAGGATACATTTTTTCATAGCTCCAATCCAAATATATTCTGCCAAACAAAAAACCCCACCTTTTCCACACCTGAACGGCAATAAAAGCCTCGCCTGGGATATAACAGTGATCTTCCCAAAGACAGGAGAGGCAAAGCACACTGCACCCCGGCTCAGGGAGCTGCGTGTCACTCCCTGGCTGGGTGGTAGAGGAAAGATACTGCTGCAGCACATGAGGAAATCTGCCAGCTTTCTTGTATCACACTAGCCATATTTACAGCCCAAACCTCACTTAGAAGTGCAGCGTACAATATATTTCCATGCCTTACTTTCAAAAAGTCCAGACCTGAATGAGGACAATAGAGGTATTTTTACACAAGGGGTATAAGATTTTAAATGTAAAATAATCTTCCAGCAGACAGACAAATGCTTCTGCTTGACAGCACAGTGTTTATGAAACAGCCGGCCCTTTAGTTGCCCTGGAAACTATATTTGTAAAGGGCCACAATTTATATTGTCCCGGAGGCTTTTAACATTTACATCAAAGCTTCAGAAGATGAGAACTGTCAGTGAGTATTTATTCACAAAAAAAAGCAAAATTCACTTTAAGAAGGTTGAGTGGTGTATTTTTTTTCCCCTGGCTGATGATAAATGATCTTTCAAGAAGCAAACTAAAAAACCCCATGAAGTTGTACTTGTGTGATGTGTTTACAGAAAGCCAGGAGCAACCCACTTAGGATGTTGCACTTGCTGGTCAGGGTTACCCAGAGAACTCCCAACCAAATCGAAGGCAAAAAAAATAAAAGGAACACCAACAGTTTAAGTACTGTCAGCATTTTCTGTTTTACCGCTGTTCAGTAATGACCCTGACCCTTCAGAAACCTCCATCAGATTAGGACCTACTCTGTAATCACCGAGTAACGGAGATCTCCTTAGAAAAAGCGTAAAATGCAGAACGCTAAAATTAAACAGGCAGGAAAACTTGAGTTTAGTTAAAATACTTAACTGACAAAATGCTCTAAATTTCAGGAGCAGGGAGAGCTTTATTTTTTCCAAGAACTCTGAAAAAAATCCCAACCCTTCAGCTACTTCAGACATTCACAAATTTACGTTGCACAAAACACCATGCAGAAAGAGTCAATACACTTCTTACTATTTTCTGAACTTAGGTACCAAAAAACAGTCTACAGAGGGGTCTTGATGCTGATACTCGAGCAAACCCACCAATGAAGTTACTGGGTGAATTGCTTATTCTAGGATGAATCAGAATAGTCAAAGAGATACCCTTCGATTTTTCCCATTTCTGCATCAGTTTCTACTCTAAAAAAGTGTAAGGAATGGAAGCTGCAACAAGATTAATTCCTCTTTTGAGGGTCTTGAACAAGCAGGAGGGCGAGATGCAGAAATTTATATTTATGGCCTGTGTAATAAAAGAATTCAGAAAAGATATTAAAAAAAAAAAGACCTTCCCCTAGTCATAGAGATACTTTGAGATGAGTTGAGGGAAAATCTTTGAGAGGTCTGTGCAAGAACACTAACGAGGAAAAGAGACGGACAGAATGAGAAATTAAGAGTTCTCTGACTCATTTCCTTTGGGAGGGAAAAACTGAATGAGGAAACAAAAAATAGCAAACAGGCAGGATACTCCTTTCAATAACTTTCAGAATAAATCTGCTCTATCTTTGTGTAGGCGATTGTATACTTTAGACTAGCATTTGCAATATTCAAATGTCGCATTCAAATAGCAAAACCCAAGCACAGTGACAGTTTCAAAAATGAAAGCAGACAAGAGGAGGGAAATGGTACTTTTTCACAATATTTTATAAAACAAAGCTACTTATATTTCTCACATAATAAACTTTTTATCTATTCTTTGATCATTTTTATTTGTTCTGCTAAAGAATGCATCAACCATGCGCTGTCAAACACACAGCAGCAGGTAAAAGTCTGTAACGTGCATGGCAAGATTCTTCTAACTCACAATACTTGTGAAGCTGCTCCTGGCAATTACCATCAGTTAGCAACGGGTTACAGGACAGCTTCCTTCTTCTTTTTGGTTTGACTAACCACTGACTCCCTCAATTTTTCTCTCAACCTGGCCAGGTACACATGTCTTAACATTGATCTCTTTCATGTCACGGAGCAAAAAGAAGCCAAAATCCTCTGCAGGTAAACCAGAGTACTACCTCCAAATACCCTGTAAATATTTTTTTTAGAAATGCCAAACATCAATTAAAATAATGTAATAGAAAACGGCATTTAAGAACCATGTTTGATTTTCAGATCTCACATTGCTTGCATTTAGTTCCTTACCATTACCAGAATTCAAATGCAATAACTCCATTCATCTTCATCTCAACATTATATCTGGGATGCAGAATAATAATTAATTGCCATTAAAATCTACAAATTATGGCTGGCTTCTTCTAAAACATGTTGGAAAAATATTCAATAACGTATTTGTAGCTTCACTTTGCCCCAGAGAGAAAAAACAAAGTGAAACAATTCTGAATTCTGGAAAACATATAGATAAGTAGCTATTCTTGGTTGTGTACAATCACGTCACTGCTTTGGGTAAACAAAATTAACCTTTCATCTGTATCTCATGCAGTTAATAACAAAGTTACTGAGGCAAATACATTGAAAAAAAGTTTAAGTGGTTCATAAACATGCTCCATTTAACTGTAACATGAAACTCCTCACTCTTTTATGAACATCCAGCCCCAAGTCATGCAGACCAAAGGAAAAGGTTCATCTCAAAGTAACTGAAAAGAAGAAAACATGACAGTATGGTTTAGGCCAGAGTAAATGGAAATATTTTAAACTGTTCATTGGGGCTTTAAGATGCTTAAGATGAAGTCTTTTCTTTATGAAATTCTTGTCCCAGACAACTGCAGCTGGAGTCAGGAGACTCACAATCTATTCTGACTTGCCCCTCAGTTCTGGAAAATCATCTTGCTTCTCTATCTCTAGTCTTTTTTCTGTTCTTTGCCATATCTAGCAAAGGACAATGGATTGCCTGTTATTTCTGCACTTGTACAGCAAGCAGTGAGTTGAGAAGCTAATCCAAGTTGACACTTTGTAGGCATTACCGTAACATCAATGGTAAATAATAATAAAAGAAGGTGAATTTCAGCCTAGAATTTGATATGTAAGGTTCATGAGCAATCCCTTCTTTGCCTTGTATTACTGTGTCCTCAGCTGCAACGAGAAAATAGTCATTGAAAAAGAAGCTTAGCAATGCTTCCCTGAGACACTACTGCAAAGTGAGACTGGTTTCAGGATAAACAGCTAGTGCATGTTACAGCACTGCATCATTAATTTTCAGCAAGCGCTCTTTTGTGTTTTCCATGGATTTGCTTCAAGACACCTTTATTTGAACGCGTGCAACGACAGTACTATGCAAAGCCACTTCCTGAAAGACAAATTTAAATATATTGTGAATCTCCTCCTGCTCTTGACAGTGACTGGATGCAGCAGTGCTGAAAAGAACAGATTATTACAGGGTATCATCTTTGCTATCAAAATTACGGTGGTTTTTTGAGTACCTGCTTTGTAACTCAGGTATTCAGAACCAAATATAGCCAAAGTAATACCAGAAGACAGAACCCCTATTTTGTGTGCGGATAAGATGGTTTCTGTCCATTCTGAAAGAAATTACATGTTCACGTAACATTTCCAAGCTAACATGCAAAGCCCATTGATTTCCCGTATCAAAATCCCATATAGTACCTTCTGTACTTGGCACCAGACTCATCACTACTTACTCCAGAACTAATAGGTTCCACGATTCACTCACTGAGTCCACCACATTAGTTATAAATATAAAACTTCTTCATGGACAATGAGGCAATTTTTAAAGTTTTGGGCATTTAAAGATGCCTAAAATGGCACCTTGTAGGAATTCAAAGTCTTTAAACACATTGTATTTGTTTAAACCATTTTTGTTTAAATATGTTTGTTTAACTTTTTTAAAAGTCACTTCCTTCTTTTGGCACCATTTACCAAACTAATCTTTCTGTATAAATGGCTTAAGTTGGGATCCTTGAATTACTTTTAAAGGGTTTTTGAAACACAAGAAAATATACTTGTTGGTGCTTAACAGTAATATATGTTTGCAAATTGCTTATAAAGGTTTGGGACCTATGTTGAAAGCTGCTCAAGGACCCATCAATGAAAAACATTGTTTTAGCAGCTATACTAAATCAACCAAAACTAGTTATATCACCTGATTTACATATTTTTCAAACATCTGTATGTAAATTAATACATATATGCTTAGCTATAAAGTGAAAAGTTAGGCTGCATTTGCAAAAGATGTCACTGGGAATAGCAAAAGATGCTATTCCCACTGAAGTTCACGTAGCAATGAAGACAACACGGCTGCTGTTACAACAGGAGGATGTGAACTGACAGGACAGAAAAAAAAATCATTTCTGCCCTCTTTTTTACACTGCCAGCACAGAAGCCCATGCAGGTGTTGAACAGGACTTGCGAACTCATCCATCCCGGATGGTTCCGACCTGCGTTAGCTCCCTGGTCCATTCAGTGAAGGGCTTCAACTGCGTTCAGGTGGTTAAAACGGGTGAAAAGGAGTGCATATCCACATCCACAGGACTAATTTTCTCAGTGGTAACGGTGACTTAAAATATGGCCTGCGAGTAAAACTAGGCCACTGATAGCTGCTTGAGGAAACACAGAAAGAAATAGCTGGGCTTTTAATTATTTGTGTAACCCTAATCACTCACCTACTAGACTCGGGATATCTGATCAAAGTCTAAGCACTGCCCTTCAACACTAGAGATTTCTGATTCCTGTTCATAGGACATTACTTGACCATCACACGTCATCACACATGCTAACGGTTACTATTCAGGACATAAACAGCAGATGCGATGATATCACCAGTTATCACCAGGTTTTGTTACCTCTGCTGTTAGGTGACCTGTTTGTTAGCACTTTTGTGCTTCTTTAAGATGCGCACAGAGATGAGATTACAACAGAGCAGGCCGTAATGCCAAAATGAACCTGGCTGAGTGACAGCTTGTAAACTCATGTGACTAAGCCTGACTGGCAGATTCCCAAAAGCATGCCTCAGGCGGGACAGTACGGAGTGTTACCCACCCTTACCAAAGGCACAGGCACAACCGACCTACAACGGAAGGAGTGACTCCGCAGCACAGAAAGTGAATGCACCAGAACATAGTGCACCAAGATGGCAAGGTGTCTCACCAAGCCTCTCCTCTTCTGAATACAGACTTGTGTTCCAGTTCCATTGAGTCAGAGGAGAAAATGTATTAGCTGCAGCTCCTGTTCTGTTTGCACACGTTATACAGCTGGCACAAACATGAGTTAGGGTTCGTACATGGAGCACCCCACGCTGGAACAGAGTGCTTCAGAGCAGTCTGCTTCTTGTCTTTGACATTCTGTTTGACTGACACTGACAGTCTTCTGCGTCCATCATTTTAAAAAGGACTAAATTAATCCATAAAATGGAAGGTGGAACCAAGTCTCTGGTGTTTATTGATTGTCAAGAGGAAGTCTAGTATCTGTTTACATCTCAGTAATTTTGTCTTGAAAAAAAACTTCCTCTGTTCTTCACAATGCTCAGGGAATCATGTGCTGGACTAGAATTCATGCCTGAAGAGAGGCCAGGAGAGGTGTAAGACACGCAGCTTTGTTCTTACTGGGCAAAGACTGAGAAAGCTAACTAGATCCTATTTTTCCTATAGTACTCCTTTGTCACTTGAAACCCCAAAACCCACAAACTGCTCAGTCTACAGACTGATAATACCAATCAGCATCTACAGTTGTTGATTATTTTACATCTAGGTATATAACTGTATTATGAATAGGCCACCAGTAGACCTTTGACATCTACGCTGATCCCAAGAAGCTTTCCAACAGGAGGTAGTTTAACCAACTCTGAAAACAACTGTGAGATTTCCAGATGCTAGAGAGAAATATTTCTCCTGAGGATGAGTAACCTGACCCCTAATGGTTTTTCCTTCTTCAGCTACTGCAAGACAGGCTGCTGTGTGCCAGCTTTTGAACTACTGTACCTGTGAGCTTCCTGATGACTTAAGGGTTCCTTAAAGGAAAAAACCCACACTCTCAGAATAGTTTGCATTCATTGCAGAATGCTACAGAATGAGCTCATGCTGTACCCAATGTCTACTTACATGTTGCACCGCTGTCACTTGCGGACAAGTCAAAGCCCTGGGTTCTCCCTTAGGACAGCTTAAGGGTCAATGTGACGTTTACCACCATAGGAATCATGGTATTTACCCAACATGTTAAAAGTCAAACACAGCAGCAGACTCTGTAATACCCTGGAAGGATGTCTGCCCCACATTCTGTTGTTATACATATTAACGCCACCAATGCAGAGGCCCTGTGAATTTCATTACAATTCCATGTAAGACATACCTATCACTCCACAGGATCACAGCAATCTTCGCAAAACAACAGTTGTGTTTTCCCACACACGAAGAAAACAACCTGAAGTTTGCTGGGCTTGCTGAGTTACCAACAGTGATGCTATATAAAAAATTTACATTTGCATCTTGGAAACTGGACTATCAGCATCAGTCTTTCTTACACATTTTGGTAGGTCATCAAAATCACTACTTTAGATAGTAAAGAAACCTGAACTTTGGCAACCTAAATTTGAACTGTGACTCTAAAGAAGAAAAGATTTTTACGTCATATAGCTCCGTTCTTGAACCCCTTAGTTGCAGTAAGGAAATTATTTATACATATATTTATATTTATTTTCTTTTGTGCAATTGAATAAAACCATCTACATTTAGGACTGTGCCCAGTAAGATTCGTGTAACTCAGCAGTGCATTATATATCAGCTTTAGGATTACTCTATTTTTTTTTAATTACAACTTTAGAAAAAGGTTTTCAACTGCCTTGTAAAAAGTCGTTGCAAGTCTTTGATTTTTCAGGCTTTTCTTCTTTTTTTAGTGGAATGGCAGCAACTATCACACATAAGGCAAAAGAAGCCAAGATGGCACCTGGTATCTCCCTGTGCAGAGAATTTCTTTGAAAACGTTAGATAATGGATTATATATGTGCCAAATCCTTACCTTTACAGAGGACCGGCAACTCTAAGTATTCAAAAGACAACTTCAGGGGCATGTAAGACATTTTGTAAGAAATAAAATTTCTCCCTAGTTTAGGTATTATATCTTTTGTTCGACAGAAGGAAAAATCATTATGATCAGTAGCCAAGCTCAGTTCTTCAGTATACGATCGCACTGGAGAAATGGGGCTTTTGCAAACAATACCATAGAGATTTGGGATGAAGGTTCATGACTGTTGACTCACTAACTGACAAGACAGACGAAGTCCTGGGACTCAATGTTGTGCACCCTTAGGGAAATTAGAAAAGACCAACTTCCTTTCTGAAGTCATCCCCACCCCAGGAGAATGTTCCCTCTTTTGTATCTGGTTGATGTTCTCTTTTGGGGGAAGTTCGATAGAGGTCACTGAACGAAGAACTGCAGTAGTCAGCAAAAAATTGACAGGGACTGATTCCACAAACGCAGCAGCAGAAAAAGGAAAACAAGCAAGCACGCAAAACATATTTTTTTTTTAATTATTAAGTCCTCTGATGATAAACTAGCAATGCTACAAAAATATCAGTTAAGGATAGAGAATATTCATAGCTTTTCAAGTGGTCATTGCCCATTTCAGTACTCCTGTTCATCCTAACTGTAAAATGCCAATTTTTCAGCATATTGTCCTAAGGCCTGAGAGTAGGAAAGGTGCATTTTTCATGTCCCTTGCCCATAAGCAAGCTAAGAAAATCCTACAGCTTAGCATTGCCCACCAAATATTGCCCACCAAATATTAACTATACATAAGATTTGCACTAAGTAGTCAGTGGATATTCATGAACTCATTCATGATTCCCTTAATATTTCTGTCAGACATCAAATAAGGCTTAGAAATAATGCTGTTGAGATAAAAAAGCCATGCCAAACAATTTTCTCAGTCGTCCTCTTATAGATTTTGAATTTAGCAATAGCAATGGAACTAATTAACAGTCTCGCAAATGAAACTCACTCTCACTTCTTAAACATCATCATCCTTTTCAGTAGAAGGATATTCCAGAAGTTGTTATGAGAAGAGTATGCGCTTTCGGCTAGAAAAGCATATTACCCTCCTACCGAGGCTGTTTAAGGCACTGTGTTAATATTAATTGATATCGTGAAGTGCAGTTTAGAATAGGGATCCCCACTTCAGGCTGTGCTCCCTTCAAAGAGAAAAATCAGACTAATCTTTTTAACAGTGTAAGCAAGAAGAAATGGACTATTAATAAAGCAGTTTACTTTGACTAACAGGTCAGGCAAATTAACTTGGCTGCAATCTCCTCAATCTACTGCTGCCTAAAATAGAGAGCGAGCTGCACGGAGCAGGCCCGATAAGCTAATGTAAACGTTCCATCTGGGGGAACTCAAGCAGCTAGCTATCCTTCACCACTGTCATTTACATAACGGGGCATGGGAAGAGGAAGCTCACATTGTGAGCATGGAGATAACGCTCAGTTTGTTTCTCTGTTTCGAAAAGCATCGTTATTCCTTGTATTTCAAAGCATAGATGAATGACAGATAGAGCGCTCATCATAGCTAATCCTACCATGGACTTAAAAACTAGGCTTCCTCAACTCCCACAGCCCTGCTGCACTTGATTTGCATTAAACTAGCATGGATTAGCAGAGACATCAGCACAACGGTTGCAGAGTCCGGTACCAGGAATCACCCTGGACATCCGTGAGGGGTCATACACAATTCCCAGAGCATAGCATCTAAACTCTGTGACCCGTAATCCCAGGTGAGGAATAGCATCCAAATCTTTGACAGCCGTGACAGCAGTGACCGGGAGCCTGCAGGGCGAACTCCAGAGACAACCTGAAACAGTGGGAATTTGATCCTGATATGGCTTCTCTCTCACTGTTCCTTTCCACTGCCATTACTACAAACAGATCTTGGCTTCCTACACGGTTCACATTAAATGGTGCGCCCTTTTGGTTAAATCATTCTGGGATGAAATTATTACAGGCAAGAAGAATTTTTGGCACACCACATAAATCTTCCCAAAGCCCTGTGAGATGGTTTTTTGTGTGTTTAAAAGTGAAATCAGGCTTGGGCCTATATCCTTTACCTTTGGGTGAACATTGATCAATTTACATCAAAGCTTCATTTTGCCAGATATTGTATTCTATACAGATTAACTCAAACTCTGTACAGGAAGAAAGATATTCTTTACTTAGAAAGCATGTGCCTATTCTCCACTTCATGTGATCAAATTTCATAAGTTCTGCTCAAGCCCGATATTCTTTTTCAGGCTATTGATACTTCAAATTAAGGATATATTTTATGCAAATCTCTTCTACAATTGTGTTTATTAGTGTTATTTCATTTTCTAATTTTGTATGGGTGAATAATTACTTTCATCTTCTAAGAGAGAATCATAGGCAGATTTATGGAAATCAAAAAATATTTCTCTACTGTTGTAGTGTATGAATGAGCAACCTATGCAAAAAGAAAAACTGTTGGGTTGGCTATAAGCACCCCTTAATTTTCTGTGCTAACCACTGTAAAGAACAGTTAATTCTGTTTACTTCTATAAAGTTGTATAGGAGGATGCACAACCGCTTGTTACTGAATCCAATAATGAACACCTCGCTCCAGAACAAACGTCTGAAAGGTGGTGTTGTAGCGGAATATTGTTCAATAATATTTTTCATATTAGCCACGCTTAGATGATTTCTTGCAACATGCATCTCTGGATTACAAAGGACTTCTGTTATTCTTGAACCACAACTAAAGAAATAACTATATTTCTGACAGATTTGTTGCACTTTATTGCCTGCCTTAGAGCCACACTAGATCCACATTTCTGGGATTTTTCAATATTTCAAATCCTGCTGGAGAAAGCAGCTTTCCTGTATATATAATGTTCTTGGTGAATTTATTTCTTTCAGGAATCAGATCACGTGGAAAGTTCATACAGAATAAATATTCCCGTATTATATTTATTGTACATTTATGTGAATTAAAATTCATATTATATTAACATCCATTGAAGGGAAGTGCTTTGCCCAGATTACATTCAAGTAAATGAAAGGTAATGCGATTGTCTTTGGTTATTCCAAATACAGAACAAACAGGTGGACAGAGTAGTTAACTATGTTGTTTCCTCAAATTCCTCCAAGTACATATCTTAAAAATTTGAAGCAAAACAATTTCTTCCATGAAAACTTCCGCAGAGGAAGAAAGTAAGAAAGGAAATCCCATGCTTCAGAAATTTTTAAACAAAACATATGGGTTACATTATACTCTTTGATGGTCTCTCAGACCCATCCATCATAGCAAGCCAAAGACAGAGCTCAGCCTCAAAGCTTGAACCAGCCTCTTCTGCTTGCGCTTCTTGCTCCCCTTCCCAACAGCAAGGGTCTTGCAGGAGTTAATACTGCCTGACTTCTTCCTGTCAGCCATGTTCGAGAGTTGTAAACCATGAACATTTTAAGTCCGAGGTGAAATTTTCTTAGAACACATTATGAATTAATCAGAACATGAAACCTGCATGAAACCATGCCATCCCTTTGCCACACTCATAAAAGACTTTCTAACAATTATTCCATATTGGCACAACCAGGAGCTTACAAGCAACAAGGAACGGTGGTGTTCTGGCTCATCTCCCTCTTTCCATACATGCCATCCGCATTTAGTTATGTTTTATACTACTTTATTCCTGTACGGAAGACAGGAGTATATGGCCTTTTGAATCTAAGAAAGCACCGGACAATAACTAACTGGGATAGACAGAAAACATTTTTTTTTTTTTATGCTAGCTGATGTTTTCTGAAATGGCAACAGCAGAATTTAGCATGTAAGAATGCAATGCATCTAAAGTGACAGAATGAGAAAAACCTAGAAAGAAAACTTCTGCTCTCTTTAAGTAAGCATCATGCTATATAGACATGCAGACATTCAGGGCTGTGTTTAAAGTAGACGAAACTGAAACTGAACGAACTAGATGTTGTATTACAGTGGTTCTGCCTAGCATGCACTGCACTATAAGAATAACTGGGTAAAACAAGATGGGAAAAAAACAATTTATAATTTGAATCCAGAAGAAGAAATGTCAGACCATATCAGGGACAACTATTCCCTATTCTCAAAATTTTTTCCTATGAGTTTAGCACTGAATATATCCAAAATTACATGTTCAGAAAGGAGAGAAGAAAGAGAAGAGAAGAGAAGAGAAGAGAAGAGAAGAGAAGAGAAGAGAAGAGAAGAGAAGAGAAGAGAAGAGAAGAGAAGAGAAGAGAAGAGAAGAGAAGAGAAGAGAAGAGAAGAGAAGAAAAAAAGAAAAGAAAAGAAAAAAAAGAAAAGAAAAGAAAAGAAAAGAAAAGAAAAGAAAAGAAAAGAAAAGAAAAGAAAAGAAAAGAAAAGAAAAGAAAAGAAAAGAAAAGAAAAGAAAAGAAAAGAAAAGAAAAGAAAAGAAAAGAAAAGAAAAGAAAAGAAAAGAAAAGAAAAAAGAAAAGAAAAGAAAAGAAAAGAGAAATAATAGAAACCCTCAATAATTTATCCCATAGAAGCCTCAAAGATCTTTAAACACAAATTGGGAGCCCCTCAGCTCAGAGCTGCACAAACACATATGAAAACTGCTTTTTCACACAGTAAGTATGTAAATTAAACACAGTTCCTAATTACTAACATTATGTGCAGTATGTTGCTATTAGCCAGGGTCTAGACACTAAAATTTTACATTTTGAAATGCAGCCACCATTTGGCCCACTTTGTTAGCATTAAAATGAAAGCAATAATAGGGCACATGGAGATAGTCTAAAGCACGCACACATTAATGAGGACTGCAACCATGTAGCTCTCTGTAATACTGTATTCCCAATGCTATTACTTTATTGCCATTGCTATATAGAAAGCCATAGGCTTTGTTCTGATTTTGCAAGACCTCTGGACTGAAGCATGTCAGACTTGCTCTGGACTGAAAGTTTATTCTCTCAGGTTACACGTTTTTTGACATCCTTGTACTTTCTTTTACCTGGTTTAGACGTAATAGCATTTTTTTCTAATTGACCAGATGTCCGTAGCTAATTTGTGTTACTTTTGCTTATCTTTGCATGCTAGAACAACAGTTTTAGGACTAGCCTGTGGAAACATAGCATAGGCCTTGCGAAATGGAGACGCAGGAGATGCTGTAGAGGAGTACAGGCATGGGATTACAAGAGATGGGACATAGTCTTGGTACTGAAGACAACACCCATAACTATAAAAAAGACTCAGCAATGGTCAGGCAAAGAAATGCAGACATAAAGATGGACAAAATTGGGTTTAACTGTAACAAAGAGAACAAAGAACAGGTATCTAACATACATAAAAGGAAACATATGCAGTAAACTTGGATGCAATACGGAGCTGTAGAGCACTAAAGAAAGAGAAATGCATGTTAGTAAGCTTATAAAAATGTCCTCAAGTGGCCTCTAGAGCAAAGAACAAGAAATCATTAACATGAATATCCCCTTCTTTCCAGTGATGGACTCCAGATACTGCCAACACAGGTAACACCACCAGCAGAACGAAGCCACCAGCCTTAAGACTTGGAGAAGCAGGGAAAGGTGGGTATAATACCAAGGAAAGAGAGTAGAAACTAAGTGAGTGTACAACAGTGTTAGCTGCTTTATTATTATTAAAACATCTTCTGCATAGAAGCGCTCTTTTTCTTTGGTAATAATGGGATCTAGCCTATTAATCATTCTTTGATGAGCCAGTTAAGATTTCAATTACATTTAAAAAAATAAATTCCTAGCTTTATATAAGATGTATTTCCTCTTTGTCCGTAAACAAGACTTTGAGCGTAACAAGACTAAGATATGTTAAGAAATGTTTGACCAGTCAGTCAGAGCTTACCACTAGCAAATTCAACGTACATTTCCATAGGAAGTTTTTTTCCAATGGGAAAGTACAGAATGGGAGCGGAAAAGGTGGAGCCAAGGAGAAAGTCTGTCCTTTAGGCATGTATTTATTCATTGGATTAGATAATAGGCATCTGGTCCATCATCGGGACCCATAGGTGTTATTGCAATACAAACAGTAATACATGAGCCACAGGTGTCCATACAAAGGTCATATCATTGCAAATTGATTGCAAAAAACCAAATCATTGCAAAGAACTGCTACGAAAAGAATCAAATTCTTATAAAATTGTGAATACGGTGACATTCGTTGGAGGGAAGCTGCATTCTCACCAGGCTGTTAAGAAGGAGAAAAACAACAAAGCTTATCCGATAAATTATTTGTTATTTACTATTTCTCCAAGTCTGTATGATTTCCCAGTTTCCCAAAGGCTTTGTGTTTCTCAAGCATGCAGAAACATCAGTATGCTGTTATTGTTTGGAAACCCATGAAGAGTAGCAGTGTCAGCAGTTTGCAGACTCAGGAAGCCAAGAGCATATGAATCTCTATATGGAAAAAGACACTGAGCTCTACATTCCATAGAAAATCCTATACTTCAGCCTCTAGGTTAAAAGGACTGTGGTCAATACCTGGCAATCCCCACGCCACAAATGAAGATTAAAATCCCACTTTAACCGGGGGGGGGGGGAGGGGGGGGGAAGCTTTACCAATATTTTAATATGAAGTAAATGTCAAACTACAGTTAAGACTTACACACAGGTACTGACAATCTCTAAGAACAGCGGTCCCAATCTTTGGAAATAGCGGAAAACAGTGAATTCAAACAGATTATTAGTGCATAGATATGCTTGCAATACCAGAGATATTCTTGATAGTAATATTTGAAAAGCACCACAGAGAATGAACTAGCACGGTCCCTCAGCAGTAGTTTATAAGCATGAAGGAGAAAACTTGAGCTTTGCACTGAATAATAATGACAACGGTGCTGAGCGGTCTTTGATTTGCAACCCCTTTTTATTAGGCTGCTAGACTCTACCTTCTGTGCGAGAGACAAAGGTGTGCAGATTAACAGTTCTGTCAGTGATGTGTTCATTAATTACATTTTAAACACTAGCAGAAATAAGACTAAGCTTAGCACTATAATGATAATTCCTTGTAATATTCCAGACTACTATCACACTAACCTGCAAAGAGTTAAGATAAAATAAAATTGTAATAATGAAATAAATTATTTTAAATAACCGTTACCAGTTTCTAAACGTTATAGTTCTCATAGTCTACCCACTCCCCACTACAATTTTGATAGTTGCTGAATCAATACAATGCAAATCATACAAATAAATAAATACATGCACAAAACCAGTTTTAAATACATCTAGAAAAATACTACAACATCTATTTCACCACACTGCTGAAAAAAAATGATTTTTTTTCCACTAATTTATGATAGCACCTTTCTGTCTTCTGCTTTTTGTTATTGATGTTGGAACTTTGGTTTTCACAACAGATTTGCTCTTTCACAAAGATTTCTGTGATATGTGAGGGCACTTCATTGGTGTATGATTTGCTTTTGAATTCTCTGGAAATAAGCACACATTTAAAAAAAAAACTAAGGGGACAAAAATATTTAGAGGGACAAAAATGTTATTTAACAGTAAGTCATGAAACTGTACACATGCCACCACTGAGTAATTTCTTGAGCAGCCTTTGCTTTTCTCACCCCATCTGGCCTTAATGTCTCTAACACCCAGTCACAGCATCACAACAGAAATTAGACTAAGCTCCTTGGGGCAGGGTTCTGTATTTCTGTAACTGCTCTGAAGCACTTAACATACATCTGGAAGCTGTAGGGGAAAACAAAACAAAACAAAACAAAACAAAAACTAGAGTCCAGACTGTTAGAAATTCATTTGTAGGTTCAGCCACCTGTGGATACCTTGTCACATTATGTGGCACGAGCATTTTCTTCCATGGCTCCAAAGGAAGTGAAAGAGTCCAACTAATGTGACCACTATGCTATTGATAATCTGCACTATTTACATCCCTATCACAGTGTCAAATAAGACATGCAAAACCAGCTGTGAAGTCAGCATGGCTTTTGGCATGAACTTATTCCAAATGGGGTCAAGGTTGACCACAAGTACTTTGCGTGTTTTTAATATTCCACTTATTTATAGATATATTTTATCTATTACTACATTTCTCTTAAGAAATGAGCAGGGCATATTAGCAGATCGGAATGTTCAATTTGATGGAAAACCAGACGTTGAGTGGAAAGATGAAGCTCAAGTTCTGCCCCATTACTCCCCTGGCTCTCTTTGCCTCCCTGCACTTGTGTTCCTCCTCTCCTCTTGCTTTTACACATACCTGTGTCTCAACTCATGACATGACATGACATGACATGACATGACATGACATGATGTCTAATGGTGGAGAGAGCTAGAAGAAATGAGCCTGTGATCTCCATAGACCACCCACGGACAACACTGTGCTGTCAGAAAACTACCACTTGAAAATTAAATGTGCTTTACTGTCTAGACCTCATACCACAATGAGCTGATCTATTGATTTTAATATGCTGAAGTGTTTGTACATTTATATGAATGCAAATTTTAAGCACGCCATGGGACCCACTCAGGGTCTGATTCAGCACTATTGTAGTCAGTGAAGCTTTTTGCATTCAAAGATTTGCATGCAGTGATTCCTCAGATACCATGGAACAGAAGATGTGCATCCAAAAGCCCACCTCCGAACAAGCCCCTTAACTTGGCTATGCGCTTTTTTTAATGGATTGAACTTGAAACAACATGAGTGCTTGGTCTTGATGACAACTTAACTTGCCAATTTAACTTCAGTGGAAGTTACTAGGTCTGCGTTCTCTTAAAGCTCAGGCTAAACAAAAATAAAATTGGTTCCCTGCCTGAATTGCACAAAAATCAAAGGCTTCTTTAACAGAACACTGGCCTCAGTGTTTGGTGCAAGTGCTTCTGCATTTCTGGACACAGCAGATTTCTATTTAAAGATTTAAATTCACACGTTTTCTTGGGGCTAGGGAGCAATGGGTTGGGAGAAAGAACACAGCCATTCACGCTATTGCAGCTCTGCATACAGCAGTCCGGCCTCCTTGGCACACTGACTGCATGCTGTACCTACAAGCGCTAGCACTGGGACGGTCATGATAAAATCCAGTGGCTGGGAAGTAGATGCAGACAGTGAGCCAGCATCCATTCTAGCTTTTGCAAAAAAGGCTGCGCTACTCTCAGCCTACTCTCAGGCCAGGCAAATAAAATTCAGATGATGCGGCCTTTACATAGCTTTAAATATACAACCATTGTGAAACTGTTCTTTGGAAAAGAAAAAAACACAACTTCTTTGTAAAGGAAGAGTCCCTTCATACACAGAGATAGTCTTCAAATCGGAAGACGTTTTGTTTGCAAATAAGCAACAAATCAATGTGCACTTCTGTGCGACACAAGTTCACAGACCAGTTATTTTGCTTGACTCAGAGCTGGTTTCTGACACTTGTTATCAGCAAAGCATACTGCTCTGGGGACTGCATGCGAATTACTGAAATTACTTGGATGGGGGGGAAAGGGTGATGAAGAGGGTGGTGGTGCTACCCCAGCTGCCAGTCAACTATTTCGATGTATTTTTAAGCCAGCTTCTCTCCTGTACAATAACTGAGTTAAACTAGTGTGAAGAAAGTAAGTTAGCAGATTTCCTCTCTTCAAAATGTTCCACATTCAAGCCCTTGGTTAGATAATTTAGTGAGCAGACTTTATTGTCAGCTTCTTTATGTTGTTTGTCTAGAACAGCAGGTGCCACACTGAGCTGCAACTTGGCATCAAGGAAAATCTGCCTCTGTGTCAAAGCAGCCAGGATAGCCTGGACTCCCATAAGGACTAATTGGTACTCCAGTAAAAACAGCTATCTTCAGCCCTACTCAAGAGAGATATATTCTCCTGTTTTTCGCATCCTTTTGGATGCTTTTAAGGAGGAGTCCTCTCAGTGCTCCTGCATTTCATCAGCTCTCCCTCTCATGGAAACTCTAAATCACGCATTTAAAAATAGACCACCAGATTATCTGGGTAAATCATAAAGCTCAGCTTATCTCTCTCTTCCCCTTCAAAATATACAATTTATTTTGTCCACTAGCTCAGCAGCGTGAAGCCATGAATAATCCTGTTTGTCTCAGTAACCCCACTCTTCTGATGATTCCTGTGTATCTCCATTATGTGCATGTATGTCACGCTGGGGGGTGTGTTTCTGTGCAAGCAAGTAAGGAGGAATAAGGAATTCACAGTTCTGGGCATAAAGGTGTACAATTCTGTTTATGGCAGTGTTTATGCCCATGCCAACTGCGTGCGTCCTAGTGTCACAACACAGCCTTACACAGCCATGGAGAATAATACCAGGAATCAGCAGAAGTAACATACAAAGTACTTCGATTATGCATTAAATTGTTGTTTAACACCAATGTAGACCCCAGAATCTGTGTGCTTCCCCTGAGGGCAGACATAATCAATGCAATACGAGGGACGACACAAAAATTTTTCGATTTCTCTTTCCCAGTAGTTCAGAGGCACCACATAACGGAGCCTTAAGCAGCACACCCCGACTCCCGGCTCCAGCGTTTTACACACGCGCATCTCCTCATCCTCCTCCCTCTGCCAGTGCGGCCCATCAGGCCACGGGAGCTGGAGAAAGCCCTGCAGGGCTATAAATAGCTACTCGGGGGAGGGGGGGAGAGTGCAGCAGCACGCTTCCAAAGATGCTTGCTGCAAGAGGGAGGTTTTTCTGGCTTAATTCAGAGGGGAAAGGGAACCGCTAGGAAGTTCACTGACATAGCAGGTAGTGTCTGCGGAGAGGGGGCAGCAGCTGCCCTGGGGAAACTGAAGGGCGAACGCCTCGCTCGCTGCGAGAACAGCGAGAGGGTTTCCCCCTTGGAGTGTCCCCCCCTATTTCAGATCGTTTCCTGCAGAGACCCCCTGAGATGGGCTGTTGGCACAAAGGGTCCACACGACTGAGCAAGACAACGACGATACAAATCAACTCCATCGAAGTGTTATTAGCACACGCACCTTACTGTCTATTCTAAGTTTGTACTGAGTCAAGCGCTATTATTCATACGCCCTGGATTTGCACGGACTGTGCACGCCGTGCCCATGAACCGGCCCCAGCGTGGAAACGGTAGCGCTGGCTCCCCTACACTCCCCCTGGTTTTCCTTCGAGAGACAAAGCCGAGACGTCCCGTCTCCCAAGAGCCGTCCTATCCCCCCCCTCCGCCCCCCCGCCTCCCGCAAACTTTCGGCAACTACAGACACCGCCTGAAGCACGGGTGCGTGCTCGCCCCTTCCCCGTCGGGGACGCACCGGGCACTCCCCATCCACCGCCCAGCGCCGCCGCCACCCCGGCCGGCTGCGCTAGGGGCGGCGTGCAGCCCCCGCCGCTCACCGGGACGCGCTCCGCGCCTCTCCGCGCCTCTCCGCGCTTCCCCGCCCGCCGGGCACGCACCGCGCGGCTGTGCTGCAGTGCCCGGCCCGGCCCGGCCCTCTCTCACCGTCCTCCAGAGCCGCTGCCGCTTGGCACTGACGGAGGTGGCGGTGACGATGAGGTGGGAGACGGACACCACCAGCCCGAAGACGATGGCCAGCAGGGTCCGGACGGGCAGCAGCGAGTAGGAGACGAAGGTGACCAGCATGAGCTGCCACATGCCCTGCTCGGGGGCGCTGGGCGGCTCCATGCCGTAGGCGCCGAGCGAGAAGGGGCAGCAAAGGAAGGAGAAGGTGAAGCTGAAGAGCAAGGTGAGCTTGACGATCTGCTGCAGCTGGGTGACCTGCAGGTACTTGACATTGGTGACGATGAAGAGGGAGAGGAAGATGATGCAGTGGACCGGGTGCGAGCCTTTGGAGATGGTCAGGCTGGGGCTGGAGAGCAGCTCCACCAGGGCCAGGCTGGCGGTGAGCACAATGAGGACGGCCAGCGCCTTGAGGGTGGACGTCTGCTCCAGCTTCAGGTTGTAGCTCTGGAAGAGAGCCTCCAGCTCCTTGCAGTCAAACTCGTCCTCGCAGGCGATGGCATCCAGCAGCAGCAAGGGAGGGGGGTCCCCCAGCCCGGCTCCTGCTCCCGCCGCCGCGGCAGCCGGTGGGGAGCAGCAGCAGTGGCAGCACTTCTTCCTCTTGGTCTTGACTTTCTGAAACGGTATTTCCTCCATGTCAGTGCCATTCATAAACCTCGGGGAAGAAATGCTCCTCCTGGTGTCCCCCGCTGCCGCTCCTCCGCCTCGTCGCTCATAAAAGAGAGCAGGAGCCGCGGCCGCACGCCCGCCGGCAGCCCGCGCCGCCGCAGCTCCGCGGACGCGGGCACCGGGCGCAGCTCGCCGGCCGCAAACCGCGGCGCCGGCAAACGCCCCCCTCCGCTGCCACCAGGGAGCCGGGGATGGCTGGGACGGCGGGAGGAGAGCCTCACTCGTGTTAATACGCCAGCCTTCCTGCCTGCTCTCTCCCTCTCCCCTCCACCCACCTCCTCCTCCTCCTCCTCCTCCCACCCTGGTGCTCCAGGGATGTTAATCTCCTAATGACACCAAAACACCATCCAAAGGTTTGAAATCAAGCGGAGGGAAGGGTGGGGGCAGGGGGTGGGTGGAAGCGGAGAGAAGGGGAGTGGGGGGTAATCAACAGGCAGGTCTCCCTTCAGATACCGCTATTGGGGAGAGCAGAAGCTACGAAGAGCGGGTGGCAAACGGGCTCCCGGGGAGTGGGCAACATTTAAAAAAAAAAAAACAAAAAACAACCGACACAAAACCAACCATAAACAACGACAAGGGAAAAAATAATGAAACCCAGCCAGGGGACTGGGCTAATAGGAGGAAAGGTGGGGGCAGAAGGGCCGGAGAGAAAGCAGGAGGCAGGGAAAGGCAGGGCGATCCCCTTCCCACGTCGAGAGCATCACACCGGGGCTGGGGAGCGAGAGGCGCCTGCGCGCCGCCAGCTTGGGAAGCCGGACACGTCCCTCGGCGGGGCAGCGCCTCCGGGAGCGGCGGGGGGACCGCCCGCCCCCCGCGCCCCTCGCCCTCCCCGCCGGACCCCCCGGGCCCTCCGGCTTTCCAGCTCTACTCGCCTTCGGGCTGCGGATGCCGTCTGGCAGCTTTGTGTTGCCCGCCCACCTTTACATCTATTTAAATGTATATAAATATACCAAAATCTACATATAGAGACACGTAAATATACGTGCATATGTAAACATATATAAGTATATATAAATTTATACATATAGGTGAATCCTGCTTCCTTTGAGACGTGAAGTCTTATCTGCCTGAATAAGCATGCTGATTTTACCGGTTTTGCTTCCTGGACTCTGAAGCTGTTGGGAAAAGTGCAGTGAATGAGAAAATTTTCAAGAAAACACATTTCTGTGCACACTTCTGCTTGTCTTGGAGGACAAATCAGTCAGTGGCTGTGGAGGGCTACTCTTGTGACATCCCCCACAAAATTGCACTCAGTGCTTCATCAAAAACTTGAGTTGGGAGTCTGTGTTTTGTTTTTGAAAAAAACCATCCAATTCCGCCTATAATGCTGCTACCACATACCACTATTACTAAGTTGCCACCAAAGAATACAATACGATATTCTTTTCTGTAACCATTTCATCTAATTTTGGGATTATGAGACTGATTCCAAACTTACCAAAGACTAGAGAAAGGACTCCAATGTTCCTTTTGGCTTTGGATCGAGCATTTGTAAGAATCCGAGTTAGAAAATGTCAAAATAGAAGACTTTAATAGATTATGAACATTTGGCTTTACAAGGGTAGTGCAGGAATACTTTCCAGAATCAAAGCAGAATCCTACTATCAATGGCATGTTGAAGATCTAGTTGCTGATTTTTGTGTCAGTGATGTCAGATTCTGGTTCTGGATTTGGGCTGAAGAGCCTTAAGATCAACAGCAGGCAGGGATTCTTTAAGATTTGTTACAGCTGTGAATGATGTTTGTACTTCAGTTCAGGGTACTAAAGTAGCTTTAAAAAAATATCTCTGGTATATGATCTAAAGCAACATAGTTTTTTACATTAATATTTCAGTATTTTATGCTAGTCTTAGCCCTCCAGACTCAGTATACAGTCATTCTTTTGAACCTGTGCAGACCTCATTAGGAGAAGGGAATGAATCAACATTGCTGGAGTTTGTGTGTTACAGATTCAAAATATTTCACACTTGAGACGATGACTGTTACTTACTCTGTGTTCATATGATGCCATTTATGGTGGTTTCCTAGACAATGACTTAGACCCTCAAACACTGTAGAACTGTAAAATAAATGGTATTTAGATTTCTGTAACTTCCTTCAGGAAGAAAGTAAAAGGGTTGGATTTTCTGGCCCGAGTGCTGGAAACAGGAAGAGATGTTTAGCTGAAATGTAATTGAATCTAACACAAAAAGGCTTCCTTTGTTTTGCAGTATCTCTAGTGTGTTTGGAAAGCTAATAAAATTCATCTCCTTGTTCACTTTGATGCATAAATTCACTTCAGTCACACATATATTAGACAAATACACACTGTTACATTTTCACCTGTCCTCAGTTTTTTTCTGAGCTCATATATCTTGAGGGATAAATTAATATTTCACATCTCACACTGCATAAGAGGTGGCACCTAGCTTCCCAGCCCTAGGAGCAATCCACTGAAAGACTTGTCATGCTAGCAGTTATCATTTCTTTCTTCTGGCTCTCAGCTCGCTATTGGGAAAGTGGGAGGTGAGTAATTCCCTACAAGGCATCCTGTGGTTTAGATTGTTTTCATGATTCTTACAACCTCAGGATGGGTTAGTTAGTACATACATACAGCAGAGAAGGCCCGTATATATGAGACATAAACATCTCCATTCTTACTAGGTCAAGGGGAAGCAGTGAACCGTTGAAGCTTCGTCTTCCTTAGACGCTGTAAGAATATGGAAATGCCGCACAGTGATCAATGAAACTCCTCCATCCTTTATACACTGTTTCACATCACAGGGCAAACACCTCACCATACCCTGCACAGTGAAGAGGCCAATTTTTACCACCTGATGTCACAAATATAAAGAAGGAACCTCAGAACTTTTGTCTGAAACAGGCTTCTTATCAAAGCAAATAGCCAGCTATAAAACTGCGGGAGTGCACTTGACACAGTGCTGTATTTTCTGACCAAATTTACCTGCTGCAGGTGACAGCAGCCTGGTTGGGGTTTTGTGAACTACGAACAACGCTTTGTAGTCTATAGTACACTTCTGTCTCATTTCTAAGGAAGATACGTGGTTGGTTTTGATATACAATGCCCTCAAAGTTCTGGGTGTTGGCAAGATCCAAGCCAGCTCTTCCTTTTGAATGTCCTTGCCTTTGTAACCAGAGACTACTCTAGCAATACATGTAGTATTGACAGGAAAGGGCCATTAGAACCCAGCTTTATCACCTTTTGCATTGCAAAACCTATCTGTTTTTTCAGCCTTTTCCTAAGAGGCAAGCTGACTTGGTTGTTTGAGTCACTGGAAGTGGAAAACTTTTCTTCACGGAGAGCTGGGCAGTATACGGATCTAGGTTAAACTAAGCAGAGGCCTCGCTACCTTTTACTGGACCTTAGGAGTTGTCTTGAATTAAAGGGCTATTCAGAGTTTCAGAATATTTATTTTTATTTATTTTGTGCATATAGATTATCCATTTAATAATTACTTATTTTTCACTGTCCATCTTGGTTTACTTTACTGAAGCCTCGGTACTTGCTTTTTGGATCTCCTCACCTCCAACAGTTTCAAGCACTCACTGCCTGATCCACTGGCTGGAGATCATCTTTGGAAGCGATACTTTTCACAGAACTAGAGCTTTTGAGATTCACGACAATTTAGAATTTAGCATAATCAAAAGTTTGGCATCGATAGAATTTTGTCTTGGGTTAATTTTTATCTAAGTAAGGACTGCAAGGATCTTAATCTTTTATCCATATTTAGTATTGCCTACTGGTAACATAAGGCTCTATTGTCTGAGACAAGGATAGAAATCTTTTTTCTTCTCACCCCCTCTGACAGTAAGAGTAAGGACTCTGCCTAAAGCTATTGAGAAATTTTTGCAGATTCATTCTAGCAGGCACAGCTTGTTAATGCCACCACAGAAATATGTCTAGTGAGAGAAAAGGAGTGATGTGGGCAGGACAGAAGAGGTCCTGCAGAAACTGTAGGAATGACCGGGCTTAAACATAAAAATTCAAGAGAGTGTTTTCCTCCTCTCATAGATGTCTGAAATATATTCACCATTTTTTCTAGATTTTAAGGAAAGCCAAGATTTGGAAAAAGTGAAAGTATGCTTTTCCAAATCATGCACAGATTTCATTTGGAATCTGTATGGGGTCTCCATTCACATTCCTATTTCAAGAAATATAGGCTAGATTTCTGTAAGGCTACTGAAATACTGTTTGAATAGATCTCATGAGCATTGTAATAACTGTTTGTTAAAATTAATTGTGATTTTAAAGTTTGATTTATGTTGCATGCATTTTGATGGAGTACAGAAGAAACAGATAGTTCTGATATATACCACTGCCACAGTTAAACAACTTTAGCAGCAAGTTTGAATTCACCTAACTAGAGAGTCTACTACAGAGCTGAAATAAACTTTGCCCAGCGACAGTAAGTGAAAGCCTTACAACATTAGGCAACATTAGCGTTTAACCTCAACACTGCTCTGCAAAACAACTTCTTGATTTGAACTTTTCCTTTGTGCTTTTTCATACAAGAGCCCAGAACAGAGTTGAGTCCTTCAAGGGTATATTTAGGTTATAACGCCTAAATATACCGAGTTTGTCAACAACTCAGTGACGAACCTGTGCGTCAGCTTCTGTTCAGGTCTAACGACAGCACTTTTGCTCACTCAGTTTCCTTTGGACCACACAGTGTTTTTACACCCAGACTATTTTAATCACAATTCTATCTGCATAGAAGTCTATTTAGTTGCGTAATGTATTGGAGAAAAAAAAATCAGATGAGAAGAAAATCACATTAAGGCCATGACCCCAAGTCAATTGTCAGACAAGACTTCTGCTGAAGCAATTAGGAGATTTGACCAAAAAATAATATGGTTAAAGTGGCTAATTTACCAGCAGAGAACGGGGATGGGTTTTCTCCACTCCTCTGCTGAGCGGAGAGTACAGACATTAAGAGCATTTGAATTCTCTACCTCTCTCTTCTATTCTAAGCCTTCCAAGAGAGCATGAGACTTCTGTGACCTACTGAACTTCTATATTAATACTAATGAATCTCTCCAGTGAGCAAGCAATGTGCTTTTCAGCCAGCATGGATTTATAGCAGGTCAGCTGGATCCTTCCAGCTTTTGACAAGCCATTCATTTCCTCCATCAGTACTGCATCAACTTTGATTTATCTATTCTTCTTCTAAAATTAGAGGCAACTAAAGTCTATTATATAGGCAAAATTTCAGGAAACGGGGTTGGTGCATTTTTATGAGGAATTCACTGACTGTTTCTTTCATGATCTCTAGTAAGCCATGCTTCTCAGGAGCTTCCCCAAATACCACATCCCATCTGTCCATGCTTCTGTCTCACCACTCCCAACTGCATCCTCCATGTTACTTCAGAAAAATGTCAGGATTTTTCCTTGATGAGCCTGCGGATGGTAACAGCATGGAAATGACACAGGAAAGGCTTCAAAGCTTCTTCAAAACTGTTTGCTGCATACTTTGCCAAGGGGTATACAACAGTGATATATACTGAATAAAAAAAAACCACAAGAAATGACAAACCACCTGCAAAACCTACACAGCGCTTGCACCATCTATTTTTGTTATTTTGTTTTAGATGTGTAAGATAGAGCCTACTCTTTTTCAGTGGAGAATAGTGCTCAGAAGGCTATGATGCAGCTACTCTCAGTTGGCTGTGAACATGCTGGTACACCCTCACGGTGCAATGCAGCTCCACGCAGAGGTACCTGCATGGAGAAACCCACATAGCTGCACATTACATGGCCTTGCACTCGTGTCAGAGCTTGCCAGCTCAGGCTTCACACTATGTTTACGTGGTTGTGCAGTAACCGGCTCTGGACGCAGCTTGTTCAGGGCTGTCTTGGGATCTTTGCGCTGCAGCCTGGAGACTAGAAATATCACGTTAGTTCCTGGTCAGCTTGGTTAAGAAACTCTTTCTGAGCCAACTCCACAGTTGATATCTCACAAAACCCACAATTATATAAAGGTGGATCAGTTCTCAGGCAAAATATAAATATTTTCAAGTTCCCGCCAAGTTTCCTTTTGCAAATCCTTTCAGAAAAACAAAGGAAAGAAAACAAGCCCAACCCTTCTCCCTCAACATCTCAGTACTTGTCCATGCAACAGAACAATGAAAATTTCCATGATCAGTGAGTAGATTTGGTAGCAATTTCTGTTATGCAGGTGATCTGATTGACCAAGGCATTCTTAAAAATCCTTAGCTGTAAAACTGTACTCAGGAAAATTGAGACCACTTGGAAGAAAATATTTTTAATTCTCCTTGCTTCCATGTCAAACATTTAATTCTCATTTTAGGAGTTCTGCAAATGCCTAGCATCAGGGTGCTGGCAGTGTTTGACAACATTAAACAGCTCTGATCTTGTTCCATGAAATCAAGTTTTGATATTCACTGCAGCTATGTTAGCCCTGGTATTGTAACTATGCTTATTTCCCAAGGAAGGATTCTATTCCTCTTTATATTCATATTGCCATTTTCTAAGGTACGGGCATGGCTCTGTTCAGAGCCTATAACATTCTTGTTTGCCTAATGAAATGTAGTTCAGGTGTAGTTTAGATGTATTTCAGAGTATGCGTAAGGACAAGCATTTTGCTTAGTATAATCCCTTGAATACCTCAAAAAGAAAAAGCCAAGATGTAAGCAAAAATAAAGACAGAAATTATAGCTGAATTCCACAGTTCATTCCTAGCCTTATTTCTGATACATCCATTTAAACAAAAAATACATTAAAATAGTAATTCATATTCACCAGGTCTGGTCTCCTGTTTTGCTCATCTCAAAGTTATACTGCACACATATGCTTGGATCAGTGAATGGAAAGTTTAGTAAACAGCTTTTTTTTTCTCTCTTTCTTTTTTTTGTTTGTTTTGTTTTAAATGAAGACTGTCGGTTGCTTAAGATTTCTTTTCTGCCATATATGTTTTCATTATGTCAAGTTTTCATTCTTGGTAGTATTCAGGATGTACTTTGCTACAACTTTCCATCACAGTGCACTCATTAACAGTTCTGTAAATAGCTTCTTCAAGTGCCAGACCTGGGGCTCCCTTCTGGACTTCTGATTTGTGCAGAAATCCACTTTGATTTCATTTGGGAGTTTTTCTTGAGTAAGTGTTCTAAAAGCCTGCATATTTTAACTTGCAGAGCCTCCTGTCAAAAAGTGAAAAGTACACTGACAATATGAATTTGACATCAACAACAAGAAGTAATATATTTGTAGTCATTTCCCACTGGAGGAAAAAATTGCTCTTTTATACTAATTTTAGTGTTTGCTGATAACTGTGAACCTAACAATAGTTTCAAGACATAGCATACTACAGACAGCCAGTGTGTTCCCTGACAATTAGTTCTTGCACTTCGTCACTGAAGTGAACGCAAATACAGTCCTTTGCTTTTTTTTTTATATACCCAAGGAAAAATTTCCCGCAAACAGTGGAATTTTAACTAAAAATTTAAATGATGCTTTTCATATAGAAAGATAAGCTCGTCACAGAAGGCTCAGTCACAGAAGGCACTTACTAGAGATTCACCTCCTCTAACACCCACTTGCAAAGTCCAGAGTGCCCAGAAACAGCATGTATAAGACATTGAACTGCTGTTCCACTTGATCTCCACTGAGGGCCAAGATTCCCTCTGTTTTATGTCTAATCTATGTAATGAGATCATGTAAGTCCTGCAACTAGCAACAACTAATTAGGTCAAATTAACAGTACGTATGTTACTGGATCTATTTTGAGGTTAAACCCTCAAGATGGAGCTACCCTCCTTTTTAAGGTAAGAGCTGCTGTCTGTTCAAAATCAAAAGACAACTTTACGTTGTGCTGTGTTTACTATTCCTTTAGTCAGACCTGTGCTCAACATTAAGACAGACTTCTGGTGGCCTTCAATGCTGTATTTGTTTTCTTGTCACCTGTGCTCCCCTTTCCTCCTAAACAATTTGCATAAACCTGCATAATGCTATTTAGCTTATGCCCCGCTGTTACTATAAATAGGTGAACTGGAAATTCAGCTTAGTAAAGCAACTTAATTCTTTTCTTGTCTCGTTCTTTCTTCCTGCTTCCACACTGTGCATGTGTTTGTGTGTGTGAAGGTGTGAAAGAGAGATCGTGTAGTCAAAAGGAATTTTAAGAGATAAGTGTAATTGTTCTTATTAATGATTAGGGGAAACAAAATTTTCTGAGCTGATGCAAAAGTGCGAGCCTTAAGAACAACCCCAGATATTACAGGGGTTCCCCTATATGTGTGTGTAACTGCGTGTGCGTGCATGTGAGTGTGTATGTTTGTAAATGTAAAGAAGCAGGATTTTTTCTTTTTTTTTTTTTTTCTTAGAAAAGACAAAAAAAGGGAACATTTTACATTTTTCCTTATGTGAGACAAGTTGAGAGTTATGTAGCCTGGTGGTGATGTTTTTAACACTGCATCTCATACCTTTCACACACAGTCTTCCTTTGGGTTTTGTGTTTTCATTTATTTGCTCAACAACCTGTTTACTTATCAGCCAAGACTGCAGTTGAAAATTAGATTGTTTCTTTAAAAACCTACGGGTGAAATTAAATATCTTATAGAATATAGAATATCTCTAGTTGGAAGAGACCCATAAGGATCATCTCTTTCTTTTGCAGCAAAATAAAAACTTGGATTTTATTTAAAAGTAGGCAATTTTTTTCTCACAAATTTTGTTTGCAAAAACCATAAAAGGTACAGGAGATTAAATATAGGTCTGCATGCCTAAAAAATTAATTGTATATTTGGTACAGCTATTTTTGTAGCACCTTAGCAGTTAATCCCTGAGAATGCTTCCCCTTCTCAGAGAGAGACGCATTACTCTAAGGAGAGCTTACTGTTGTTTTTAACTCTAGCCTGAGTACGTACAAGCCTGACTACATCTATTATAGATTGGGTTTTATCCTCCAGTCTGAAATATATGTCACTCTTCTAAACAAGGTTAAGTGCTATTTTTTCTTCCCCTAATCCTGTTTAGCAAAACAACGCGGTAGTCTGGGCAGTTTAAATATTCCAGTTAAGTGGGAGAAAGGTCACTGCGAGATTACTGCAAAGGTATCAGGTGTCGCTAAAGGGCGAATGCATTTTCCGGAAGGATTTCCTAAAGGATTTCCAAAGGATTTGGGGGAAGGCAAGGCAATACGAACATTAAAATAAAACATCTCTAGGAATATTCAGCTACCATCACAGTGATGAAACCTATGTTTATTTTTGCAAGTAGATTTTACAGTTTTGTCCAGCACCGACTGAATTCACCAAAAACTGGGGAACACCTTCCACTTCTTTTAATCCCAAGTGCCACTCTGCGGTGCCCAGTGATGAATTCTGCCTCATGGTGGCCAGATCTGCTCATCATGCTGCCTAAGAAAAATTGCCCTGATTTCAGTGAAAATGTATCCCACAGCCCTACAGGGCTGAATCCAGAGGTTAAGGAAGTTGATTGGCTATTTTCTGTCAGCTCAACGTGGTTTTATGCCTGGCTCGTGACTTCTGAGGCTTTACATTCAAGATATATGTGTGACTGGTGGACCTCTTCAGGGAGATTTGCAACAGCCCCTGTGGTCAGCAAGGTGCTTCCGGAGATCAGTGTGTCCACAAGACAGATTTACCCACCAAACAAATACTGAAGAGAAATGCCCTATTGACTAAGCATTCAAAATTCTCACCCATAGGTAATTTTTTTTTCCCCCAGGAACCCCAGGTGACTTTCTCCAAGGACATGGTGGGAAGAGGTAGCAGCGATAATCCAAAAAGCGATGAGAGCACTTTCTGAGGATGTAGGAAACTCAGGTGCCATCATGCATCATCTCACACACCAGTATATGCTGGTGGCCACGCAGCTAGAAAAAAGCTTGGCAGGAATGGATCTGGGGGTTGGTGTCTGGTGGACACCAAGTTAAGCATAAACCAATGATGTGGCCTTGTGGCAAAGAAGGCTAATGGTATCCTGGGGTGCACTGGGAGAAGTTCTGTCAGCAGGTCGAGGGAGGTGATCCTTTCCCTCTGCTCAGCACTGGTGAGGCCACACCTGGAGTACCGTGTCCAGCTCTGGGCTCCCCAGTGCAAGAGAGACATGGACGTACTGGAGAGAGTCCAGTGAAAGGTCACAAAGATGATCGAGGGTCTGGAGATCTCACCTGTGAGGAAAGGCTGAGAGAGCTGGGACTGTTCAACCTGGAGAAGAGAAGGCTCAGGGGGATCCCATCAACATCTATAAATACCTGAAGGGAGGATACGAAGAAGAGGGAGGCAGTCTCTTTTCCATCATGCCCAGTGACAGGACCAGAGGCAGTGGACAAAAACTGAAACACGTGAGGTTCCCTCTGAACATCAGGAAACACTTTTTTACTGTGAGGGTGACTGAGCCCTGGCACAAGTTGCCCAGAGAGGACATGGAGTTGCCATCCTTAGAGATATTCAAAAGCCATGAGGACATGCTCCTGGGCCACCAGTTCAAGGTGGCCCTGCTTGAGCAGGGGAGTTGGACTAGATGAATTCCAGAGTCCCTTCCAATCTCAGCCCTTCTGTGATGCTGCAATTCTGTGCTATATGTGGGGAAGGGGGCGCAAACCACGGTGGTGCAACCCCACTCCAAGTGGCAGGTTATTTTATGTGCAGGAACGGTCTCCTTTATTTTCTACATCATGTGAAAAAATAAAAATAAAAATTATTCAGTCCGTTGAAGAAAAAGCAGATCGGACAATGCAAGATCTGCCCTAAAAACCTACCTAATAATTGCAAAATGCAAAAGTATAACTGCATTTTCTAATACACCTGATCCTGTGGGGGTTAGATGTATTACAAGCTTCTCGTGGGATTAGAGAACAATTAAAGTAACAATTAATTTAGACATGCTAACTGGGCATACCCATGACTTGGGTGACAGAAAAAAAACCCTCAACTCTTTCAAAACTGGGGTAGTTCTGAGAAAACAGTTGAAAACTCCAGGCGCCTAGAAAATATGGCAAAAGAAAAGAGATATGGAAACATTATTTTAGCGCTCCTGTTTTATGCAGCAGTTGAATGGGAGATTTGAGGACTGTAATTTGTGTTAAGGTTCTTAATTTGGTTGCCTAGATCACTCAGGGGATCTGACCTAGAGTGTGAAAATTAGTGTGCATGAGCAGAGAAATAAGAAAACTGCACTATCAAGCTGACCTTCTTCACAAACTTTGAAATATTCTGCCTGGAAATGATTCCATAGCATAGCTTTCAAAAGTTAACATGTGTAATGGTCTGATTTTATAGCATTTGTATTTTGCACAAAAGTGAGTATTATGTTCTCTTTTAAATGTATTGTGACTTAAGGAACTTACAGATCCACAATATTATTTTTGCCCCATCTTAATCATTCACATGATTAAACTAACAAAACAATTAAAAGAAAGGGAATATGAACAGCATGAGATACTATTCACCCAACATATCTGAACAGCATTTGTTTTGGTTCAGTAGCATCCTTGTGTGTCCCTCATTATTGTGTCCTTATGATTTCAGTGACACTCTTCACAGACCGCTTTACATTTAATGTTTCTCTTCACGTTATATAGTATTTCAATTACACACAGTAGATGAAATGGCCTTCTAAAATTTCAGTATTTGAAATGGATCAACCTGGCTTTTGAATAGATTTTCACAACCTATTTATCTTCAAAGGGAACTTTTTTTAACCTAAGGAGTTTTATGCATGCATTTATGGTAATGAGTACAAGCTATTATGGCTGTCATAATACAAAGCAATTCAGCTGGTATTATTGGCATAAATATTTTAAAGCTGGCACACCTACAGTGTAGGCTAGGAGTATTCTAGTAGAGTTAAAAAAAAGAGAAAAGCTATGTGATCTTCACCTAGATAAACTCAGTTAAAATAGCAGTGAAGATGAGACACTTGGGCTTTATTTTGAGCTAGCAGGTTAAACTCAGGTTTAGAGATAATTAGAATAAAAAACTAAGATGTATTTTCTTCACTGCAGCTTTAATATAAGTTGACTAGACCAGCTTAGTCAGTAACAAAGTTTTCTCCTACAGTGTAAATACAGTTTATGTGAAAAATACATACATACCACATCTCCCAGGAGACTGCAACCGAGATGCAGTCTTGGACAAGGCTTTGATCAATCTGATTTAGTGATATATGTTCCTGCCCATGGCAGAGGGGTAGATGATCTTTGAAGGTTCCTTCCAAACCCAAACTATTCTATGGTTTTGTGATTCCGTGTTCCAGCTGATGATTCTAATCAGGAAAGACAGTATCAAGTTCAGTACCCTGTATCCAAGGCTGAGAACAACAACAGGCATACCTGTGATACTGAACCATGGCAGAATCGTGCAGCGGGAAATGTGAAATGTACACAGAAACATTGAGTCAAGTAGATTGCTCCAAAAGGACTTCCTTTTCTATTTGTCCAAAAGTAGTGTTCAGTATTAGAGCTTGCTTTTCCTTTTTTCCTGTGTTTGTAAACTTCATCTGCCTAGATTCATTGTAAAATATATTTTTTCCTGAGACAAGAATAGAGAATATGAGTTGAGGAGCGTCTCAGTTACTTTTTCAGGTGTCTCCATTTATTGGACACCCAACTCCATATAGCCTTGAACAGGAACTGAAAAACTCTGCTAAATCACAAAGATATGACATGCCAAGAAATGGAGCAAAGCCCTTTTTCTGTCTTTCCAATTGCTTTGGTATCATTGCTGTCTCCTGTAGGGAACTAGAACAGTCTGTTGGGAGCTTTTGCCAGAGGAACAACCTTATGTATATTTGATGTGGTTGCTAAATGCTGTTGTGCTTATAATTTGTGAATCACTGAAGCTTGCGTCTATTTCTTGTAGCTGGGTTTTGGGCCTAAAGGTTTATTTTAATGGCCCATTAAACTCCCACCTGGCTATTTTGTTGCTTACACTAATCTGTTTGCACGTTCATTTGTAGATTTTCTAAGGCAGATGTAAGCATGTAGTCCTTTCCATGATGCACTTTAAGACACTGTGACTGCTACCCATTTAAAATATACAAAGGACTCATAGCAATAAGCAACTAGTTCAAGGTAGAGAAAGGGTGGAATTCCTCTGCTTCCTTTGCTTCTACATCTAGAACTAATGAAATATAAGGATACCAAAAAGTCGTAGCTCCTTAGGAATAATGTGAAATACAAAATGCAGCAATAATGAAATTTATTTTTTTAGTCTTAGAAAGAAAGGACTTAGAATCCTGTTTACTCATACAAAAATGTTGGCATTGAACTATGGCATTATTGCAATTATTATTCAACGTGCCAAACGGTCATTGCCGGTCATTGCCACGGAGCCCAGCTTCAGGGCAGGTAAGACTGCGCTGGGGAAGGGATCTGTAGCGAAAAAGGCCGACGAGAAGCTCTTTTTGGGGCTTTTTTTGAAGCCGGGACAAGGCCTCTGCTTGTCCTGGGGGCTGTCAGCTGGGGGGCGGTGCTGCTGAGCGAGCCTGGGCGGAGCCACCACCCCCCCCCCGGTTTATCCCGCCTCCAGGGGATAAAAGGCATCAGGGAGGGCAGGGACTAGTCCTTGCCCATAGAGCACAGCGGGAGCAACCAGAGCTGGTGTGTGTACCAGCCGGGCCCAGTGCTTCTACTGGCGTATGTTGATGAGGTATTCTACAAGCGGCTGGCGCAGTCTCGCAAACGCCAGCCCTTGTTCTAGTTGGGGACTTCAACTTACCAGACATCTGCTGGAAATATAACACAGCAGAGAGCAGGCAGGCTAGGAGGTTCCTCAAGTGTATGGAGGATAACTTCCTGACACAAATGGTAGGTGAGCCTACCAGGGGAGGTGCCTTGCTAGACCTACTGTTCACAAACAAAGAAGGGCTAGTTGGGGATGTGGAGGTCGGAGGCCATCTTGGGCTTAGTGACCATGAAACAGTTAAGTTTTCCATCCATAGTGAGGTAAGGAAGGGGGTTAACAAAACCTCCATCTTGGACTTCCAGTGCGCAGACTTTAGCCTGTTCAGAACCCTGGTTGGGAGAGTCCCATGGGAGGTAGTCCTGAGAGACAAAGGAGCCCAGGAAGGCTGGACGCTCTTCAAGAGGGAAATCCTAAAGGCCCAGGAGCAGGCTGTCCCCATGAGGTGCACAATTAAAAGGCGGGGAAAATGGCCGGCCTGGATGAACAAAGAGCTCTTGATGGGACTTAAGGAAAAAAGGAAGGTTTACCACCTTTGGAAGAGGGGACAGGCAACTCAGGAGGAGTACAGAGATCGTGTTAGGTCATACAGAGAAAAAATCAGGAAGGCAAAAGCCCATCTGGAACTCAACCTGGCAATTAACATAAGGGACAACAAAAAAAGTTTCTATAAATACATCAACAAAAAGAGAGTGACAGAGAATGTCCATCCCTTACTGGGTGCGGGGGGAAACCTTGCAACCAAGGACGAGGAGAAGGCTGAGATACTTAATGCCTTCTTTGCCTCTGTCTTTAATAGTCAGACCAGCTACCCCCAGGGTGTTCAGCTTCTTGGGCTGGAAGATAAGAATGGAGAACAGAACAACGCCCCTGTAATCCAGGAGGAAGTAGTTAATGATTTGCTTATGCACCTGGACACGCATAAGTCTATGGGGCCGGACGGGATTCACCCAAAGGTTCTCAGGGAGCTGGCAGGAGAGCTCACCAAGCCTCTCTCCGTTATCTATCAACAATCCTGGTCAACAGGAGAGGTGCCGGATGACTGGAGGGTGGCCAATGTGACGCCCATCTACAAGAAGGGCTGGAAGGAGGATCCCAGAAACTACAGGCCTGTCAGCCTGACCTCGATACCAGGAAAGATCATGGAGAGGATCATCTTGAGTGAGCTCTCAAGGCAAGTGCAGGGCAGCCAAGGGATCAGGGCCAGCCAGCATGGGTTTATGAAAGGGAGGTCCTGCCTGACCAACTTGATCTCATTCTATGACCATGTGACCTGCTTTCTCGATGAGGGGAAGGCTGTGGATGTTGTCTACCTGGACTTTGGTAAGGCCTTCGACACCGTCCCCCACGGCATTCTCCTGGAGAAACTGGAGAATCATGGCATAGACAAGTGTACCCTCCGCTGGATAAAAAACTGGCTGGATGGCCGTGCCCAGAGAGTTGTGATTAATGGGGTGAAATCCTCTTGGTGGCCGGTCACCAGTGGTGTCCCTCAGGGCTCAGTTTTGGGGCCAGTCTTGTTCAATATCTTTATTGATGATCTAGACAAGGGGATTGAATGCACCCTCAGTAAGTTTGCGGATGACACCAGACTAGGTGGGAGTGTTGATCTGCTTGAGGGTAGGAAGGCTCTACAGAGGGACCTGGACAGGTTGGATCAATGGGCCAAGGCCAACTGTATGAGGTTTAATAAGGCCAAGTGCCGGGTCCTGCATTTTGGTCACAACAACCCCGGGCAACGCTACAGGCTTGGGGAAGAGTGGCTGGAAAGCTGCCTGGCAGAAAAGGACCTGGGAGTGTTAGTGGACAGCCGGCTTAACACGAGCCAGCAGTGTGCCCAGGTGGCCAAGAGGGCCAATGGCATCCTGGCTTGTATCAGGAATAGCGTGGCCAGCAGGAGGAGGGAAGTCATCGTGCCTCTGTACTCGGCACTGGTGAGGCCTCACCCTGAGTATTGTGTTCAGTTTTGGGCCCCTCACTACAGGAAAGACATTGAAGTGCTGGAGCGTGTCCAGAGGAGAACCACCAAGCTGGTGAGGGGTCTGGAGAACAAATCCTATGAGGAGAGGCTGAGGGAGCTGGGCATGTTTAGTTTGGAGAAGAGAAGGCTGAGGGGAGACCTCATTGCCCTCTACAACTACCTGAAAGGAAACTGTAGAGAGGCAGGGGTTGGCCTCTTCTCCCAAGGGAATAACGACAGGACCAGAGGAAATGGTATGAAGCTGCGGCAGGGGAGGTTTAGATTAGATATTAGGAAGAATTACTTTACTGAAAGAGTGGTCAGGCACTGGAACAGCTTGCCCAGGGAGGTGGTGGAGTCACCATCCCTGGAGGTATTTAAGAAACGTGTAGACATGGCTCTTCAGGGCATGCTGTAGTGCCGAAGATTATTGTTTGTGGTGGGGTGTTGAGTATGTGGAGTTGTGGGTGTGGAGTTGAGTAGGTGGGTGTTGGGTTTTGGTGGTTTTTTTTGTTTTTTTTTTTTTTTGTGGTTGGACTCGATGATCTCAGAGGTCCCTTCCAACCACTAAGATTCTGTGATTCTGTGATTCTATAGGATTAATTATTTGGACTTTAATAGTACTAAAACTCATACCATAGAATCATAGAATGGTTTGGGTTCGAAGGGACCTTTAAAGGTCATCTAGTCCAACCTCCCCTGCAATGAGCAGGGACATCTTCAACTAGATCAGGTTGCTCAGAGCCCTGTTCAACCAGACCTTGAATGTTTCCAGGGATGGGGCATCTACCGCCTCCCTGGGCAACCTGTTCCAGTGTTTCACCACCCTCATTGTAAAAAATTTCTGCCATAACCAGGTTTGGAATTTAGTTGTGCAAAAGTCTGTAAAAGTATATTGCATAACTCCATTTCTGAAGAGTTTATAACCTAAATAAACAATACCAAAGGAAACTATAGAAGATAAAGAGGATACTAAATGGAAAAAACTTTAAGGAAAAATAATCGACTACAAGAAAATTTTTAGGATATGTTTCATTTGCAAGCAAAGTCAGTTTTCTGATTCTTTTTCTGACAAAAAGATCATTTCTTCAGCTCAGAGCAATTGCTTACAGGGTACTTACCAAGTGAACCAAAGCTGATTTTCAGTCTGTGGCTTTACATTGACTTTCCTTCATGAACGAATTCTCATTCTGTTTCATTGCTTGATAGAAAATGCTTACCCTGTCTCAGTGAGCACGATATGCAAAATACTCATCACATGTCAAGCTGGACACATATGTATTTTTTTAAAACTCAAAATGTAATCTTATTTACAATCTCTTTAACCACATACTTTCACCTTTTATACTTCTACTTGGTCACATGAGTAATGTCCTGGAAGACTGCGCAGATGACTAGTCTGCTTCCACTGGTGAGCCATCCAGTCTTGACTTACCAGAAGTACAAATTGGTGAAATAACCACATCACAGTGGAAAAAAATATTGGTGGAGTTAGGAGTTACAGCTAGCTTTTCTGCTCGTTGCACTGTGTTAGGTTACATGTCATCTAAAAATACTAGTTTTCAACTAACTGTGAATGGCCAGTACATAGCACAAGCAGTACACTCGGTACTTAAGCAGTATGATGGATCCTCAAAGTGAATATTTTAAAGCAAAATTTGAGCACAGGATTTTCAAAAGTGGTCTAATTTAACCTCTGTCTGTTCCTACCCAGCCCTCTCCCAAGACTAACCTTTCCAATCAATAAAACAGTTATTTGGAATATAAACTAATATTGCTTATCTCCTCCACCTTTAATCCTAATCCGTTTACCTTTTTCTATATCCATTTAATCAGTACTGTTTTGCAAAAGAAAGATCCTTCTCTGTTGACTTAACTGATACGCAGATAAAAGCCTTTTTTTATCTTAGATGGTGGCCGTTCCACTTGAGATTCTACATTTCAGTAGCTTATGAACTGAGAGACTATCAGTACCAGTTCGATAACAATGTGGACAGCAATAGTTGTGCTGACACCCTTGTCAGAAAACAATGCAGTGAATTTGTCATTTTCAACTGCACATAAATCCCCACCTCCAAGGTTATATCTGTTGGTCTGCCATTTTAGTACGGAAGAATATACCTGCAAAAATCAGTTATCTTTAGAAAGAAGAGCAAGGTCCTCATCCTTTGAACAGCTAGTGACTTGCTCAAGAAATTATGAAAAAGCTTCACAGTATCAAAGTCTTTAATACTAATCAAATCAGAAACCCAACACAGCGTAAAATACAGGTGGGCAACATTCATGAACATTCAGGCACAAGACATGCAGAATTTATGTAAAATTTGAATTTTCATGAAGCTGTAAATAAATCAGGAAGAACACAACCTTTAGAAATCTTTTCAGTGGTTTAGAAAGTTTTTGGATCACATCTAATGAAACTGTCAGGCTGATACCTTCTCAAGTGCATCTGGAATATCAGAAGGAAGTTTGTTAGGAAGTTAGCCAAAAGGTTTCAGCATTAAGGGAGAATATGTATACCGTCTGGGAAGTTTTGAAAGATACGAAAAGTGGATGGAAATCATTGGAAAAAGTACCTCTCAGCTGGCAGAACTTTTCATTTGAAAGTGAAAGCAGGAAAAAAGTACTGCTGAAAGCAAAGTAATTTTAAAGAAAAATCAGTGTTGGCTTTGTAAAAAATGTATGAAACCATTGAGTAAGTATCAAAGATAGTACACTGGTGACTTTTGGGCTATGCATTTAATAATTAGCTGGATGTCTCATAGGATTTTAATTTGGAAACAGAAAGATTTCACCACCACCTACACATAGGAGCTGGTTAGCATGCATCAAAAGACCTACTCACAATAAACAAAATCATGGGATATAATTGTGAGACAGATGATTCTGGAGACAAAAAAAAGAGCCCTATTATAGTCCAAAAATATTACATACATTTACTGGAGGACAGTATTTGTGCAGTGTGTTAATGCTCTGTACACAGCAGAGTAGTTGCACTTTGTCACAGACACAACAACTCATTATGCTCTTTTTTCCCACCTTGGTAGATGAAATTTCAAGAGCAAATACTCTGGCTTTGGGAAGCATTTGTATACATACTTCGAATCACACTTGTTCTAACAGCCGCATCACTGAAAGTATTTTAATGACATCTTTTATTTCTAACTAAAGTAGACTTCAGCTAGATGAAGGGTAGCATTCAGGAGTGACTGCTGGACCCTAGATGATGGAATTTGAAGAAACAGGGAGAAGAAGGTCTATTTCGTGCCAAATTCCCAAACACATTGTTTGCATTTCTTGTAAGTGGAAAGGTTTCTTTAGATTTAAGTAAAGATTTCTTTAGAAAAAACCACAAATCTCCACAAGATCATGGCACACCAAACCCAGAAATCTGTTTGTTGTCACAGCAAATATGTCTCCGGCTTTCTTTTCACAACTCTGGGAACAGTAACCTAACTTCTGGTTGCTCTATTACCTTCACATTCAGAATTGACTTCATTTCAATACAGGAGGGTAACTTGGCCAACGTCAAAGAGCTGTCATCTGTACTGACTGAATTGCCTTTCCTTTTAATACAGCACTTGTACAACATATCAGGGTTTTCTTGTCTAACTTTTAAACAGCTTGAATCTTCCACCACACTTTCTCACTGACTCAAGAAAAAGACAGGCAGCGTGCTCAGGGCTCAAAGTTCACCTTGTCCTGGTTTGAGATAAAACAGAACTTTCTGTTCAGTAATTTTGTTTCTTAGCTAGGCCTCTTCTAACTCTCTGAAATTAACAGCATGTTGTGTTGAAAATAGTTTGTTCTCAGTGATAAGACCAATGTTTACAATTAGTGCCAAGGAATGGTATGCAGAAAGGCTCTTGCTTTATACTTATTGCTATAACAACCAAGGTGAGCTAATTTTGTTATTTGCCTGGTTGGAGGGGCAGAAGTGGAAAAGCGTAGTGGGGTCCCACCTGCAGGGAGGAGCGGATAGGACCCAGAATTGACCAACAGGGGTATTCCATCCCATCTGCCCCATGCTCAGTATAAAAGCTGAGGGATCAAAGGGTCGACGGTCTTTCTTCAATGGCCAATGTCCGAGGAGGACCCTGTCTGTTCATCTGCCTTTGATCTCAATCCGTGTGTTCCTGACTCCATCTGTGGAATCCAGTTCCCACCCATCGCTGAGTCCAGTCTGGGACTTACCCAGTGCCTGCTGGTGACGTCATCCTGGGAGCTTAATATGGTTTTGTATATATTGTATCTATTTCATTATTTCCTTTTTATTTTATTATTAATATTTCATCAGAGTAGTTTAGTCCCTTCTAAACTCGTAAGTCTCTTTATCTCTCCTCCTCCTCTCCATGTGTGAGAGGTGGGGGGAGAGCATCTGTCGCTGGCCATTGGCCAATTTGGCCAAAACCACAACACACCTACAGATTGAAGCAGAGACATTTTCACTTTCAAAGTCTCCTTGATAAGCCTAATCATCATTTGGTAGCGATGGCTAAATAACTGATGCATCCTGGTGCTTTTTCTTCCTTACCCTGCCTAGATACCATCCATACAGTGGGTATGATGGCAGCACAGTCATAGAAACAGGTATTACCAATTGATGTTTCATAGGTGTGAATATGTGCATTATTCCTTTAAAATTATTGTGTTTGGACTTTGAAGGAGTAGGAAATGCTGTCACTGCAAAGGCAGCAAATACAGAAAACAACCATGAAAGGTGTCATGAATATTCAAAAAGGTTTGGCCATATTTGCTAAAAGCTAAATATTTGATAAAGTAATTTAAGTCTCCCAATTAATAAAGCAAAACCGACTACTTTACTGCGTATTATCTAAGGCAACTGTTTTAAAAAGGCACTTCTCTTCAGGAAAAAATATAATAGATGGAAGTTAGCAGATATAATTCACAAGTAAATGCATTGAGTTTCCATTGAATTTGAGGTGGTGGGGGCTGGGTGGGGCCCCGGTGAGATCAGTTTACTTTTCTTTGCAGGATGTTGTCCTACAAAATAATAGACTGTAATGGGAAAAAAGAAAAGATAAAAATCAGCAACGTGCTGTTTGTGTTACAGCTGGTAAAACAATGCTCCTGAGCCTAATGGCAGCAGACAGGGTCTGTAGACCTTGTCGCATATAATAAAAAGCAAGAATATAAAGAGAGATATGAGCAATTGGTTAGAGTAGGTTTAGGTCATACATACTTTAATGTACTTTAAATAATGCTATCTGGATGTTCCAACAATATTTCCAGCTTATGTTGTCTGTTATCAGTTTGCAACAGCTAATACGTGTCTAAAGGGATATTCAGTTAAAACGCTGGTTTTGTAAAAAAAAAAAAAAAAAAAGGAAGAAAAAGGGATTTTGGATAACCTAATTTCCTATTTTCCATGTCTGTGCTATTTAGAGTGAAGCACTGATGGTGACACGGATGAAAAACATGGGCTAAAATGACTGAGTAAGCAAGAGTGAAATTTGACATACAAACTCACACTGACTAATATCTTCCAGTAGAGTCTAGTTTCATTACAGTCAATTGCTATGTGACTGAGGAAAGAAAAATTTAGAGAATATGGTCTTTTTCATGCACTAAAGAAGCAGAACTACAGGAAACTAAAAAAAGCGCAGCACTGTCAACACCAGTAATTTGCTCTTTATTCTTATAATTGAAGAATTTCTTGTTCTTATATTGTATTTTTCTGGTTGCCATGATTTTACACGTGGACTTTCTTCCTTAGAAACTTCCCTTAGGCAGACAGGACCAAACAGGAAAATATCTTATAATTCTTATAAGAATATGCAGTTTTGAAAAGTAAATCAATCTTCTCCTAATATGGATAGACTAAGACAGTGGGAGGGGCAATGACTTTCTCAATAGCACCTCCTAAATGCTGGAAAACCCCTTTTCCTGGTTTGAGGTAAAACAGACACCTGTGAATAAAAGAAATCTTGCAATCCTGTCCCCCAAGTCACCTGACAAAGGGAAAGCCTTTATTTCATTTAAACTGAAGTAATTTATTTCAATTTCAGTTCGGGGTACAGGACAGGTTTTTTTAAATTAATCTGTGATTTCACTGATCGTGGGTGGTCACTGCCTGATCTTCCTGTGCATTCCTACAATACAAAAAACCATTACAATTTCAGACTGCTTCAATAGCCCCTCACCCCCATATCTCAGCTTGCATACGTAGTTCAATGTCACTTTCCCAGTTTCCAAAAATGCTTCCTATTTCTATTGATTGATATACACCCATATCTTTGCCAGAAGCAGCGATCTAGAAGCGTTGTTTACAGGTAGCACAACACAGGGATAGGGGTGTAGAACCCTGTGTATCAGGATGTGTCACAGAGAAGTGGAATAATGCGTAACATGATTTTATCCTACTTTTACTGTGTGCTTTCATGAATGTACTATGAGCTATTCAGTGAAAGGCAAGAAAAATTAGAGTCCATTAATCTTTGGACATTTGTTTGACTCTGATATAATGACAATTCTTAAAATGCACTCATTGATATTTATTACCAGTGATAAAGAGATGGTTTAGCTTCCCTCTTTGTACGTGCGTACAATTACATGAAAACTATCACAGGGTTGTGTCCATGCCTATTACTCTAGTTCACCTCCAAAACTTCAGGCAACAAAGCAGTCTCTCTTCAAAACAGTATTTTTGTTTCCTTTGGCACAAATCTCGTTGTGCTATTATTTTATCTATAATTGGATGATTCATATAAGTAAGAGTTGACATATTAGTTGGATTACTCTTTAGGAATTTCTCAGAATATAAAAGACTGACAGCTTTCATATACATATTTACTGGCAAAACCAAGAAAGAGATCAGCATATATTCGCCTCTAAAAGTATTTTGTTCCTCTATTTATGGTGCGTTTAAGACCAATGTTGTTCAGCATTCATAGAATCATAGAATAGTTTGGGTTGGAAGGGACCTCTAAAGGTCATTTAGTCCAACCCCCCAGCAATGAGCAGGGACATCTTCAACTGCATTGAGTTGCTCAGACTCCTGTCCAAGCCGACCATGAACACTTCCAGGGATGGGGCACATACCACTTCCCTGGGCCACCTGTTCCAGTGTTTCGCTACCCTTATTGAAAAAAAATTCATCCCTATATCTAATCTAAATCTTCCTTCTTTTAGTTTAAAGCCATTACCCCTTATCCTGTTGCAACAGACCCTGCTAAAAAGTTTGTCCCCTTCTTTTCTGTAGGCCCCTTTAAGGTACTGGAAGGCCACTATAAGATCTCCCCAGAGCCTTCTCTTCTCCAGGCTGAACAACCTCAACTCTCTCAGCCTGTTCTCATAGGAGAAGTGTTCCAGCACCTTGATAATTTTTGTGGCCCTCCTCTGGACCCAATCCACCAGGTCCACGTCCTTCTTATGTTGGGGCCTCCAGAGCTGGATGCAGTACTCCAGGAGGGGTTTCATGAGAGCGGAGTAGAAGGGCAGAATCACCTCTCTCGAACTATAGGCCACCCTTCTTTTGGTGCAGGCCAGGATGTGGTTGGCTTTCTGGACTGCAAGCGCACATTGTCAGCTCATGTCCAGGTTTTCATCCACCTGTACCCACAAGTCCATCTCCTCAGGGCTACTGTCAATCCCTTCATCACCCAGTCCGTATTGATACTGGGGGTTGCCCCAACCCAGGTGCAGGAATTTGCACTTGGCCTGGTTGAACCTCATGAGGTTCACACAGGCCCCTTCTCAAACCTGTCCAAGCCCCTCTGGATGGCATCCTGTCCCTCAGGTGTATCAATGGCACCACACAGCTTGGTGTCATCTGCAAACTTGCTGAGGGTACACTCGATCCCACTGTCTATGTCTACGATGAAGATATTGAACAGTACTGGTCCCAGTACAGAACCCTGAGAGGCACCACTTGTCACTGATCTTCATCTGGATATTGAGCCATTGACCACTACCCTCTACATGGGACCATCCAACCAATTCCTCATCCACTGAACATTCCGCTATCAAATCCATATGTCTCCAATTTAGAGGGAAGAATCTTGTGGGAGACTATGTCAAAGGCATTCAGAAGTCCAGATATATGACATCTGTAACTCTTCCCTTGTCTACTGATGTAGTCACTCCATCATAGAAGGCCACAAGGTTATTCAGGCAGGACTTGCCCTTGGTGAAGCCATGCTGGCTGTCTCGAATCACCTCCCTGACCTCCATATACTTTAGCATAGCTTCTAGGAGGATCTGTTCCATGATCTTCCCAGGGACAGAGGTGAGGCTGACAGGTCAGTGTTCCCAGGGTCCTCTTTTCTACCGTTTATAAAAATGGGTGCAGTGATTCCCTTTTCCAGTCACTGAGGACTTCATCTGACTGCCATGACTTTTCAAATATCATGGACAGTGGCGTGGCAACTACACCAGTGAATTCCCTCAGGAATCTGGGATGCATCTCGTCAGGTCCTATAGACTTCTGTATTTTCAGGTTCCTCAGGTGGTCATGAACCTGATCTTCTCTTACATTGGGAGGCACTTTGGTCCCCCAGTCCCTGCCTTGCAGTCCATCCACTCAAGAGGTGTGGGGAGAAAGGTTGCCAGTGAAGACTGAAGCAAAAAAGTTGTCAGCCTTACCTTTGTCCGTTGTCACCAGTTTGCTGGTCTTGCTCATCGGGGGGATACACTTTCTTTGACCTTCCTTTGACCTTCCTTTTCTGGCTGACATACCTGTAGAAACCCTTTGTGTTCCTTGCCAAGTTCAGTTCCAGCTGTGCCTTGGCCTTCCTAACCCCATCCCCTACACAACTGGGCATCATCCCTATACTCTTCCTAGGACATCTGTCCCTGCTTCCACTGCCTGTCCATCTCTTTCTTGCTGTTTAGTTTGACATGCAGGTTTCAAGTCAGCCATGCCGGTCTCTAATCCTCCTTCCTGATTTATTACTCCTAGGGATTGAGAGCTCTTGCGTTCTATGGAAAGCATCCTTAAAGATCTGCCAACTCTGTTCTGCTCCCTTGTCCCTGAGAGCAGTTTCCCAGGCAGTCCTATTGACTAACTACTTGAAGGGCTGGAAGTTTGATTTCCTAAAATTCAGGATCCTAACTTTACTCTTCACCTGACCCATATCCCTCATGACTGAGAACTCCACCAGTGCATGATCACTGCAGTCCAGGCTGCCTCAAATCTTGATGTCACCAATTAGCTTACTTGCATTGATGACCATCAGGTCCAATATCACATCTCCTCTGGTGGGGCTGTCTATTACCTGGCTTAAGAAGTTATCTTTAATGCACTCCAGGAGTCTCCTTGATTGCCTACAGCTTGCCGTGCTACTTCTCCAGCAGATGTTGGGGCTGTTGAAGTCCCCCCGCAGGACGAGAGCCTGTGAGCACAATGCCTCCTGTAGCTGGAGTAAGAAGGCTTTGTCAATAGGCTCCCATTGATTGAGCGGTCTGTAATACCCAAACACTTTTTTTCTTCTGTCTTCCTTTCCTTCCCCCTCTTACACACATTAGTTGGTGAAATGGAGAATGAAATGTTCTTTCTTCTGCTCACAACTATTTACCTTTGGTGGTGCTTTGAAGGTTTGCCCGCTTAGGGTACATCAGCTGGAGTGTTGTGCTGGTCCTACTGAAGACTGGGAGTTTTGCCATTTGCCAGGATGCCACGATTTTGCACTCAGACTCTCTTCCTTAGAAACTTCCCTTACGATGCTAAGGCCAAACTACAAACAAGGTCTTAATTGGCTATATGTTAACATGTAGTAAACTGGCCAAATGAGACTTCATAAAACACGAATCTCAAATATGTTAAAGCTGAATCTGTTTGACAAAGAAGTAAAATTGCAATCAGAAACAAGCTTTGCTGTCAGAAGAAAATCAATAGACTAACTTGCCCACACTACTGAAAGTAACTTGCCAAGCTGTAGTTCCTGGCGTTACAATATAGACAGTAAAAATTATATGATAATAGCCATTTTGACTCACGAACATGACTTCATCATTCATGCATTTGCACTGGCTGGCACATATCCATGTTAAAAATCTGGCAGAGCCTTTCCTTTATAGTTTCTAGTGTGAGTCAATAAAAGTGAAATACATTCAGAATGTTATGCTCTCTATAATTTTAATAGTTTATCTTGTAGGAAAGCAAGGAAATGGACCTTTAAAATGAGTCAGTGACATCAGGGATGAAATTATTGCAGTCCAAATTTTGATGTCAAAACTGCTGTCCTTGTTTCCCTCTTTGCTTTTATTAATAAAAACTGCAACTTCTGGATCTTAAAAAGGTTCCCATTTTCCTGACCTAATCTCATCAGAGATACACATCTTGTCCCACATCTGGGATATTTAAACACAGTCTGAAGTTACAACAGAAGACTGCACAAAGATCAATTAACTGCCTACTGACAACTAACTGCCTACTAACTGAATGCTTACTACTGGCATTCCTCAGGGTTTGATACTGGGACTGACACTGCTTAACATCTTTGTCAGTGACATGGACAGTGGGACTGAGTGCACCCTCAGCAAGTTTGCCGACAACACCAAGCTGTGTGGCATGGTCGACACACTGGAGGGAAGGGTTGCCATCCAGAGGGACCTGGACAGTCTTGAGAGGTGTGCCCATGCAAACCTCATGAAGTTAAACAAGGCCAAGTGCAAGGTCCTGCACACGAGTCGTGGTAATCCCAAGCACAAATACAGGTTGGACGTAGAATGGATTGAGAGCAGCACTGAGGAGAAGGACTTGGAGGTGTTGGTTGATGAGAAGCTCAACATGAGCTGGCAATGTGAGCTCACAGCCCAGAAAGCCAACTGCGTCCTGGGCTGTGTCAAAAGAAGCATGGCCAGCAGGTTGAGGGAGGTAATTCTGCCCCTCTACTCCGCTCTCCTGAGACCCCAGCTGGAGTGCTGCATCCAGATCTGGGGCACCCAACATAAGGAGGACATGGACCTGTTGTACTGAGTCTAGAGGAGGGCCATGCAGATGACCAGAGGGCTGGAGCACCTCTCCTGTGAAGATAGGCTGAGAGAGTTGGGGCTGTTCAGCCTGGAGAAGAGGAAGCTCCAGGGAGACCTTATAGCAGCCTTCCAGTACCTAAAGGGGGCCTACAGGAAAGATTGGGGAGGGACTCTATCTGGTAGTGTAGTGATAGGACGAGGGGTAATGTTTTTAAACTGAAAGAGGGAAGATTTAGATTAGATATTAGGAAGAAATTCTTTACTCTGTGGATCATGAGGCACTGGAACAGGTTGCCCAGAGACGTCATAGATGCCCCATCCCTGGAAGTGTTCAAGGCCAGGTTGGATGGGGCTTTGAGTACCCTGAGCTAGTGGAAGGTGACCCTGGCCACAGCAGGAGGGTTGGAACTAGATGATTTTTAAGGTCCCTTCTAACTCCAAACTATTCTATGGTTCTATGACATAGCAACAGGTGTTGATAGCGTTCCTAATGAGATGGAGCTACATCAACTTCATCTGATGATGCAGAATTGACCACCAGGTTGGGAGAGACAAATAAAATATCCTACAGCTCATGTCTTAAAAGGCTGATCAGAAAATCACAAGGCAACAAGGCTTAAATGTTATGAGTTCTTTTCTGATGGCAACTGATGGCCTCCTTCTACAACAGATTCACAGTGACTTTTCTTTTGGTCTCCTATGAGCTGAAGAGCATTTAATTTCCCATCACTCAAGGTGGTGAGATATATGAAGTTCCTTTGGGAAATTACATGACTTTGGGAGACAGTCCAGTTGGCATTAAAAAAAAAAAAAATAAAAAAGACTGGGATTTGCAGTTGCACTGCTGCTTTTCTCTATATCCCTGTGGGCTTTTTTTTTTAGTTAAAATCCTTTCTGTGTTCAGACTATGGATAATTTCTCAGGCAAGCTGTATCTAAAGCCTTACATACATAGGCTGTGCCTACGCTGTTCTCTTCTTGCATACTGTACACACAGCTGTAAATGCAGGAAGTCGGTGGATGGGCTCTCTGGGAGTGCCTGCAGACATCCAAGGACAAAGTTTGCTCAGGCTGCAGGGTTGCTGCTGTAGATCTTGGAAAAGAGTTACTGCAAAGCAATTTGAGCTCGGGCATCCACAGGCAGTTTGAGCACAGGCATCCGAATCCAGCACAAGTTGTAAGCGGCCCGAGTAACCAAAGGCTTCTCTGGTCATGGAGGTGAAAGCTTCTAATCAGTCTTTTACTTGTCTTACTTACCTCTAACTTTCCAGACCTTTCCTGCTTGCTCCATTATCCTGTCTAAAAGTATTCCTTTGATTTTTCTCAATCAGGTCCTTCAATTTTTTTTTTTTTTTTTTTTTTTGTCCCTAATACCTCCATCTGTATTGCTGTTTGTTGTCCATTGTGATCCAGGGACAAAGTTTTGTTAGAATACTTATCATCGTTATTATTAGTGGGTATTTTGTAAATGTCCCTGTTTGTTTGAAGTTTTATTTTGTTCTGGACATAAGGCTACATGCTTGCTTTATTTCGAAGGACATAAACAACTTGCCTCTTGTTGGCTAATAGAACAGATGTCATTTGCCCACACACTGATTAGCAGCAGTCTTCACATTCTGCAGAATCAAAGGCACCATAAGATCTCCTCGCCCTTGAGCTTTATTCTTCACACCACAGGTACAGGTTAGGGGGCTGAGTGTTGAGGGTTGTTTCCTTGGGGGTGGGGAGGGGCGTTTATACGTCTGTTTGATTTGGATTTGTCCTGGAGCATTACAACTTTTCGTTTCCTGCCGAGTACCACATGATGACTTGCAGTATCAAGGCTACTGAGCTTATATTCACTGGCATAGTGGAGAGATGAACCTAGACTAAAATGGTATCTGTAACAAATGGCATACTGCTATCTACAGTGTATTTTTCAACTTGATTGTAGACAACAGAAATCAATGTGGCTACAGAGGGAGGAATTTGGTCCAGTGTCTACTATGGTCAGAAGTACCAGAGTGGAAGCCATACCAACTCAATGTAACTCAAACACAAACACAGTCAGGAGTCAAAAGTAGGCATTTGAGAATATTGGAAGCACCGAGGAGCCAGATTTGTCAGCGGTCAGAGGGTTTTTTTCCTCAGGCGCTCAGCTTGGTCACAGCCTCTTTAAGCTTCAGAAACATTCCGTTCACACTGGACATGCTTGGAGTGAGTTTAGTGGGCCAATCCTTATGGCAAGGGTGGCCTTTTTCACTTTGGGGAAAAAAAATATAATAAGGTATTGGCTTTGACAATAAAGAAAAGTACTAGGAAAGGTTTTAATCTAATTTCCTAGTCAAGATACCGTATCATCCTTATTTCTTCAGATACATTCTACTTAAGGTAGCCGTCTATCACGTAGAAAATGTGGAGCAGTGTACCCCAACTGTACATTTCACAGTATGAAGAATGCTTTGTTTTCTAACAAGAGCCCGGGAGACAGTAATGCTCCTGGATCAACCCCAGTGAAAAGTGATATATGAGACAGGATAGGGAATCCCAATGTTTCTCATACTATCTTTGGAGAGTTAGAAAATAATAATAATAATTAAAAAAAAAGTAAATGGAGCATTTCACTTACAGATAAACAATGATGGAAGAAATAGTTGCCCAAAATGGAAGGAATAAAAAGCAAGGATGAGGAGGATTCCAAATGAAAGTGTAGTTGGGGAAGAGCATCAAAACACCAAAGCCTGGCTCCCAGTTTGGGAAAAGGAGGAAAAAGAGTTGAAGGGAAAGTCTGAGGAAGTTTAGTGCTGAGGCTTCCTTTTAGCGATAGGCTATTAAAAAGTATGTTTTGCTAGTAAACACACAATGTCACGCATAAATCACACAGAAGCTGTAGATGTTGGCCAGAACAGAAACTCAGACACCTTCCATGTTACTGAAAATTTCCCCAGAAGCGTCACTTACTGGCAAAGTTCCCTCTGCACAAATTCCCCCACTAGTAAAAGCAGACTCTCCACTGTACGTCAGCCGACTCCCCACTATTCAGATTCCTTCTCTAACAGTCAAAATTTGGAGGCACTATGTGTTATTTTTCGCTCAGTTTGGAGTTGCACCTGGTGCAGGCCAACACACAGAATTGCCAAGCAAAATTTAGTTCTTCCACATCCCACTCATTCCCCTGGGAGACAGGTCTTGCATCCTTGTATTCAGCATACACTTCGGTAGAAGGAGAAAAACAACCAGTCTAGTTCATTGACATTACTAATCTACTATGACAGTGCAAGCCAAGCAGACATTGGCAATACCTATTCACTCAAAAAACACTTAGAAAGGAGGTTGTGGAAAGGAGAGGAAGGGAACTTAATAAGGGAAATTCTATGTAGCGTAGTATTAAGCACTTCTCTTCCTTTTTGCACAGTGTAGTCAGTAGAGTTCACATATCACTAAAATGTTTTCTTTTGAAAACTAAATACCTTTTGCTCAAGTTCTGGTCTGGAAAACAGGGTTCATTGTATGCAAAGCACCTTTCCAGTGACTGGCACCTGCATCATGCATTCCAGCATGTCTGTCTGGTGCAGGGAGGACTGTCATTAATGACTCACATGAAGGAGTTCACTGGGACCCTGCCAGCACTACTACATTAACCCCTGATTAGCAGCTGCATTTTACAGGCTGGCTACACGTGCATTCTGTGTAGCTGTCTGATAATAAAATATATCTAGGAGCCATCTACTTAAAAAACAGAGACTATAGAGAGTTTTAGGAAAGAGTGGACCAAATGCTGTCCCTGGTTCATCTGCTTTAAAGCTGAAATAAAAAACAGGCAGGAAGATGGTTTTGCTGACTCCATTGGATTAACAGAAGAAAGTTCCCTAAACAGCAGGAACAAACTTGTTCTGTGCTGTAGTCTGTACCATGCAGCATGGACAGGGGAGGACAACATAAACTTTGAATCCCAGATATTTCTGGCTGCCAGAATAAGTTTGAAATGATAATCCTATGTAAATTAGAGCCCTATATCTCTTTCAATTTATACAGAAGAGTAAGATAATTCAAACCAGAAAACAGGAGCCTCCAGAGAGTCAGAGATGTGATCCCTTCTTTACTGTACACACAAACATACACTGAGCTTTTGCCACATACACAAAGCATGCCACAGATGCTCTTGTTTGACAGCACGATGAGGAATGATGGCATAGACTTGAACAAAAGACTGATAAATGATAAAGATATGCACATATTGTATAAGCATATGCATAAAAAACTTTTGTTTGTTTCACAGGGCCTTAAAGTAGAGTTGCATTGACTGGATTATTTTTTAAAAGCTTTCTTTTTGCATTATTTTACTCTTTTTCAGTACCAGACCATGTTAATAGGCCAGGACCTTTTCATTTTTCTGGTTGAATGTGACGGTGCAAACCTCTGGAAGATCTATAATGCTGTAAAGGTGAAGATCCCAGGACCTTCTGTGATACAGTAATTGATAAAATAGGCTTAAAGCTCCAGGTGAAAGAACTAAAAATCCCTCCTATTCTTGAAGTCAATGTGCATGGAAATCGCATCATCAACACTTTCACATATCAAACCATGACAAACCTCAGGTGGATTCGTTACCTTCACCTTGTTCAGTAACTAAAGCCTAATCAATCAAGTATTTACCCCTGAGCACAACTTTAATGTCAGTATCGCACGCATGAATGCTTGCATGTGCATGTAATATCAGAATGTTGGATCTTCAGTAGCACCTAATTATTCCTACTAGTTATACCAGAGGTAGTTGACCAGGTGAGGCATAGAAATAGATTTGAAAATGGTAGCTGAAGGGCTGTAAGGGGACGAATATTATCACTGGTTTATAAAGGTTATAGTTGGCTATCACTACAACTATTCCATTTGCCATCCTGCATCCCATTCAGATATGGGTACCCGTTTGGCACTTTGATTTGGCCTGTTTTTAAATTCATCAAAATGTGCTTACTTAATATTAATTTTATTTTTTTTAGCATGGCTTTGTAAACAAGGCTCCTGTATTCACCGTGTCATTCATCTGCCTGCGTGCCCGCAATCTGTTGTAATTTTGGATCAATTAACCATTTTTAGCTTTGTTTGGGTTAAAAGGCTCAAAGACTATTAACTTTCTATAGCTTTGCAGAAACAGGCTCTCCGATGGCAAGAGAGACAGCTTGTTTAAAAGGTTTGGCTGAGGGAAAAAAGTCTCAGTGTGAACTTGCGTTTTAGCACGCATCAAAGAATATAAATAAGAGAGAAGAAACTCAGGTAGCATGCGTACCTTCTTAGGTATACAAGCTTCATTAGTGTGTACAGAAGTCCTCAAAGGCAACACTTCGTTCAGAATCTAACATTCAAATGCCTTATTAAAGTCTGCCGGTAGGAACCTTTACTAACCAAACAGTTGTAAGAGTAAAGTCAGGTTTCTTTGAGGAGACCTGATTTCCATAAAATTGTGTTGCTCGTTGCAACTACAGTCTGATCCTGTAATCCTTTATCAACTGATTCGTGTATCTGCTTTTCCACTCCTTTGCCTGAACTGGTGACAAACTTCAATTCATTATAACATTCGCCTGCCCTTTTGTAGCATAATCACAGCAGTAGCTCCTTCCCAGTCTTTCAGAATTTACCAATTATTTTCAGATTTATGAAAGCATTAAAGTATTCCCTCAAGAGGCTACAAAGCTGCTCAGCCAACTTTCATGAAAGTCTGAGGTACAAGTTACCCATCATTCCCAAATGCCCGTCTTGGACAGGCATTTTGTCTGTTCTTGGGATAGGCATTTTGTCTCTTCTTGAATTACATGTGCATCAGAACTATCTATGTCATCCTTACAGGACAAAATACCTGCTCATTTTAAAGAGATAATGGTGTTTTCTTCATCACTGGACCAAAGCTGCTAAAGAAATTTTCATTGTTGACAATACATCAAATAAATATTCCCCCCAAATAATTATGAGCTGCTTGTGGCAGCGCAACCAGTGCTGCCAATCATTAATTTTTACTCTCCGCCTCCAATCTTCACATCCCTTATCAAATCTTCTTCCAGGACACTCTCATTCCCGGAAAAGGTTCCTATCTTGATCCTTTCAAGGCACTTTGAGGAAGCTGCTCCCCACTTGCTTTGTATTCTTGGCAGGTTATTCATAGTCTGCCTCTGATCCAAACGAAAATGCTGTGTTTCCTGGCAGGATATTCTGAAAGGGTCTGGTCTTCCAGGCAAGCACTGCCAAACCTACCACAAACTGTCCAGCCCTCTCAGTCAACCTTTTGCAGGAGGGGGCTGAGCTCACGAAAAACCCATTGTTAACACTGACTAAAGTGCGATGGGTTGCAGCTCAGCACGAAACTTTTGCATGCTGTACCAGTCTGAAAACATGCTCCTTGTGTTTTCTTGAACTTTAAGCGCATGCTGCTACCATATGTGTAAGAGCACAGTCTGTTCCTGAAGGCAGCTGTTCCTTATTTTTAAATTTTTGTCCAAATTTATTCAACTACTGCTAGTACAGAATTAAAAGAAAATATCCATACATAGAAAAGCGCACAGTAACTGTTTTCCGCTTGCCTTCTCCAAAGCCCAGCTCTTGCTTTTTTGGTACAGAAAGAAAAATCTGTGGTATTTTCTGTAACAGAAGAGAAAACATCAGGAGACTGGTCAGAACTGTCTGTTGTTCGCAGTGACCTTTCTGTTTAAGGATTCTCTTCTAATGTAAGTTTCTGTGACACTGGTTAGCTACTGAAGTTGAACAAAAGAAAAAATTATGGAGATCAGCTATTTTTTCACAAAGACCAGCACAATTACTGCATATATTTGACTAAGACCGCAGAGGAAAAGCAATGAGAACTTTTGGGTTTTTTTCCTGTAGGTTCTTTAGTTCCTAGATGTGGTAAAATTGAGATATGGACCAAATACAGCAATCTCCTTATTTTCTAGCTCAACTCATAATCAGTCACAGAAATTAAAGATGGAAGAAAAAGATTTTCTTAAAAAGCAGATCATTGTTATGGTGTTGCTTACACTGTGCTATGTAGATATTGAATAACACAGATTTATGAAAAGCAAAGTTCCTCTGCTTATTTGTCTGCATCACTTTTCATTTTCTAGCTGATGGTAAAAGATGTTGAGGAGAAAATTTGAAAGAGTAGTTGATGGCTGATCCAGAAGTTGAGCAAACGACAAAACTGTTGATAGAAGTGCAGTGCTATCTGTGTATTACTAATTTCAGAGTTGAGAGGATTTGCCTTTCAGTTTGGACTACCTGCCATGAAAAGAGAGAAAACACAAAGGTGAAAATTTGCTCATTTCCCTTTTTGAGATTTTATAGCCATTGTGTGTTATTTGACATTTTTCTTAAAGCTGCAGTTCCTGAAGTCTAGTGACTGTATAAACATCTTAGGTTTTATTCAAAGCAAAACCCATCTAACCTTTGTAGTGTCAAAGGAAGTTTGCAAACCTTCCCTAAAAGCTCTGCAAATGAAGGTATGGGAAATGGCAAGCAGATAAACAACATCAAAAAAAGAAACATTGATTTGAGGTGCAATTTATATTATTTAAGTTCTCCAGGTTGGCAATACCTGTAAATATCTCCTACAGCTTCCTTTTATGCAAACAGGTGACCAGTAGTCTTCTGCCTCGTCCCCTCAATTCTATGACTATCAAGCCACAGCCCAATTCTGCTTCCTGACCTGATGGCGAGTGTAGCCATAGGCTGCTGTCGGGGCTGTGCAGCTCCTCATCCATCTCACCTAACATGGAACAGATGCCACGATGGCTGGTGCTAGCAAGAGTCTGCAGTGTGCTGGCTCACATGCTACCCCAAGTATCCCAGCCTATCCTTCTGTTTAAGTTTTCTTTCTCTTGTTCAACATTGGGATCAAGTACTGCATTCTTCATACAGACATACATAGACAAAATGGGTGCATCAAATTAGACACTAATTCAGCTCCCAGGGTTGTCAGGCAATCAGGCACCAGCAATACCGGCTCATCTGCGGCTGCCTGAAAGCCTGCAGAACAAGTTCAAACCAAATGACACAGAGACAGTGAATGCATTTAGTGTTGTTATTGCTCGCAACACTCTAATAAAAGGGCACGGAAAAATAACCATTTCCAAGCGGTCTCCTAGACGAGGGGAAAGAAGGAGCTAGCTAACGCTCTTTGGATGATGATAGACCTTTCTTGAAAGTACATTTATATGCTGTCACGACAGAAGTGCAGCTTAGGTGTCTTGTAGGCATCCAAGAGTCATTGCTAGTTTGCAAATAATGAATCAGTGTTTTACTAGCAGTTCTATACTGGCTTTTATCCTTTTCTAGGCCGGGGGAGGGGAGAAGATAAGGAGATGACAGAAGCCAGGAAAGGAACGGAAATGTCCAGATTCTGATCCTTAGGTTTATATGTATTTGAATAATTAATATATTGTGTATGAATATAATTACACGTATTAATATAATTATGCAATTATAGTCATAGGAACAAAAGTCCTGTATTACATTCACATTAAGTGAATGTAATATCATAAATTGTTCTTTTAAGTTAGCATTACAGTTTGGAGATTGGTCTTCTGAGTCATTGGTCTTATTAGAAAGAAATAATAGTAAGGTTATGGGGACACAGGACTTCATTAAGAATTAGTCTATTTCAGTCCGTGTCTGCTGCGTATTTTAATCCCTTACTGTCTAAACAAGTTTTGTGGGATATAAAGGTTCTGATATCAGTGACATAGTATCAAAATAAATAAAAATGTTCTCAAACAGGAGCTTGATTTTAAAAAAAGCAGTTGTGTCTGTTGCAGGTATCTTTATTAATATTAATCTGAATTGGGTTCCTAATTATTTCCAGTATTCTTAACCTTTTCTAATTCTCATTCAGGCCTCAGAATCCACATGCATTGTTTCTAGCAAAAAGCCCGTATAAATTATGTTTATGAGCAGTCTCACAAGCCATTTCTGAAAGAAGGGCACTAGCAACATAGTTGTAAAGACCTGATCTGAACGTTATTGTGCCCTAAGTCAGGAACGGCTGCAATGGAAAACTTTCAGGTATAGGCAATGATCGGGGCCTGCTCTGTTTTTCATGCACTTTCTTTCCTTGTGGCTGCTTGGCCAGCTGGAGGGCTCAGTAGCAATTTATAAGACTAAATGGGTTTTTTGCAAGGTTTCTGAAGAGGGACGTTAGGCGTGACAAATGGCCGGCGCTCTCATCACTGTCACCAAGGGTCAAAGCAAACCATCCACAGGACAAGTTTGCCGCTCAGTTTGCATCTCTTCTGTGGAAGCCTTTTATCAGCTTTGGTCCCAGAGACGATTTACCAGCAAGCTACAAAAATATACAGGCAGGCTGCAGTTGACATCTTGAAGGAAAAATCTCCCTATGTTTCCTACAGCAGAAGTAGCTCCCTTATACCATAATAAGACATCAGTAACTACCTCAGAAAATAACAGTATATCCCAGATGGCTCTTTCACTAGAATAGGAGGAATAAAGAGAGAAAAAAACAATCAAAACAAACAGAAAATACAAAATGAATGAGCTGCACTGCAATGGATCTCACAACTGAGAGGAAGTATGTCCTCTTATTTCTTCTTCAATGCAGTAGATTACACTTAATGCTGAAACGCCAGAGAACTGACAAATTCAATCTCAAAACACCTCTGGGGTTTTTCTTTTCCCTACAGACGGAGAAGACCACAAAGGCAGAAAGGTCATACTGAGATTCCCTCTCTTAACTCTGTTGGTAACACTGTTTGGGGAAGGAGATTTTAGTTGGTTTCTATTTCATGCTGAGTTGCAGTGGGGGCAACGTCTGTGCCTTTGTTTCAGCCGCTGCCATGCACACACAGCCACTACAGCCCCAGTCCAGTGTGTTTCCAGAACCATGCATCTTGTTTCCCTCCTCTAGACATGCTGCCAAACAGCAAACACCGTATTGGGTAGGTACAGAGGAAAAGATCCGAGTTGAACGTTATTATGCTGAGCACGCTTTTTCATTGTTGGCAGACAAACCATGACATTTGGGAGCTCAGCAGTAAGTACTGTTTCGTCTTGAGACATCCAGCGAGTGTGCAGTCCAAGACACTTTCTGGAGGTATTCAAGTTCTTTCTATTTCTTTTGTGCCAGATGCCTTCATATCTATTACTTATATAATGGATGGGCTTTAGTTTCTGGGTCCTCTTAACCAATGCTTGACCTGCATACCGCTAGTTATGTGCAGCTAGGCAGGGTTATTAACCATTCTGCATGTATCCGTACACCAGTACCTTTCCTCAGCGCAGCCAATGCGCCATTTTCTATTTTCTCCTGCTGTGCTTGACCTGACACAACCAGAAAACTTTCTGGTTAAAAAAAAAAAAAAGTTTATACATGGCTTATAAACACAATGAGTATCTTGATCTTCCCCCTTCCCCCTTTCCGCTTGACGAGTATAATTTTAAATAATTATTTTCGTTTTTCCTCTATTCTCGTAAAAACATAGAACCATAGAACAGCACAGGTTGGAAAAGCCCAGGTTGGTTTCTAGCCCAGGGCCTTGAAAGATCATCTGGTCCAACCTTTAATTTTAATTTGAGGTATCTCACCAGCATTATAGCTTAATCATTAGTACATCAGAATGGGGATATCAGTTTTAGGTCACGCTGAAAGCTTAGCAAAAGACACTTTAAATTTCTGCTTATAATGAGCTGAGAGTTATGCTGAAATATCTACTGAACCTGTTTCCTCTCTCACCCTCCCTGCATGTACACTGTACTGCTTGCTGCTCACAGAGCGTTTCTGAAATTTTATTTCCTACTAAACTTTGCTCAGCCACTGAGAGATGACACATTTATAACGCAAGATAGATCTACACAGCAGATATTCTCATTTAGATACAAGTTTGTAACAGTTCACTATTCTCTTTAATTGAAATTATGTAATGTTTGAGCTCTTCACTCTCTCTGTATTATTGTAAATTGTGGTAACTGTGAATCTTCAGCTGTATGAATACAAGATGAGGCTAGGGAGCAGTTCTGCAAAAAAGCAGCCAGGGTTTACAGCGGAACGGAAGCCCAACATGAATTAACACTAACATTTTCACCAAGTTTCCAGAGACTGGAATTATAAACAAAAGTTTTACACCTGAGACGTCTCTGGCCCATTTCAGCTAGAATGGGATCTACTTTGGAAAATGCAATTTTAAGGAAGATGTGGAAGAAATTAAGAAATCGAGAGGAGAAAACCCAAAGGCCTAAGGAAGTAGCACAAAAAATAAAGACTAAAAGAAGTCTGAAGATGAATGGAGAAAAATCACAGTCTCTCTGTGAGGGCTTCAGAGAGGGAAGGGAATAAGCCTCATTCCAAATCCATGACAATGGGCCAAGAAATAACAGACTTAAATAATTTTTTTTAATACTACTCAGGGACTAATATCATTAAACTGAGAATAGGCACCTAACCATATTTAGGAACTATACAAAATGACAATCCCTCTTCTAAATAACTTATTCCTATTTAGAACCCAACAAGAGAGGTACTGGTCAGGGGAGAAAGTTATGCACATATACTCAAATTAAATGCTCAGCCTCTTTTCAACAAACCTAATCAATATGTTTTCACTCTGGAAAAGTATACATAACACCAACTCTGCCACTGATGAAGCAACACATAAAGTGTTCTTATCTTCAGAGTGCATTTATGAGAGATCCAGATTCCCTAATTGCAAAGGCTGGTGGTGATGGAGAAAGGTCCTTCTTCAGCAACAGTTGTAAGATGGCTTTTTGCAAGCTGTTTTTCCTAGATTTATGCACATCAACTTCACATGCAAGTTTTTAAAGAGAAAATGAGAACTGGTCGATTTATTAACTGGTGGTAATGTTTTCTGTTTGACAGTTAGATTGGGAGTCACTATTTTATCAGTATTTGTGCCTAGATTTGAGGAGCAGAAGGCCAAAAATCTTCTGTGAGTGTAGAATCAACTCCCATGGATTTCTAGTGGAAGCACAGCTTTCTGAAGAAAATAAACCCTTAGACTTGAAAATAGACTGGTTTGCTCATCTGAGCCTTAACAAAATCTTTCTGGTGTTCCACCAGCCTCTTATGAAGTAAGTAAGCTCAGCAACCTGAAAAGTTCACCAACTTAAGGGAATATCCAGCCAACAAAAGCAAAGCAAGATATTAAAGAGAGAAGGCTGTATTTGAATTATTTTTGAGTATATTTTGCCTTTAAGCAGGTAAAAATATAATTATTTTTTTAGTACTAAGCTGCCCTTGTACAGCTTAGAGCAAAGAATACTAAGCAAGATGAACTAACCTGTAAAAAGGCCCAAGAAATACTGGCTCTCAGAAACTTCCCTCTGAATCATCGCTGTTTCTGGAAGGGAAATTTAATCCATCTCCACCTTTAACAGTCATACCTGCCAATTAAAATGTAAGGGATTCAGTGCTGCGCATGTCACCTAATGCACACCTCTCTGATGACAGTATCAAAGCCTCCACTCTTCTTCATCTCCCTGGAATTAGGGTTGTAACTTCCAGCAGAGCAACAAAGATTGTCGCGCTCAACAAGAAAACTATCAGGCCTCTGCAGGTGGTTGCTTTTTTTTTTTTTTTTTTTTTAACCCTTACCAGGCTATATCACTATTCATAGCCAGGTTTTGCTAGATTTACATCTGCTACCAGTGCCTTGCTTTAAGAGTTTTCAAGGTGAAAAAAAGAATTACTGAATGTAAGCAAGGTCCCTCCTCAGTTATATCAATGTTAAATGTAAACATAATGCAAGACAGGTGGGGTGATCATGAAATTAGATTGAGGGATGCTTGTTGGTCTTCAGGTCTTTGAAGAAAATAGATGTGGGTGCATTAATACAAAACAAATGTGAACACAGTGACAACACTATGAAAATAAGATCCCAGGATTTTTTAGCTGTCAGATACAATATTTACTGTGATGACTTGAGACTAAAAGTTAATTCTAGTTTACCATGATAAAAAGTCACTAACATCATTGTAAACTGGTGACAATGCCCTTTTCTTCCTTCCTCCTCTGTATCATTTGCTATAAAATATCAGCAAGTGTCTGGATGCCTTCCCCTGGATATCATACAAACCTTATTGACAGAAATCTTTGGCAGATGGTACACAAGTGGAATGGAAGATGTTATAGTTTTCTGGGATAACACTAGTTAAAAGGAAACATATAGCATGGGACTATTCAAGCAGCCATCTCCTTTCCCCTGCTCTACAGCATTGCTTAATGTTTAGAGGAGCACGAGGAAAGGAGGGCAATAAAAGAGCCTTGTGCAACAAAAGGGATGAAGGAGAGTAGGAAGCATGGTAAGAGGCATAGAGGCAAAAAATGTCTGCCAACAAGAAAAAATTGCTAATGAAGTGCTTTCATGCTTTATATATTAGTCAAGCAGACCCTATCCGCCAGGTATCACTGCCTATAACCTACTTGATACAAGTGATATGAAAAAAACCTATCTATTTAACTTTTTATCTCCTCCTTCCATCCTTAAAGACAACTTCTGATGCTCTTTAAAGATGCCTCTGGTTCACTAATAGTTTAAGGGAAACCAAAGTGCTGCCCTGATTTCTCCCAGGCATCCACCTGGGGGAGTAACGTGAAACTCCCAGTCTGCAAGCTGCTTGCGGCTGTGGAATAGTGCCATTTAGCTCCCAGACTTCTTGCCACACCTTTGTTGCATCTTTGCCATACTACACAATGTCATGCTAAGACCCCCGTAAGGAAAAATACAAAGCTCCCTGTTTATATAGTGATAAACATTGCTCTGAAGCATGCTACCGGTATATCCAGAAACAGGACTGACACACTGACATATTTCTCTGCTAGAGATTTCTCCTTTAAAAAACTCTTAGCCAGGCAGAGAGGGAGAAAATAAGGGGATAGAAACCACCAAAGCAAAGCAGGTTTTATAACAAACTGTTTAAAACAAACTGTTTTGTGGAAGAGATCATTTCACCATCTGCAAAGATCACCCTACAAGGGGTCAGGTTGTGAGAAGCATATCAAGACACCAAGACAAGAACAATGCTTCTTGTTTAAACATGTACAGTTTATGTCTTGTCTCTCTCTTACCACCCTTTGGTGAGTCCAGTAATTGTACTTGCAGCTCAAGTTCATCCTGTAGGGCAGGACATGCATTGCAGAACCTTACCAGCTCTTCCAAAGCAAAAGTTCAACAAAAAGGAAATCCTAGATTTAGTTACCAAAGCATCTTCAACACACATAAAAAAATATACCCACATCATGGCTCAATATTCTTTTCAGAACAGAAAAGTGTGGAGTTACATTCTTCTCAGGCTGTGGATCACATATCTGCTTCTGTGCTAACTGATCATAATTCTCATTTCCTTCAATTAAGTGCTCATAATCAGCTGCTTTAATATTGTGCCAACAAGACAGCTGCATTAGAACTGTTTCATTTCTTTTCATATCTTTACTTACACTAATCACAAACTATTGCATGAATGTCATTGAATTAAGCTTCAAAAAATCCCCAGTGTTATGATTAATCATCTTCCCTAGGAGAGGAAATTGGGTCACAGAAAGGTCCTTTGCTTTGGCCAATGTAATCCATTTGAACTCTGGCAGAAGACCAAAAAAGACCTCCACACTGACAGCACATCAGACAGCATCCCCTTGATGTAGGCTCATGCTCTTCTACGTCTCGTAAGTCCAGGGACACTTTGTACAGGTGATTCACTTCTTCCAGCATGTGGGAGAGAATGTGGGTCAAGGCAAAGAAGGGAAGGGAGAAGAAAAGAGATGGAGGGAAGAGAGTGGGGTAGGAGGCCTTTGAAAAGAAATTTTTGTCTTTTTTTAAAACATAAACAAGAAGGTCTGGGGCAGCAGACATGGGAATATCTTGGAATCTATTCAGAGCTTCTGCCCTGTCTCTGTCTGCAAGGCTTTGGACAAACTAGGTTATCTTTCTGTTTCTTTTGCGTCTTTTCCTGGGTTGTCCTCAGGTGATTTAACCTGGGGACTGAAAATTCTGAGAGCATACTTTGGGCAGGGAGGGAATTAAAATACTGCTGTTCAGCATCAAGCGTAGACAGGCAGGGCACCTCTGCTCAGGGCTCTGCTGGCCTTGGCACTGCCACGAGCAGGAGGAGGTGGAAGGGATCCCTCATCGCCCACTCACAGGATGCTGGGAGGAAACAGCAGCAGCGTTAAAGGTTGCTTGATGAAGTGGCAGTCAGAAAGCACATTTCAGGTGGCTGTCTCACTGTATTAAAGCCCTATTTTTATCCAGCCATTTAAGTTCAAGGACATTTCTCTTGCAGTTTGGGAGTGCTCTGTTAACTCTTTGCCCTAAATTATTAAAAGAAAAGATTGAGCCTCCTTCTTACAGGCAAGCGCAGCAGGGATAAACAAAAAGTGGAGCTGGTATGGGTAGCGTATGTTTTTTTCAAGGACAGATGCCTAGGGGAATGGTCCCCTGTATCCAAACATCCCCCAGAAAAGGCCATACCAAAGTGGCCATTGGCAACACAACAAAAGGCTGCTTCCTGGCTGCCTCTTCTGTCATCCGTGCTGCCAGTGCCTTGGAGGGTGCATGAAGAGAACTAGGGACAAGTGTAAATATAGTAGAGGCAGCAAGTACTCCTCTATCCCTGCTGAAGGAGCTTCGACAGGCACCCTACATTAGAAGTCCAGTTCCTCCCCCTACGCCCAAGGCTGCTGCAGGCTGGATGGAGGGGCCTGAGTTTTCAGAGAAAGCATTATAGGGACTGAGACCGACACACGGTTTTCCTGGGCTCACACACTGTCTCCATCCTAGTGGTTGCGTGAGTTGTTTTAAGCATTTTTAAATACTCCTAAAGTAATTTGGGGAAAAATATACTCGCTTTGATGTCTGCAGAGTGCAGCTCCCTCACTCTACTTCTTTCTCTGCAGTTTTGATGTCTGCACTAATGGTGCAACGTATATCACTGTTTTCCTTTCGAAAGGCATCTAATGCAGAGGTAGGCTATACTAATGCCAAATAACTTCTCTTTTTTTTACTTTAGCTTGCATACTCTTCTTGCACTCAGATTTCTCTCTTGGAGCCTCCAGGAGAGAGAAGTTCATATTTCCTTTTTTGGCTTTGTAATTTATAGACCCCCAAAGAACAGAAGTTACCGTGAAAAGCAAGGCAATGGCCTTGCCTCATGCTATGAAATATTAGTAGCAGTCATGCCTCTAATATATTTTCTAGAAGGCATCTTTAAAAGCCGTCAGCGGAAGCCTTGCTAAAAATTAGCTCTTTATTCCAAGCATGTGCTAGACCATCTCAAGCTACATCTAGCAAGGGTAACTTTGTAACACATAAGAAATGAGACACAATATTTTACTTAATTGAATATTGACAAATTGTTTGCTGTGGACACAGAACATGTCTTTCCCTTTCCCTGTCTTATTTCAAGGTGGTGAGTATGCCACCACATTAGTTTCAAAGCAAAGAGGTTTTTTTGTTACTGAAATAACATCAATGCCAACTTATGTCATTGTAGACACGCATGAGCACAACAAACATGGCCTGAATAATTTATCATCTAAGCAACATGTAGAAAGGAAGGAACAGAATAAAAAAAGACCAATGACTGAATGAGGATGGAAACTAACGTGTGCATGTATTTCTCTCTTCTTGGTCAGGTGGCAGGTGGATCTCCAGACATTCACATAATCAATTAATCTACTTTCCAGTACATTAGTAAGCATGAACATAGGGACAGATTTCATCCCAAACAAACTTGGGGGCAAAAGGCAGGATGATCTCAAGTCAGAGGGTCATACACTGCTGTGGCTAGTGATGACTTGAGAAGGTAAATATTCTGCGCTAAAAGAGAGAAAGACAGTAATCCTAAATGAAAGCCAAAATGTCCTTCATAATTTTATGCAAACATCCTTTGCAAATCATCCAATCTGTGCTGCATTTTCCCTAGGCAGCATACAAGGGGACAAATGCACAGATGATACCACAATAGGTGCTGTATCCCTCACACACTTTTCTCTTAAGCATGAGTTTGCAAATGTGCTTCCTTCCCCTCGCATAGACATAATAATTGGTTGAGAAGGTGAAATGAAAGTCACTGAGCAGCTTCTAATCTCAATAAAGGTCTGTGTCTTGTTGAAGACATGAGCAAGAATTCTTCCATAGGATTTGCTTATCATCCAAACTATGCTTATGCAGCATTTTCCTTATGAGGAAACACTGAGAGAGACATGTTCCTGAGCACACAATTAGTGCAATCATCTGCTGCTAATTATGTCGTCTGTTTCTGGGGTAGTTTCCACAGGAAGGAGTCAGTGTATCTTACAGACATAATTGAATGAAACTTCAAAATACTTCCATTAAATGATGAAGCACCAGCTCTTCCAGCTGGAACAGCTTGAGTTAGTTGTCTAAAGCTGATGGATTTTCACATCGTTCTTTCCGCCTGGTGAATTCATCTCAGGCCATTTTCATCCTGTTGCCACTACACTAAGCCCAGGAGCTTTGTGCTAATAAAGTGTGTCTTTCAGAAAGGTAGCCAGTCTCCACCTGAATATATCAAATGGTAGAGAATCCATCACTTCTCTCAATATTTCTTCTTGTGGCTAAGGACCACCACTGTTATTTCATTTTGAACTAGTAAGGCTTTGGGTTCCTTTTCCTGACAGATACAACATGTGTCTGGAAATGACATCTTCCCATAGAAACAGGACTGGGATGGAGACAAGCTGGCCTAGCTCATGCAGTGGTCTGCCTAAAAGGGTTTCTCCAACAAACTCATCTCCCAGCATTCCTGCTTCCTTTCTGGGGACCATCACTTTACAGTAGGCCTGTATCACTTTACCTTCTTCCTCCTTCCACTTACTCAAACTTGATCTGGAAGCGTCCAGAATGATCTGGACATGATAATTCTGGAATGATCGCTTGTTTTAACTTCATGTTCCAGGTAGTATTACCTTGACGGTGCCCTTGACTGCAGCAATCTAATCCTGTCACTTCATCTTCTCCATATAGTACTCTTCAAGTTTTTCCTCTTAAGCTAGTATTTTCTTCAAACTTCATATCATATGAATATCTTTTCTTCATCTGCAAAAGCTCTGTTTGGAAACATGAAGAAAAAGCATCCCAATCTATTAGAGAAGGTGTTTCTTTTCTGCTCACACTGTAAGCCTGAATAGACTAATTCTGGGCTGTAAGCAAATGAGGAATGTCTGCTGTGCAATATTTGTGCTTAGAACAGCTGCAGATTCTGGTGATCTAGAATGTAAGAGTGGAAGCTGGAAAAGTTATGAAGAAACCATCAGAAATGATCAGTAGAATGGAAAAGCCATGGTAGGAGAAGGAAGCTTTTCTAGCTGTATTGGGTTTGCATAGCAAGGTTTTGGTTGCAGGGAGGGCTACAGGGGTGGCTTCTGTAAGAAGCTGCTAGAAGCTTCCACTATGTCCGATAGAGCCGCTGGCCAAAGCTGAGCCAATCAGTGATGGTGGTAGTGCCTCTGTGATAACATATTTAAGAAAGGGAAGAAAAAAATGCCGAGGGGAACAGCAGCAGGAGTGAGGAGTGAGAATATGCAAGAGAAACAACTCTGCAGAAGGACTGTGAAGAAGGAGGAGAAGGAGGTGCTCCAAGAGCTGGAGCAAAGATTCCCCTGCAGCCCATGGTGAAGACCATGGTGAGGCAGCTGTCCCCCTGCAGCCCATGGAGGTTACTGGTGGAGCAGATATCCACCTGCAGCCCATGGAGGACTCCATGCTGGAGCAGGTGGATGCCCGAAGGAGGCTGTGACCCCATGGGAAGCCCACTCTGGAGCAGGTTTGCTGTCAGGACTGGTGACCTGGTGGGGGACCCATGCTGGAGCATTCTGTTCCTGGAGGACTGCACCCATGGAAAGGACGCACGCTGGAGCAGTTTGTGGAGAACCGTCTCCTGCGGGAGGGACCCCACGCTGGATCAGGGGAAGAGTGTGTGGAGTCCTCCCCCTGAGGAGGAAGGAGTGGGAGAGACACATGTGATGAACTGACCACAGCGCCTTTTCCCCATCCCCCTGCACTGCTCAGGGGAGTAGGGAGAGAAAATTGGGAGGTAAGTTGAGCCTGGAAAGAAGGGAAGAGTGGGGAGAAGATATTTTAAGATTTAGTTTTTATTTCTCATTATCCACCACTGATTTGATTGGTAATAAATTAAATTACTTTTCCCCAAGTTGAGTCTGTTTTGCCGTGACAGTAATTGCTGAATGATCTCTCCCTTTCCTTATGTTGACCCATGAGCCTTTCATTATATTTTCTCTCCTCTGTCCAGTTGAGGAGAGGGAGTGATAGAGTGGCTTTGGTGGGCACCTGGCATCCAGCTAGGATCAACCCACCACACCAGCTTACCAAAATGAACACTCTCTGTGAGTGGTTACTGGACGAATAAAAGGGAAGCAAATAAGCTTTTTAAACTAACCGGTGATGCCAACATGAAGATAACTGAAATGTACAAATGACAATCAACTGCTTTAGTTGAGAAATGAGAGAAACCGGACTCAGTGACCAAGATCTGTTTTACTACTGTATTTGGATGTTTTTGGGTTATATTCGACTATGTTGTCGGATATGGACACATATAAGATGTTATTAGGTTGTTAGTTTTCGTTTCCTGAACATATCTGACTAGCAAGGGAAAATTCATTCTCTTTGTCATTACCGAGTCTTCATTAAGTTACCTCAATATTTTAAAAAAAACCTAGAAGTAAAATATTCTTCATTATGGTTGGCTCAGTCCATCACACCCCTGACATGAGGTGCGGTGGTAACAAAAAACTTTGGCATATAAAATGTACACTAATGCTTTTCTTCCTTAAAAAAAAGCTTTTTTGAAATGCTGCTACTGCACCAAAAGCTAAATATTATCCTTAACATAGTTTAATCGTATTTATTCTGGAAACACTGTTGAACTTACACAGCTGCCTCGTCATGTATTTTAAAATGTTTTATCTTTTCAGCTTAAATTTATGTTTCTGTCACCATGAGAAAGTGTGGAGGATGAACTCAAGTAACTGTGAATGCTTTCAAGGACTCTTACACAAAGAAATCTACTCTGAAAATAAAAGCAGCATCATTTGATCCCAAAACTTTTGTGGTTAGCTATTTCCTTTTGAAATAAGAGTAACTAAATGTTTTCATCTCATAAAATTATCAGTCTAGTTCTCATGAATAAAAACAGTTGAGGGAGTTTTGTTCTTGAGCTTGCTCTTGGGAGTTTGTGTGGTAGAATTAACTATGATTTCAGTGATATAGTACAGGAACACTTGATATAATGGCACCTCGGTGCATTTTTTTGCATCATTGCAGAGCTCTGCTTTGCAATAGCAAAGATTGAAAACAGTTTCACTTGAAAAGTTAATTGCTGACTACTTTCGAATGACACTCTCTTTGGTTGATGGTGATATTTACCATATCTTGGGAAGGTTTACAGTAGAGGGGTTTGAATACTGTGTCAGTTGAGCAAAGGGTTTCTGAAATATAGTTCAAATAAAACATTTTTTTAAAAGCCTACATCTTTTCATTATTTTCTATTTCCCCTCAAGTCTTAGGAAGTAATTGCATCTCTTAGTGTGGCCAAGGTGGCCACAGCTGCTCAAATATTCATTTCCAGTAGATTTTGTAGGACAGGGAACTGTAGGAATGTCTCAGCATGCAGGATCTGCACTACAGATGTGGCTATATATATGTATATATTTAAAGAAGTAAAAATGAAGTATGAATGTAGCTGAATGGTCTAAAAAGTTTTCACTGAGTACACATGACGGGAGTTGAGTATTCTGGCAACACGCATGGCTGCCACTGAGCCCAGACCAGCCATCACTCGCCAAACCTAGGTACAGTCAGCTGGAACCTGACTTTGGAACGGACTTGAACAGTATCTGTGGTTTCCTGTTGAATCTTCCTGTTCAGTTTTTATTGGTTCTGGCGTCATTTTGTGAATTGATTTTCTGCTGCTAGAGTGCATTCGGAAGGCCTTTAGTCTATTTTCAAACAGAATAAAATTGCACATGTAAATAACCGCCAGAAAAAAATAAAAAAGGTGATCATGAAGTTCTGGGAGGTAAAACTTAATTAAAGAGGGTTCCTAAGCAGGGTAAGAAAGGAAGAAGAACATTCTGGGACTGTGAGAGGAATATGACAAAAGGAGCAGGGTGGGTCACTGGAAAGGGTGAGAAGGTGTGGGCATCAGTCTGAGAGAAATGACAAAATGGAACAGTGGTACCTCATAACCACACGCTGCTTTCTATCTATGCCGGGATATGAAGGTTTTGCCCATCCATGGGAAATTCTGATCCATATGATCTTCCTATTCTTCTGGTGGTGCTTGCGCAATGATTTTGTGATAGCCTGAGAATAGAAAAAGGAGAGACAGAAAAACAGACACTTTACTTTCTGTTCATCTGCTTAAAATTACTGTAAACACCTCCTAGAAAGATACCGGTGTTCGGAGACACAGGAGCTCTCAGCTGGTTTCTTTGCTGTATCTATTAGCTATCACACAGTTCAAATATTTCAAAGTATGTCAATCATCCTCAGTAGAAAATATATATCTATATATATGTGTGATGAATAAATTTCATTGATCTTCTAAATTGTGGGTATGGGAAAAGAGGTACATGTGAGAAAAACTAGTAAGGAGTCCCATAGCACCCTTTGTCTTGGTCATATTAATGACACAGCTGCACATGCACGCAATTATTACAAGTATCTTTATCTAAAAAAAATCTTCACTCTTTGAAAAAAAACAACCTTCAAAAGTCAAATAAATGGCCTTATTGACTGCTTAATAAGCTTTTCCTGTTTATGTCTAGTGAGAGAAAGACGGAGAAAAAAATCACCAGTATTTTAACTACAAAGAGTCCACTGAGAAGCGATATAAGTATCTGTATAAGGTGTTCTCAAGGCAATATTTCTTGTACATAATTTTTAATTCTCCTACAAACTGAAGAAAGAGACAAATCCTAAACCAAGCATTTTGTCCAATTAAATCAGTTATGAAGTTTGATAAATTAAACAATGCATATTACAGTTTTTCTCTGTCTTTATTTCTCACCGTTTCAACTACAAAGAATCAGCTTACTCAAACGGGCAGATGGCTCACATTGTGAGAGGCAGAGCACATACAGCATGTTCTAGACCATGCACTGTGCTCAGATTTCCTTTTCGTTGTCATTTGGATAGTGAGACAATGTTACACTGATCCTGAGTGATGTGCTGTCTTTCTCTCTTGCCTAGCTTTCTCTCCGAGCTTTGCTAAGACATCCTGAAAAGTTTGTTCTGGTTTCATTAAGAACTTTCCATGTGAGAAGTCAGGCATTAGCTGCTCCTTCCCTCTCTAGCTCTAATCTTCAGCGAGACTTTCCTTTGTATGGAGAGACTTTAGATCCACACTACTCCGTTTAATAAATGAATGGATAAATAAATAAAAGAACATTATATGATCAGAAACATGACCTGAATAAAAGTGAACCATGCCTTCAATACTTGTATTCTTCAAATTATCACACACTTACCCGTTTCACATTTCATTGTTGTTGCTGTATTTACTTTAGCATTTGACCTCCTCCATACTATAGAACAATAGCAGCAAGAAAATGATATAGAAAAGAACTGATATAACATCTATGTTAGGCTTGCATCAGAGCAAATGGCAGGTCCCACAGCCTTCTATTGCAGCATTACACTCCTTACATCCCCTATAAACCATAAAGCAAATTTTATAAAGCAGAGTTATCAAACGTCCGTTGTATGGAAACAATGAGCAAAAAGAAAAGTTAGTTCTTGTATAAGTCAGTTAGATAGTATGATTCTATTTCTACTTTTCTGCTGTTGTAGAGAAATAAATACTCCTTACTGTGTACCAGCTCTGATATTCATTGGATCTGTCCATGAACCAAACCAGCTCACTAACTAAAAAATAATTACACAAAAACTAATACAGGAAAAAAGGCCCAAACCCTTTTTTTTCTGCTTAGTCAGTGAGTTGAACTGATTCATCATGAGAGCTGGCTTTACTATATATCCAGTTGCAGAAGAAATAAGTTTCAACAACAGAAGTTCTGACATAACGTACTATTCAAGTCCATAAACAAAACCAACAAAATTATATTTTCTTTCATTCTCTTTTATGTTATTTATTTATTTGTTTGTCACTTTCAAGTTAGCTGTCTATTGGGATAGTCAGTTGAACTGTTTGTTGAAGGGGAACTGGCACCAGTTGATTCAAGGCAAGTGAAACTCTGGTAGCTAGGGCCAGAGATTCCTTTATCCCCACCTCAGTACACAAGATCTTACAGTTCTTGCAGATATGTAGAAAAACAAAAAAAAATCGCCCCCCCCGACCCACCAAAAAATTTATGCTAAGCTTATCTCATTATAGCTCAGGCCCAACAACATTCCTAGATGACAAGCACAAGTCACAAATTGTTGGCTCTATGGAGATGCATCACCTTGGCAACAGTAACATTTCACTTTTTTGTTTTATCTACTTGCCTGTTTCCTCACTCATCTCTAGAAACTTTACTTGATTTTTATTCCAGGCTGAGTGTGCTTGTCAGATGCATTTCAACCAAGTTTGAACAAACATTTTTAGTTCTTTATACTCGGCAATCTTTTATTCCACACGGTGTTGAAAGACTACATTGACATGCAATAAGTACTCTCAACATTTTGGGTTGTATTAAAGAGTAGAAATTCACAGAGTGGCTATTCTGCTTCTGTCTCAAGCGTGTACTTTGTTCACAAGTAGAAATTGCTCATGTATTTGTTCCAAAGCACTAAACCAAACAGAAGCTTTGTTTGATGTGCTACAAAAATGTTACACCATGTCAGGTTTGCTGTCTAGGTGTAATATCAACACTTCTCAGGGGAGCTGTGAGTTTAACGGCCTAAATGTCTACCTGTGCTGCAGTTAGAGGAGGGTGGAGGAGTAGTTACTTTCTCCAGACAGAGCAGTGCACATCTCCTGCCTTGATCAGAGATCAAAGCCTTTTGGCAAACAAGTGGTTTACTCATGAAGGAGATAATTTGGCATTCATCACTAGCATGTGTCTATTAGTGAGCCGCTGTTGCAGCTCACAGCAAAAGTATTGATTTAGGGTAACTTTCCAAGTGTTTATTATCAAGTAATCATTCTCAAGGCAATTGGAGACAAAGAGTAATATAATTAAACTCTGAAGCTGTGTCACAACATCTCCAAGGAAAAAGCCTCTCAATGAGAACTTCTACTCAAGTATGAAGGAGATGCCACTTAATGAACTTTATTAGAGAACCAGTGTGGTCATAAACCACAGGAACAGATTACAGGTAACGGATTGTGAAGAAAGTCAAGTAAGGAAATGCTGCTTTAAGGACGTAGACACAAATCTGCCAAGATAAATGCAGAGGAAGGAAGAAAACATCTGTGTAAGGAGATGGGGAAGATAAAAGGTACATGACCATTTCTCCATAAAGGAGTTTCACAAATTGGCTGACTGAAAAGATTTTCAAATAAGACCTGTCATTCTAATAAAAAAGCTAGCTCTATCTGTAACTGTGTGATTTTTGTTTCTCCTTTAACTCCTGTTAACACTGTATCAAAACCAGCTTAAATAATTAGGTTTGTTTTAAAATAACTACACACAAGCCGCTAAACACTTCACCGTTACAGTCTTCAAAGGCTTTACTCTAATGTGACATAAACTTCGTGTCATCTTAGATATATTCCATTATCACCCATTATCCTGTAAATTAACTGTTAAAGAGCTAGCATTTTTTGCTTTGAAGGATAGCCACACTGCGTTACCTACAGAAGCTTGGGAAATTCTAAGTTCTCACATTTCAAGATTAGTATTATATCTTGAGAGCCATAAAGTACCATTATGTATTTCTTCTATCAGTAAGCTATAGCAGAGGGCAGGTGTCTGCATCTAGGCTGCCAGAATTTCACAGTTATTTTAAGAGACGGAGGTAATATCTACCACTTACTGGTTCTCCTCTGACCTCGGTCCAGGTCTCACTGCAATAGCAGAAAGTTTTGGGGAATCTGGAAAGAGGAAAACCTTTTCCAGCAGAACACACCTGCAGGGGCAGGGAGTACTTTTGCGAAGGTCAGATGAAACCTTGCAAGAACTCTGCTTAAAATCTCAAATGTCAACTGTCCATTTTAATAAAATACTTCTTGTTGGGTTCCCTCAAAACTTATTGTTACGACTTACCGAGTTTCAATGAACAGAGTCCCACACTGAATCCCTTGCAGCTTTAGGCTGAACACTTCCCAGTAGTTCCTTTCACCATCTGAAAATTCTAGTGCTTTGGTGCTTAAACAAGGCACAGAAAGATGATGATTCAGTCACACAATGCTCAGATACAAGCTAATGAAAACCACAGAAAAGCAATATAGATGCTTAAATACGTGGGGATTCTTTGAGGGGGAAGAGACCACTCTTTATCTTCCTACATGCACTGCAGAAGACCAAAAAACTTTGCAGCTATTATGCATGGGGAAAAATAAGTTAAGTGCAAAATATTTCCTGAAGGTGACTGGGAAATTATTATTATAATAATTATTACATAATTATATCATTATAATATTACAATTCTATTATTCGGTGACCCAGTGCAACAGGTAATAGAGAGCCCTGGATCTTTCTCCAGGTCTAACCACCCTTCTCAGTGCAATGCCAACGTAGACACATGTTGTGGGTGTGGAGAGGAAAGAGTTATTTAGGACTTATCTATTCTGGTCCCATTCACTGAACGCATGTTGTTGTTTGGAGGGAGTTAGGTTTTACCCCAAAGTAAACCAGTGCATGTGCCCTGAGACTGCTCTGAGATGTGGAAGAAAGCAAGGTAGGTGAGGATGATCAGATTTGTTTCAAAAGCAAACACCCAGCAAAGCTAAAACACCAACGTAGGGGTACCTTGGATACCCTTGGCATCACCGGTTTTGGATTTTGTAACTAAAGCAACAAGAGTCCTTTTCTATACTAATTATAGCACTGAGAACATTTTAACATTGCACATCTTTGGCTAGAATAATCCACAGGGAGGGAAAATTCTCTTGATTTGCACCATCAGACATGTTTTAATTTGGGTGCTATATGGCTCCATATCATAAATGCTATAATATTGCTATCTGTTAGAGATGCCTGCTGAGATACTTCTCCAACATCTAGCTTAAATATGATAAAGAGAATTCATAGTTTTCTAAATACCAGAAATAAGTATGTATAGTGGGGAGTTAACAAATGACTATCATGACTTTCTAGTCCAGTTCATCTTGTGATAGCAGAGACACTCTCAGTTTACTCAGTTTACTCAGTTTACATAAAAGGAAAGCCTTCATTTTATGCTTGTGGTTGTCTTTAACTATGAGTGATTCTCTAAAGATGGATTTCTATAGGTGACAGATACACCCTTTTGACATTCTTCATATGCAAAGGTAAATAACAAAGCATTATGAGGCAAAATGGAGTTCAAAATTCAAAGTAGACACAATTTATTGGGTTTTCTAAAAGTTTGAACTACCTGGCAATCTGAGATTATACATTCCAAGAACTGTTTTATTTCACAGTGCTTCCAACATTTTTAGCAACTACCACTTAATTGCTGACAGCTTATCAGAATGTTTTCTGACATTTATCAGCTACCAATATCTAAGTTCATGGGCCAAATTCTGCACATGCACTTCATGGCATCATGTATTCTTAAGCTCAATGGTAAAGGCCACAACATTTTTGCATTCTTACGCATTTGTCAGTCCTTTCCCAGCTGCTGAATAACCCCACAGAACTGAAGATGACTAGTGTAGGGTTAAGAAGGTGGCACTTAAGAGCAGATGAGGATGAGATGACTTTAGAGTAGTTATTGGGATGGGCAACTGAATGGAATTTATGGGATTGCAGCCAGTCAGACAGAGTAAAAATCTGGGCTACTTCTACCACCCCTTCGTGGCAGTAAAGTCTAATTTCACATTCATGGAAGGAGCAAAAATGCTAGTTGAGTAGGTTTTGCAACGTTGCTAGTGTACACTTTGCATTGTCCTAAGAGAAATTAAGAGACCTGCTCTGCATAGTTAAACATACTATTCCTTTCTGTTGTGATCTGACACTGTCTGTCATAAAAGTAGGTGAACCTGAGTAAGAGTTGCATACTAAAGGCCTTATGAGTTTGCAGAGGAAGTAACACAGCTCTGACGCTGAATGTGACCACTTGAAATGCATGCACTTGAAAAATTAACTTCTTTTCCAATAGCTCATTGTTCATTTTAATACAACCAACAATGGAAAACAATTTCTCTGCTGCAATTTAGCAAGATCCCAAATAAAAAAGAAAAAGACATCTCTAAAGTAGTACTTAAAATCTGAAACTGGTCAAATTTATTAAAAAAAAAAGTAATCAATGTCTCTCTGGAACATCGAGGGTGGCAAACTGCATCTGTGATCAAAACAAAATAGCACTGAGGAGTCCCTCGCTGGGATACAGCTGAGCTGAGCCTTTTGTATCAACATTGCAATGGCAAATACATTTGGAAGTCTAATTTCATTCTGTTTTTTCCAGCATATGAGGTCAGTCATGCAAGGTATATTGAAGGCTGACAGGCAAAAAGATAGCTTGCTCTCTCTCTCTCTCTCTCACCCCAAGGCATTTTAATGTGCTGGAGAGTCTGTCATAACCTTTTCTGCACAGCTACATACACAAGTATGACTATATACATTCAGGATTGCATGGCAGGTGGATAAATATAGCCTCTTTGGATTTGTGTTGTTCTCTTCAGTCTTGACTGGCTCCTATATCTGCCCATCCCCCTCTGAAGGCCTTTCTTCTCAGAGAAAGGCTGAGTTAGATCTAAGACTTTAGCTGGAAACCCTGCTGTGTCTCTTTCCCCGGACATGACACGGATGAACGGATCTTCCCAGTTCAGACCATTGGTTGACTGGAAGTTTTTCTCATGCACAGACAGCAGACACACTGGCAGCAGACATCATAACAGTCCTCTTACCTCGCCCAGAAGTCTTCTCGCGCTTCTACTGTAGGTTTTGTACTCAGAACACAAATAAAGATGTTTTGTGAGACGCCAGCCACAGTAACAAAAGTGACCTGGCACTGCAGTCCTCATAGTAGAGAAGACAGTGGAGAGAGTACTTTAAGCAGCTTGTAAATTGGTTTAAAATGTCTGGGCACTGAAAAGCTACACCTTTAGAGCGTCATCAAAGTACAGAACAAGGAAGAAAGAAAGAAAAAAAAAAAAAGCATTCTTAGAAATGTCCAACTATCTTTCAACTGGCTAGGGCTCAAGTTTGCCAAATAGATTTGCACTTTGTTCAGAACATATGTGATCCTAACCATACACAGTACAGTCCATAAAATATTTTATGTTCATTCCACTGCCACAAAATGTAATGCAGGTAGTGTGCTTGGCAAGCTATCATTTAGCAAGTATGCCCTCAGATACCTACTAACTAGTATTTCCATACCTGCCTGTCTGATTTCTGAATATTAGGTGTTCGCTTGTGGGACCTACAAGAGCTGGCCTGAAATGACTGTACATGAATATGCAGCATCTGTTCTTTTTAAAGTTGGCCTCATAAACAAATTGGAACTGCCAGTAGACGATTCACATAAAAATGTAATTCAGTAAGAGTTCCTGAGAATGGAAAAAAATGCAGATTATTTTTACTTTATTAAAATTCCCCCAGTTCTGATCTTCAGGATATGTATGTAGAATTTACCAAAACACAGTTTTAAAAAGATTAGCAGCTGCAAATAGATGGAAGGAATAAGATACAGAATGTCACTGTGGCACATATTTCCTATGCATCTTTTTGAAAGGCTTTAGGATATTTTGAAGATCAGTCAGACTATAATTTTCTTTTAATAACAGGCAGTTCCTTAAGGTGTCCATTGCAGAAAGCTATCTAGAGCCTTCTGATATACTGCAGGTTTTATAGCTATAGATAATCATTACCTGTGGTGAGCAAAATAATCCACAGCCAACTAACTGTAAGGATGCTTAGCACACAATATCAAAACAAGCAGCAGGACCCTTAAAACTGCTGGGACTCATTTCCCACAATAACAGTTTATACTGCGTGATTGCCAGCCTAAAAATATCCCCTTCCTCCACACAACCCCCATGCAAGGTGTAATTTATCTGCTTTCTGATGACTCTCATTTTATGCTTCAAAAGTGATAATTTTAAATCTAACACTATGTATACAAGGTATCATTCCACATTCTGCAAATATAAATCAAGAGCAGTTCCAGTCCTGCTGTAATATTAATATATTACTTCCTGCTTTTGCTGTATACAACACACTATGTGTGTCTGTCTGTATGTACGGTTCGTTCATTAGCTCGTCTTCATTTACTAGGGGCTGGAATGTTTACTGGCAGGAAATACATTCAAGCACACACCAGTTGACTTAATTAATATTTAACAGGCAGCCTATAGCATTGCAGATTAACTCATCTGTATCTAAAATCCTAGGCTTATGTGTTGTGTTGAGATCCACATGCTTTGCAATGAGCTTTATGAGAAAAACAACACACAAAAATAACGAACAAAGAAATAAAAAAAACTTAATATCAAAAAAATTAATTTCTGTATCCAGATAGTTCCATATGCCATTTTTTTTTCCTCTCTGAATATGATTTGTAACCAACCTTAAACAGGAGTGAATACACTACAAGTCATGTAACCTTTAGATTTCAATATTAGTGTTTCACTAACTTTGTGCTGATGAACACATTATAAAAATGATTACAAGATGTCTCAGTTGTCCATGTGGGCACATGTGAATAAATACTTACCATGGTTCTAATTGTTCTAAGAGTTAGCAGGGGAACATATTTCTGAAAAAGAAAATCGAAAAAAGGAAAACAAAAAAAGAAAAAGGAAAAAAGAAGAAAGAAAGAAGGAAAAAGAAAAAAAAATTGAAACAGCAGAGTACAGGAGATTCCTACACATGGAAGCTCAACCGCCTGCGCTCAGTGCTATGACCTCCTCAAGAAAGGCAAGACACAGTAGAGAACAGGCTTCCCATTCCACCATCTACAGTTCTTTAAGATGTATAAACACATCAACTTATCCCCATAGTGACCTCCAAAGAAAGAAATGACTTCTAAGGGGAGGCTGTGAGCCTAATACTGAGAAATACACTCAGTTACTTTTCAGGACTTTAGTCTCTGCGAGACTTTTGGGTCAATGACAGTAAAATACTAACAACATTTTATGTGGGACTTCAACTTACAGGGAACTGTAACGAAACATAATTATTATTTTATTTTCATGAATGTGTGAGTTTAGTTGATAACAAATGTAATGTTTACTTTGCACAGTTGAGTTCCTGTTCCACGACAAAAGAAAAACAGAGTTCATAAATTCTTGGTAGTGTTTATGGAGCTATACAGGGGTGCTAAACTGGGAATACTGGAAAGCTGAGCTATTCTGCTGGTATTCTGACATTGAAGACAGTATTCAGTGAAACTCAGGAGTCCAGTCTTACTTCTGTGCCTCAAGCTCTCACTTTATCAAAAGGACACAATATTTCCCTGTCTTAAAAAGATATTCTGTCGATAATGACTTGAAAGTGTCTCCATACATTGATGAAAAGCCCCGCAGCCTGCACAGCTGTCTGCCCCACCTCTTTCCTCATGTCCTTCCCCAGGTTGCTCCCTGCCCTGACAGGAGCTCTGCTGTTTGCCTGACTGCACGGTGAGGTGGTTCTCCTGGCAGAGTGATACTCGTCTGGCCCAGCACCAGGGTGTGGCACAGTCACAGCTGAGGACGTGAGAGGCATCAGCAGAGAATATGGAGGTCACACTTGTTAACCCATCATTATTCATAGAATATTCATACAGTTGGAAGGGACTCTGAAGACCATCTAGTTTCAACCCCCTGCCATGGCCAGGGACACCTTCCACTAGACCGTGTTACTCAAAGACTCATCCAACCTGGCTTTGAACACTTCCAGGGATGGAGCACTCACAGCTTCTCAGTTCAAACTGTTCCAGTGCCTCAATGCCCTCACAGTAAGGAATTTCTTCCTCATATCTAATCTAAATCTACCCTCTTTCACTTAAAAACCATTACCCCTCATCTTATCACTACACTCCCTGATAGAGTCCCTCTCCACCATTTCTGTAGGCCCCCTTTAAGTACTGAAAGATTGCTATAAGGTCTCCCTGGAGACTTCTCTTCTCCAGGCTGAACAGCCCCAACTCTCTCAGCACTTCATCAGAGGGGCTCTTTGTGGCCTTCTCTGGACTCGCTCTAACAGGTCCATGTCCTCCTTATGTTGGGGGCCCCAGAGCCAGATGCAGCACTCCAGCTGGGGTCTCACAAGAGCGGAGTAGAGGGGTAGAATCACCTCCCTCGACCTGCTGGCCATGGTTCTTTTGATGCAGCCCAGGACGCAGTTGGCTTTCTGGGCTGTAAGAACATATTGCCAGCTCATGTTGAGCTTCTTGTTCACCAACACCCCCAAGTCCTTCTTCTCAAGGCTGCTCTCAATCTATTCTCCGCCCAGCCTGTATTTGTGCTTGAGATTTCTGCAACCCAGGTCCAGGACTTGGCCTTGTTGAATTTCATGGGGTTCGCACTGGCCCACCTCTCAAGCCTGTCCAGGTCCCTCTGCATGGCATCCCTTCCCTCCAGCGCTTGGTGGACTGCTCCACACAGCTTGGTGTAGTCAGAAAACTTGCTGAGGGTGCACTTAATCCAGATATTAAATAGTACCAGTCCCAGTGCCAAACCCTGAGGAACGCAACTCGTCACTGCTCACCACTTGGACATCAAGCCATTGACTACAACTCTTTGAGAGTGGCCATCCAGCCAATTCCTTATCCACCAAGTGGACCATCCATCAAATCCATGTCTCTCCAATTTTGAGACAAGGATGTCATGTGGGACAGCGTCAAATGATTTGCACAAGTCCATGTAGATGATGTCAGTTGCTCTACCCTTATCCACCAATGCTGTAACCCCATCCTAGAAGGCCACCAAATTTGTCAGGCACAATTTGCCCTTCATGAAGCCATGTTGGCTGTCACCGCTCACCTTCTTATTTTCCATGTGCCTTAGCAGAGTTTCCAAGAGGATCTGCTTTCAGGATCTTTCTGGGCACAGAGGTGAGACTGACCGGCCTGTAGTTCCCCAGCTCTTCCTTTTTTCCCTTTTTGAAAATGTGGATTATGTTTCCCCTTTTCCAGTCAGCAGGAACTTCACCGGACTGCCACAACTTCTCAAACATGATGGATAGTGGCTTAGCAACTTCCTCTGCCAGTTCCTTCCGGATCTGCAGATGAGTCTCATCAGGTCCCATGGATTTGTGCGCCTTCAGGTTCCTCAGATGGTCTCAAACCTGATCTTCTTCTACAGTGAGCGGTTCTTCATTCTCCCACTCCCTGCCTTTGCCTTCCGTGACTCAGGCAGTGTGGCTAGAGCACTTACTGGTGAAAGCTGAGTGGAAAAAGTCATTCAGTACCTCAGCCTTGTCCACATCCCAGGTGACCAGGTCTCCCATTTCCTTACAGAGAGGGAAAGACATTTTCCCTAGTCTTCCTTTTGTCACCGACACACTTATAGCAGCTTTTTGTGTTGCCCTTGATGTCCCTGGCAGGATTTAAGTCTATTGGGGCTTTAACTTTCCTAACGTGATGGCTGGCTGCTCAGACAATTTCTCTGTGTTCCTCCCAGGCTACCTGTCCTTGCTTCCACCCTCTGTAGGCTTCCTTTTTCTCTTTCAGATTGTCCAGGAGCTCTTGTTCATCCACGCAAGTCTCCTGGCCTTTTTGCCTGACTTCCTCTTAGTTGGGATGCATTGCTCCTGAGCTTGGTGGGGGCGATCCTTGAATATTAGCCAGCTTTCTTGGGCCCCTCTTCCCTTCAGGGCTTTATCCCATGGTAGCCTGTCAAGTAGATCTATGAAGAGGCCAAAGTCTTCTCTCTTGAAGTCCAGGGTAGCAGGCTTAGTGTGTGGCCTCCTTGCCGCCCTAAGGATTTTGAATTCCGCCATGTCATGGTCACTGCAGTGAAGGCTGCTCTTGAGCTTCACATTCCCCACCAACACCTCATTGTTGGTGAGAACAAGGTCCAGCATGGCACCTCTCCTCGTTGGCTCCTCTATTGCTTGGAGAAGGAAGTTACCATTGACGCATTCCAGGGACCTTCTGGATTGCTTATGCTCTGCTTAAAGCCCTAAATACAAAGAAAAAAGTCTTAAGAGACGCAGAAATACTTAATTTTTCAGCTTGTTTTCTTTCTAAGTGGAAAGGTTGCTTAAGTAATACTAGGAGGAACGAATAATCCAAAAGATAAGAAGGTGAAAATGGGATGTTCCTTAGACAAGGGACAAATTGATTTTTGGAGGAAAGGGCTCCTGCCATAGGTCATGAAGCAGGGGCCTAAGAACAGCAATATTTATTATAAAGAAATAAGCAGTCTCTTGCTGTAGTTAAAACAGCACCGGGCAATTAATGCTTTATTACCATCAAGCTACCGTACAGAGCATGTCATGGTTACAGTGCAGATCACCGGGTCCTGGGAAACAGTTCTACCAGTTAAATTTAAACAGTCAGAGAAGATTTGAGACCTCTGAGGACAGCTTTGTCCTGAGTGTGGTGCATGACCACACTCTTTGTCTCTGACTATCAATATAACATCTGACTATTTTTCTGGCTTGATTCTTCTTGTCCTCAGCTCATATTTGTTCAGGGACGGGGAGCAGAGCCAGATCAAGGGTTTGGGATGAAGCCAGACAGCACTTGATTAACTCACTTGCCTCTAACTATAGTAATTATCATAATAAAGACTAATACATTAATTAGCGTTTGAGAAGATAGAAAGGGTTGAGACGTTCTTCAGTTCATCCTACAAAAATAAATGCATGTTTAGCTTTAGCCTCCCTCAGCTTGTGTATTAGCCTATGCTTTAGCCAACCACTTTTGGTTTTAACAAATGCAATAGTATTGACACAATGCTTTCTGAATGCATGTGTGTGTGCCAGTGATTTAACAGTACGGCAATGCGAGGTCAGGCTTTCATCTTTATATAAGGAAGTTTTAAGGGTCATGGTGAAGACCCCACTGATATATTTCACTTAGGAAGGGAAAAACACCAATTCTGACTATCTATCTACTTCATTTTGGAACCAATTTAATTTCACCCATAAAGTAAAATATCAAAAGACCATAGCACTTCAAAGTTTCTCCCTAACACCTTGCCTTGTTGAGGTACACAGCTAACACCTAATTACTCCTGGTCAACAGAGGCAGAGAGGACTTGTTGGACTCTATCTGAATCCCACCAGGAAAATGGAAATATTCCTCTAGGGCATGGAACTTGAAGTTTGTGAATGATGCAGGTATAGACAGAGTGATTTGAAGTCAGGCTTCTGCATGGTCGTACTTATCATCCGTAATGGAAATCACGTAAGCCTGTGGCAATACAATGTACTTAAAAATGTTTCAACTCCTTACCAGTTACAGGCTACAAACCTCTGTAATCTGCACAGGTTCAATAGGACTGAGAACTGCTAAGGAAACAAAGAATATTTTTTACAAATAGATATACACGAAAAACATCAATAAAAGGCTGCATGGCTCTTTCCCCTTTATGTACTACAAAAGTGTTAATGAAAATGATGGCAGTACTCTAAGAAGATCTACTTAAAGAACAGGCAAGGAAATTCAGTGCTTGCCTGAAGCTTAGAAGACCTTAGTTTCATCTCTTCTTTTCACACACATTCAACATCTCAGCAGTATCAAAGACTGTTTTTTTTGTCTCTGCACTTCAGCTCCTCCACTTATAAAGGATTTTTCTTGCCCATGGACACACCTGTGATAAAACTATTCAAAGTGTTGAATACTTGGATATTTTAACTGAATCTTAGATTTCTTAAGTACTAGGGTAATGGCATTGTAGTAGATCAGCAGTTACTTTGGCTGACTTAAAATTTTGAGAAACTTTCTAGAGTCTTACATTTAAAAGATCTAAAGACTCCCACAATATCTAAGTAAATACTTAGGGCATAGCTTGGCTTCACTGAGCACCTGCAACCGACATCCTTCCCGGCAGACATGGAGCACACAAAACAAGCATGAAAATACAGGCTTCAGACCATTTGTCCTTTAAGTCCCCGTTTTGCAAAATTTTTCCAGATCTTTAATTGTACACACTTTGGTAGCCTGGTGGAATTTGTGCTTTAGTCCCTGTAACTAATGCATTTATGATTATGCAACCTTTCTAGAAATAGTTATAGAAGTACTTATAGGAGAACATATACTTAGTATAGTACTTACAGTAGAAGATATACTTACACTTACTCACTTTAAATGATCCTTCTTAGATCATTTAAAATACATGTTTATCTCCTAATTAATTTTAAATGCTTCCTAGTGGGTTGTAATGCTGTTCTTAATACAGGGCACATACTGAGCATGTATGCCGACATTTGTGAGTAAAATGGAAAAAGAAACAAAACAATCAAGAGATGTTTTGGGGAAGCGTAAGTGAACGAAAATAGCACGTTTAGAAAGAAAATAGAATGTTTAGTTCAATAGCATGTCAGACTGGTACAGAGTGAGATCATCATAAGGACAGTGATAAAGGTACCTGGTACCCCACCGTAAGGTGATTTACTGTGGAATTAGGCAGACCGTTGTGGTGCATTCCTAGAAATGCTAAACCCTTAAGCTGGCATGCCCCACAGTAAAGCAAAAAAATGCTGAGGACCCAGAAACCTTTTTTCATGATTGCTTCTGTAATATTTTTCAAAGCCCTGCATCAAGTGCAAGGTGCACGCATCCTTGCAAAGCTATCTCTATGATATCCTGGTGATGGAAAATATTAAAAAGAAGCTCACTCGGTTGTGCTTCTCTCACAAGCTAGTGTCATTTAGATAATCTCAAACACCAGTATAAATAAATAATCACAGGGAGAAAGCAGGCATTTTTACCTTTTCTACAATTTACAATGTACTGTACACTTGGAGTTTTTTAGAAGTCAAACATAGTAACTAATAGCAATACTTAGTAGTAAAGGTTGATGTTTTCTCTTTTTCTCTTAAAGACATCATTTAAGACAAAAGTAGCACTTTTCTCCACTTTTGGGGTAGGAAAACTGAAGCTGAGTGCAGCAAAATATGCTGTGAAACACATTGCAAGTGACGTGTGGCTGCCCTTGGTATACAACTTTCCTCTGGTTTCCTCACTCCTAATGCCATCCGTCACATTTTGAGGACACCTCACACTACTAAGGACCATAGAGGCGGATGTGGCTTCTAAAGGATACTGAGAGCCCAGTGCTGGCTAGCAACCACTGCACATTGGCTTTACTGCAGGGTTGTAGTAACTATGCTACCTCCCACCTCCTCCCCTGCACACCCAGTTCACCTGGTGCTGCAAAGCCTTCCTTTTTCTTGTTTAATAATTTCTAGTCTAGAAGAAATCAATTCATAACTGAACATCTCTGTGTGCTTTTTAATTATGAAGATGTATACTATAAACAAGAGGAAATTATTCTTGGCAGTAATTCCATAAATATATGCTATACATTATTGTGGTGGGATTCCTAATTGACTAATTGCCAGAAATGAACTATTTGACTTCAACAGCCAATATTAATTTTAAGTCAGCTGGAGATAGATGCCAGCTTTGTCAATATTAATTATAAAGTGCAGAAAATTAGAAACTGAGAATATTTGTTTATTTATCACTACCGATTGCTATTGATGACTATTTGATTATTTATCACTTAAATGTCAGAGGCTAGTCATTCCATTTTCCACAATAAAGACATATTCACTGACTTGACATGAATCCACACCCGTGTTTAATAAGCTAACAGAAAATGAATACGAAAGTCATGAATATCTATATCCAGCAAAACTGGAAAGTTAATTTACTAATTTGTTCTGTGTGATGTGTCTTTAGAGAGTCAGCTATTTCAGAGAACTCTGGTTGAGTAGAAAGGCACCTTACTGACTAGCAAAAAGAAAAATGAGTTGGACAGTAAGGTCTGTTTTGTGGCAGATTCCACCTATGCTGCAGAAATTGCAGAATATCAGCACTTTAAAATTACAAACATGTGCCGCACCTGGTTCCTCAACAAACAAAGCACAACATGGGACTCTCCCTTGATGACTTATTTTTGATGAAATCATTGAGCCAAGGCAGAAAGCTTGAATTACAAAAGCAGCAGCCTGTATAGGCCTGCTTATTCCTGCTTCAATTACCTTTTCTCAGTGAAGGCTGCCTATTTTATCAATAGCTCTGTCAACATTTTAAAACCCCCTCAGAGGAATTCAGATTGTTGCATGTAAATAAGCCACCTGCTTCCAAAGATCAAAACATTATTTATTTATTTAAACAAGATAAAGATGGGGCCCTGCATACAAATAACAAAACACTCCCCTTATGTTTCTTTAATCTCTGTTTTTGAGAGATGTAGATAATGCTCTAACTGAAAACTTCTGCTGGACAAATGTACGACAGCAAAGGAATTTCAAGATGCATGTTGTTGCCTAAATAACATCAGATGAATAGTGATGTACCCCAGATTTTGATGGTTTGTGCATGTATGAGCCAAACAGTTCACTGCAGTACAAGGGATCTCTAGGAAGGACATGACAGGATCTTATCACAGAAGATGGTGAAATCAAAGACCCCCTTGTCAGTCAATGCTGTCAATATTACAAGGAAGGCATTGCTACTTATAATACCCTATGGAGGACAGATCCACCTTTGTGGTGGTGTGCACTGAGTATCTACTTCTATGCTCAGAGCTGGCTGAAGGTTAGGAAACATGGGGTCCAGAATGGCAAACACAGCAACCTCTTCTGGAGTGTAAAGCTATTTGGGTGACAGAAATGCTCGTGTATGGTTTTGGTTTGGGGAAATGATACCAAACTCTTCTTACCTTCCCTCTCAGCATTTTATGCTGCCATAAGAGTAAATATAGACTATAACAAAAGACAGAAGTGGAGTATGTGTAGTATGACAGATGATTAGCATAAGTATCCTTGTCATTTTAGCCTTGTGCTGTCAGAGCCTGTCAAGCCTTATTTCCCTTCTCCCTCCATTTTATATTTTCTCCCATCTAACCTCAGCTCTAGTTTTCCTGAGCAGGCAACAGGGCTGGATTTTAGTGCACATTTCATAAACCAAAACCGACTTCCGAAGTCCCTGGAACTCTGCACATTATCTACAGATCCATGCTTGACTGTCATTTATCTGCAGAAGAACTAAATCTTTGTTTTAACTTTTCATTATCTTAAGATGTACAGCATAAAGCAAATATAAGTATTTTTTTTTTTACTCTGAGGCAATTTTTACCTGACTTCGTATATCAGCAGCACATTTTGCAGTGTGGGTATGAGGAATTTCATACAGTTGTAACAGCTCGCAGTCTCAAAGCTGCTCTCCCAGCTGACAGTGGGAGTTCTGTCATTGGCTTCAACAGGGACAAGTTCAGGTTTCATATTTGTAACGCAGGAGTCCATAAGAAATAATTTACTATCTTTTTAAAAGTTCCCCTCTTACCTTTAGTAAAAATGAAATTACTTACACTGACTATATTCCACTTTTAATTATCTAGCAGCTGCCAACGTTTTCTCACTGTGTTTGTTTTAAGTTTTTTTCTGAGAACTCAACTCTCAGAGTATTCCTTTCAAAAATATCCTTCTTAAGTAGCAAGCTTTTGGTTTCAAGGCAAATATTCTGTTATTTATTCAGTTTTTCCGCTGCCATTGCTCAGAATAAAATTTGACATTAGATGGCAACACATATTCCTATATATCTGTGTCAAACACATTCCTTTCTCATATGCAGCACAATCAAAATTATACAATAATGGCAGGCAAACAATGCTTACAGGTTTCTCACAAGTGTTGGAAACACACAGACAACAATCCTACCACACTTACATCAGTGAGTATGATTTAAAATGGAGATTTTGATATTTCTAGCATCCCACATGCTTTGGGTCATGTTCAAGCAATGTAGAAGCATTTTCCATACGTTAAGCAGAAATGCTGTGAAAGATGACTATAGTGTAATAGAAACTATATTTTATTATAGAAAACAGTCTTAGATAAGCTACTTTGTGTAAAGGTTATGGATCAATTTAGGTGAACCGACCAGTCAGTGCAGAAGAGGCTCTTGAAAGAAAAATAAGCAGATGGTTCACCGGCACATAATATATCTCCATCTTCTCATCTCATGCTGGTGGGAGATGGGGAGAGGGAGATTTAGAAAAGAAAAAATGTTTTGAAGGAAACCAAGGGCACAGATGGGTATTTCAGTTGAAAACTACATGCGATCAAGTTCAGAGTTTCCACTCGACTCCACCCTTGCACAATGGAGATACCTACCCCTAACATTAATAACTAACTTGTGACCTGCAGCATGTCAAGAGTAAAAGAGAATGAGACTGGGAATTGATCTCTTTTTCTGAGGATACTTCCTATCTGTTGAAGTCTTGTTTTGAATATAATGGCAAAGGCGTGGCAAGTCTGTTAGGCACATGCCATACAAGGAATCTGAGCTGTATTGTTAAATACCACAAACCCAGTCCCAGTAGCCGTCATGTCCGAGCACCAGAAAACAGTGACTAAGGTCGAAAATTATGCCCTCTGAACTACTCATACAGTTACTGTTTACACGCATATTACTTTCAGAGGCATAATAATAGGTTGACTATTGGGGTTGCAAAAATGAAGAGAGAAAGGGAAGAGGTGTGGTATGTGTATCATAAATATACAATCTAGCCAAGTTTAAAGCCGAAGATTTTAAAGACTGGATTGCCATGTCTGGTGAACTATTTGGCTGATGACCACAGCCTCTTTTTTTTCACAGTTTCCTTGGAGCATTATTGGTTGTTGTTTTGTGGTTTTTTGGGTTTTTTTCCCCTCAACAGATACACTTAACTAGGAGAAAGAGATAAAAAACTCTAAAATTCTCCCATGAGTGTGTAATGTTGCTAGGGATGAGCAACAAGTCCCAAATCTCGGTTTTAATTGGAAACTGTTCTAGTAGATGTTGTTAACTATTTTTGGAAGTAGTGGCACAGAAGGAAAAGCTTTGGATCCAAACCTTTTTTGGCAGGCCAAATCCAAATAATTGGTGGCATCCAAATATTTTTTTAGAAACCAATGGAATCATGCTTAACAATTTTTTATCCATTTCCAAATCCTGAAATATTTCTTTCCATAGAGAGATGATATGCCCAAGAGGACTTACAGTAGTGGGTGTTTGGGAGAAGTATTAAAAATTGTTTAAAGGCTCATTTGAAGTAGATCAAAACAGCAGCAGCCTGAGCCTTTAAATCAGGCCTCCAGCCTCATTTACAAAATCTCTTTGAAATGGATGAACAAAAAGATAATAACTAACTTTCCCTTTAAATACCAACATTCAAAACTTAAACCTTAACACTTCTATTCAGGCAACACCTAGAAAGCATTTAGATATATTTCCTGAGGCACAGATTTCATAATGTCTCAAGGCAGATACATTGCTCTCAAGGTACAAGAATGTCATCCTCCAAATACATTAAGCTGCCCTGCTCCTAAAGTTCAGTCATAATTCACCAATGTAGTGACAAAGATCAGTGGACATCTGCAGGGCATTAGCTGGTGTGCACGCTCTCACAGGGTAACCAGCTTTCTTGACCTCCTGACCTGCAGGCTAATATTTTTGCATATGCAAGAACCACAAAATGCCCCACTGCAAGCCTCAGGGAACGGTAGTTCTGGAACGATCTCACTAGAGGAACCAGTACTCCATTGCTGATGGAAATAGGAAGAGCAATTTGGGCTCTGCAGCCTTATCAGCCTGTTTTGGGCTGGGATTTTAGATTTACTGGATCCCAAATTCTGTGACCTAAGTCTGCTATGACAGCTGCTTTTTAGCTGTGGATACACAAGCTTAGCTGTCCTTTGCTCTTGGGTGAAGGATTGTAAAAGCTAGCCCTACTTCCCCACTATTGGTGCTCCATTGCCCTCAGTCTCTCCCACACTCACAAAGAGCTAGGAAAAGTTGCTCATTTCCTCGCTTATAGATCAGGCATTACAGCACTTGCTGAAAACATACCTGTCAAGATACGGTTCAAAATTCCTTTTGGGCCAGGGGTCTCAACCCAGGGAAAGCGGGCTAGAAATCATCAGGCTATCTAATATACAACTCAAAATCAATGAAGCCGTTCTTCTTTTTGGAAACAATTGAAGATTCATCAAAACATGAATTTGATTCACCCGACATCCACACTTAGCCACCAAGTAAGAGTTACTTTCTCTCTTCCTCTCTCTGGTTTACTGGATACCTAATTATCTACACAAAATCAAAACACTTCATCAGGAGAGCCTGGTGCACACTGGTCTATCAGCAGGTGATGATGGCGCTCTTACTGGAAAGCAAAATCCAAATTCTTTCTCTGAACACAGCAAGATGGTTTCTCTAACTACAGGATTAATGGATGTAGCTTGGCATTATGTTTTGTGTAAGAAAGACTTAGATCTGTAACTTAAGCAGAAACATCCTTGTCGTCAATACCGAGGGAAAGGAGGCATCCCACTCCAAGTCACACTTGGCTACTCAAGTCCCACTTCTACCTTATCATCTTTTATTGGTTACCTCAGGCACGTCCCTCATAGAAAGCACACAGATGCCTAGCTTGGGGTTGGAGGTTACATGCGGTAGTGAGGTGGGTATAGCTTTGATACATATCTAAAGGTTTCACCTGCTGAGGGGACCTGGAGCTGTGAATGAATAACTATTTAGGGAGAATGCAGTTTAATAATCAGAGTGCTAGTTCTAGGAAATTCCCTCCATGTAACAGTGAAACTCAAGAACTGTGACTCCTTGCTACAGAAGGGCAGAGACAGTTTTACGATGAAAAGAAAGCATTGAGTTTCACATCATTATCTACGTGAGCATGTGGTGATGTCAACTGAGAATGTGGAGGATGCAGAACAGTAACCAAAACAAGATAAAAACCTCCTGTTTGACCTAATGAGCGGTTAAGACAGTAGGTATTTTTGAAGAAAATGCGTTTGGCCTGAGTATGCACATAGAAACAGCTTTTTAATTTATTGCACCAAGTGGAGATACAGCAAGTCTTGCTGAAGGGCCAGATGGCTTGGATTCTTAATTGGTATATGCAGTTTGTTATTCTTGCAGATTAGATTGCTCCCATCTTCACATAATGAATTGATTTTCCACAGGTTTCACATTAAGTTACTGGGAACAGATAATTCTTCACTGGGTGGTGAGAGTACAATTGCTGTAGGTGCAATGGGTTTCTCATTTTATTTATCACAACAAACAGTTTTTCTGACCTGGAAAAAACAGGTACACAGAGGCATTTTCCTCACTCTAGGTACTCCAGGGAGTCAGGGAGAAGCAATCTCTCAGGATGTAGGACAGCAAAGATATTGTGTCCTTAACTTACTCTGCCTCCATCTCTGGGTAGAGTGAAAAACATCTCTGGCAGAAGGTTTATAATGAATAAGAACAGGGAGCTTAATCTAAACATCCACTGAAACACCAGCCTGGTTCTGAAGCTGGGAACCTAGAAGAGCTGCAATTTCTGGATCACCTGACACTTAAGAATAGTAGACCTTTAAAATGTTTTTTAATTTATTGTTGTCACTCTTTTTGGTGCATTGGGCTTAGAATTTGTGTATAAGGTTTAGAAACAGTAAGAAGAACCATTCTGCAGTGAGGCTATATCAGAACTGATATGTAAGATCACCCTTAAACCCATGAGAAAACCTGTATCTGCTGACCACCCACATTGTAAACCTCACACTGGTGGCAATTCCTTGCATGTAGTTCCTAGTCTGTCAGATCTTTCAGGGTGTTTAGAGCTTAACTATAGCACTGGTGCTAAAAAAAAATAATCTCACCTGACAGCAGAAATCCTACCGTACTTTGCTTCTTTCTTCCCTTTCTTTTCTGTTCTTTCAAGCAAGCCTTAAGAAGATACTATACCAAGTACTAGAAAATGACCAGTTCTCATGGAAAAAGGGAACTTGGAATAGCATTTAGCATTTTGCCCAAGAATGTTGCTGAAGGTAGCTCTGCAGGTATTCATAATCCCAAGATACACTGAAGAGTACTGTACATAAATAGTATAACGAGGACATTCTTAATACATTTCAGTAGTGGTACCTTATTCATCATATTATTTCTAAAATCAGCACACAAAAGGGATGTCCCTTATACTGAGACCCTTTTATTAGGATCTTACCAGACTTCCACTGTAGAAGAAACTAGCAGGTTAAACCTCCACAGTTTTCTTGTTTGATTTCAATAACAAGAGCAATTTTGTTCTGATTGGAGTAACAGAATATGAAGAAATGAGAGGAAAAGTACAGGAAGTTATAGGTTAAACAGAAGAAAATAATTCTGTTTTGCTTCAGTATCTGCTCTGTCTTCCATACTAATAGGCTAAATAAAAAAGATATAGTAAGAAAATGAAAACCAAAATAAACACACACTGAAAACCAAGATGTGTATTTATTATACCTGCTTAGATCTTAAGGGTCCCATTGTTCCACAGAAAGAGAGGTTTTGGTTTAAACCATTCTCATATACGCTCCAAATACTTCAAAAGGAAACATTCACTATTTGAGCCTGGACGTCCTTTTCAAACAGGTGAACGCTATGATGCTTTCGGTTATCTTTACAGCCCTCTTTCATGGGAAGCTGTTTTGTTCTATTCAGTTTATCTAGACAGTATATATGCAACTCTTTCTGGTAGTTCCTTTAACAGCAAGCCATCCAATTCCCAAATCACTCCTTCCTCTTTACTCACAAGGCCACAGCATTGTGCATGCAGACGGTGGCAGAGTATGGATGAGCCAAGACACAGTAGCACTCCAGATTTTCCGCAACCCACATTTTCCTTGTCATACAACAACAATGGCAGTCTTTGCAGTATGTTCTCTATTGCAATAAGAAGAAAAATTTCTCATCCAATGTTAGAAAATTTCTTTTACATACGGGTTCACAAAATCTAGCAGATAGGCAAGCTATTCCTGAACCTTGGAATAGATGCTCTGCTGTCATCTGAAAAGGAAAAGCTGGCACAGGAAATGAGATCTGGATTGATGAAATCTCATTGAGATCTGAATCTTGATATGAATCTTAACACAGATTGATGGTTCCTGGAGGTACTGTTCAGATCCTGACATACTTGACTTTAAACTGCCAAACCAATTTAATCTCAGCGTTTATCCTGGTCATGCCCTACATAGATCATCATCTTGTCTTTCACACAGATACTTTCTCTGTGTAAAAACAGGTCAAAACCTCTCACACAGGGGCAGTATACCTGCAACAGGGGTACTTTAGTGCAACTATGACAGACTTCTGTCCCAAAATCATTATAGTATTTTGTGGGCTCGGTAATATAGGAGATTGCATAATTTAGCTAGTCTATATTTTTCAAACAATCATTTTCAGATGTGACTAGAAAAGGGAAAATATTCCTCATAAAAAGATTTTGAAGCATTTCACAAGAATTTCATTAAGACGTCATGGAGGCCTAGAGAAAAGGACCAGCAAATAAAGGTGGACAAGTGACTAGTCACATGAGAAAGAATTTCCGATATCTGAAATTCCCCTCTCCCTCACAGATAGCAGAAGCCTTTTGTGGACATTAACGTGCCTAGCACATTATTTTTCCTCTCCATTGCCCCTTTGTACTACTCTTTTTCAGACCCTCAGAGCTGTATACAGGCGTAGATCTTGGCTATATTTATATTGCAGGGTTAATGGGTGCTCTTAAGAGAGTATTTAAACATGCTAAGCCCCCCAGCCACTGCCTATCTGTCATTATCATGCTTATTAGATTAACTTGGATTGGGCTTCATGCATCCCTGTTGTGCTTACAAAGATACAAGCTCAGAATACTCATTGACAGAATAAGTTATAACATGAAAAGCCTTAATTGTGCCATGCTCAACCCCTCCATGACTCATTCTTGACTCAAAGCGTGCTCAGACTTTACCTCCCTTGTGCTTCTGAGCAGGTACTAAAGACCCACTTTTGTATACAACTGTATAGAAAGTTGTATGTGCATATATATGCATGTGTGTACATTTATATATGTAAATGTGCATTCATGTGAATAAATAATGCAAATAATAGGTCAGATAGGTATGTGAAGACAACATATTCAACATGTTCTATCTTTGACTGAACTCTACACATAGTGAGAACATCCCTCTTTGGAAAAGGCTGGCTTGGAAACTTAACAGCAAGAGGATCTTTCAACCCTTAGAGAAAAGATGAATGGAAAATCCTACTTCCGGTGTGCACATTTTAAGCTTTAAAAATGTTACCTGCATTATTTCATTATTTCCATAAACATGGAAGCTTTAGACAACATTTTATCATAGGGACTTAGAGTCAGACTTATAGCAACAGTTTCACCCTTTATTCCTGGTTGTTGCAATATTTATTTGTATAACAAATAGCACAGTTATAGCTGAGGTACTCAATGTTGTCATTGCCTCAGTCTTCACCAACAAAGTCTTGCAGGCCCTTTTGCCCGGAGATAAGGTTCAAGGAAGAGAATAACTTCCAGGAGTAGAGAAGGGTCAAGTCAGTGATTGCTCAAATCTCAGCCTATGCCAGTCCATGGCACCCGATGAGATGTACCTGGGGGTGCTAAGAAAGCTGACTGATGTCATTGTGACATTGTCTGTTATTTTTGGAAAGTTATTTAATCAGGGACAGCCCACAATGGCTGAAGAAAAAAAATATGGCACCCATCCTCAAAAAAGGCAAGAAGAATGACTCAGGGATCTACAGGCTGCTTTGCCCCACTTTAGTATCCTGAAAATCATAGAGTGAGTCCTCTTGACACACATTTCTGGGCAGATGAAGGAATGAGAAGGCAACTGGAAATAACCAGCATGCATTTACTAAGGATGAATGAGGCAAAAGCAACCTGATTGCCTTCCATGATGAAATTTGTGCTTGAGTAGTGAGCTGTGGAAGTCAATTACCTTGACATTAGCAAGGCTGTCTACCTGATCTCTCCAGCATCCTTAAGATCAAGTTAGAATAGTACGATTGACATGGATGGACTACTAGACAGGTAAAAATCATTCAAAATGGTATTGGTAAACAGTTTGTACTCCACTGGGATGCTAATTAAAAACAGAGTACCACAGGGGCCTGAAGTAATATAAGATCTTTATAAATTACCTGGAGGAGGTGGAATGCCCTCTCATCACGTTTGTAGAGTATTCCGAACTGAGGGAAACTGTCAGTGTGTTCAGAAGCAAGGCTGAAATTCAGAGAGGGCAAGACAGGATGGAGAAATGGGCCAAGAGGAACTGCAGGAAAGTCAACAAGGACAAATGACATTTCTGGCAACTTTGAGTGGACTAACCATGCAGCGGTACAGGCTGAGGATTGGATGGATATGGAGCAACTCTGCTGCTGGTAGAAGATGAGAGACAGACAACAGATATAAATTGAAACAAGAGAGGTTCAGTTTGATGAAGCTTTTTCCCTATGAGGACAGTCAAACAGTGGAACAGGCTACCCGGACAAGTAATGCAGTCTCCAGCTGTAGAGGTTTTCAAGAGTCAATGTGATAAAGCCCTGAGCAACCTGGTCTCAGGTCAGTGTTGGCCCTGCTTTGAGCTGGAGGTTGGATTAGAGACCTCCCATGGTGCCTTTCAACCTAATGGATACCGTGATTCTGTGTTTGTTACATACCCATGTCTGTGTAACTACCTTATGCACATACACATTTAGTCTTTCTGTTTAAAACCACAAAAACACTGAGACACTGTACACTCTCTACAGACATCTATTGTCAAATATAATCCTCTGACCTATATAGTGACAGACTAAAGGCTGTCGCTACTGAGCTGCTATCCCCCTTTTTCAAAATTTCCTCTGTGCAATAAGAGGGTTATAAATTTTACACCCAAATTCATCATTTTCCCAGAGAAAGTATCAAAGAATACTAAAGTCTTTAGAACCGACAAAGAATTCACGTTCAAATCAAAACAAGTATAATGGAATTTTCTCTTCTTAACAGTGAGAGAGGGAAGGATTTTTTACTGAACACTCTATTTTGCTCCACACAGATTGTGTCAGTCATCTGCTTCATAAATAGAATGAGTAGGAAAAAAGGAGGCATTTTGGCAGGCAAAGATGACCCATGAATACAGAACTATGATTAGTTTCATTTTAAGAAATTAAGAGTAATGAGGTGGGTAAGATACATTTATTAAACATTAATGACACATTTACTTAGCTCCAGCCTCTTCCTGCAGACCTACACAGCGCAAGGAGCCTACTCACTTACTTCCCCCACCCACTTTGCTTGTATGTGGCATCACCACTAATCTAAGTGACATTTAAAGAGAATGTCTCCTGTCAGTGCAATATTGTATTTCGGTTAGTAATTTTTAAGTATGTAAGTAAGTGTAGGAGGCTTTGGCCTCAGAAATTCACATGTTTGTCTGAGCCATCCAAAGCTCTCAAGCGCGCGATACTGGGCCAAAAAATCCCTAACGACCACTGTTCTCATGAAAATTGCTACAGTAAACGGCAAAACAAACAAAAAAGGGCATATGAAAAAGCAAAGGGCTTTTACGAATTACAGGTCAAGAATAGTATGGTTTCAGGCTCTGTTTTTCTCAATTGCCCTCTTGGAAAGAGTGGGATGTAATTGACTTCTGGTCCACCTCTCGCTGATAGGTAAAACCGCTGAGAAAGTAATGCCAGGAAAGCTACAGCAAAACAGCATGCCTGCCAAAATCCTGAAGCCTTTGCAGTCAGGCTTTGAGCCAGGTTGTAGCATTTAAAAAGAAACAGCAGCACTAAAAGATTGTCTCCCCATGGCAATGGATTGGCTATTTCTCAATGCCGAAATTACTCAAACTCACTGTATTCTCCAGCAGTCAGTCCCTCGGGGTTGCTGTCCCACTTAAGTGACATCTATAAAGGCAGCTTTTATAGCTGTACAATGAATTACTATTATGAGGATCCAAAGAGTAGTAATGGTAAATTGTTTCTGTACTAAGGACTAGTGGGAAAAAACTAAACAGGGTTACAGCTGCACTCCTTTTAAGAGATTCATGGGTTTATTTTGGATTGTGAGAAGTCCTGTTCTACACTGGTTTAGGTTACAAGTGAAAACAAGTGACCTGCAAATGTGCAAGGACACCAGATGAACTATGAAACCACCTGGCTGTCCTGGAAATCCATCAGCACCAGAGCCCTGCCAACAGGCTCCAGAGGCATGCGTGGACAACATCATCTTCCTGGGGCCCAGGACACCATATGCAGTACCTGACTTCAGCAGTTAACAGCTGAGGCTGAGACAAGACCTAGCATTAGCATTTCCCACCACAGGTTAAGTCAAATGCCAATTAATGCATTTATAAAGGTTATTATGGAAATTCTTTAAAAGTCCGTTCCATGATACGAATTTTTGAGTTTTATTTGTGTCCTGGTTCTGTTGTTACTTGGGGATGTTCTAGCATTTCCAGCCACAGTTTCTACTGTGACTTACCTGGCAGTCAAGAAACTTAAGGCAAAATTCCAGTTAGAAAAGCCCCTATGCGAAATGCAGCTTTAATTGTCATGCTAATTTGTACTCAGGACTTGTGTGTTTTGAATGAAAAAGAGGTCACTTTAATTTTTGAGGTGAAAAGAGAAAATGATGCTATGTTCATACAGTAAAATCTCCGTAGGTAATGTTAGGCTTTATCTGTCCTAGAAAACAAAGAATAGAACAAGAACAACAACAAAAATCCAAATAAAGTTAAACCTAATTCAGACATAAACACCACACACAAAATAATCTGGATTAATGCAATTCAGACTTGATTTTGAAAAATACTTAATTTCCCAAATACTTTTTTTGAAAATCATTACTTCTTTCCAAACTGAAGACCATTTTCCATAAGACAATATGAGCTTGAGAGCCCTTATAAGGATTTTTCTCCCCTTAATTTTAAGAACTTGAAATTTCCAAGGATTTTATTCTCTGCATATTGTCTTATTTTGAAGAGAAAAGCAGATTTAAAAAGAGTTCTTAATTTTTGCGTATCCCTGCTTTTCTCGTATAAATAAAAATTGTGGAAGTATAGGATACTCAGTATTTTAAGTACAGTTTGACATATCAGTGAAAAACCTGTGCTTGTCCACTAGCCTTCTTGTATCATCACATGGCACTATGACGTTTAACAGCTTTGGGTAGCAAATGATAGTTTTACTGCTGTAACAGTATTATGTAGACTGACATGGTTTCAGTCCTAGGAAGGAAAAAAAAATAAATAGTTGAAATGTGGAGGACAGACACTGAAATATTTTAGGGACGCTGCTCTGATCCGGATCTCCTAGGCAGTTAAGAACATATTTCCTAATATATTTATACTGTGGTTCTACATTTCTTTACCATGGAAAGCATTTTATTTCCCTCTTCTCTTTTTTTTTATGCCTCATTTCTGCATTTTCTGACAACCTGAGAGAATATTCCATACTGAATCCTCTCAAAATCAGTACAGGTGTTTAGGGTGCACCAAACTACATGTTCTGTGTTAACGGTGTTTTCTTGGTACAAATTAGCCAGTGCCGGAACTAGGAAAGAATTTGTTCCTGTCGTGAGTTTGGGTCTAATCTTGGAAACATCTTTATATATCTCCTCTCTCCTGCCCTCAACATATTCTGCTGGTGCAAATGCAGTCTAAACTTCATTTAATAGTAGTTGGAAGTGAAACACTTTATTGTAAACTGAAGAGAACATGATTTATTATTCCCTATATGAAAAACAACTAGCATAACAAAAATCCTGTAAGAGTCCATGCTTTTGGATGCTTCCTTAATAAAAAGTTATTCTAGTATGAGACACACGTTATAACAGGGAAAAATGATAGAACAGGAAAAGTAACGGCAGTTTTTTAAAAAGGGCCAAGTTTTAATAAAAGGGCCACGTTTACTTTGAATACATCTCTGCATTCACAGCCTGACTCTAAGGCCACAGAAGCTGATGAAAACACTCTCATTTAGTTCAAGGATCTCCTAATAAATTTCTGACTTTTCAATGTGCTGTGTGATGTGGTTAATTCTAGATTTAACATCACCATGAAATTGCTAAGTATATGAAAGGTTAGTGTCGAGTACAAACGTGAAATTTAACAGCACAAATTTGCCCTGAGCAGTAAGCAATAATGTTGCACTTCCTACACATATTGCTCTCTTTATTTCTATTAACATTTTCATATTACCAAACGAAGACAATTAATGGGATTAGATGGCTCCTGATCTCTCAACCATGATCCCACTGTCCAAAATCTTTGTTTTATTAAAGGGATAGTGCTCTCTCCATGTTGTTACTCTGTACTGGTACTGCAAGAGCAGCTATAAAGTATCTAGCCTGTTGCTGGGCTGATGAGTGTTCAGCAGTGTGAGAAAGGTTCATATAGAAATGGAAGTCACCAGATGATGCTGAATAGCATTCCTAATTTTAATGGGATGGTGCACTAAAGCAACGTTAGAAACTCCTAGTAATAGACTTTAAGGCCCATCGTGAGTTGTTGGACATTTTTCTAAGCCAGTGGTTCTTGGCCGAGAAAGTCTTGTGATTTTCCTGGTTGTTTTGCTCACTGCATTGGACTAAGTCTACCACAAGTATGAAGGTATTGTTAGTGGATTGCCACTAGCATATTGCAGATTTGGTGGACCTATATTACTATAGTCAGATTTAATATTCTCCAGGAAAATCAGCAGCTGATGAAAGCTGTACCACAGTGAGGATGCCCTTACTTGGTTCCTGTTATTAATAAAGCCTCAAAAAAAGCATGTGTCTCTCTAAAATCCAAAGTATAGTATAAATTGATGAAAACTATGTTGTGCAATAATCAGGTACTAGAAGGTCAAGACAGCTGGGTTTCCTTCTACACTTCATAGCCTATCCACAGTTTGACTCTGTGACAAATTACTTCCCTGTGGATCAGCCTTATCCATTAAAATGTAAATGTCTTGGGCCACAATCTAGCAAAAGGCCACCAAGTAAATTAAGGGTCCTTGCAAATAACAGATGAGTGGCCAAAATCACACTTAACTGTTCTTAAAAGTCCACATTGAAGTCCGTCTGTCCTCCAGATGGCTGGAAAAACCTCAAAAAACCCCAAATGACCCTCTGAAAAAAGTTCTTTCTGTTGTCTTACATATGTTTTCATCCGAGTTACTTTCGTTACCTTTTCTTGAGGTGGATGCTCAAAACTGCCCTTGTTACCAGCTCTACATGTGTCCTCTACATTTATAAGTTAGTTCCTAAAAGCAAGCATTCAATAGGAAAAACTAAGATAACTTTAAAAAGATCAACAGATTTTGGTTCTTTTATTTCCATCTTCACATTAAACATACTACAGAAAGGAAAGTAAGGTTTTATTCATGGAGGTAGAATGTAGTTTTGCAGTCAGAAATGAACAGCATTTTCTCCTTCATTGCGAGTTAAACACACACACACAGAGTTTGCATGGAATAAAAGTAGCTCAAGAAATGAGGGTGAGGTTTTGAATATGAATAGAATCACCTATTCATGATAGCAATCATAATTTTTGCTAGTTTAAGGTGACAGAATGAATAAGGCTGTACTGTATTTGAGTAATATTACTTATTAACATTAGCACTGTTCTATACATGTGGGATTTTGTAGTAGCACTTTTCTGACTTATATTTAAAAAAAGACTAGACTAAAATACCTGAATGAGTAGATCTGATTTGCATTCTGGTATTACTATGTTAAAATCCCTCTTGCCTTCTGGAAGATACCTCTAAAATAAGTAAAATTTCAAGAACTGAAATAAAATGGATTAAAGAGAGCATACTAGTCATAAAGTACATAATCTTTCATCACTGGAAATATCAATCTCTCCTACTTTAAACAGACAAATTCTGTCTTGGGCAAAATGTTAGCCAATGACAGAGATGTTCTTCAAAAAAATAGGAATACATTTGTGGAGATGTGAGGATTGTGCTTTGCCTATGTGAGCTCTAGGGTTTAACAAAAAGAGAAAAGATTAGTTGCCTTGGGAACTACACTGCCTTCTCTGCTCCTCATAGTACTTTTTTATATTCCTTTTTCTTTTTTTTTAATAACTTGTTGCCTCTTTTACACATACTTACAGGAACACAGACACACATAAATAGACTCTATACTACTGTTTTCAAACATTGTGCATTCACACATCAGTCATTCACAGTGTGGAAAAGTTGACGCCTGCCAAGAATAAAATAGCACAGTGGAGAGGGTGGAGACACACCTGCATGACTAAGCACGCAATCTTATACCTTGTAGATACAAAGGACTGGCGAACCTTTTAAGGATCTGCTTTTGCCTGGAAGTTGGAAACAGACAGTGCTTATAAGAAGTTTTCTTCACCACTGTGTGCACCACAGTGCAAGGGCTTCTACTAAGTTCATGCAAAGTATGCCAAATTTAAAATATCATTAGTTTAAAACGTAAAGGTTTAGCCTTAATGTGTTTTACTTTGCTCTGAAATCACCGAACAAGTACTCACTCAGATGCAGAAGTAATGAGGTTTCTCATCTGTCGTGCTGAAAAAGACTATAACATTGTGAATGGGTTTAGTATGCTCCAGTGTATCTAACATGGCCATAGGTTTTGCACATCAGATAGAATGCAAAGAACCCAAAAGTTGGTTTTATTACATATTGCATAGGTCCAGTTTAAAAAAAATAAATCTGCAAACGTTAGGAAAATTCCTACAAACTAAGACCCTAATAGTCCCTCTTCTTCTCCACCCCGATTCTTGGCTACTTATTAAAAAAACCCAACCAAACAGCATCACAGTCATAAAAGTCAAACATTACAGATTTCAGAAATGCCCTAATTAGGGGCGTTGTGCATTCCTGTGTTCACTCCTCCCTTTCATGCTCGTGCAGCAGTGCTAGGAAAACATTCTTTATTTCTGTGCTATTCTCCTCTCAGAGACTCTGCTCCCCCCTGCAGTACCTGAAATGACATTCAGTACGATTGGCTTCTTCCCAGTGATCAATGAGAGCTCCAAGGTTTTACTTAGCATACACTGTGCTTTCAAAGCAGAAGTCCAAAGGTAAGGTAAGAACACCAGAATTTCCAGAAAGACCTATTTACTTAAATTCTAAATCTACAGGTGAAGAAATGGTTTGGTCTTGACAGGTCAACCCCTTGCCCTCTTCTGTTTGGTTGGGTCCAAACCCAGAATCCTTTCTTCCTTGAGGGAATTGGGTTTCACATTTGGGGTAGAGGATTACCTTTCAAGCATAGGTGTTTTACAAGGGAATGTAGTCTTTATGCAATTAGAACACTCATGCAGGTTTAGGAAAGCACAGATCCAATGTGCTGCAGGTGCAGCTTTGAGCACATCTCCCATACTTAGCAAGCAGAGCCTTCAGGGCCCCCATTGTAGTACCGCCGTCTTCTCCGTGTGCTACAGAAAAAGGGAAACTTCTCCAGGGCACAATCCCATGCAGACACCTTATCAAAGGGTCTCTAACCTGGAGAAGTTAGGAGGAACAAATGGAAACTAGGTAGCTAAATTAGTTGCCCAAAAGTGGCTGCTCTGGATATAACCCATCACACTGCATTTATTTGTCTGGATTTCTTCTTGTTTCCCTGTGTTTGTTGATGTTGTCAGATGATCACAGAAATGGTTCTGTTGCCACAAGTAACAGAGACAGCAGTAGGGTTGGAGTGGGATGAAATGGCAGAGCCAGTGTAGATTATTTATGAAGCTATGATTGGCATTTTCACATAGCCAATTCTCGGTAAATAACAAGAAAATTGCCTTTCAAAGGCATCATCTGAGAAATAAGTTATAAAAATTCTCAGCCATTGTGAAGAATATCAAAAGGGCAGTACCTCATGGTTATTGGCTGAAAGTATAATTAAACCATAACACTTCTTAATAATAAGGACATCCATTTAGTTTAGTACGATGTCATGACTCACCATGTTCATGAGGCAGAAAATGCAAGGTAGAGTAGTATTTATAACTACTGTGCAGCATAGTTCAAATGAAACTCGTCACTGTATTGAGTAAATACATACAAAATGTATACATACACGTGGTCTGTTTATCCAGTAATTAAAATTGAGGTGCTTTAAAATATAAATATAAAAGAAAAAAATTATATAAGGCTACAACCCACTCAGTGACACAGTTTCTTGCACTTCCCTCCAGTCTTCAGATTCATGTTGGGAGAGGAGAGGAGAGGAGAGGAGAGGAGAGGAGAGGAGAGGAGAGGAGAGGAGAGGAGAGGAGAGGAGAGGAGAGGAGAGGAGAGGAGAGGAGAGGAGAGGAGAGGAGAGGAGAGGAGAGGAGAGGAGAGGAGAGGAGAGGAGAGGAGGGGAGAGGAAGAAAAAAAATCCTTTTGGCAGGTAGGCAATACAACTAGTAAAGGTTCAAGTCCCTGTATCTTCCTGGCCTCACCACAGGTCATTTAGATCTTACACGTTAGTAGCTGCTAATACAATTCTAGAACTCTGGACAACTGTGGGCATGGTTCTGGGCAGCATGCTCTAGGTAGCTCTGCTTGAGCAGGTGGGCTGGACCAGATAACCCCCAGGGGTCCCTTCCGGCCCCAACCATTCTGTGATTCCATGATTTGATCATATATGACTTTTTAACACAGTGCTTAATCGTGTATTGTGATCTTACATGAAAGGCAAAGTACATTGACTAAACATCTGAGGTCACCGTCCTCCCCACTGAGGTCAACAATAACACTGTCATTGCTTCAATAAAGCTACAATTTCATCCAGAGCTAAATTTGATCTTTTATTGCAGAATTTTAGTGATTTCCCTAAAATAGTAAGAAAGAATTCTAGTCTTTCCCAGAATATTAGAGGAACAGATTCTCTCTGGAAAAGACTGGCAACAGTAGCAGCAAGACACTATCACGATTCCATGGTATTTTTAACATTTTCATCTACAACTTCCATTGATCAGAAATGCTAACAAAGTCCCACTAGAGGCTGATCTTGTAGCATCTCAGTTAAGAAGTATTAGACTAAGATTTTCAATCTACATTCGTTGAACCAGAAAATACAACCAGTTCAGATAGACGTAATCAATTGGCCAAGGAAAGAATCAAGCCCCATTAGTAAACATGTATTAAGGAAACACATGTACATACAGTTTGTGATGGGTATCGATAACACTGTCAGTCCAACACCAGTGGAATCTGATATAGTCTGTAAGGGTGGAGGATAAAGCATAATTTTTAAGTGCTCTGTGAGAAACACATTTAATTTCTGGTAGTGCCTACTGATGAATTGCAAAGTCTTTCAAAATCGATTTTTAATTGACATAAACATATTCCTGTCTGGTTTGTTTTTTTTTTTATACACAAATAGAAAGGTTTTTATTATTTACATCATGGAAGCACACGTATACATCTTTCTAACCCATAAGACAATAGCATTGTCAGCATGATATTTAACTTCTGTTATAGAACATGGAAAGAAAAAAGGATCAAAAATTTTAGCAAGTCAGAAACCCAAATTCTGTCACAGTTAAGCTAGTGTTGAGTTTAAAACTGTGGTAAACATTTTTTACTAATCAAAACAAATTTTCCATGACAGATGAGGCATTTTTATATTGTATTTATTTGGATTACAGGAAGTTGTGAGCTGTGACATGTTGACCCATAAACTAGCTTAGTTTATCTACTAAAAAAACATCTTACTTCACTCTTATTTCACTCTTCCTCATTCTCTTTTCAAAAAGAATTACTTTCAATAATAGCTAAATATGGAGTGGAAAATAGGGAACTATAAATTTCCATTTTATGGATAATGTATTCTCTTTTTTCATATATGACAACTGGACATTAGTATGGCTTTGTGCTAAATTGTTTGTGTCACTCAGTGCCTCCAGGATTTTTGACTATGATATTGTACTATATTTCATGACATTATGCAAAAGAAATGTCATAAATCCATTTCCAATCTCGTAATCATTTACCATCTACAGTTACCCAGCACCTCTGCTAGTTAGCCATGTGCTTTAGTGACAGATTTCTCTGGAGAATCGAGGTCTTATTGATGCTGCACCATAATTCAAATATATTGCACACTTGGATTTTTTTTTTCCCCAAATATTCTGTATTACGAGGAATAAAAAGCATTTCCACTCCCTAAGTGGTTGGACCCACTGGTTTAGTGTCAATTTAAAAAGATCCATGTGAAAATGTACACAAATTTTAAAGAGAAATTATGAGAAGACAAGGTAGAAAAGACAACAGACTTGAAGAAGAACATTTGAGAATATTTACTGATTGCCATTTCCAGAGAGTTCTTCTGTTTTTACTTTACTCTGCTAGTGTTACAAAACTCTCAGTGTTTTCTGAATACAAGAATAGGATGATGGAATTTTACAAAATATACAGTTCATTATAGCTGAGTGAAATACCCTCAGCTTATCAAAAGAATACTGCCAATTTTACTGCTTGTTCCTGAATAGACTTGATTTTCATAAGCTTATTATTAAAAATTCATGCTTAATGCAAACAATCAAACAAAAAAGGTTATGTTAGCTTTATGTGGATATTATCTAATTCTGGTCAGGTGTATTATTTTATTTTTCTTGGTCTAATGAACTAACACAAGCAGGCAGTGTTTATGATCAGATGTTGTTTTTTTAATTCTTCAGTGTGTGGATGACTAAGTAGTAAGAAGATTGGAGAAAGCAATTAATTTATTTTTTTTAAATATTCAGGAAAAAAGAGGAGGTGAAGGAATCAGAACAGAAAAGAGGCAGAGAACTACCAAACAGATCAAAAGGAAAGACACATATCCAATTGTGATATCCACACATTGATATCCAGATATTTGATATCTTCCACACATTGGTCCTTCTTATGTATCCACCACTGCTGAGCTGACAAAAGGAATTGTGTCAATTTACACAACACACTATGCCTTTAATCTCTCTTCTTCGTGACATTTGGCTATTTTCTGGTGCAATTCCTTAGGGCAGGTGCTATCCCTTCTTAAACAGTCACAAATATCAAGCATTCCTTTTACTGCTACGATTCCATAACACTGTCAATATTCATCATATCAGTGAAAAATCAACTCCTGGATAGTAAAAAAGCAAAAAAAAAAAAAAAAAGATCTTTTTAGTTCGGCTTTAAAAGAATAGCTGCTTGCAATTAAAAAAAAAAGATTACTTTGATCTCCAGAGGTCCCTTCCAACTCTATGATTCTATGATTCTACTGTCAGCCTTGTATTCATTGTAAACCAGATTTTAGAACATGGAAAGCACAACATGCACACACCAGTTCTTCCTTCTACACTGTCCTAAAAAGTACATGTCCCCAGAGTTGGAAAGCAGTACTCAAGGCTATGACACCATCTGATCCTGGGGAGAAGATCATGAAGGTCAAAAGAAATGCAAGGAGTATATTCTGAAACAAAAACAATAGTCTGTGACATTTCAAGAAATGGATATCAGCCTTGCAACAAAATACCATTCATTTAGAACAGAAGGGACTAATTCTGCAAAAAAAAGTATTTCTTAGACAGTCTACTGTTAATGCATGGCAATGTAAGCTTAGCAGCACCTGAAGGTAACCTACAGATGATTAACTTTTGTAGCCAACACAGCACGAAAAGTAAATTGGTGCTGCTACCAAACTACTCTCTGTCCCTACACAGAAGATAAACTCCTTTATTAAATTGTAATTTTTGCTTTGATTCTGAGGCTGTTTTGCTATGCCACTACGGTCTTGCAACAGCTCTGAAGTGTTTGCTGAGAATGGCCTTACCTTCTTGCTTCTTTTTCTTAACAGTGTTCATTTAACACAATCATCATATTCACACGTAAACATTGTAATAAGGCACCCAGTATTCACAGACATTCATTTCTAGAACTGTCAAAATCAGAGATTTTCAAGAAGTTTTCCAGAAAATGATTAATATTCAGGAAAAATATTGCAAAACTGGCTGGTATTATTAGCAGTGCCTCTTTGTTTATATAAAGATGCATCTTTTAAGTCTTCCCATAACGTTTAACAAAGAAACATGTTTTTGGACAAGGTAGCATGAAATTCACAGTGTGCTTGCAATTGTGCTGCTTAGCCTTTTTATAACTTTTTAAGAGTTTTTTTATTTAATCAACCAATATAACCTCCATTTCTATAATATCTGAGATCTTCGTAACCTCAGCTTATATTTTGAACTTAGAATGTAGAAGATATTGTGTTTCTTATTTTACAGGTGAAGAGTAGAGGTGTGATAGTTTGAGTCAGACTTTAAGGGACTCTCTTGAGAAAGAAATAACTGATATAAACATTGTCCCTCAGAAAAGCTCTGATTTTCATTAGGAGTCCAGAGTCATTCCCTCCTCTGTACTTTTTATCAATATATTATTTTTCTTCTTTCTTCCTTTTTCTTTCTTTTTTCTGAGAAGCGGCTGAAAATATTGGCTATTTGCACCATTTTCTTCTGATAAATGAATGTGGAAAGATAGTAATTGGTGTATGGTTATTTAAACTAGAGCAACATACTTTTTTTGCAATAAAACAATGTTAGCAGTGCACTGACTCTCATGTTCCAGCCTCTAATGAACATTTGAGGATAAAACTGTAACTAAATTATGGACTTCTTATCTACAGAACAGGCACTAGTCATTGTTTTTTGGCTGCCATAAGTGCTCAGAAGAAATTGTTTTTCTGAGATATTTATCACTTGCCAATCAACATACCCCACACGATTAGAAATAATTGTTCTACTATTTGCAGCAAACCAGCTAAGGCAATTCAACTTTAGCATTAAAACAAACTTAACATTCAGCAAGGCTTTCACTTTGTTCATTTTTGAGTTGGAACTTCTGCAGGCTGGAGGTTGGCAGTATACATATTTAATAAATGGGCAATAATAATTAAAAAAAAACTAAAGGTATTTCAGGGCAAATTCAGCCTTGAAAGGGCTATATTGAAGGGCATGAAATTTTGCTATGAAGATTATTGACTTATTGCACATGAACATTGGTAGTGTAGTGTTGATTTCTGCCACACGTTTCTTCAACAAAAAACTTTTTACAGTGGTGGTGGGAATAAGGGGGAAGTGTAACGGTGTTTTCATTTTTTGTCTTTGTTCCTTTCCATCTAACCCTATTTCAATTGTCAATAAATTATTTTTCCACAAATCAAGCTTGCTTTGACTCTGATGGTAATGGATAAGTGATGTCCCTATCTTTCTCTTTGTTCACAGTCTTTTCTGTCTTACTTTCTTTCTGGTCCTGTTGAGGAGGAAAGTGAGAGAGCAGCTAGGTAGACGTCTGGTAGCCAGTCAAGGTCAACCTACCATAGCAGTTTACATAGCCTCTGCTAGAGGTGGATTTCTCTGTTGTGTTAGGACCCCAGTTGTGGAATAATTAGTAAATTGGCCAAGAATACAAAAGTACAGCATTGTTCACACATTAAGGAAAGTCATAAAATCAAGAAGCTTCTGAGGTAGAATACAGCCACAGCTGGCACACAAAGAATGCAACATCTGTGATTCCCTGTACAAGGTTGTTTGTGAAATTACACAAGGGATGGAATGGAACGTGATTGTTTCATGGCCTTCCCTTGTGACGTATAGCAGATATGGGAACGAGATGGTACTACGGAATAGATGAGCGGCCTACACGCTACCCTAGCCAACATATCGTCAAATGTTGATGAAATGCTGTCCTTTGTGCAAACTTTGCTCACTACAATGTACTGAAACACACCTTCATCACGGAAGCTACCTGCCCCCAAGGTGCAAACACTCCTCCTTGAGTACACTAATCATAATAAAAGTATTAATGACTAAAGTCACTCAAACTCCACTTTGAAGATAAAAAAATAGTATAAAAATAGCCTGAGAGAGGGGGGATATCGGGGAAGACACCATCACGAACAACTCGGGAGAACTCCATCACTGACTTCCGGGACCAGTTGACGGGCTGAGCCTTTCTCCCCCAGCATAGGGACGCCTTTGGGTAAGACTTAGATTATACCGAGTGCTTCCTCGTGGAACTTAGAAATTTCTCTAGAGAATCTCTATCCTACATTTATAGCCAGGCTGTATTGTTTATAACTTTGTTGCATGTTTGTATACTTAACAATATCTTTATTTGCACGTGCTTTGCAGACAGGGTATTTATCACGGGGAATCCTAAGAACCTATATATCTGTTGTTTAAATAAACCGCACTGCTTAAGTAGCTAGTTGTTTCAGTTTCTCACTGAACGCAACCAAAGACTCGAGAGCGGCCGTGATGGTTCATGAGCACGACTAGACTGAAGGTGCAGTCCACTATTAGTGTATCCAAATCGTAATAGTTTAATACATATTAAACGCGACTGGACTGATAGTGCTGAATTGGGCATCATTCTGAATTTAAACCCAGCCGCACCTAGCCTCCCACCTCGGTGAGGAGTGTTAGAACGCAAGGGGGTTTATCTTCTGCCAAAACAGCTTTGCCCCTTTTCACGCAACACAGTTACCAGAGAGATCCAGTCAGCACATCACTACTTATTCATAAGATGCTGGGCAAATAATTTGCTTTCTTGTTGCACAGTAACAGGGCTGCAGGACTTCCTCACGACACCCTAAGGAAGTGTTGTGGAAACAAATGCACTACAAAAACATGTGCACCCAGATTGAAAGAAGGAAATTTTTAGGTGGACTGCTTGCCTCACTGGACTGAACAGCAGAATCTCCTTTTCTTTTGTTTCTGCTTAGGGGTATGTCCTCTTACAGTGAGTGCTACAGAACAGGTAGCATCCTCTTTAGTGAGACAGGACATTAGATTAAATCAGGGAGACTCTTTCCAAGTCACACGCTAACAGAATTCCAGACAACCCTATATGCCTCAAAAATTAATGGCAACTTTACTCTCCAGGAAGTACAAGGTCAAACCTGAATGGCTTAGATTTATGTACAACTACCCATGAAGGAATAGGAATATCTTCCCCTTCCTCTGACTTCTGTGATTTTTTTCTCTGACTAGAACAGATAACAATATAGTTGCTTCCTGCTCAATGCATGCCCTCTTTTTCCTGTGCTATCTTCTCCAACCTGTTTAGCATACCCTGCATTTCCTACAAGAGATTACTCAGTCTAGCAGCTACTTGAAAAAATAGTATTTTTTTCTTCCATGTTTCCTCTTTAATTCTGGTGGTACTGTAAGAACACAATGCAGACTGGAAGAGCTGAAAGAGAAAAGCACAGTACTTGCTCCAAGAACTTCCAGTCTGCAATAGAAATGACTTCATTTCTTCCCACATGACTGTTAAACACTTCTAAACCTATCTGCAGTTCTAGTCCTTCCAAAAGTATATCAGAAGTAAACAAAGCAAAAAAATCCAGACGTTTCCTTCAAAGAATCCCAGAATCCCAGAATTGTAGGGGTTGGAAGGGACCTTTGGAGATCATCTAATCCAACCCCTCTGCCAAAGCAGCTTCACCTAGAGCAGGTTGCACAGGAACACATCCAGGAGGGTTTTGAATATCTCCAGAGAATGAGATTCCACGAGCTCTCTGGGCAGCCTGTTCCAGTGCTCTATTACCCTCAAAGTAAAGAAGTTTTTCCTCATGTTGAGATGGAGCTTCCTGTGTTCCAGTTTGTGCCCGTTACCTCTTGCCCTGTTGCTGGGCACCACTGCAAGAGCCCGATCCCATCCTCTTGACACCCACCCTTTAGATATTTATAAGCATTGATGAGATTCCCTCTCAGTCTTCTCTTCTCCAGGTTAAACAGACCCAGGTGTCTCAGCCTTTCCTCATAAGAGAGATGCTCCAGTCCCCTGATCATCTTTGTAGCCCTCCACTGGACCCTCTACAATAGTTCCTTGTCTTTCTTGAACTGGGGAGACCAGAAATGAACTCTCCAGATGTGGCCTCGCTATGGCAGAGTATAGGGTGAGGATAACCTCCCTCGACCTGCTGGCCACACTCTTCTGGATGCACCCCAGGATACCATTGGCCTTCTGATCCACAAGGGCACATTGCTAACTCACGGTCAACTTGTCAGTCAACTCCCAAGTCCTTCTCCATAGAGCTGCTTTCCAGCAGGTCAACCCCTAACCTGTACTGGTGCATGGGGTTATTCCTCCCTAGGTGCAGGACCCTACACAAGCTTTTGTTGAGCTTCATTATGTTCCTCTCCACCCAACTCTCTAGCCTGTCCAACTCTTGCTGAATGGTGACAAAGCTTTCTGGTGTATCAGCCACTCCTCCCAGTTTTGTATCAACAGTAAACTTGCTGAGGGTGCACTCTATCCCTTCATCCAGGTCATTGATGAATATGTTGAACAAGACTGGATCCAGTACTGATCCCTCGGGAACACCGCTGTAGCTACAGGCCTCCGGCTAGACTCTGTGCCGCTGATCACAACTCTCTGAGCTCTGCCATTCGGCCAGTTCTTAATCCACCTCACTGTCCACTCATCTAACCCACACTTCGTAAGCTTACCTATGAGGGTGTTGTGAGAAACAGTGTCAAAAGCCTTGTTAAGGTTGAGGTAGAAAACATCCACTGCTCTTCCCTGATCTACTCAGCCAGTCATGCCATCATAGATGGCTATCAGATTGGTCAAGCATGATTTCCCCTTGGTGAATCCACGATGACCACTTCCAATAACCTTTTCTTCCACATGCTTAGAGACAACATCCGGAATGATCTGTTCCATCACCTTTCCAGGGATAGAGGTGAGTCTGACTGGCCTGTAGTTTTCTGGGTCCTCCTTCTTGCCCTTTTTGAAGACTGGAGTGACATTAGCTTTCCTCCAGTCCTCAGGCACCTCTCCTATTCTCCAGGACCTTTCAAAGATGATGGAGAGTGGCTTAGCAGTAACATCTACCAGATTCCTCAGCACTCGTGGTGCATCCCATCAAGGAGCATGGATCTGTGGGTGTCAAGTTTGCCTAAATGATCTCTAACCCAATCGTCCTCAACCAAGGGAAAGAATTAATTTCTACAGACTTTTTATCTTACCTCCAGGGTCTGGGATTCCTGAGGAATTTCAAGAAAACCAGATTTCAATTGGTTTACCAAGACTAGAGTATAAACTTCATAATGAAAAAAAAATAGCCTCTTCACCGCTGACGCCTTTATCAGTTTGCTCAGATGAAAGAATCACAGAATGATTGAGGCTGGAAGCAACCTCTGGAGATTATCCAGACCAACACCCCTGCTCAAGGCAGAGTCAATTAGAGCAGGTGGCTCTGGATCTCATCCAGGGTTTTGAGTGTGTCCAAGGTTGAAATCTCTAGAGTCTCTCTGGACAATCATTTCCAGTGTTTGACCACCCTCATAGTAAAAAACATATTACTTATTCTTAAATGGAATTTTCTGTACTTCATTTTGCACCTACCGTCTCTTACCCTTTCATTGGACACCGCTGGTAAGACTCAAGCTCCATCTCCTTTACTCCCATCAGGTATTTAAGCACATTGCTAGGATTCCCCTTAATCTTCTCCAAGCTAAATAGTCCCAGCTTCCCAGCTCTCTCAGTGTCTCCTCATATATCAGGTACTCTAACTTCTTGATAATCTTCATGGCCCTTTGATGGACTTACTCCAGTATGTCCATGTCTCTCATACTGGCAAACTCACAACAGGACCTCGCACTCCAGGTGCGGTCTCACCAGTTTTATAGAGAAATATCTCCACCCTCCCCTCTGAACCCCTACCTCCATTCCCCATTGCAGTGATAAATAATAGGTCAGCTGCTCAGGTCATGTAAATGAGTACACTTTCACAGAAGTCAAGGGAGTTACACCAACTTAGACTAGCTGAAGAGCTGTCTCAAAATGTCGTAATCCTATATATTTTCAAGCCATTCCCTTTCTAGTCACCTTGTGGCTGGTCTGCTTACAGCTTCAATATATGCTAGAAAATTTGAAGGCACATTTCTTTCACTACGAGTTTCAAATGACCTTTTAATGAAGGGCTGAACTGATTTTCAAACCCAATTATGTTGTTAATTAAACTTCTATTTTCTCGTCTTTCCACCACCACCTTCACGTTTTCGTATTCCTGTTTTTTGGTACAGTCCCTGGAGTTTCTGAGTTACCTGGGCATTATGAGTTACCTTTACAAGCACTTCTGAAATACCACCTCCAGCATTAACTTTATTAGATTATTCTTGAAGCAGCAGTCAGTCAGTTTCAGCAGTGCCATCCTGATCTCCTCAGCCAGCACCCTCAGGACAGACTTATTTTAGTTTTCAAAGTTAATAAAGTAGTAGCAGGGATCTGCCTTTTAGTGAATGTGCTAACGGACTTGAACACGTTGCCAATAATTTATTTTTCCCTGCACTAATCTCTGCAAACAGTATGTCTGCCTAACTGTAGTCCTTCCTGCTCATAGATTGTGCTTCAATACCTTTGGTCTATTATTAATGCTTTTATAGCCTGAAGTCTTAATCAGTATATCTCAGTCTATGGGTTGTCCCTAGACTGTTGGTGTCAGCTGTCTGGTGTAAAGGGGGAAATCATAGCATCATAGAATAGTTTGGGTTGGAAGGGATCTTTAAAAGTCATCTAGTCCAACAGCCTCTGCAATGAGCAGGGACATCTTCAACTAGATCAGGTTGCTCAGAGCCCCATCCAACCTGACCTTGAATGTTTCCAGGGATAAGGCGCAGCAGATTAAGTTAGCAGCAAAACCAGACTTCCATGGAGCAGGGATTTCCACTGAGCATTTTGTGGCTTACTGCATAATTACACAAGTAACAGTATAATGCTATCTGTTACTACAAAATTATATACTGACACCCATGTGTTTGACATGTATAGGTAACAGCAGCATTTAGGTTTTAGAAAAAATCTGGTATATCTCCCTTTTGGAAATAAAAATTCCCCTGAGGGTAAGATTTCTGTTCTTGCATTTTTTAGTCTCTGACCTAAGTTGCACCACACTGTTTCTTCTTTCCAGTGCATAAGCACTGAATCCTAAACAAGGGTCATGGTGTTCCCTCTGACACAAAGGCCCAAAGAACTTTTCTCGTGGAGTTGAGTGGTGCTGCTTTTCTGCTGCACAAAGCCTAGCTCAAGAGAAAAGATGATCCCTCTCATTTGGAAGGCAGTTAAAAACTAGAAACACTCTCTATATTTTCTATATATTTTTGAAAGCATTTGAGAAAATTTTATTATTTTAATTTCAGCATTCATTGTATAACCTTTCTACAAAGAGAACAACGTTAAGAACAAATTCTGGTTCTCTCGTCTCGTTTACCTTAAGCAATATCAGAAGGACCACTTGCATATGGAGACTCTAATTAACATGGAACTGGCAGATAGAAACTATCCTTAAAGAGAAAAGGTTGTTTAAGAGTGATGCCATAAATGGAAGCTTCTATGTAGAGGAAGTTCTCAATGAGTCATCCATGACCTGCTGGTCACTCACAGAGTTGTTGCAGTTCAAGATTTCCAACTTCTATAAATGTCATTGAAAGTCACTGAAAGACAAGAAAAACTTGATTTTCAAAGGTTATGGTCACTCCTTTTTCCCACAGACTTCATCAGGGAGCTGTCAGTCCTCAAAACTGGGGGAAAAAAAATCAAGCTCATGTAATATTACTTTTCCAAGCAGCAATTACTTTAGATGTTAGAGGAATGTTTTAAGTATTAGAACTAGGTAGTCTGGAAAGAAAGCAGGGGGAGAACTAACCTACAAAATAGGTTTTTATGAAAGTGTCATTCAAACTAGGATAATCCCTGTTGTACAAGACTTCTTCCCTTTCTCTGCTGTCACTATAACATAAATAAAGGGAGTATTATGAATGTAGTATTCATAATCACAGCACGTTAGGGAAAAATCAAACAATTAGGCCTGGGCAGGAAAACTAATAGCATCTTTTGCTTAAGATGTCCAGAAACAGCATCTTTATTGTTCAGATGCGTGATGGTTTCTTTCCTTCTGTTTTCAATAGACATTTTAACATTTGCCAAAACTAACTACCAGTTATGCATTAAATGTTATACGTGGAAGTCTCCAATTTTTCCCTGTGCTCTGCAGAGCATTTTTAGGGGTGCAGTTTCTGTACAATGAAATAACTGGATCAAACCTAAGTACCAATTCCTTTCAAACTACATACTGCCAATCAGCTAGCATTTGTAATATTCAGTATACTTTGATCCATGCTTAATTCAGCAATATGCATGTTTACATAGGAAATACTGTTAACACTAGCTGTTTGATCTTTGTTTATGGAATATCCACTTTCTATTTACCTCTGCCTTTGCTCCCAATACAGAGAAAAGAAACATTGGAGCAACATCGTGTTATAGCACAGAGAGAGAAAGGCAAGCACTGAGATGTCACCAGGTGGTTAGTTTGCACAGTTGCACCTTTGTTGTAGGCCTGAGTTATACAAAAGCAGCATAAATTACAGCAGAAAGATAACCAGGAGAAATTGCACTGGTGCAAATTGTGTTGTATGTACCATAACTAAATATTCAGTGGGGAAAAAGCACGAATGCCTCAACTAAAGGAAAAAAAGTGTTATAAAACCGATTAAGTATCTTGAAACATGAGCCAATCTTCTCATCTGGAGAGGAAGTTTTTCAAAGGCATCATGTTTAAAGAGTAAATGGGGGCTCAGTTCTAATCAAAATAATGGAGAGGTGAACAACCAGAGGCCAAATCTGAAAAAGGACTCAGGTCATATTTACAATGCAGCTATAAAAACATGACTTCCAACACCACTCAAGTAGGTAGTTTAAATTTAACTTGTGTTTGTTTACAGTATGTATTAGTAGTTTACTGTAATCACTTTTCAAACCCATCAGTTGCTTTCAGTTGTTCTGCAGGATAGATACACCCAGGCTGTCTTTATATTAGCCACTTGATGTGCCAGCAGCGGAACAGAGATTTATATTTCTGCATGTATTGTAAAACATGCCCAGTTTTCTGAGGTTTCAACGAGTTGGAACCCACTTTATTCTATGACAATTAATGATCTAAGATGCAGCTGGCCACCTATTCAAGGTGGGACCTGTGGATTTATGTCCTCTTGAACAGAAGAAATTGAGGAAACAGAGGAAACTGAGAAGCGTGGATGCTCTCAAGGTTGGATGCTCAGGATCAGAGTTCTGAGCATGGGTGGGATGCAAGGCTTAGAGAAATGTAGCCTAATGCAAACTTTCAGGTCACAAGCCAATAGCATTTTAGGGGGTTAAGCAGTTAAAATTTTTGTTAGTTTGCATAATGGAGAAGATGCATAAGGTCTGAGGCTGAAGTCTTGGAAGGAGCTTGCATGTTGGATTAGAGGGTGAATCTCATGATGATTTCTAATTTCTAATGAGAAATGAGCATGAATCAACAAGTATGCTTTGACTTCAAGTGTTCCTGTCTAGTCAATACCAAATATATTAACATAGTTGTAAAGTCAAGGTTTGACAATGAAGAGTTAGGTGGCTATATGCCTTCCACTACAGATGCAATCCTGTACAAGCTATCCCATACTGTATTTTCAAAGGCGTGCTTCTACTTAGAAATATATGAAAATTGGACAGTTTTTCAGAGGTGGAAAGGACACGTTTGATGAGTTTGTTTTGTAATGCTTTTTCTGCAGCAAGAGACTTGTTGTCCTTCATTCATCTGCCTCCTACCAAACTGAAACAAGTATCAAGCAAGGTAAGAAAAAGCTAGAGGCTTTGCATTGTGTTGAAATAATTCCTTAACTTTAGCAGTAAAGAATGTTAAATTTGCATCATGTTTACTTCTGCTGTTCAAACACACAATATGCTCTATAAAGACTCTAATAACTTTCAAGTGACTTTGTAGAAAGATAAACCTATTAAAAGAATAAACACATAGCCATGTTTATCTAACGCACAAATAGCATGTAAAAATTCTGCCAAAGTCCCACTTCATATGCCTACTTCCTTTAAGAGTCTGATTCTGACTCCTAATGCCATTTTGCATTTATCACCCTTAAATTCAGAGATTTTTCCACTTCAAGTTGAGAGGCCATAAAACAAAGACCTGCCACTCTATGTGATGAGCAGAAGCAATAGAGGCAAAAATAACTCTTCTTTGTGGTGGTTCAAAATGCAATGCAAATGAGCTGCCTGCTACCTAGATTGAATAATCACCTATATTCAATGAGCAGCAATGAAAAACAACCCAGATATGACCAGTTATGCTTCCCAAACACATATCGTTCAGCCAGAAGTCATTTTTCCCCTGCAGTTCTATAACCAGGACACTGAGAATTCAGAAACACCTTTTAATGATGAACTAAAAACTTTGCTTCATACTTTATTTTACTTAGCTAGAGTATTTAATGATGACGATCTTTTTAAAAATACATAATTTATTTAAATATCAGTTCAGGCACAACACATCAATATTTTGGTATGAGACGCAAGTTAAAAGAACAGGGGAAAATGAAGAAAAGGCAATTTCACCAAAAACAAAGGTGGAGAAGCCCCAGCCAAGTTCCCACAGTCTTGACAGGCACTTCTACAAAAACTGTGCATTTGAGCTTTTTAAGTACAGGTTTTAAGCATTTTCCATTAAGTTCCTGATTTCTTCCTCTTCATCAGGAAATTCAGAAATATCCTTAAAATTAAAGCAAAATTCTAACATTGTCTTCTGACCTGAAAATTTGTTTATTTTTCTTTAAAATGGAATAAAATAGAACCTCCAAGTACCAGACTGACATCATAAAGGTTGATAGCAATATCAGCAAAATATGCTTTCTCCCAACAGTAAAACACCGTGACAAGTCAGATGATAGATAGAAAATTCTGCCTAACAATTGCAACACAATGCAGATATTCTTTAAAAATTTCAAAGCAGGCGTTTGACATTGCCCAGAGACAGCAGGAGGTTACACAGTATGTTTAGGTAATCTGGGGCAAAATATCACAGTATTGTCTCTCTCTTAAGCAGAGATAACTACTAGTCTCCTTAGAGTAATGATCTCCTGGTGATTTTCCTCATGGATTAATCAATATTATGCCATTTTCTACTTTATTTTGCACTCTTATCTATGAGTGTTGCTTTATGTTATCAGTTGTTTCCACAGGTCCCACAAGAGGCAGAGTTCCTATTTTCAGGCACTGAAAATAAACCAACCCATTTAAAAAAGTCTATTACTTTGTGAAAGGACTCCTATTCTGCCTAGTAAGGTTTCCGCTGTGAGTCCTAACAACACTTTATCAGCCTTGTCCCTTCCCCACTTCCCCCTTAAGTCTTATTCATGCTGTTACTGTGAGCCACCAAGCTTCTAAGAACGAACGAGAAAACTTTTGTTTTCAACTTAGGTTTTGCTACTAATTTAAGGATATCAAAGATGGAAATAGATAACATTATATAGAACAGACAGAATGAGCAACTAACTTAAAATTTAAAGACTGTAATGCCATCAACATCCAAGTTAAAAATGGATAGTTAAGAAATTAAGAACTATCAAACCAATATCTGTCTATAATTAAGAGTTTAGCTAATTATTTTGCCTGGTCAGATGTTGTCAAGGTTTCTCCATTTCCTCTGAAGCTGTGGGGAGAACTCGTGGATTTTTGGTGTCTTTGTGATATTAAGCTCTTTGAAAAATAGCATTGAAACTTGTTCTAAAATTTAATTCTTGAATATGATATAGATTTATTTCCATTAGAATTCAAATTACACACATACACCACTCCATCTTCCCCTTCCATTTTTCTTATACATGCCATACCTTGGGGTCTTAAAATACATGGTGCAATAAACCCTATGCATTCACACTAAGCTGATGTTAAAGAACTGTAAGTCCACTGCACATGATTTCCTAATTCTCAACACAGCTCAACCTCCGGCTCCCAAGGGAGCATATCTGTCTTCAGAGCTGTAGTCAGCTTTCTCCAGAATTTACTTTTTTGGCCCCATTTGGAAGGTACATCACTCATCAACGTACCCTATGGATTCCTATGAGCTGACTCAGCTGTTGCCCCCTGTCCTAATGCCAGTGATTTCACTGCAGCTTAGGGCCATTTACATCCACTGAGGATCTCACCCCACATGGAGAAAGAAGAGCTTATAGATGTTTACATCTAAAAGTGCCACCTCTCACTATCAAAACAGCATTGTCCATTTTATTGCAAATTTTCCATTAGCATATCTGCCTCTCCTTTCACAATAAAAGAAAAAAACTGCTCTACTCATGTAAACTTCTACGGAACAATAAACAGTTCAAGAGAAACAAAAATAACAACACCCCCACTGCCCCAGATTTGTGTGTAAAAATCTGCTTTTAAAACTGTTCACATTTCTTTTCCTACAAGTTTCAGTTCTGGAGGGGAGAGAAGAAAAAGGAGTGGCAGCCTTCTTAGCACAATGTGCTGAAAGGTTTTTGTCTCAAATAGCCAGAGACTAATATTATAGCTAAGAGGTAGGCTTTTACCTGTGTGCATATTTGTGTGTGTGTGCGCATGCATATGAGTGGAGTTGGAGGTGCAAACACCTACCATATAATCTAGGATGGCAAATAATAAAGGATGTGTATCGAGATATGTCAAAATGGCAACAATTATTAAGCTCGTGTAGCGTCTGATGAAGAACAGAAAAAAATCTCTCATGGTCTTGATGTAGATAGGTAACTGTCATGGCTTGTCACTGAAGATAAAGTTTGCAGATTTTCACTCAAGTGCCTTTTAAGCGTAGCACCTCTGGTGCTAGTAGGCATGCTCTGGTGATTACAGGGCACCTTTTTTAAAAGTGAAAATGAATAAGTGTGTTTTCAAGTCAATACAACTACTCATTGGTGCACATCCTTAAGAACAACAGATGACCTATGACTCAAATAAAAATCAAGCGTTCAGAAAACTGTAAGAAAAAATGACAACAAACCTTTTTTTTTTTCTGTAGATGGCTATGCTGGGTGCATTTATGGGCATAAGTCTGAACACACTGGCCATGCAGCCAAGACACAAGTGTGAACATATAGATTGGGTAACAATCAGAAAAGTGACTAAAAAAATATTGGCTTAATTGATTATAATTGTGTTCAGGGGTGGTTACCAGAATATCAGTTCTATCAAGTCACATTAAATGGCCCATAAAGCAATATTGATCAACACACTCTGTGTTCTCAGTTAAAAGGTGAGCGTGAGAAGTGCTGAAGAGCAGAGTTCACTGATCAAAATATGCTTGGAAACCAGTACCTCAACATGCTGTACAACACAACCACATTTCGATAGGATGCTCATTCATTTTCAACCAGCCCTATTAATGGCTTTCATTCTTGTCTAAATGAACATGGTGCTTAGAAAGTGTAACAGCTTATTTGACTGCTGGGGCTAGTGAACTGTGCATTGCTAGGATTAAATTCCCTCTTGCACAAACTGCTGGGACGAGCTCTGCTGAATGAGTGGTGGGGGGCTACCAACGAAAGCTAAAGATCTCGTTCAGAAAGAGACACAGTTTTGTCTTTGTCTCTTAGTCATTGTCTTTGTTTGCAATAAACCATCTCTCTCTTCTTCTTTGTCTTTTTTTTTCTTATTTTTTAAAGGGAGTGGGAGAAAGGAAGAGATTTAGTTACACATGCTGAAGCTGCTCTGAGCATCTATTATTATTACTGTAACAGGATTTTTTGTACTGTGGCACCTTGTCTTTTCCATCATATAATCTGAATGAGTTTGGGCAGGTGCAATTCCATGAAGTACAGTTAATTTATGTAATAGAAAAAATTATGTACCTATATATGATATTGTTTCTTTCATAATGCTTTGAATTAAAGTTGAGAAAATCTCCAGTGAGCAGCTAACTGCAATATAAGACTGAGCATCTTGCTTTTATACTTCACTGCTTTGTATTGTACTACCAGGAAGCTATTTTTAGACCTGCTCTGCAGTTGCACAGTTGTTGCTTGTATCTTGTTTAAAGGAAGTAAGGTTGCCCTACTGAGACTTTGCCCTTCTCTCAAGGGTAAACTAAAATCCATTAAACTTAAATATATGCTGTAAACCCTGCACATTAGCGGCTGTGATGGAAATATTATGTAGTTATTTATAACAAGATATCCATGTGGGGAAGTGAAGTAGATAGGCATATCTGAAAATTATTGCCTCTTCATTCTCCTCTTAAAGTCATTGCCTTTGTGCCTAAAGCTTGAAAGTTTGTTTTGCTGGCAGCATGACAATGTAAGCAAATGTATCTCCATAGAACAGATCACTGCTGCCTACACCCCACAATAAATAGCTTCTGGAAGGTAGCACAGACATTCAAGCAGATCCTATATTGCTCCAAAAAAATCCGCCCAAATATTTCTGATTACAGGGGACGTTTTTCAAACACAGATGCTCGTATTACCCGGGGATAAGTAAATAGCAGAACCAGAGAAAAGTATTAATTTAATCTACCTAAATATAGGTAGATAGGCGTATACCTACAATGATAGGGATGAGCATCTACACAGATACTTGTCCGCGCAATCACACACACCACACACATACATGCTAAGTCGTTGTAAAGCTGACTATAGACATAGTGAAGGTGTCTTATCCTGGTTCTGCTCTTATAAATTACACAGATTCAGATAAATATTATTTAACCAAAGCTTTTGTATTTGATCCTAAAAGAGGGAACCAAAGATGGAGAAAACAGGAAGGGAAGAAACAGAACATCTGAACAAGAGATTCCTTTGAGACCTTCTATAACATATCAGCCATGCTGTAAGATACAAAAGCCCCTGAACTAAAAGAATATACTACTTATTACTAGTTCTTCTAAGTAATCTTATTCTCTGATCTTCTAGTAATCTTCTTTTCTGAGTCTATGTTACATACCCAAATGTACTCAAGTTAAAGGGCAAAACCCAGTGATGTACAAAGACGACCTCCCTAGCTGTGCTTTTCCCTGCTATTCTTTGGTGGGATCCTGTACAGTCCTCACATTAAATCCACTTTGATGAAATGTATACACACGCTGTCTGTTTCATGCCTTACTATAAAACAAGGCACACATCATGAGTGAAAAAGTTAATATTAGAAAAAGAATGTGTGTGCATATATGTATGTGAAAACACGTTGCCTCTCCTTGCAATCATTTACTGATGACCTTCAGTCTACTTTAACCACATATGTGGACTATCTACATTACATTCTCATGCATTTGGAAAAAAAAAAAGATGTCAACAAGAAGGGAAGGCTACACAATAGGATGGTATTGCTCAGTATGAGAAAGACAACAAATCAAAGCAGGACATGGCACTTGGCTGATTCCTGGGCAGCTTCTCCTACCTTGTCTCCCAGTTTACCGTTATTGTTTTGTGGGCTTGGCACCACAAGTAGGTCTACTGCTCTTTTAGCAGTGGGAAGAAAAGGCTAGGAGGTAATTCTTATTCAGATAATTATGCGAACAAATGAAATGCACCCTTGAGAACATGCCTATCCAAAATTAATGGCATTAAACACAGATAATCCTGCACTAGGTGACATGTTCAGGATATAGGTAGAATTATATAAATAGAATAACATAGAATATAACATAATTTAATTATTCATTATAATATTAATATAGAACTAGAATTATATAATAATATATTATTATATTATACCATAATATTATTAATATTTGATTATATAATAAAATAATATAATACTATATCTATCTAATATATTAAATTATTTTTCTAAGGTTACATTTAAATTCTAGACTCAGAGAGGCCATGTAGGAAAATGAAAAAAGATGCTTTGAAGAATTTAAAACAGTTGTGATTTTACTAAAATATGTCTGTTCTGGCAGACAGAAGCATGTATTGTATATTTAAATGCCCAGGATATGTTTTGCTTGAAGTTCAAAGCCCAAGCTGTCACATTTCCATGGCCATTTGCAATGTCTGAAAAACAGAGTTCAAGTGCAAACAAACCTTGAGACAGACACCTTGAAAGAAGACAGACAGGTAAGCAGCGACTAAGAGGAGTTTCAGAGATGCAAAGACAAAATATGCCAAGAGACTGAAAAAGTTTGTGTCAGCTTCTGTCCTACTTTACAAAGCATCCTGAATTCAAACGAGCTAGTGTGCATAAACTGAAGAAACAACCCCCCCGCCAAAAAAAAAAAAGAAAAAAATGGATCTCGCCCACCCTAAACCCAAGAGCAGCAGAATCAATAACAGTTTTGCTCCTTTGGCTATTTACCTGCTTTCTATTTAAACACACACCGCAGACAGGACTGTGATTCCCATGATTAGTAACACCAGCACATCATCATCCAACCGTCTTCTGTCCCAGCCTTGCTTCCCACACTAAATTCTGTTCAACGCTTCCTTTAATGCAAGGATGTATTTGTTTCAGTGTGACTCCTCCAGTCCCCTATACACACTACATGTCATTGCTCAACACATTCCCCCAAAGTATTCTGTAGCTTCCCAAGTGCTATCTATTGTTTACGTAACTGCATTCCTGGTATTGGACATACAGTACTCCCTTTGCTTCGTATCATTTCTAATTGAGTAAAGGAGTGGAGAAGAAGTGCATAACCCTTAAATCTTCCAGCTTAATTTAAGAGTTTCCCTTGTGTAACACAGAGATCTATTCCCTTTCAACCTTGGAATCCAAAATGCAGAACTGTTCCAATTAGTCAGACTAATACCTTCCACAGTACGGTAAATTTTGCCCAGCCCTGCCTGACCTACACGGTAGGCAGATGGAGCTTGACCCAGTTCCCCCACGACCTGACTTACTGACTAGATCTGTTCTCCAGGTAGCCCTGTCTCTGTCTCACGTCCTAGAGTGAAACTGGACATACGTTACAGATGGACTGCCTCTTGCTGTTCCTCAGTGGACTTCCTGGATTGACCCTAAACGTGACTTGTTACTTCGCCTTGGCTGATGATCCCTGGTCTGATTGTTGACAGATCCTGTAATTACCCCCAGCTTAGCCCAGCTCAGAGCCCGTGGGCACCCCATCAGTGAGCCCCCAGCCTGCACTGGGGTCACCTGCAGCTCCCAGCTTGGCCCCCTCATGGATAACCCTGTTTGTGGTGCCTACTGATGGGATGGCTCCTGCTCTCCCCAGGCAACTATTTATTACAGCAGCAGCACTAGAGTTGCGCAACATGGAGCAGACACAAAAGATCAACTCCTTTTCCACATGACCTACTCCTACTTTACTCTCATGGCTATGCTCACAGAGCTGAGCATGTCCACTGTGCCATCACTGTATTGAAAAAAAAAATAAAAAAATACACAGGGAGATAAAATACCAGACTGCAACAAACAACTACACTGAAATGGTGTAACCATCTCATGAGACTGAGGAGTTCTTGAGGGCTTGTATGATGAATAAGCACTATTACATTCTTATTTATCAGTTTTGGTACTTTGCATTCAAAAGGGAAGATCTAGTAGAGCTTGTTTTATCATGCTTCTCTTGTGATGGTATTAGAATGAGGCATAAAATAGTTCCTATAACCTGCAGTAGAGCTTGTTTTGACCAGGCTTCTCTTGTGACAGTATAGAATGGGGCATAAAATAATTCCCATAATCTGCACAAAATTTAAACATTTCCAAAAAAATCCTTATCCCAAACCAGGGGAAAAAAAAAAGTCAGAATGCACAAAAGGTTTACTGTGCAGAAATCCTTTCTTACATACCCAAAGCAAATTAAACTCATTTGTTTTGTTTCAGTAACTTATAATGTTCTACTTCAATAAGAATTGCTTTCAATTTCAGTTAATTTAAGGATGAGATTAAAAAAAAGAAATCACTTTCTACCACAGAAACGGAAATCTTCAGCAATGTTAAGCAGGAGTTTTACAAAACCAGAATGTTTGTCCTGTGTTAAATTATTCACTTGTTTTCTGTGCTCTTGGTGAAGACCACTCTGTAGCACCAGACTTCCTCCAGACACTGCAGAAATAGCTTAAGGCGCCCACTACAGCACTGGCATCTCCAGGGTGGAAGAATGCATTTAAAATCCAGTTTGAAGGGTAAGGGTTGGAGGTGCTGGAGAGACAAGAGCTGCACTGTAGCCCCCAAATGACCACAACTAACCATCACAGGCAAAGATTAAAGCAGTTTGTCAGGCGCTTACACACTAAGACTCATCTTCTTTTTTATAGAAATACAAAATCAATGCCATGTTTCTTGTACAAAGAAATGCCCCTTCTATTCTTTGACATCTCTACAGCAGTATCTATCTGAATATTTAATAAACATGCCCATTTCTCTCCTGAGCAGAGTATACACTAAAATCCAGCAAGGAACAAAGCAGCTCAGGAAAAAAAAGGCAAACAAGCAAAAAAACCAACTTACTGAACACTCTTTTGAGTCAGAGGCCAGACGAATCTTTAAAAAGATAAATACATATTCTTTTAAACTTTTTGTTCCATCCTTTTTGGGTTTTGGTTTGTTGGTGTTTTTTTTCTTCCTCTTCAGCACTCCATGTCGCTAATCTTGGGTCAACTTCATTTTGCAAAGCTTCTAGCCAAGGTTTTTCAGAGGTTTGGGCTGACACTGCAGCTTCTTGGGATCTCCTCACAGTTGCCACTAGGGAAAATAAAAGTCTTTTACAGGCCATGTTTTTAATTAGTAGCTTAGTTCTTTTTAAAATGTCATTTATTATTTAAAGCTTTCTTTTTGACTCCTGTTGCATTTGAGTTACATTGAATGCCTGTCAGTTAGGAATAAAAATTGGCAGGTGGAAGACAGACACAGTTAGCTTTTAGAAAGCTTATCAACCCTTTACTTCCTTCCGTGAGAAAATACAACACTCAGAAATTTGGGAAGCTAAACCAACTGTGCTCTTTGCTCATCGTGACTGATACTGTGGCAGCTCTCTCCCACGTGAGACAATGCTACACCATTAACATAGAAGTGTGCTGACAAAAACAGAACCAAAATGTCAAAACTGACACTGCAAGAACTCCAACGGGGCAGGCACTCACAAATCTGAGTGACTGTTTCAGGAACTAAATACAGGGATAAAATACTAATTTATGCATTCATTCTCCAGAAAGACATACTCATGTAATTTAAAAAGTACCAGGTTTGCAGAAGAAGGAATGGGAATCAGGACTTCTGTGATGGGTTAGTAGTCATCAGGAAGTGGTTCGATGTGGTGATGCTCTTTTGGCAAAACATACATTGCCAGATTTCTCTGGCATATGATCAGAATTTCAGCAAAACTGATTCTGCAGTGGAGAATGCTTTTTACTTTGCAAAGTCTTTGTCCTATACTTGGAAGAAAGAAAAGGGCAAACATAATTTCTATAGTGAACAGCATTAAAAATATTCCTCTCCTAAATAACCCAATAGAATTCTATATATATATTTTTTTTAATAAGACACTTAACATCGTATAGAAGTACATGGCAGCTGTCATAGGGACCAAAATCCCTGTTGGGCCTAAGGGCTGGAAAGTACCCTTCGTTTTTGTTACCTGCAACAACAACTGGTATTTTGGCAACAATTGCAACCAGTTGTTCTTTTGTTTCTCTGATAATGAAGCTTTACACAGGAAGGCTTCTTTGTGTGTGATTCTAAAGAGAAAATAAGTAGGAAAAGATGTCTGTTCTAGTGGCATTTGAAGAGGATCACAGAATCATAGAATCACCTATGTTGGAAGGGACCTTTCAGATCCTCTAGTCTAATCATCAACCTAACTCTGTCAAAAACCATCACTAAACTATATCCCTAAGCACTATGTGTACCTGTCTTTTAAATAGCTCCAGGGAAGGTGACTCAATCACTTCCCTGGGCAGCCTGTTCCAATGCTTAATGACCCTTTCAATGTAAAAAAATTTCCTAATATCCAGTCTAAACCTCCCCTGGTGCAACTTGAGGCCATTTCCTCTTGTCCTATCACCTGTTACTTGGGAGAAGAGACTGACCCCCACCTCTCTACAGCCTCCTTTCAGGTAGTTGTAGAGAGCGATAAGGTCTCCCCTCAGCCTCCTTTTCTCCAGGCTAAACAACCCCAGCTGCCTCAGCCGCTCCTCATAAGTCTTACTCTCCAGACCCCTCACCAGCTTCATTGCCCTTCTCTGGATCCGCTCCAGCACCTCAATGTCTTTTTTGTGGTGAGGGGCCCAAAATGAACACAGTACTTGAGGTGGGGCCTCACCAGTGCTGGGTACAGGGGGACGATCACTCCCATAGTCCTACTCACCACACTGTTCCTGATACAAGCCAGGATGCTGTTGGCCTTCTTGGCCACCTGGGCACACTGCTGGCTCATATTCAGCCGACAGTCGACCAATGCTCCCAGGTCCTTTTCTGCCAAGCAGCTCTCCAGCCACTCTTCCCTAAGTTTGTAGCGCTGCATGGGGTCGTTGTGACCCAAGTGCAGGACCCGGCACTTGGCCTTGTTGAACCTCATACCGTTGGCCTCGGCCCATTGATCCAGCCTGTCCAGATCCCTCTGCAAAGCCTTTCTACCCTCAAGCAGGTCAACACTCCCACACAACTTGGTGTCATCTGCAAACTTACTGAGGGTGCACTCAATCCCTATGTCCAGGTCATTGATAAGACATTAAAGAGAACTGGCCCCAATTCCAAGCCCTGGGGAACACCACTTGTGACTTTCCACCAACTGGATTTAACTCCATTCACCACCACTCTCTGGGCCCGGCCCTCCAGCCAGTTTTTAACACAGTGTAGAGTATTCCCGTCCAAGCCATGGGCAGCCAGTTTTGCCAGGAGGATGCCGTGGGAACCTGTATCAAATGCCTTACTAAAGTCCAGGTAAACAACATCCACGGCCTTTCCCTCATCCACCAAGTGGGTCACTTTGTCATAGAAGGAGATCAGGTTTGTCAAGCAGGACCTGCCTTTCATGAACCCATGCTGACTGGGCCTGATCACCTGGTTGTCCTGCATGTGCTGCATAATGGCACTCAGGATGATCTGTTCCATGACCTTACCAGGCACCGAGGTCAGACTGACAGGCCTGTAGTTCCCCAGATCATCCTTCCGGCCCTTCTTGCAAGTAGGCGTCATATTTGCTAGACTACATTCTTGCTGGATGCTTTGTTGGGGTGGCAGCAAAGAAGAAATTCTATCACCACTTTTTCTTTCTTTCTCAGATCACATGGGCTAAAGAGTTTGTTCCCATCACAGTCTTTACCAATGAAATACACTCTATCATAAGACACCATGAGTTTTTCCAAAATAATTTTAATTGTTTCCTTCAAATATCTCATGATGTATCTGCAATACAGGCTGTGGGTGAAACACATTGCAAACTATGTGACTTGAGAGCTTCTAGTCCTCCAGATGACAGGGTTACTTCATATGTGTGGGCTAGACAGTTTATAAAGTGACAGAGTTTTACAGAAATGAGAATTTCATGTCTGGCAGTAAAATCACCAGAAGTGGACAAGTGAGAAAAGAATTAATAATACCAGAATCACACTGAGAAATGTACACATGTCACATTCAGAACAGTTACAACAGCTATCGTGTTTTTCATGATTTTTCTAAGGGTTATACCAAGAGAAGCTAACCTCTTATATAAAGAACATCACCTCTTGTGTTAAGTTAAAGAAATCAAAATTGCACATAATGGTAATTTCTCTCTTTTTTAGCTGACTGTGGAAACACAAAGTGGCTTGCAATCACAAGAACACCGTGCTTTGCACTTGACATCACCATTCAGTTTGCTGGTGAACAAGGTCTTACACACATCTCATCTTGGTGATGGCTGATAGTTTGTATAGAACACAGTTACCATCAGCTCCTTCCTTTCCTTTGGGGTCCTGTTCAATCTCTTGAGTTTTCAATTTATTTCCGATTTCAGACTGTAGTGTGCAGTGTAGTCCCCCATCTTAAGGGAAAAAAAGTGTTTCATGGAACAGATGCACATAGTAGGAATATCTTGGGTCTACTATTCCCACCTAAGTCTCTTAAAAATACCAAAGGGAATCTCAGTTTTAATGAATTTATAAATGGTGTGTCAGAATTAACAATTTTAGATGTCTTTCCTTCTTATCTAGTAAGGCATGCTTGATAAGCATACAGTGAGCTTCACTGGAGTTAGACGTAATAATTGTATTTTGTTTTTTTCCGTAAATGTTTTCAAAATACCTTGAAAGTAACGTGCTTTGATCAGGATACATTTTCTGTAAATGCCTCTATAATATAATTTAATTGACATAAATATGTACACAGCCAAAACATAAAAGATATTTCATCCTGTCATTTTCCATGAACAATATTCTGCAGATGGCTCCGTTCTGAAGTGCTCATTTGTGCTGGAAAGACTGATTTGTGTATGTGAATGAATATCAATGAACTTTACACAAGGAAGTAAAGATCCTACATGAAATCAAATGTCTTTAGCTATTCTGGGGGCATAAGGAGGCAGAATCAATGAGAGTTTGGCTGTGTTTACCTACCTCAGAGTCAAAGTTCAAGCAGATATAAGAGAACACTCTTCTCACAGACACTATTGTCACATAAAGTCGCAGGTCCAGACTTGGCAGTTTCCTAGTACACTTCATTTTTTTTTTATTCAGATAGATCCACCTGTATCAACCGAAAACCAGCTTAGCATTAGGTTTAAAACACTTTTTTAGACTTTCTTGATTATATAAGTAGGGTTTGTACTTTCATCTATAACTCTGAATTATTTCAATTGTTTTGTGTATTGAAATTGAAAATCAAAAGTAATAGTAGACTGAAAGTACCTAGTGAGATGTTTATGTTAACTCTGAAAAGTTGTGCTTTTTCTACAAAATCTAATTCCCACAATTCACTACTGTAATAAATAATTGCAGTCACGATCCTATTCATTGTATGTATTATTTCAATAATGTTATTGTGTGTTAGGATGCTTATTCTAATTTATTCCTTTGCCAGCTTGACTACAGGTGCAATTTTATTCTCATTATCACAGTATGATTTTTATTGCTTGGAATTATGCAATATAACATGTGATATTTATTTTTAAGAGAAAGTAATTTTGCCTTTAAAGATTGATTCATAATGTGGGATAATAAAATGAAGGGAAAAAAAATCCAACACTTATCAATAACTCTCAAATTAAGAAATTTTGTTCAATGTTCATAAGGATTATGTGTGTTGTAGGAAAAAATACTAGAAGCCTGAAATTATTCATACATAAGCAAATTTTACATGAAAATACCATATTTCTGTCTTCACTGTTCCAAGAGGAACAGACAATTTCTCACTGCCATCTCTAGGCATTTAAATAAAAGCCTAAAGCTGTTAAGTGTAGGCTCAGCATACTTGGAAGAGAGAAGCAGATGTCTACAGAAAGTCTTTGAGAACACCACAGTTGCAAAACTAGGTGTTGACTAACTCCAGCACTCTAAATGGCTCCTTGGAGACATAAAATTCTCTCTGTGAATGGCTGGAAGGGCTAAAGTAGGCTTGTGGTTTAGATGGTATATTTCCTGCACATAATTTTAAAGTACAAACATTTTTTTTCCACATATTGAAAAAGATGTTGCACTTAAAAGTACTTGAACAAGAAAAAAGGTATTTTAGCTCAAGGGATGACCATTTCTAGGCTATGTAATTCACTTAGTCTGGTAATCATTAATGGGAGCTGCAGCACTGTCTCATCCAGCCCCTAGTCTGTAATCTGTCAGCAAAAACAAGAGGGAAGACAGGCAATTTATAGTTAACGTGCAGTAGATAACGACACTGTCCAGAAGCATTTCAGCCAGAAGAGAAGTAATTCTATCAGATTCCTCAACTCTCCCTGAGTAGAGACACCACAGTAGAGCAGGTATTTCCCTGCAGCCCATGGAGAGGACCATGCTGTTGCAGATATCCATACTGCAGCCCATGGAGACCCCACACCAGAGCGGGTGGATATTTCCTGGAGGAAGCTGCAGCCTGTGGAGAGTCCATACTGGACTATGTTTATCCTGAAGGATTTTAGCCTGTGGAGATACCATAGTGGAGCAGGCAAGAAGTGTGAGGAGGCAGGAGTGGCAGAGAGAAACTGTTATCAACTGATGGGAAGCCCACATTAACCATCCCACTGTGCTGTTCAGGGACTGGGAATTAGAGGATTCAGGAATGAAGGAATGAAGTTGAACCTGGGAAGAAGAGAGGTGGGGGAATGCGTTTTCAGTTTTATCTTTGTTTCTTTGTTTGTCTTTGCCTGACTAAACTAGCAGCCTCCTATGATGGAGTGGCTGCATCAGTGGACAAGGGAAGAGAAATTGATGTCATCCACTTGGATTCTGAAAGGCCTTTGACACAGTCTCCCGCAACATTCTTATGTCTAAATTGAAAAAATATGGTTTGGATGGGTGGACTATTCAATGGATAAGGAATTGTCTGGATGTCTGCATGCAAAAATTACAGTCAACAACTTATATGGAAACCAGTTATGAGTGGTATACCTCAAGGATCTGCAGTCAGACCAATACTATTTAATATCTTCAGTAATGGCAAAGACAGTGGGATTGAGCACACCCTCAGCAAGTCTGCAGATGAAACCAAGCTGAGTGGTGCAGTTGATATCCTTGAGGGAATGGATGTCATCCAGAGGGACCTTGACAGGCTTAAGGAGTGGGCCTATGTGAAGATCTTGAAGTTCAAGAAGGCCAAGTGCAAAGTCCTGCACATGAGTCAGGGAAAACCTCAAAATCAGTACAGACTGGGGGATGAATGCATTGACTGCAGGGATGAATGCCTCCCTGTGGAGGAAAACTTGAGGGTGCTGGTGGATGAAAAATTGGACATGATCTGGCAATGTGCATGTGCAACCAAGAAAGCCAATCGTCTCCTGGGCTGCACAAAAAGAAGCATAGCCAGTGGGTCAAGGGAGGTGATTCTCCCTCTCTACTCTGTTCTGGTGAGACCCCACCTGGAGTACTGCATCCAGGTCTGGAGTCCTCATTACAGGAAGGACATGGACCTGTTGGAGCAGGTCCAGGAGAGGCCCACAAGAATGATCAGAGGGCTGGAACACCTCTTCTATGAAGAAAGACTGAGTGAGTTGGAGTTGTTCAGCCTGAAAAAGAGAAGGCTCTTCGGAGACCTTATTGCGGCCTTTCTTATAAAAGGCCCTAAAGGCAGCTTGTAAGAAATTTGGCAAAAGGCTTTTTACCAAGGCCTGTAGTGACAGGACAGAGGGAAATGGTTTTAAACTGCAGAAGGATAGATTTAGACTGGATATAAGGAAGAAATTTTTTATGATGAGGGTAATGAGACACTGGAACGGGTTGCCCAAAGAAGTTGTGGATGCCTGATCATTGGAAATGTTCAAGGTCAGGTTGGATGGGGCTCTGAGCAAACTGATCTAGTGATGATAGATATTCCATGGCAGGAGACTTGGACTAGGTGATCTTTGAAGGTCCCTTCCATCCCAAAATTTTCTATGATTCTATGATTCTCCTATTTCAACTCTATTTTAGTAGGCAATAAATTAAAATAATTTTCCTCAAGTTGAATCTGGTTTGCCCATGACAGTAATTAATATGTGATCTCCTTGTCCTTATCTTGACCCATCTTATTTTCTTCCCTGTCCTGTTGAGGAAGGGGAGTGAGAGAGCAGCTGGGTGGGTATCTGGCAGCCGGCCAAGGTCAACCCACCACACTGTATCTCTTGAAAACAGCCCAAGTTGATCTTAGATGATCTATCTGGCATTATAAATATCGAATAAAATCTTGGCTGAAAAATATCAATAGGAGTTTTGTTTTATTCATAAATTTCTGCTGCCCCTCATGTTTCTATTGTAACTAATCAGTTGTGCCTTATAATTTTTTGTTAGAGAAGGTCGCTTCTTTTCTGCCTATAGGAAGTTGTATCATCCATATTAACTGATATTGTCCATTATAAAGCAAATCATTAAGGAAATCCTTAAGTGGTTGTCATTTGTTCCATGATGAAGCTGAAGAAAACTGTGTAAACATATGATTAAAGGCTGTATGTATGTAATGTCTCTCAATGAATCTACATCAAGAAACTTAATTAAGATTGGCAGGCATTTTAATTTAATTACATCTAAGTGCTTCATTTTCCATCTGTATTCTTTCTTAAAAAAGAAAAAAAAAATAAAAAAATAAACAACATCTATACTTCTATAAACAAACAGAAAAGAAGTCAGTGAAGTTCTGTAGAATTTCAAAGTCAGGGAATAATATTAGTTCATGAAAAGAACTAAGGCAAGGCTGCACCTTAACAAAAATATATTTTCAGGTCGTTGTGTCTCCTGTAAAATTTATATCAACCTTTGATTTTATGTCATTCCTTACATTTCTGCTAATACAGTTGTTTTTTCTCCTGAGGAGAATGCTGCTGTGAAAGTTGTTTTATATGTAATTGTCTACACTCAGCTGTTATCTCTGGGCACTTGTATATCCTACAGATACTTCAGTCAGATGTGTAATTTTATTCTTAATATTTTATAGAAAGACACATGGAAACAAGGAAAACGGTGTTAAAACACAGCATTCAGGCATGTCTTCAATGTATATTAGTCTATTCATTATAACTGCACGTTCCTGAAGTCAATATGTTTATACTAGCTATATTTATTCTTGTACCTTTCGACAGTAAAAGAAGAATACAACCGAAACACCTTAAAATCTACATATAGGAGAGAATTACCTAATTTGAGCCCACATGTACCACCTGCTATTTATTTTAGGCTCTTTATGAGTAGAAACAAAGTAAACATAGTTGAATGCATGAGGACAGAACCATATTACTAAGCTAGGTATATGATAGCAGGCACCTGGGTAAATTGCTATGACAGTGTACCAAGGAAGACATGAAACCTACATTCTCTCACATAGATTAGGAGGGAGAGGAAATTAATAATATTTCTCTTATCTAATATTTTTTCCATAGCTGATTTGGAGTGCATGTTTCCAGGGAAATGAAGGCTTAGAAGAATCATATTGGCAAGGAGAAGGTCAAAATGGGTGTTTTCTGAATAGTAGGACTGTTACATATATCAAGTTCCAGATTAGCAATGAGCAAACATTAAAAGGCTTGACCTAGATCTTCTCTTTTGTATTTAGGAACTGATTCAAATCTGCCTAAGCAAATGGGAAAATATCACTGTTCTGTAATTCAGTTCTTTAAACAACCCTTTAATATAAGAATCTCAACATAGTCTAGTCACAGTTTTTATTACCTACACTGGAGATAAGCACTGGACCTTCAAAAATGAGGGTGATCACAATGCAAATCTGTGATTTTGGACATCCATATTTTCAATTGGTTCTCTGATCCGAAAACCTTGGAGTATGATTTTCAGAAGCACAATTCTAATTTCTGTCATTTGAATAATTTCTAATTCTGTCATTGAGTCTCTTCACTTTGAAAACTACAATTTCCTTGAATGCTAAGCACCCAAATGCAGGTTTCGCCTATGGAAACTAGATTCGGGCTTTTGTGACTAACATACGTTCAGAAAAGACCCAAAGTAGAGATACCATCTCTCAACCATTGAGCTAACATAAGAATAGGTGTGCAAGAAGGTATATGAATAACTTCAGTATACCTACGTGTTGCAAAAGCAGCAGTATAGACACAATTAAACAACTAATTCATCTCTGGAATCATGGTTTTTAAGATATTTCTGTAAATCATCCTGCCTTTGTACTTAAGAGACATTAAATAGCTATTCCCAGTGCTGTTTGAAAAGACAGACGCTTTCTTTAGCCACACATAAGAACAAAACCTTTGCAGCTTGCGAGTGGAGGTGAAGTGTGCCATCCCCTCTCTTAGCAGCCACAGCCCTGCATCTCTCCTACCCAGGACAAAGAACAGTGCTAGCTTTCTCATGAAAGCAGCTGTGCTTTGAGTGGCAGGCATAAGAAGAATCTGATTGCAGCTGATTCTATAAAGAGAGAGTAGTTGCTGTTCTTGGGAGGGAAGGCAGAATTTCACAGGAATTGTGAGAAAGCATCCCCAGATCTGTTCCTGCCTGGAGAGGACCACACTGACATTAAGTACTTCATTTTAGAATATGTCAGTTGTTTCAAAATTCCTTTGACAGGTCGAGAGTTATTTTTAAGTTACAAGATATTACAGTTCTTCATAGCCCATAGAGTTTCTGCCTCAACTGTTACGGTTCTCAGTTTATTATGAGATTCAGTAGTTGTTAAAAACACTGTGGCTGGATACATTAAAATTTTAGTGAAATTGAGTCTCTAAAGGAATCAGGTGTTTCATTTGAGACCTGGATAAGTGACCCAAAAATCAAGGGAAGCTGTTCCGTCTCTCTCTGTCCCTGTATTTCCCCTCACGCTCATGCACACCACTGGCACATTATTTATCCGACAGACAATTTGAAGGCATTACTATTCCTTTGTTAACTTAAGCAAAGTGAGTTTAAACAGAAATGTAAATAAATAGCAAACAAGTTTTCTTTAACATATCAGTAACTAAGGTTGCATTTCTAACAATTTTTGATCCCACCTGAATAAACACATTTGCCTTGCAGCTCCTTAGTGAGATAACTCACTGAAGTAAAGTGAATTTCAACAGCCTCAGCAGATGTTTAAAGTTCTGCACATACAGGAACTGAATAAATACTTACCTGAATAGGGATAGTTATAGCCAAGAAGTTCCGAGTCAAAATATTCAAAAGCAGAAGAAAGAAACTTGAGAAATCTAGGAGTTACACAATCTTAACAAACATGAAATCTTTCAAATGAAACAACTTTCAGAACTAGGGAACTTGTAGAGGAAGTCACTCGAAGCAGTGCTAATCAGGCGACATGCAGACAGGTCTTGATTAGTCTTGATTATGCATTGTTCTATACTCACTTCACCCTAAAGTGTTGTTTTAAGCCATCTGTTAAGAAAGGGCAGAGTTGTTCAGAAATAAAGACAGAGCTACTGCATTGTCTTCTTTCAAATTTACAAAATTGCAGAATCACAGAGTGGTAGGGACTGGAAGGGACCTTCGGAGATTACCTAGTCCAACCCCCTGTGGGCTCACCTAGAGCAGGTTGGACAGGAACACATCCAGCAGGGTTTTGAATATCTCCAGAGATGGAAATTCCACAACCTCTCTGAGCAGCCAGTTCCAATGCTCCATCACTCTCAAAGTAAAGGAGTTTTTCCTTGTGTTAAGATGGAATTTCCTGTGTTCCAGTTTGTGCCTGTTGCCCCTTGTCCTGTCCCTGGGCACCACTGAAAAGAGTCTGGCCCCATCCTCCTGACATTTTCCTTTTAGATATTTATAAGCATTGATGAGATCCCCTCTTGTCTGCCTGGCAGTCTACAGAGACCTGACAACAGTGAGGCAGCCAAATAAGCAGTAAGACTGTCATATTTCATTACATCCTACTCTATCTCATGTATATCTTTTGTTCAGCCACTGTCCACATTCTTACAATTAGATTTGAACATCTCAAGTCTGAATGATACAATTCTGGCTGCAGCTGCACCTCAAACCCTTTGAAATCTTCTCAGCCTTCATGCTTTCCCTCCCTAGTGATGTCTCAGAGCAGTGGACTATGGGACTCCACTATCGTTGCTGCCATAACCCTGATATTTCATGGCCTTTGATATTAAATGCAGTCCACCAGGTGGCTTAAGCTTTGATTGCATCCATAGGGAAGCACGAAGGCAGAGCTATTTCTTAAAAGAAATGGGTTATTCAGCCCAAGTGGAGTTGTGCCAGAACCCTCCTGGCATGCAGCTAACTAAATACTCCTGTTTCAAACAATTACCATTTCTGACCAGCTCTCGTTTCACATAATACACAGTGGTGACCAAGGAGATTTTTCTACCCAAATTGCCAGATGTGAGCAACGAAAGTCTGTGATTGTTTTGAAAAGCAAGGGTTCCTGAATGCTGTTTGAGAACAGTACATTCTTTGATTTGGATGGTTACCCATGCACTCACAGAAGATGAACTTAACATCCTTCACAGTTTAGGTTTACTGCTCCAGCCCCAGGAGAAGCGGCAAGAGCAGTGCTATACCATATGTCATCACTAACTTACTGCTACTGCTAAAGCCACTATCTGTAGGTCCTGATAAGGGATGTCTGAGGTTTTCTCATTAGTCGTTTCCTTTTTCCATTTTGCTAGACATTTTTGACGTTGAGATTTGTTATTCACAAGTTGCCTTTGTCTAGGAGCTGGGGGATGAGCCTTTGCAATGCAGACTGTGAAACAGAGAAAGAGAGGAAATGAGTTAGAAATTGAAATGACAGCTTTGGTGATGGCTTTTTGTTCATCTAGTCAACTGTGCTATAATGCAGTCAAATGAACTGTTTCCAGTGTACCTCAGAAAAAATACGAAGGAGCCATGAATATGTATTTCTTTCCTCCTTTTGGTACAGCATATGATGTCTTTAAGGTTACTTCAACTTGCAGAAGTGAAATTGTCACCAAATGTTCTTTGTAATAGAAGTTCTTACTGCCTACGAAGTTTTAAAGTAGTAGTAGTGTATATAAAAATATAACTTAACACTTAACCTTCCAGAGAACCACGAGTAACCACAAACTATCAGTACGAATACCTCCTGTCATGTCTTGCTTAACTCACTTTTTACACTACCTGCTCAACTGGATCAATATAGTAAAAAACTATTTGTGTACATGTGTTATAGACTGCTTTCCAAATACAGCTCTTGGTGTCTGATACTTACGTTTTGGAGAACATGGAAGATATTGGATCTGAGGGACCTAGGTTCAAGCTGACATGAATACAAAGAACTCATAAATTAAGAAACTGATTTAGTATTTGGGGATTTCAAGAAATCTTGGAGCTTAGGTTTGCTTCAGGGCAGTTTACAAAACAGTTAAAAATAGAAATATTTTCTAATTTCCATACACAAACTTTTGTATTAGAGAAAATAATATGCAATTGCATATAGATGTATATATAGAAATAATGTTGCACATATATATTTATTAATTAATAAATGTAAACATACATATATTTTTAAAAGAAAGGTGGAAGAAAATAGTAAACCAAGATACATTAAATTTTAACAATGGCTATTATCTTTTTTAGCTGTTAGGCTCCTGGAAATCCTGGAAAATCTATAGACAAAAGTCATTCTAGACACTTGTAATTGTTATGATCAATGTTAGATTATGTGATTATGGATTTTGATTACATTGATTAAAAGTTTTCCTACAAGAGATGAAAACATGAAGTAAATTGTAGTGAAGAGCACACAAAAGAGAGAACGGGAGACAATCTCAAATCAATCTAATTTCATTTCATTTTTAGTAAGAGTACTCAGCTTAGGCAGATACTGAAAACAGTGTGTTCACGTGCAGGAGTTATGAAATCACCTCACATTGAAAATGATACAGGATGCCAAAGTAAAAGGGGTAATAAACAATGAATGACATCAAGCCATTGACTACGACTCTTTGAGAGGGGCCATCCAGCCAATTCCTTATCCACCAAGTGGACCATCCATCAAATCCATGTCTCTCCAATTTTGAGACAAGGATGTCATGTGGGACAGCGTCAAATGATTTGCACAAGTCCATGTAGATGATGTCAGTTGCTCTACCCTTATCCACCAATGCTGTAACCCCATCCTAGAAGGCCACCAAATTTGTCAGGCACAATTTGCCCTTCATGAAGCCATGTTGGCTGTCACTGCTCACCTTCTTATTTTCCATGTGCCTTAGCAGAGTTTCCAAGAGGATCTGCTTTCAGGATCTTTCTGGGCCCAGAGAGGGCCCACATTTTCCCTAGTCTTCCTTTTGTCACCGACACACTTATAAAAGCTTTTTGTGTTGCCCTTGATGTCCCTGGCAGGATTTAACTCTATCGGGGCTTTAACTTTCCTAACGTGATTGCTGGCTGCTCAGACAATTTCTCTGTGTTCCTCTCAGGCTATGTCCTTGCTTCCACCCTGTGGAATAAATACTAAATTGGCTAAAAAATACAAAAGTACAGCATTGTTCACACATTAAGGAAAAGTATAAAATCAAGAGGCTTCTGAGGTAGAAAATAGCCGCAGCTGGCATGAAGGACACAACATCTGTGGTTCCCTGATAAGCTACATGAGGTACAGGATGGGATGCAATTATTCCGTGGCTTTACCTTATGATGTATAGCGGATACGGGAATGGGATGATACCATGAAACAGATAAGCTGCCAATTAGCTGCCCGCTAGATGCTCAGAGACAACATTTTGTCAAATTTTGATGAAATGCTGTCCTTTGTGCGAGCTTTGCTCATTATAATGTCATTATAATACCAAAACACACCTCCATCCCGAAGGCTACCCACCTCCAAGGTGCGACCACTCCTTCTTGAGTCTGCGCCCTGAATTTCTCGTAAACTATACCTTTAATTGTGAAGTGAGAGAAATTTACACCAATCATGATAAAAGTATGTATGACTAAAGTCACTCAAACTCCACCTTGAAGATAACAAATAGTATAAAAATAGCCCGAGAGAGGGGGGATACCCAGGGAAGACACCATCATAAAGAATTACATCACTGACTTCTGGGATCAGTCGACGGGCTGAGCCTCTCTTCCCCCCCATAGGGACGCCTTTGGGTAAGACTTAGATTATACCAAGTGCTTCCTCGGGAAACTTAGAAATTTCTCTAGAGATTCTTTTTTCTACATTTAGAGCCAGGCTGTATCGTTTATAACTTTGTCGCGCGTTTTGTATATGTAACAATACTTTCATTTGCACGTGCTTTGCAGACAGTGTATTTATCACCGGCAATCCTAAGAACCTATATATCTGTTGTTTAAATAAACTGCACTTTTTTAAGTAGCTAGTCATTTTGTTTTCTCACTGAACGCGACCAAAGACTCAAGAGTGGCCGTGCTAGTTCATGAGCACGACTAGACTGAAGGTGCAGTCCACTATTAGTGTATCCAAATCGTAATAGTTTAATACATATTAAACGCGATTGGACTGATAGTGCTGAATTGGGCATCACTCAGAATTTAAACCTAGCCGCACCTAGCCTCCCACCTCGGTGAGGAATGTTAGAACGCAAGGGGGTTTATCTTCTGCCAAAACCGCTTTGCCCCTTTTCACGCAACACACCCTCTGTAGGCTTCCTTTTTCTCTTTCAGATTGTCCAGGAGCTCTTGTTCATCCATGCAAGTCTCCTGGCCTTTTTCCCCAACTTCCTCTTAGTTGGGGTGCACATCCACATCCACTGCATTTGTATTTATGTTTGGACCAAGATACTGAATGTTATTCTGGCTAGCTCAATGAAATTGCAACTGACGCTATTTCTATAAAGTAATGATCATTTTATATAAACTGTAAGCTCTAATTTCTTCTGGCTTCAAGAAAGGTATAGAAACACAAAACCCTTTGCATTCAGTTAACAGCACAAAACAGCACAGCTGGTACAAACCAAAAAAAAAAAAAAAAATATCTAAAAGCAAGAAGCCATAATCTGTCTACAAAACCAAGATATAGTGTCTGCCTAGAACTAATAGATGAAATTCTACTAAAGTTAATTTTTATTTTTTTCTTATTTTCTTCCCATCCTTTGGGAAGATCCCTTGGAATTTGGTGGAAAAGTGAGTTTTGATAGGTGAGAAATAGTTCTCTGCTAGAGATTTACAATGTTCTTGGAAAAATACCATGAGTTCATTCAGTGGACAGGGAAATGGAGGCACAGAATGACAAAGAGAAGCTGGTATCTCACCCAACAGAGAAGTAGCAGGAATAGAAGTCGGCATACCTGAACCACAGCTCTGAATCCTATAAGGACACGATATTTCTCATAACTCACAGTGACACACGAAAATGCATTTTTCCCTTTAGAAAAATGTCTGTGGTGTTTCTAGTGTTATCCCTCGTTGAACCGTTTCCACAGTGTTGTGGTTTTCACCCTGCTCTTAATACGCCCGTGTCATTTGCTGTTACACTGTACGGCTGCACCCCAGATAAACATGCTGTGGAAGTATAACTATGAATATATTGGAACCTGTTCATTTAATTTATAACTTTAATGTTCTTTGAATGCCAACTTTTATAGTGAATGAATACTGTAATTGATCTGCTGTGAACAAACTGCTTGTTAATTTCACTCCTGCCACAAAGCCTTGCTTTGAGATTTCAGGTCCAAGCATTAATAGATAAGTGAAAAAGGATTTAAGAATATGGTAATGACCACATCAATAATATGTGTATTACAATGGATATTCGTTTTTACATGCATTCAAAATGAGTACAAGGTGGCAAATTCTGGTAAGCCTGAGGCCCGGGCTGCTGCTTCAATTGCAAGGCAACACAGAATCTTCTTGGATTCTCTTTTACTCAAAATGAAGGCCTATTTCACCTGCAGGCAAGGGTGCACCATTCCCATGCTGATAAAGGGACTTTCCATTTCCCTATCGCTAAGAACCCAGAAATGCACAATGAAATCAAAAAAATCAAATAGCTTTATCACCCAGTGACCTTTACAGCTTCTCCTGTAAATTGCATCCATTTCTAAAGCAGTGAATCTTGAACATTCCCTCTGAGGAAAGCTATCGTTCACACCAGTATTCCACATGGAATACAGATAATACAATACAATACATGTAGCTATTGGTACGGGAATACTTTTTTTTCCCTAAGAAGTCAGAAAAACTGCTTAGGATTTCCTGGCTATCTATTGCTGAAATTTTACCTGTACAGCAATTTCATTTGTTGCCTAACATATTACTTCAGTATAGCGCCTCACCAAACTTTATCTTGCTATTTTCTTTTTTTGCCTTTTTACTTATGTAAAGCCTTGTGTACAATAAGATAGGACTATTGAGTTTTGTTTTTTTAAGTATTCTTGGTCTTATTCTCGTCTTAAGAGAAATATCCTCTATACTGAGTAGTATAACTGCTTGCAGCAGTCTGTGACTTGATTGGAGGAATCTCACATCTGACATATATTCTAAGCCCAACCCATTAAAACTGAGCTTTGTGAACTAAGCCTTGTTTTTCAAAAGTGACTTCAATGCTTTTTCAAGACATCATTGGAAGGGACAAAGAGACACCCACAAAAAAACCCCCAAAGATCCCAAACCCTGAAAAGAAAAAGAAATAGTGCTTAGGAGACCCAACGTGGATTTGAAGTGAAAAGCTCTTAGGAGACCTCCTGTTTTATCTCTGTGAGACTTCCCATGGCGGAGCTTTAGATTAAAGCTTTTAATGAAGCTCAGCTGCGGAACACAAGAGAATACAAGTCTATTATCACTGTTTTGCTGAATTGCCATTCATTTCAGCTGATAGAAAAACAGCAAAGAACACTGGATAAACAGTAGCTACAAGAGGCCAATGTAATTTCAGTACTAATTTGCACAGCATGGAAGTTCCCCACACACACATTTGCCGGTCCCAGCTCTCTAATAGGTATGAATTCCCCTGCTTCTCTTTTCAGCAGCCCTAGGTGTTGGGAAGCATCAAAGCTATCTCAGTAGGTAATGGCTGCTACGTGGAAGGTAATGGTTCCCATCTCCACTATTACATCTGTAAGACAGAGACAAAAGTAAACACAAAAGTTAGGTTTTATTTTATTCCAGTGCTTGTGCACTTCCAATACTGTGGTCACCTGATGTTTCTTCAACCAAGCATCAGCTCTGAAGGGAACAAACTTTACTTGAAACAGATCTAGCTTAATAAATTTCCTTGTTCTCATCTTGAAAGATCACAAATGACTTTATAAACCGTGAATGTGTAACACCTCCTCACCTCTCAATTCTGTAACAAAAAAATTTAAAAAGACAATTTGCAATCATAAACAATGGAGTATGTTTTATTTGTTGGAAACTGAAAAGCTGGGGGAGGTAGGTAATACGCAGTTACTCAGTGGCCTGGAAAATTGGCAAGCTGTTCTAAGACTGCACTGGGTCTGGCTGGTATTGAGTTAACTGTCTCCGTAGCAACTCCTGTGGTGATGTGGCTAAAACAGTATTGGTAATACAGCAGTATTTTGACTATCGCTAAACAGTGCTTGCACAGCATCAGTGGTTTCTCCTTTCCCATACTGCACCCCCATCCCTCCACAAAGAGTAAGCTGGGGGTCAGAAGGAAGTTAAGAGGGGACACTGTGACAGCTGACCCAAATTTGCAAAGGGATATTCTGTACCATATAATGCCATACTCAGCATTAATCCTGGGGTAGAGGAAGAAAGGTGTGGAGTTCCTTGGCTTCCAAGGTGGCCATTACCTGGAGACTGGGTGGGCATCAGTCTACTTGTGGGAGATGGTGAACGATTGGTTTGCATTGTTTAGTTGTTTTTTTTTGTTTTTCTCTTTCCTTCACCTATTAAAGTGTCTGTTCTTTTTCTTCCTATTCTCTCCCTTGTCCCACTTGGTTGGGGTGGAGGAGGGATCAATGAATACGTGGCTGTGTGGGTGCTTAGCTGCTGGCTGAGGTCAACCCGCCACAATAACTCAACACAAAAAGAAAGGAGGAAGAAGAAAGTAAAGGCAAAATTATTCCTCTTGCAGAAACAATTACTTTCAAATAAAAGGGGACAAGTTCAGAGTAATATAGATGAAATCATGTTCATGTAGAACAGACAAATATGTCAAATGAAAATCACTGTCAAAGGAATTTAATTTGTCTGGAATTGTATTCAAATGAGACCAAAAAAACCCCAAACCAAACCCCAAACTGAAATATAAAAATGTCCCATTATGACATATTTAGGAGAAAATCTTTCTTGTTCTTTCTCAAAAGGTATTTTGTAATTTCAACCTACCTTACAATGTGGAACTTATTTCAATTTAAAGTCCAAATCCAAGCAAAAGTTTTGATTGCTCTCAGTCTTTTTACTACTTTTTTGATCTTTTTTTTCCTTACTGTTCATTGAACTCTGGAAGGTATCCAGTACAGAATTCGCTGTTTTACATTGGCTTCATTCTGTTTTGTCTGTATTGGTGTTATGTTTTGTTTGTATTGGTGTTATGTCACTCTGTTATTTCCAGCATTTTTAAATATTCAATGCATTTATGGTCTTTGGCAAAAAATAAATTTCTGTAGAAGCTTTTTTTTTTTTTTACAATTTCATATTTTTTTACTTCTACTAGTTGTTTTTCCTGCTTTACTGTATTGTATTCCACTCAATATCTTCCTAACTGGCCTCCCTTTCACTTAACAGTGAACTAAACCTCAGGCCAGAGTTTTTTGTTCTTTATGTAGGCAGAATGTCAATGTTAAACAGCCACATAACTTAGGAAATCTGATTAAACCCAGCTCCACTAACACCAGTGTGGCAAAATTATCAGTGATCATTATTCCAAAATACAAAAAAAATCCCAGTTCAAACTCATGCTAGCCTGTCTTTAATAGGAATGTACTCATCTCCAGCATGCTTAATGGGACATGAGCCAGGCTGATTATGTGTTCTTTCGATTCAAGGCTTTTCACAATTCTGCTACTTTATTTTTGCCTGCTTCTCTCTCTCAATTCAAAATCCTAAATACTACAATATTTCCTAGGCAACTTCTATGCCTTTTTTCTAAGAGGTCTTAGAGTTTCCATGGTGTTTAACCCAGTCATTGTATCTTCACTCATTCAACACACAACAGTATTTATCTTCCTTTAAATTACTACGTTATGCAAGGTGTAACATCTCCAAGAAAGACTTAGAGGTCTACGTCGTATTGAAACCCTTCTGTATAGGAAACATCAGACTGAAAAGAGTCGTCATACTCCATTGCACAGAATTAAAGAACTGAAGGATATATTGGGAAAGGTTAATTTCTTGGTTGTGAATGGAAACATTATACACTGAGACACTACAATCACGGCCACCTACCCAAGCACGTCTTCATATTAATCTTGCAAATGGCGTTCAAAATTAATTAGAAATTCAAGCACTATAATTCCTTCTGAAACACAAATGTTTTATTTCAGCTGTAACCGGAAAGATAATAACCAGCGCAAGCATTTGAAGGGAAATTATGTTTCGAGAAGGCAGTGCTCTGTAGTCCCAATGACTTTACACTGCTGAAGCATAGCAAAATTTTTCTTTCACACGCCAGCCTGGATGAAAGCCATTCCTGGAAAGATATGCATCTTGAACTGGCACAGCGTGAATGGCTGGCCTTGAACATGATACATGTTTGTGTTAAGGTTCTGGCGCATCAAAAGTTTTTGCTCCTAGCTCTTTGCCAAAACCAGTAGTTGACACTGAGCTGCTTTTTTTTTTATTTCTTCTTTTCCCCAGTCACACTGAGGTTTTAGGGAAGCTGCTCCTAAGGTTCAGTGCTGCTGTAGTGGCTTGGAGGAGCTCAAGATCCACTCTCAGTTAATTTGCAAAGCAAACCACCCAATGCCATAATTTTTAGACTTGTTTTTTAGACTTGCAGGAATTGTTGAAAAATAATTTAAAATATACTTAGCTTATGATGAAATTCATAAGATTACAATTTTTAGTACCTGTCAAATTTCTAGCTCCCTTGGCACAAGGAAAATGAAAGTGACAGGAGATTCAGGAGATTACATAAGAAAAGGTTTACTTGTGAAGTTGGGGCTATATTCATATTTCCAGGGATGAAGAAACAACTGAAATTACAGCTTCATTACTGGAATTTTGGCATTGCTGCCTTAGCCAAAATTTCAAATCATTAGAGGGTGGGGGTAGGGAAATCACTAGAAAGAGCAAATAAAAAGGTGGGGGTTTGGGTTCCCCACCCCCTCCAACATTCTAGAATTCTTGGGAGCCAGTGTGTAATCTGTGGCATCCATCTCTCTTCTTCTTGCACTTTTACGTATTGATTTCTTGCTTTTGAAGGCTTTATTCATTTGAGACAAAGAAAAAGGAATGGCATATTGTCTGACGTGAAGTTAAGCATAATAATTAACAGTATTAATATTTTTTTAGTAGTATGTAAGGGGATCAATTTCAGAGTTTAGCTCTCAGCAAAACACACAATTCAATCTCTGTGAAACTTCTCTTCCAGCGGGTTTCTGGGGTGATAAAAGACAGAACCTGAGATGTCAAGAAGACTTAAATTCTGCTTCCAGGTTTACCTTTTGAATGCCTGCAGTACAGCCACAGTGGAGGACTATTTTCTTATCTGTGAATAGAAGCGATGGTTTTGTCTGTCAAAAGAGTAGGAAGTAGTAGGTAATGTAAATGATTATTAATATGGGCACAGTTTAAAGCAGGTAGCAAAATGCCATTTTGCTACTATTCTTATTCCCTATTGCCACTTTCAATGGCGGTTAACCCCACTCAGTACTTCCAAGCGCTCAGCTCTTCGAAACAGCATGAAGCGCACTTGTTTATGAGCATCAGGTTCTGACAGTGGCAAGGACATCTCCCAGCTATATCTTGGTTCTGTGACAAGCAGGACATCCCACAGATGGTTCAGCAAGAAGAGTCTGCAAAAACCTTGATAGCCAGGGGTCAGGAGTTTGCCTTACCTGACCTGAAACCCTAGTTCATCTCAGAAGAGAGTGGGGGCCTTGAAAGTTGAGCTTTTTGTTCAGTGACAGACTGTGGCTCCTTGGTCATCGAAGTCCTCTATTTCAAGGTGGGTTTCTAACCAGAGAAGCAGATATTCCTCTTGCATTTCATTAGCCTGAAGCAAATGCACATTTGCTTTAGTAATAAAGAGGTTAGCTCCAGTCATTTACCTCTGCCTCATGTTTGCCTTCCATGATACTGGGAACTGACAAGCTCCCAGTTGCTGTGCAGTAGCATAGTGCTCTCTCTCTCTCTACCTCTCTTCTGTTTCCACAGCTGGAGGGAAGGTTCAAAGCTGGGCAGCTGTGTGATGGGTCTGGCTGGGATGGAGTTAATTCTCTTCATAGCAGCCCATATAGTGCTGTGTTTTAGATTTGTGACTAGAACAGTGATGATAACACACTGGTGTTTTAGCAGTTGCTAAGGAGTGTTTGCACAGCATCAAGGCCTTTTCTTTCTCCCACTCTGCCCCACCTGTGAGTAGGCTGGGGGTGCACAAGAGTCTGTGAGAGGACACAGCCAGGACAGCTGACCCAAACTGACCAGAGAGATATTCCATAACATGTAATATGTTCAGCAATGAAAACTCAGTGAAAGGAGGAGGAAGAGCCAACGTTCAGGGTTATGGTGTTAGTCTTACCAAGCAGCAATTATGCGTGCTGAGGCCTGGCTTCCCCAGAAGTGTCTGAACATCTGCCTGTCGATGGGAATAGTTAATGAATTCCTTATTTTGCCTTCCCTGTGTGTGCAGCTTTGCTTGACTTATTAAACTGTCCTTCTCAACTCATAAGTTTTCTCACTTTTGTGCTTCCGATTCTCTCTCCCATCTCACTGTGGGGGAGTGAGTGAGTGACTGGTGGGAGGTAGGTGCTGGCTGGAGTCATCCCACCACAACCTGAGGGGATACGTTATGAACACATACTTCCATACACTCATCCTGCCTTTTCTGCCCACCTCTTTTCTTAAGGTTCAGGTCTCCAGACAGCCCTTTCTATTTATGGGACACATAGATACGTTGCAACGTGCTTTACTTGCATGCACAGATTTTTCATTACCTATTGAACTGTCTTTATTTCAAGCCATGAGTTTTCTTACTTTTACCCTTCTGATTTTCTCCTCCATCCCACTGTAGGGGGAGTGAATGAGTGGCTGTGTGGAGCTGAGCTGCCTACCAGCATTAACACACAATAAATAATGATTGTTCTACATGTACGAGACACACATCACCCCCCAAAGCTGAAGAATTTAACCAAAAGCTTCTCTTTTTCTTACCCTCCACTGAGTTCTGGAGTTCCACATGCCCTCAGAATTTAACTACAGCCTTTAAAAAATGTGGAAAGCGGGACTCAGCTGCAGTACTTTTGTTTCCATTTCTTGAGTTATGGGCCCACAGATAATATAACTTTCTTTAATCTTGTTACTCTCCTTATATATCAAAGTATCATATCACCCATTTTTGCCACAGCAGTTCAGCACAAGTTCATGTTGAGCCGCTTGTCTCTATGCCCTTTACAAAGAATTTTCCAGGATAACATCTCCCGTTCTTCATGTATAAATATAGTACTTTGCGTATGATTACATCACATTTGGGTGTAGACTTCACTCCATTTGAATACAAATTTTCTATAACGTGCATGCTCATTTTTTATTTGACCATAAAGCAGTAAAAAATAAAACCTTTGAAAAGCCAACCTGGTTAATAGTTCTAAACAAAACTTTCAAATTTGAAGGAAAGAGTTAAGAATTTGGAACATCTTTTTTTTTGGTAAAACACTTTAGACTAATGTCAATTATATTCCTTTTGGCTTTTACATGAATACCATATCAGCTGGTCAGTTGTTTTACTTTGCTAACAGCCTGTAGAGAATCAGATAATTTTCTGAAATCAGAAGACCCCTGATTATTGATTGCAAGGAAAAAGAGTAGCAGAAGTTTGGGGAGGAAGGCTTCTAAAACTAGTAACAGCTTCTGCTAATATTTAGACATGACTGCAACACAATGAGAGATGGGTGAGAAGTTCAAGCATTTTTTTAGTTCTTGGATGGAGCTGTCAAAGGTTTGAGCAGATAAAACTAATATCAGAATGTGGGAATATGAGAATGAAATTTCAGAAACCGTTACCTGAATTTTATCATGGGAGAAATCCTAGGCCCTCCTTCTCTAAATAGCAAACCCGCCTGTAACTTATTCTGGTAATAAATCTGATGGTATTCCAATCATTTCACTGGACAGTAAAGATGGCTCAAAGTGCACCTGCTTTCCTTTCAACTATGTCTTCAGTTATGCTAATGCAAACATTAAAAAACCTGGATCAGTTGTTTTATCTGTCTGACCATGCAGTTCTATAAAAATTAAACCAACACAACTGAGAGGGTGACAATACGTGGCTGCAAAGAAACATGGCAACAGAGAAAATGTAAAACTGTTTGAACTGGACTTGCCTCCAAGTAAAGCACTCTCTGTAATGAACTTCGATGAGACGAATGGGAATTAGTAAGGTTTTTTTTTTTTTTCCCAGCTGAATCTAGAGTCGATTTAAATTAGAATTCATAGCCTGTAGCATCAGTGTTACCATCACTGCAAAATCCCATTACAAAAGGCAGCATAAGTTACTCAAAGTAAGATTCAAAGTTTTCCATAGTTTTAAGAAGCCAAGTGTAATTAGAATGTATTACTAGAGGCTATTAGATTAAATTACACATTCACATTCCTTTTAAAGTTGGTGGAGGTTTCTAGACTGAAGGAAGATGTTAGATGCAATGGTAACAAAGCGACATTAACCGTAGTCAGGTAAGAAGAGTAAACATATGAACTGGTTATCATGTCATATATATTAATTTATTAGTGAAAACCAAGACAAAGTTCATAAGAATTTCTCTGTGGAAGACCTTCCCTTTTGACAGAAGCTATATCGCCTTTATTACAACAATTCCTTAAAAACACAGAACAAGCCTTCTTGGAAAAGACATTATTGGAAAACTTCTGGCTAAGTAAAGACATTGGCATTCCAGGTTATTTTCACAAGTTTATTATCTTCAGGCTATAAAAAGTAGAATGTGTTAGCTGTTTATTCAGCACCACAGGACAAAAAAACCCAAATTCAGGAAAGTTTATTAGGAAGAATTAATGGTGAGAAAATAAAGCCAATTGTTTTCAGAAGGAGCCTAACAATAATCAGTTTAGCATATTAAGCATACCTAAAGACTCTGTAATAAAAAAACTACCCTTCAGTCAATTCCTTCTGCATGTAGAATCACACACTGAGGACTGTTTGGATGCCATTTTTTGAGTTTGGAGGTTGATTTTTTTTACTTTAAAACTTTATCAACATTTAATTGAAATTAAAATAAGCGACTTTTTTCACAAGAACCATGTATCTTGTTTTTGAAACTAAAGGAACAAGTGTTTCCATTTAAAGACAATAACCAGAAGCTACCAGTAGACAGAGGCTAGCACTGATACAATTAATTATTAAAGTGTTTCCCTTCTATATAGTACTTGTGAACTTCAATATAAATTATGGATGTATATTCACCTTTTTCTGATAAATCATTAGCTAAAAGCTTTATCCTAGGAAGCAGTATGTATTGTGAACAGAAGAAAAATCTTGGCTTTGTTCTCCTTAACCTGTTAAGGGCAGAGGGCATCCCCTTTGGGAAAGTTCCTGTGGTTCCAGTAAACACTGCCATAGCTGACGCTGATAATTTACTACTGTCAGTTTGCATCTCTGCTACACAGGGCACTAGTCACCTTGGACAATATTACTGAAGGACAGTATCATTCACTGAACATGTATACCTTCTTTATTTGCTTAGGGGTGTGACATGAATGTGTGATCCAGTCCAGGTTATGGTATTCCATGGGGTGGACTGGGAATGTTTAATACATGGCATTTACAGGTCAATGTGAGAGATGTAAAGACCCATATAAGAAGTAAAATCATTCAGTAGAGAGTAACAGGCTTTTCTCTTTTCTCCTCTTTTCCAAAAAAAAAGCAATTAAAATATTCCTTCAATCAAAGCAACTCTAAAGGGATTTATTGGTTTTTTTTAGGTTTGGGTTCATTTTTTTTTTTTTTTTAAATTTTGCTTATTTTCATCTTTAGGGTTGAAGCAGGCTGTGATTTTAAGAATCACAAATGAAGTTCTTTTTGCAACAAAACCTCCATTTCCAGTTCCTTAAAATGATAAATTGAGATTTTTTTAGTCTTAGAGGTATCAAGTATAAAATAAAATTCTAACAGGAAATACGCTATTGAAATCTCACATTGACTCTTGCATCTTCTAATGATGAATAAGAGTTTACTGAAAACATGCTTATATTGAGCTATGCGTTACCTGGAATTTCTGTTTTGATCAAACAATGGCACTGTCATCTCTAAGTCTCATCGAGAATGCAGATAGTTTTTATCAACCAACTATTTAATCACTGTCCTTTCTCTGAAAAAAAAGAAGCAGAAGAATCTGTTAGTCTCAATAGTGCTCACAGAAAGAGAAAATCAAGTGACAATAAGTAGAAAATAGTTGCAGAAAATACTCAAAATACTCAAAATGATGGAAAAATAAACTCTCATACAATGTTTTGAAAATACTCTTTTGCTGAGAGACAGACCACTTCCACCCCCAAAACTTAACATAAGCAAGTCTCTACTTTACTTAATAGAAGCCATCATTCCTGTTGGCAGTTACTGTGATACGGTTTTTTGGATGCAGTTCTCAGTGGAACCATTTTCAGAATAAGTTACTGCATGACAGTGAGGAAAACATTAACTGAGTACCTCAACGCTCCATACCAAAGCAAAAAGATAGGAAATGCTTTTTTACTGGGGTAGACAACAGAGATCCTGGCCAAGCTAGGAATTGTTGCAGGAGGAGTAGCAAGAATTACGCATTTCTTTGTAGGCAAAAGCAAAAAAGTTACTTATTTGAGCTTGGTAATGCATGGAAACCAGTTCGCAGCACAGTTCATCACATTAAGTGCCACAGAGACAAAAAATGTGCTTTATATCCATAAAATTGAAGGTATTTTAGCTTACTGTCCCTTTTTCCCATGTCCAATCCAAATCCACTACAAAGCCACCTATTTTGTTTTACAGTTACTTTTCCCAAGTCTCAGGGCATATTTACTTTTAGAAATAGATACGTGAAAAAGGGACAATAGTATTCCTTAGATTTGGTGAAGCTACATGTTTCCTTACATGATTGGAGGCTAGTGCTGTACTAGTGACTGCACTAGTGGTGACTAGTGGTATACTCCAGCGGTCAGTATTGAGTCCAGTCCTGCTTAACGTCTTCATTAATGACCTGGATGATGGCGCAGAGTGTACCCTCAGCAAGTCTGCAGGTGACATAAAAATGGGAGGAGTGGCTGATAAGCCAGAAAGCTGAGCTGCCACGCAAAGGGGCCTCGACAGGGTGGAGAAATGGGTCAACAGGAGACTCGTGAACCTCAACAAAGAGAAGAGATAAGTCCAGCAGCTGGGGAGGCACAACCCCCCACACCAGTACATGCTGGGGTTGACCCAGCTGGAAAGCAACTGGGCAGAAAAGGCCCTGGGGGTCCTTATTGACACCAGATTGAATGTGAGCCAGTGATGTGCCCTTGCAGCAAAGGCGGCTACCAGTATCCTGGGCTCCATCAGACAACATATTGCCAGCAGATCAAGGGAGGTGATCCTGCCCCTCTGCTCAGCACTGGTCATGCCACATCTGGAGTATTGTGTCCAGTTCTGGTCCCTCCAGTACAAGAGAGACATGGACATATTGGAGAAAGTCCGGCAAAGGGCCACAAAGGTGTTCAGTGGACTGGAGCGTCTCTTCTGAGAGGAAAGGCCGAGACATATGAAATTGTTCAGCTTGGAGAAGACAAGGCTCAGGGGGAAGCTTACTAATTTCTATAAATACTTGAAGAGAGGGAATAAAGAAGACAGAGACAGGGTCTTTTCAGTGGTGACAGGACCAGAGGAAACGAGTACAGGTGGAAACCCAGGGAGTTCCCTCTGAACATCAGGAAACACTTTTTTACAGTGAGGGTGACCGAGCAGTGTGACAGGTTACCCAGAGAAGTTGTGGAGTCTCTCTCTTTGGAGAGCTTCAAAACTTATCTGGACATGTTTCTGAGCTACCAGCTCTTTGTGGCCCCACTTGAGCAGGGATGTTGGACCAGATAACTTCCAGAGGTCTCTTCCAGCCTCAACCCTTCTGTGATTCTGTGATTCTGTGATTGATTCTAAGATTCTGTGACTGTTTCTGTAGCTCTAGGGTATAAATTCTATTACTCTCAATTTTAGGTGATCAACATAGTGGTGATTTAATATTGAATGTTTGTTCCTCCACAAGCTGCTGTTCTTGAAGTTAGATCTATAGAAGTCTAAAAACAGATCTAGTACCCAGGTTGTGTCTGAGGCTTTTAAAAAGGAGACAATCCATTTCTCCCCATTTAAACAACCAACTACCAGAAGATGCTCAAATATCTGTTATTTCACTTATTTCTAGCAGATTTGTTAATATCCTAAACTAAACAGGAAATTTCAAATACCATCTGCTCCCAAAATGGCTTTGCAATTTTTACTACCTTACCAAAAATGCTGCTGAACATGTTGACAAATCACCAGCTGCAATATATTCACTGTGATACTGACTATGCCACTTCCTTAAAATCCTACAGTTGAACGGTCAGCCAGCAGGGAAATTTTAGACTAGATTGCACAAAATATTAGCATTAAAACAGACAGTTCAAAAATCTAAGCCCACATTCAAAACCAGACACTATTAGTCCTTTGTGGCCTGACTTTCTATGAAAACTTAGAAGGCTTTATGGGATGGAATTTGCTTGGCGAAGAGTCTGAGAGACTTAGCAATAATACATTTGTAAAAGTCATTTTCTATCATGGCAGATAATGAATAGTTAAGGATTTCTCAAATATCAGTAGCAATTGCAGGATAAAGATGTTACCTTCTATTTCTAGGATTTTCAAGTGACTGACAGTTAAGTAGTTCCTCCTGCAGATACGTTGAAAAAGAGAACATCAGCTCAGTTACAAGACAATCTCTCAAATTTTCTTTCTGAATAAACACAAATATAAGCAAAATCAACAAAGAACCACGCCCCACTCTTGAGTAAAGCCACTGAGAAGTCCAATTACTTGTGAATAGTTAATTATCCAGAATGGAACAGGAGATATGAATGGGAACGATGAAGATCTAATTTTTTTCTTGTGGGCATTTTGAAGATCAATACTATTTTAACATATACAAAGTAAATGGAAATTTATTTTTTTTTTAATTTTTCACAGCAATGAGAGTACATGGCACTTGAAAAGGCTGAGGCGGTCAAGGAGGGGTCCAGAAATTAGTCTGATTTTTGCCACAAAATTATTATGCAACACTAATAGTTTTTCTGGTTTTGGCTGGGATAAAGTTAATTTTATTCATAGTAGCTAGTATGGGGATATGTTTTGGATTTGGGCTGGAAACAGTGTTGATAATAAAGGGATGTTTTTGTTATTGCTGAGCAGTCCTTACACAGAATCAAGTTCTTTTCTGTTTCTCAGTCTGTCCCACCAGTGAGTAGGCTTGGTGCGCATAAAAAGTTGGAAGGGGACACAGCTGGGACAGCTGACCCCAACTGACCAAAGCAATATTCCATTTGATATGACATCATGCTCAGCATATAAAGCTGAGGGAAGAAGAAGGAAGGGGGGAGGGGCTTTTGAAGTGATGGCATTTGTCTTCCAAAGTAACCATTACGTGTGATAAAGCCATGCTTTCCTGGAGATGGCTGAACCCCTGCCTGCTGATGGGAAGTAGTGATTTAATTCCTTGTTTTACTTAGCTTGCATGTGTGACTTTTGCTTTACTTATTAAATTGTTTATCTCAGTCCATGAGTTTTCTCACTTTCACTCTTCCAATTCTCTCCCCCGTCCCACCGAGGGGGGCTGTGTGGTGCTTAGTTGCTGGCTGCGATTAAACCAAGTCATGAGTTACAAGAGAAAAATACAGAAACAAAAGATAGTCTGCCATTGCACTTTTGCCTGAGAGAATGACAATAGGCCACTGATTTTACGAAATTTTAAAATGTCATCCTGGTACAACAAAAGGAAATACCAGAGTGAGGATTCTTGTCAGTAGCCATTTATGTAAGAAATGCAATGCAAATGTAATGAGTCTTTCCATTCTACTGGGTACTTGCTAACATTTCTTGGAGTATCACACCCACGATTCAAGGAAGAGGTGGGTCAGAGTAATCTAGAAAAGAAATACAGAAAGAATCGGGGGCACATTTTAATAAATTGAAAGCCTGACTTACAAGGAAGGACTAAAATACTAGAGTTTTCAGCCAGAAAAGAAAAAATCAGAAAGACAAAATCATAACAGCTTTCATGTACCTAAAGAATTAATGAAGCTCTATTCACCGTGCCTTTGAGGGATAGGTCAAATTGTGGTTGTGCTAACGGGAGATTTATACGTCTTCTTTAATGCTAGTTTACTGGAAAACGCTGGGATAGTGTTTCCTTGCAGAGGAAGTCTACTGAATTGCATCGTAAGAGGTCTGTTTTTTTTCTTCCTCTCTCCAAGACCAGGTTAGACAAATAACTGCCAAGAACAAATAAGGATGATGCTTTTTTAGGATACTGTTGTGGAGCAGATGACCTTTGGAAATCCCTTTTAGCTTTTTTTCCTTATGAATCTATCTTTCTACTTTATTTATGGACTAAAACAATGGATGAACAAAAAAATCAGCTCTGGATGGCACTAAAAGTTACTCTAAATTAATCCGATGCTGCAAAACAGATTGCCTAAAGAAACAAGAATGAAAGTATGCTTTCCATTTACCAATAGGTATAAACTTCCCTGAGCCTAATCTTGCAGTACAGTATAAATAAAGTATATTTTCAGGATGGAGTTCCATTTCCCTTTCCACCATGAGAGATAAATTACATGACATGACAGGGATTCCAGAAATTCTGACAGAGCTTAAAAAAAAAAAAAAAAAAAAAGTGACCTTACAATACAAAACCTTCACTTTTCCTAGTTTTAACACAAACTGGAACCTGTGTGACAGAATTCCTGTCACAAACTTGTTGACACATCAAGCTTAAACACACTCACAAAAATGCATTCCTTCTCCCTGGCAGCTTAAACCTTGTATCCTCCCAGTGGATAAAAGGTACTACCTAGTTCTAGTCCTCCAGGAGTCTGCTTGATTATCTGTAAATGAATTCAACTATCAGTCAATATCTGCTCTGCTCTTGCAAGCAGAAGCATAGAAATAGTAGCCCTACGCTGTTCACTGTACACAAAATCAAACAAACATGTTTTTGGTTGGTTTTGTTTTTGTTTATTTTAATAAAATCACTTTTCAAAACAGAAGCACATTTTAATGATCTGGTCCTGGGTGAGGCATCTTTGCTATATTTATATGACATTGTAATTCTTATGTTTTCTCTGACAATATTGTGACAGGACATTTTGCATCGGGCAGAAGCTTCGAGGTCCAAAGTCTCAAAACTGGTCGTGCTTTTACCCACCTTCACATGGTGTTCTCTACTCAGAGTGTGAAGTCACTGTGACATACAGAGATAGCATGTTAATGTAAGCATCTGTGAGACTCTCCCTGTAACCACTGATCCTCTTGCTCCACATGCTTCGCTACCCTGGTGGATTTTTTAGGCAGCCAAGAATGGACATTCCTCGGTGACAAAAGTTTGTCACTTAAATCGTATTGCTTACATGATCACGACAGAACTTTTGACAGGTGTTTTTTTGGTATGAAATATAAAAGGCACATCGGTATTGACTCTTGTCATCTATGAGCTTGGCTGACACATTTTTTTCCAACCTCAACGTGTAATGAATGCTGAAGCACACCTAGAAGCAGAACATGGCAGAAAAGGCAAGGCAAGGAAGACTAGCAAGATGCTGACTAGTATTCCATGGAGTTAGCATTCACAGAGGTGGGCTTAGAGACTTCACATCCAATTTTAAATAAATGAATCATTGCCTTCCTTATTTCCAAGTGAAGTCACAGAACTAACCTCTCTGAGGGACACAAAGATACACCAGCATTATCGCAGGGCAAGAGCAGCACAGCAAGACTGAACACTAGACACCAATAAGAGCTGCTATAAGAGCCCCTGATATCATCTCTGCATTCCCACAGACTTACTGCTGGCTGCATCTTCTACGCCACAACTTTAACAGCAAGTGAGTGTGCCACAGACAACATCAAGCCAGGCAAAGGTGTTAGAGATAGTACCTAACACTGTGAGCATGTACACACATAACCATACCACCATGTACCACAAGCTTCAGCAGGGCTTGCTCGAGGACTGCTTGGAGATTACATGCCAGTATTACTTTTTGTTCCATCCAGGCAATTCTAAACATAGCTGATCCTACAGGGCTACTTTTTTAGAGCAGACTTTTTAGTAAAGTTTAGATTGACGCTAATGAGTTCCATTCAAAAGTAAAAAAGAAGTGATACCTTTTTATAAAATGAAAATGTCCAAGGGAGAAAGTACTGAGCTTTTCCTTCTCACATTGTAGACAGAGAGAGCAAATCTTGAAGTGGAGAAAAAAAATCATTCTTTTAGTAATTGAATTCATTATCCTTGTTTCCAGCTATTTTTGACATTTTTTTCTTTCTGAGCAGTTAACTTTTGAAATACTGGGTTATTCCATTTCATCTTACACTATACATACTTTTCACATGGCTTGCACGACTCTATTAAAAGCTATGGTGCTATGCTATGGGATTTAAAAAAAAGTCAAGCCATCACTGAGAGCATTGTTCTCACTTTCTATTACTGGTTGGCAGGTGGGCAAAATACCTAGTAAGAAACTAACATGAATTGGAGCGAATACTTAAAAGGCACTAGAAAAAGTAAAGCGTTAAATATTTTACAGAAGCTGTGATCTGTAGGCTTTGCCTTCAGCCAACATCCACACAAAGTGAAATAGGCCTAAAAAAAGCTCCTCAGCAATAAATAGATACCTCGTGGAGATATTCTAGCCAGCAAATCTCCACCTTTGTGCTTTGAACAAAAGCTGCAGGAAAACTTTGAAAAATCCTCCATGAAAGATAGAAGAAAATGGGAGAAGAATTTGTTTTTTTCTTCTGTCTCAGTAAGGAGAGTTTTTCTAGTTTGTCTCACAGATCTATTTTAATAGCACTGCCAGGCCAATTTGTTGTCTGCATCAAGTTCTGCAGTACGTGTTCTGAAATGCTGCTTCGCAATCCATTTCGTATTAATCTCATTAGAAGTACCTTGCCAGAGAAGCATGAATACTTTGCCTGATCTCAGCACAATGACAATGAACTTTTGGGCAAAGATAGAAAATACATATATATATTTACTTATATTTATATTTGTTATATATACAAATTATAATATTTATAGTACAGGTAACTGTAAAGCTTAATGTATTCATGACGGAGGGATCTCCATTTTCTGTCCTGGATGACGGGAAAACCCTGGCATTTAAACTTCAGGTTGAACAGCAACATTTGAAAATGAATCCAAGTCAGATGAGGCACTGTATGACTGGAGAATAGTAAAGGGCAAGAGCAAATCTTCTCAGCTACAGATCTGTTCTTTTGCTCTCGAGTCAAGGTAAAGCTTCAGAAAATTGGGAGATAAATGGCAGATGAGATAATGTAACATGACTCTACCAGAGAAAGATAATTCTGACATGATGTACTTACTTTCTTCAATATGACATTTACTTTCATAGAGGGAACTAGAAAAAATAATATCTCTGGACATCTACAAATGTTTCCTATCATGCCAAATGGAAAATTATTGTAAAATCTGGCAAGTATGGGTGTCAGAAGAACTCTGAGGTAAATGAGCAACTGGCTGAAGGCAAAGCCACAAATGAGTTATAGTGAAAAAGGAGTTTTGATACTCTAAGGTATACACACTTACTCACTGAGTTTCTCAAGAATACAGCTTGAGACTAATTTTATTTACACTTTCATTTAATGATATTGACACACAAGTCAATATGAACTCACGAAATTTGCTGGCACAGTGAAAATCCAGAGCAGTCATTACAAAGGAGTCTTGGAGAAAGAATAGAATTGAAGCCACAGAAATGGGATGCACCTCTTTATTACAAAATACAAGTTCATGCCCTTTGGAAGAAGTGATAAGCTGAGAGCGTACTAACTGGTAACATCAGAAGTAAAAAAAGATATCGATTTCTTTAATTGATCACAAGATGTGAATTGATGAAGGTGAACATGGCCATGGTTGTAAAAAAGACAAATACAATCCGTAACAAGGATCAATATCTAGTAGCTACAGGGAAGAAAAAGTGTAAGAAAGTAAAAGTGAAAGAAAAAAAGAGAAAGTGAACAGAGAAAACTCTTCAAATCTTCTCTTAGCAGAAGAAATTCAGGACATCAAATGAAATTATAAACAGGAGTTCAATGAGAATATATTTTTTCACAGTAAGCATAATTAATACTGTGTATTTTATTGCATGAATGAATTCTATGTGATGTTGTAAATGTCAGAAATTTAAAAACGACTACAAGATAGCGGAACTGGATCCAATATGCCAAGAAAAACTCCTTTTCCTGTGCTCCTAAAGTCATGGATTTTCATGGCCATCCCAGTGTTTGTGTCCATAGCCCATTCCAATTCTAAATTTAAAACTAAAATTCTGGACTTATCAGTTTCAATATTATAATTATGTGTGTGTGCGTGTATATATATATGTATACATGTGTGTCTAACATATGTTAAAATAAAATACCTGCGTACTGTTTCAAATCCAGTCTTCCTGGAAGAAATTGAATCATTGCCAAACGTGCAATCTAAAAATCATATGCAGCATACTATGGAGGGAGTCATCTACAACTATAGATTATATTTCAAATTTTTAAAAGAAATACTATTCCTTCTACTAACCCTCATTAAAATAAAGTCTTATTCTTATCTTGTCTCTTACAAAACAAATTAAACTGCAGTAATGAATATAGGGAAGACGAATGCTCAAAGTAAAACACCAGAACATGGAACCGAGTACCACTAGTACCTTAACTAGCAAGGCCATATGGGTTACTATATACATCATTTCCTCCTTCAACGCAGAGCGTTTTTCAACAAATGTACTAAATATCCTTTTTTCTTTTTTTTTCTTTTTATATATTCAGCTAAAACAGCCCAGTCTCCTTATCCCACTTCTCTTTACAACACAGGTCTGTGGTAAAGGTACCAGTTTTTCTGTTATACACAATTGCATTTTTCCAAATCAGTCCTCTAAATAATTTTCTACTACACCCACAGTACCTCTAAGAGAACATGTACCCCTGCTGCAGGTTTTAATATTTCGTTTTGAACAAATATATCCATGATAATGCTCACTTGCAGTATTTTGTTAGATGATGTTGCACATTTCCTTCCAAATTGCAGTGCTAGCAAGTACACCCACATGCTTAAGCTGATAAATGAAATGCTTACAATATATGATTATTATGTACGCTTTTAATGAGTCAAAATGCAGAGGAGGACCAAGCAGTTCTGCAAAAGTTCGATATGTGTAACCACTGCTGTATTCAAAGAATGCTATGGATTTGAGGTTTTTGCACCTATCAAGGTTACAACAAACATGGTAAGACATCTTAGCGGGTAACTCCCTTGCCCCTCCTGATCCAAGGGAGACTTAAACTGAAAAGTAAAGAGTCATGAGACTTTGGTCCAGAAAGTATAGTTCATGTCTAACAAGTAACACAAGTAACAGTTCTTGTACCATAAAATCCTTAAGCAAGTAGTGGATGATACTTTACATACTTAATAAACCTCATCCACTTCCATGAACAATAAATCTTTTTTATTTAGTGAGATATAAGAACTTAAAAATAGGCAGGAGTCAAAAAGTTTTGGACATGATACTGACCTGATCATCAAAGTGTTAGCATTAAACTCTATTCTTAAAGTACATCACTTACAGTGAAAATTAATTATGTGGAAAAAAAAATAATCTATGTATTACGTAGCAGCAGAAAGTACTGATTTTGCTATGTGACATTAATTATTGTATATAGTAAACATACTTCACTGAAAAGAGATCCTTTGTGCAACAAATGAGGATGCTGATGGAGCAGCAGAAGAGAGAACTGGAAACAGTCCGAGGTAGTTGTGTACCCCCCACCTCCCATCCCCCAAGAAGTCACCATTTCCTTTTTCAGCAAATAATGAAAAACGAGAAAAGGGCCTACCATAAAACGCATGCTGAATACATATAGATTATAAGTCCTGGAACTCTGGGAAACATGGAAACCACAACACAACACTAAACAACAATAAACCCCTGGATAAACATATTATTGCTGAAAGCTGCAACTTACTCCGTATTGGAAAGGTAAAGAATTCAACCTGTTACTTAGACTTGGCTCTGATATACCTGGCTCCCTTAGTAAATCATATAATCGTAGAATGGTTTGGGTTGGAAGGGAACATTAAAGGTCACCTAGTCTAACCCCCCTGCAATAATCAGGAACATCTTCAAGCCGAACAGGTTGCTCAGAGCCCTGTTCAACCTGACCTTGAATGTGTCCAGGGATGGGGCATCTACAGCCTCTCTGAGCAATCTGTTACGGTGTTTCACCAACCCTCACCATAAAAAAATTTTTCCTTGTATCTAGGCTGAATTTACCCTCCTTTATTTTAAAACCATTACCCCTTGTCCAATCACTACAGGCCCTATTAAAAGTCCCTCCCCATCTTTCTTATAAGCCCCTTTTAATTACTGAACGTCCACAATGTCTTTCAAGACCCTTCTCTTCTCCAGGCTAAAGAACCCCAACTCTCTCAGCCTGTCCTGATAGGTAAGGTGTTCCATGCCTCTGATCATTTCTGTGGCCCTCCTCTGGACCTGCTCCAATAGATCCAAGTCTTTCGTGTATGGAGGACTCCAGAGCTGGACACAGTACTCCAGGTGGGGTCTCAGGAGAGCAGAGGGGCAGAATTACTTCTGACACACTTAGTAAATTTTTTGATTGACTTAAGTGGATTTAGCCATCTGTAAATAAAATAAGAGTCTGGTTCTTAAGTAGGATCATGAAGTCTCATTACTGGAATAAGGGTTGTGCTAAGGGTTGCTATTATAATTAATTATTGCATTACTGCAACAGCTATAAGTCCCAAGCAGAGGGTAGGAATCAATCTTAGTAGACGTGGTATGAACACAGTCTCACAGCTTGTCCCTGATAGTAGAGACAGTGGCAAAGTGCAGCAATAAGAGTAAGAGGGTCTAAGACAGTTGAAGACCTTGATCTTGTCAGATCTTCAAAATGATTGAGGAAATGGAGAGAGCAGAAATAAATCAATTATGTGATGCATGAAGGGCAAGTTAATGGCAGCCTCTGTTACCTTTCCTGTCCTACCCGTGCTGCAGAGCTCCTATTCCAAAAAAGTTCCTAACACTTTAGGACCAAGAGCAGTCAAGATTATGGATCTGTCTGAGACAGAAGCTTAAGCAAAGATGAATTTGTTGTGAGGTCCACAATAAAGGCAAATAAGAGGATTATGGGAGGGCTGTTAACAATGCTATAATTTAGCCTTACAAAGTTCCCAATCTGAGGAAATTCTTTGGAATAAGAAGTGAATGACCATTGTAGTTATTACTACCAGCAAAGGTCTTATCCTAAAATTGTTTAAAGAAAATGCCTCTCCTTGCTTAATAGTCTTTAATTTTTTGCGTCCTTTGTATCTTTTGAAACCAATGTAAATATGTGAGCATATTCATATTTTGTTGAACTATGCGCATTCATACTATGTATATCGTAAAGAAATGTTTACCTGCTCAAAGAATACATATGAATATTTTACAGTCATAGCAGAATCCAAATTGACCCTTAAAACTTAAATTAAACCCAGTAGTTCTTTTACAGAAATCTATAACATTTTTGTCTCCCCCTATTCTAATGCCAAGCTTTTTTGGGTGTGCATATTCTTTCAGGACTGCAATTTGCTTCTATCTCAGCTTGCAGAAATATATGCACCGTGACAGCAGAGACTCACCTGCTGTAGGCAACAAATCTCTATGCTAAAGAAAGGTACATTTTCACTTCTCTTTGGAGACAGGATTTGCTCTTCTTTTGTTGAAATTAAGGTTATAAATCTTACTGAGAAAAATGGAGTTCTGAATTCAATATGGTAACTGGAACTTTTGTTTTTGTTGTTTGCTTTGTTAGCATAGACCAGGCATCAATAAACGAACAGGGATTTCTGCAGTATCTTCTATCATTTTGTTTATCCACCCTCCATCTCCAACTTGTCTGTTGAGGAAGACCTGCATGCCCAGTCCTGTACCCCAGATACTGGAAAGGTATTGTATTGTGCCTGAATGTCAAATGAACCACAAACCACAAGAAACAAGTGGGAGACAAGGAGTCAAAGACAGGAAGAATATTTAAAACTCTTCTCAAAAGAAGCTGCATACCATGGGTTCCCTTCTATCACATGGCCGAATGAGGCTTGAGCAACAAGCAGTCCTCAGCCTCCTCCCTTTATAACTCATATCACACCAACATCCATATTCATCTGTTGTCAGAAGCTCAGGTGAATTCAGCCACGATGTTAATGAATGGATAGGCACTGATACAGTCTTTCCCTCTGAATATGATACAGAACTGTAACAGGCTATTCGGAGAAAACAACAGTCCTCCTAGTCCCTCAGAAAATTCAAGCTTGCAAGGAGCTACATAACTTGCTATTTTTAACTTCAAGATAATTAAAATATTCCCCACAGTCCTAGAGTTCCCATAAGAAAAATAAAATAACCTTCCTTCTTTTTAATTTTTAAATGTCAGTTGTTAGACTACAGACACAGATCTAATACATCAAGTGAAATAACTAGGCCACTGCTGAGGACACAATTGAGGTTAGCGTCCCCGGGGTTGACCTATATTGTAAAAAGCCTCGCTGAGAGTGACATTGTCCCACATCTACGAGACGTACTATGTTTGCTTATAAAGCAACTAGAGATGCATAAAGCAAACCGTAAGGTTCATAGTGTGAAATGAGATACATTTTTTTTCAAACCAATCATTTTGGAAATCCTGCCAGTTTTATTCCTGCCAGCTGATTCTGAAATACAGAGAGAACAGCAAGAAGTATTCTCTGTCTATTCCAAAGTTATTCTTAGGAACAAGTAGAAAACACCGCTATTTGAATTTTCCATATTGTCAAAATAAATGCAGTTGAAACGGAGTGTAATATGATATTCCAGGAGATTTTTAAATTTAGGAAAGCAATGAATGTAATGGAATAAATCAATCATTTTCCTACTAATTTTAAGAACAATTGCAGAAATATTAAGAAAAATATTTTTATTTGCCTTCAAGAAGTTCAAGTACTTATGTCAAAGTCTTACAAGTTCAATAGAAGAATGATAAACCAAGTATTTGCACAGTCTTCTAGTTTGGTTTTAATCACTCACCTTGTAAGCATATGTATTATTCAAAATTTCATAGAAATATTGAATAAAATTAAGTTGAAGTCAGACCCCTGACAAACTCAATTTGAAATACCGCCATTGGACTGGTAGGATATTTGTAATTTCTCTCCAAGAGTCTTTCTTCAATTGACTATATACTCCCTTTATCTCAGTTTTGCAGACTGCATTTCTCTAGTTTAAAGATACATCTAAGATTACATTCTTATAAGCAAAGATATGCTGCTGCTTGCCACTATTAGCCTGCCAAAGAAAACAATCAGAAAAAATTATTCAGAATAAAAGATGTCACACATATATTGCCTTTTTTAGAAAATATACCATTCTCCTCCTTTCTTATGTATTGATAATTCATCTTGGAATCCTACTAGAAACTTAACTTTGCTTAAAATATTTGTGGATTTTATTTCATGGTTTACTTTCAACAAACTACTATGTTCATCTATACCTCTGAATTTTCCCTCATTCTCTTCTTTTTTGTCCAAAATTAGTTAGGATGGACAATAAATTGCTTTACCTCTTCACATACATTTATCAAGACATCTCTGGTACATCTAACTTGTGTAAAACCTCCTTGATCTAATTTCTCAACAGCTTGTTATAATTGTATCATAATGAATAAATGGAATCTATTTGGAAAGAGTTAACATGTCTTCTCCTGATGTGAGGAACCAAGACCCCTTGGATTTCTTTAAGCACTCCACAACCATGAAGAATTTTGATCCAGTTGCTATATTCTACTCAAATTTCCAAAAGGTTGTTGATGAATCACTTCCACAAAGGTTTTTGATGAAGTTTAAGCAGATGTACAATGAGAGAAAATGCCTTGACATGATAAAATAAAAAGTTAAAAGAGAATAAATAAAGGGTAAAAGTAAATGGTCATGTTTCAGAAAGGAATATCAGTGACGCTTCAACGTCTTCTGTAATCTGAAAAAAAAAGGGTTAAGATTTGCTTATGATACAATTTTTTTCAGGCTAGTAATTATGAAGAAAAAAAGAAAGATGAAGGAAAAAGTTTCTTGACACTGTCTGACTAGGCTACAGAACAATAGATGACCTTCAATGTAGATAAATGCACAATGAGACATGAAGAAAAAGCCAATCCTACCTTTAAATATAAAAAGATGAGTTCTGGGGAGACCACTACTGTTCAAGAGCAAGAATTAGGAGTTACAATACACAATTCCTTGAAAACATCAGTTTTCAATAATCAAAAAAGAAATTGTATATTAGGAAATGAATAAAGAAGAAACAAGGAAACATCTAAGTCACAGCATCAATCCATGTTTTTTCACAACTTTGATTACCATATATGATTCTGATCCTCTCATCTTAAAGAGAAGAGCTGAAGCAGAAAAGGTTGAGAATGAAACTTTTGCTATTCATAAAAAAGGACTGAGGTGGCCTACAAGACACGACTCACATGGGAATGGTTAGATAGGGACTGTTTACTGTCTCCTCTAACACGGGGCCTAAAGAAACAGGCTGTAGAAAAATTAAAAAAACAGTAAAAGAAGCAGCTTTTCATGCAAGAGGCCATAGACCTTTGAGGCTCTTTACTCAAGGATGCTGAATGAGATAAGCTTATAGGGTTCAAAGAGCTACTAGCCAAGAGTGACTGAAGGTGGAAGACAGCTCTGGTAATAATTACTTCACAAACCACAACAGGGAACACCCTTACTCTGAGAACTGATGAAGGCTGCAAAACCATCTGGGAGCTGGTGAATACAGGGAAGGTAGAAAGTATGGAAGTTTGCCGTGTTTTTGTTTTCTCTCAGGGATCAGTTGGGGAACAAAATACTGGCCTGGAGGAGCCCCAGCAGAGCTAGCTGATACACTGGGCCAACTACAGCTACCCATTATGTGAAAGTGGGAGCAGAAAATGTTTTAGTATTTCAGCTTCTTCCAGCTCTTTGCTTTGTGTTGACCTTCATTATAAAGCAATGGAACTAAAATTCCCCTTTCCATCCTTTTAATTTTAATATCTTTATACAACCCTTTATCAGTGCTTCTCTGGTTGTTGCAATGCAGGTTCAGCTGCAGCCTGCAAGAAGCCTTCTGTTGACCGCTAGGTGTCAAATCATACCTAAATAACTGTCATCACAAAGTATCTGACATGACATGGGGCAGTGTGTTCACATGGAAAAATTCTTTTTTCTTTCAGTTCTCATATAGCAGTACAGTGGCCTTTCCCTTCGCACACGGCCTCATACTTTAAAAATGATCCTGTTCGTGTAAATCTACAGCAGTTGGGTCAAGCTGTACTACAGTAATATATGGATTCATTAGGTAGCAAACTGAGGAACTTCATAACAAGCATTGGAAAGTTCACATGACACATGAGAAAGTTATGTATCTCCAGAGTGAAATTACACATGTAAAGAACAATTAAAAAATATTGAGTTTATTAATTTATTTCTGAAATAATAGTAGCAATTAAACCTTTTCATTAATTCATCCAGAATCCATGATTTGTCAAAGGGATGTTACTGATGCATACTCATTCTCAGGTTAATTGAACTGTGTAAATCTAATATTGCAGTTTTCATGGGAAGAAACATTATTAAACTGCAATTTACAATTTAATAATTAGAAAAAAATGACACAGTAGAAATAAAAGTTCCTAACAAAAAAATGACCATTTGTAGAAAAAAAAAATAAAATTGACCAGATGGCCAAATTAGCCAAGGAAATAACAACATTAACTTCGAGGCCTTATTTTGATGGCAACAGGATTGATATTGGTATCCAGGCCAGAGGCTGTGAGCAATGCCACAGCCTTTCACTGGCAGCAGGCAACAATGCTGGCCACGGCTGCATGCGGTGTGAGCAGGTTGATGACCTGCTCAGCCGGGTGTCACAGCTCCAAGATGAAGTGATGGAGCTCAAAGAAGAGGTGAGTAGATGGAGGAGCATCAGAGAGAATGAGAGGGAAATTGACCATTTCCACAAACAGCTTTCTACAAAAACGGAATGGGAGGTAACTCTTACTGGACCAGAGGATTCCATATCCTTTCACCAGCAAGCCCCCCAGCTGTCCCGTAGTAACTCCCATAAGCAGGGTCAATGGAAACAGGTCTCTGTCCGACAGAACAAAAGAAAGAAATGGAGCAAGCGGGTTCCTTTAAGGAGTGCACCACCTATAGTGCCATTGCAGAACAGGTATGGGGCTCTGCAGGAGGAACTGGTTGTAAGCAAGGAAGAGGGCTCTCGAAGGCCAGAAAAGCCACCAAGGTCAACTCACCTCAGGCCAGCCATCAAAACTGACCCTGAAAAGAAAAATCGAAGGGTCATTGTTGTAGGTGACTCCCTGCTGAAGGGAGCAGAGGGCCCAATTTGCAGACTGAACCCACTTCATAGAGAGGTCTGCTGTCTCCCTGGTGCCCGGGCAAAGGACATTGTAGGTGAACTCCCCACCCTTGTGAGCCCTTCAGATTGTTATCCACTTTTGGTCGTTCAGGTGGGAAGTGATGAGGTAGCAATTAGAGGCTCACAATAATTTAGAAAAGATTTCAGGGCCTTAGGGAACTGGTAAAGGGATCAGGAGCTCAGGTTGTGTTCTCCTCCATCCCTCTGACATCAGCAATGGACGAGGGAATATATAGGAGGAGTCAACAGGTCAATTCATGGCTCCAGGACTCGTGTCGTAGACAGGGCTTTGGGTTTTATGAGCACGGCTTGGTATATGAGGCACCAGAGCTGCGAGCAGCTAATGGGATGCACTTATCCCAGAGGGGGAAAAGGATTCTGGGGCACGAGTTGGCAGGCCTCATTGATAGGGCTTTAAACTAGATTTGAAGGGGGAAGGGGTCAATAATTTCATGCTTGCCTGTGACAAACAGTGGGGCAGCACATCAGGGGCAGAGCAATGGAGTCCTAGTAAGGGCTCTCAACTTGTTGCCCTAAGGCCCTGCTGGCCCAAGCCATAGAAGACGCACCAGGACATCCCAAGAGGTGATTGGGTACAATCCACACGGCTTCGCCAAGGGCAAATCGTGCCTGACAAACCTGGTGGCCTTCTATGAGAAGGTCACAACATCAGTAGACAAGTGACATCATTTACCTGGACCTGAGCAAAGCCGTTGACACTGTCCCGCATGACATCCTGGTCTCCAAGCTGATAAAATATGGGTTTGATGGACTGACAATTCAGTGGATAAAGAACTGGCTTGACAGCCACACCCAAAGAGTGGCTGTCAATGGGTCCATGTCCAAGTGGAGGCCTGTGACAAGTGGAGTCCCTCAAGGATCAGTACTGGGACCAGTTTAACATCTCCATCAGTGACATGGACAGTGGCATAGAGTACACCCTCAGCAAGTTTGCCAACAACACCAAGCTGTGTGGGGTGTCTGACACACTGGAGGGAAGGGATGCCATCCAGAGGGACCTTGACAGGCTGGAGAGGTGGGCCCATGCCAACCTCATGAAGTTCAACAAGACCAAGTGCAAGGTTCTCCACGTGGGTCAGGGCAATCCCAAGCACCGTTATAGGCTGGGCAGTGACTGGCTTGAGAGCAGCCCTGAAGAAAAGGACTTGGGGGTGCTGGTGGACGAGAGGCTCAACATGAGCCGTCAGTGTGCACTAGCAGCCCAGAAAGCCAATCGTATCCTGGGCTGCATCGGGAGAAGCGTGGCCATCAGGTCAAGGGAGGTGATTCTCCCCCTCTACTCCACTCTCCTGAGACCCCACCTGGAGTACCGCGTCCATTTCTGGAGCCCCTACTACAAGAGAGATATGGACATGCTGGAACGTGTCCAGAGAAGGGCCACGAGGATGATCAGAGGGCTGGAGCACCTCTCCTATGAGGACAGACTGAGACAGTTGGGGTTGTTCAGTCTGGAGAAAAGAAGGCTCCAAGGAGACCTTATAGTGGCCTACCAGTATCTTAAGGGGGCCTACAAGAAAGCTGGTGAGGGACTTCTTAGGATGTCAGGTAATGGCAGGACTAGAGGGAATGGATTAAAACTAGAGATGGAACGATTCAGATTGGACGTTAGGAAGAAGTTCTTCACCATGAGGGTGGTGAGACACTGGAACAGGTTGCCCAGAGAGGTGGTAGAAGCCCCAACCCTGGAATTCTTTAAGGCCAGGCTGGATGGGGCTCTGAGCAACCTGATCTAGTGGGAGATGTCTCTGCCCTTGGCAGGGGCGTTGGAACTAGATGATCTTTAAGGTCCCTTCCAACCCTAACAATTCTATGATTCTATGATATTAAAATTAGGTCGTAAAATAATGGAGCTTTTATTAAATAAACTGAACTGTCTGCTCAGAAGCAATTCTATTTTAAATATTTTCTGTAAAATAATGTCAAGATATTTTTCATATCTTGGAAGCATCATCTTGTTAAAGCCTAAATCATTCTTACCATGCTGTACTAGACTGTATTTGATGGTATCCTGTGACACTAAACAAATACTGCATTACTGGACCAATGAGCTGTAGATGCTTCTGTAAAAGTGATACTTCCCTCACAAAATCCATCTATGGTGGCTGTGCACAGAATACCTTTACTCTACTGTGCCTTTGTTATTCATAACAGATTAATGCAGGCTGGAAAAGAATACACTGTGACAAGCTTAAAGAAGCTGCTGTGCTTCCACAATACCTGTTAGCAGTTACTCTGATTTATTTCCCTATGCTGGAGTAAATCTAGCTGCATTTCTGACTGTCCTGCAGTGGTGGAGTGCCTTTATGATTCATCTCAGGTAGTAGATCAAGTGTGATAAACTTCAGTAACTACTGAATGACAGTAATCGCTCATAACGGTAAGTCTTTGCAGAATCAGGACCCTAGAGAAATTTACCTTTCTAGATGATAAATTTGATAGCTATCAGGTAGCTATTTGATAGCTATTTTAGATGGATCATTTTTAATCTCAAGTTCTCTATATCCCAAATGGTTTTAAATATGGGAATTATTATTGATCCATTGTCCCCACTGTCAATAACAGCTGATTTTTTACCACACTTCATTAACTAAGTTTACAGACTTGGCAATAAAAATCTAACTGAATTTCTGATCTGCTTTGCAGCAGAAATACTAAAACAGGCATGAAAAACAAAAATTTGAAAAATGGAAAACTAAGCATCTTAGCTACAATTTAGCTGAGAAAAAAGCCATGGATTCTAATAGTCTAACATCAACTGAAAATCCCTGTCTCTTGTTATATAGAAGTATAGAGAAATACAAAAAGAATAAGACTTGTCCCAGTCTTCTGAATAGCTAACTTTTTTTTCTTTTATTGTCATTATCTTAAATACGTTTGCCTATCAAATGCGCTTACATAAAATAAATCAGATCCATTTAGTCTGTCTAAAGACATATTAAATAGTTATCATTTGAATTGAGTAATTTAAATTTAATATGCAGAGAGTATTACAAAGGTGAGAAATCAGTAATTTTGACACCCAATTTGAAATGCCTAGGAGGGGCACCTGACTTTACCTCTAAGCATATAGTTTCTGAAATGCAGGTTGTTATGAAGGTACTTCAAGTTCAAAATCGTACCTGGGGAAATCCTGAATCACCAGTCACACTTGGAAGTCTTGTCCATGAGATCCATTCCCAACCTCGGAACATCACTGAGAACACCCATAAGAGAGTGCTGTTCCCCCTGATCTTTTCTTAAACACTTGTGAGGATGTTATAGGACAGAAGAAAGCATGGAGTGTTACAGCCTGATTAGATTCCCTCTCATGACAGTGTGGACTTAAGCTTTCAGAGAAACTTCACAGCAAGTATTTCCTTGATTGTCCAATCTTAATTAATAGAGCCTTTAGGCTTCTGATACACATCATGTCCTACAATAAAAGGTGGTGTAAAAGAGGAAGAAATTGGAGCAATTAATCTGGCAAAATGCCTTGGAGTATCTTGAGGGGGAAGTGACATTTCTCCCTAACAACCAGTTGTATAAAGCAAAAAAATCTAAAGTGAAAATCTTTGAAAACTAACAAAACTGAGGAAAATGTATGTAACAACTTATTTTTCCAATCCTGGTACACAGACAATAAAAGGATCTACATTTCATTTGTTTCCTCAAATTATTTGAGAAGAATTTAATGCTCCTCGATCTCCCCCCAATTCTCTTCACATAGGTGAGAGCATCCAAAACAAGTAATGGCCTGTACGTGGGACAGTAGAAGGTTCCTGTCTCATATCATATTCTTGTTTTTTGTTTCAGATGGATCACTTCACCTCTCAAGTGCTATTCTCGTTATATTTTATGCCTATCTTGCCTCCTGTGGGCCAAGCCCAGAAAAGATATCTTGGCAATTATTATGACTGGGGATATTAGCTAATGGAGCTTAAATAGGTGAAAGATAAGGATAACATAGTCTGGTCTGGACTGTGTTAAGAAATGCAGCAGAGGATTGCAAGTAAATTTGTATAGCCCCTAGCATAATATGATCCCAACCACAACCATTTTTGTAAACAAAAAAATATTATCCCGCTTTATCGTACTTTATTTTCATCTGATGGGGAACCTGTGCTTTCCCTTCTTTCTGTAGACTGGGGAGGAAGACAACTATTCAGTTGAACCACATAATAGAGGAACGTGCTTCAGGCCCATATTTCTGGCAGGTAAACCTAGGAATGGTACCAGGCACAACGAATCTATTCTACTCAGGACACTAAGGTTCACCTGTAAATAGAAAGTGTACATCCTTAACAATGAATCTTTTTTTTTCCTTTTTTTTTTTTTTTTTAAAGCCTGGACTTCCAGGTAATTGCCAGCCTGGGCACAGTTACTGCTCTGTGTATAAAATAGGGTTAATGAGAGGCAAGAGGGAGCATGGAGGTGATCTGTGTACCGTATTTATCTGCATAGGCATAAAGTGAAGTCAAATCTCTTAGAGAGTTATTTTGTTTTTCCATCCACCCACTAGTTTTGAATCTTTTGCATGCTAAATATAATTACTGAGGCTGTCAAATTGATAAGGTATATTTTAAATTCAAATCAGAGCTGCTTTAGATCTCCATTTTTAAAATATAACAGGAATGAAGGACTACATAGCCAAGTGGCATGATATCCTGCTATACATTATGTTGGTATTTACTTGACTGCAGAAGAATAGCAAGATGGAATTAAACAAAGAAAAAACATACTGTAACGGAATAAAAGGCACATAAAAGATAAGAAAAACATAAGTAAAGCTAAGAAGATCAGTAATTTGTCTGCTAGTTCCATGTTTTTGAAAATAAAACTTTTTTTCAAGATGAGCTGCTAGGCTTGCATATTAGTTTCATCAAATTGAAAAGTTTGTATCTCATAGATGAAGAAATGCTTCAGTGTACTTCCGTCCCTGTGCAACTTTAAAGTATCTATTGTTAACGGTGTTTTCTGGTAGAATGGGCATTGAAAGCATTGCTTTTCAAACATCAGTAGAAAGTAATCTTCACTGGAGACCTAAAGTTTTTAAAATATCCCCCGCGCCTTGTAGAATTTTTAAAGGTCATTTGTTTTAGGTATCATGAAGACCACCAAGATGATTTATGAACCACTAGCCTACATCAGGACTGAAAATGTGGAAATGGAGAAAAATTTCCTATAGAAGACAGCTCAAACAAAGGAAAATGTGAAAAGAAAGCCTCTCAAAACAAAGACGGGTACTTGGAGAAAAGAACAAGGGGTCTGAGACAGCACTAGGAAAGCTGCCAAATTATTAACTTATCTTCTGGTGATTCAGATGAAGTAATTCTATCAGGTAATTTTACCTCCATTACTCCAGTTTAAAATGAAGTGGTCTTGCAGGGTGTAGTTTTCATGAAGTACTAAATAGTGAAGGAGCTTGTACTCAGATGCATTATTAAGCATCTACATGAATCAAGAAGGAAAAGGTGGATAAAAGGGTGGATAAAATTGTGCTATTGTACAAGTACAGGGATACTTGTATGGGTATACTGTTATAACATTCCCTCGCCCTGTCCCCCCTCAAAAAAGGGGTGTGGTGGGGAAGGAACATCAAAGCCTACTTTGCAACTATTTACCTTGCAACTATGCAACATGGTTTGACAAGCTCACATATTAAATTACAGATAGCTCTGGAAATTATTTGCTGTTTAAGGTCCTAAAATATGAATGCCAATATTGCACCATGTATGCCCGATCAAAATATTCCCAATACTGAGTAATTTTTTATTTCCGACTTCTTTAAGTTATACACTATCTTGAAAATATTAGATGAAAAATTATTTTCTCTTTTGTGTTTCATCAAAAAATGTGATTTTTCTGATCTCTTTCATAAAGCTACATCAATTTTTGAAGACTGCCAAGCAAAAAGCTATCGAAATCTAGCTAAAATACACATTAAATTTAGAAATTCAGTACAAAAAACTTTTGAAGCTCCATGTTTTTTAAAAATTGAGAAAAAGGTTCATTTTACTGTTGTTAGGCTTTCCTGTGAATAAGGAATGGAGATATTTCAGAATAAAGGAGAGCAGAACTCATAAATTACATTTATGAAGAAGAAAGATCCAATTGTAGCAGATGTGAATTAAAGGACTTGTCTCTTTACCATTAATATTTTGGAAGGCACTCTATAGAAATTGAGAATTTAAAAACAGAGGTATTTTCTTGTTTAATAAATTTCTGCTAAGATAGAATGCCAATACAAGTGAAAGTAAAGAGTAGTAAAGAAAAATACTATAGTGGACACATGCTATAGATACATCACTCCACACCAGTAATATATTTCACATCACCATATACACTCTTTGTTTTCTGATGTTCAGTGATGAGATTGCACAATTTCAGCTTATTAGATGTTCCAAAATGTTAATTTTGACTACTCACAATTTATTACTGCTGAACTACATTTCATAGTCACTAATTAGTTGAAATTTAAAAATAAAAATCTTAAAATATTATCTGAAAAAAAAATAAAAGAAAAAAACAAGCTCTATGCTTGCTCCTTTTCCTAAACAAATAACCTTTATGACATGAGCTTATGATATTCGAACTAAGGGGCAGTTTTCTTCTCCGAAAAGATTTGGACAAAATAAAAGACCTGACTAAAAAACACCCGTTTCTTAAAAGCTTAAACACAAACTTGCTTTCATAGCTGGGGAGATGGGGATCAAATAGATTGGAAAATGCTGTGGTGTCTTAGTTTTATTGGGTTCTAACATGAGTTGCCCTCTTGAAAATTACAATGGAGTCCAATAGTCCTTCGATTCTATTCATCTCTCTTCATACACTGACTTTCAAGCTATAGCAACAAGCTTTGCCCAGGTCAGTGAATGAATGAAATCCCACAAGCAAAGAACCAAACAACTCCAGACATCAAACCCTACACCACAGTATTTACGGGACTTGAAGATAGCCCCTCTGCACTCCAGGAAGCTTGCCTCTTCCTCCTCCCCTCCTATATTATATCAGTTGTAATAAAAGCTTATGGAGTCCCTGTGAGTCCCCTAAATATCTCAGAAGACTACCTCTCCCTGAAATAAATTTTGTAACAGCCTAATTCTCTTCAACCATCAGAAACTTCTCTGTTGCAACAATTTTGGAATGAATTGTTTTCACGTATAATTTTATACATTCAAAGAACATTGGAAATTCCATCTAAAGGAATTTTATCATAAATATAGGGAACGTTAGATTTTTGTACTACATTAATGCAATAGTATTTCTATGAAGCAGTGAGAATAAATGTTTAGACAGCTATCTTTGAGATTTTACCCTTGATGTAGAGGGTACAAGATCAAAGTATTGCCAATTCATAATAAAAAATACTGAAATGTTCCATCATTTAATTTTAAGCTTCACTTGGTAGATTATTCTTTGTCACTGTAATTCCCTTTGATGTACTTAGGTAAGCTTTATCTCAAAGTACATTGAATTTGAAAGAAGTACCAAAGTAAAAAAGTAGCTAGAAGAGGAGGTAGCGTTCAAGAGTAAATTAAAGTCAATGTCTAGGGCATGGAAGCCAGTCTGACATTTAACTGAATTGTCTCTTGAAAACCAAGGTAACATCGGGTTCTGAGATCATATACTTGAGTGTGACACACAGTTGGATTCACTGCAATATCCCTCCTTTCCAATATATCACAACAACTACTATTTTAGCCAGTCCACGCATACTGTGTAAGTGTATATTTAAAAATAGCTGCCTGTTCAGTGAAGTAGGGATTTGGGCTTAAGTGCTTTCTGTTTGGTTTTGGGTTTCTGTTTTGGGTTTGTTTGTTTGTTTGTTTGTTTTTTTTTTCTATTTTGTTTTTAAAGCAGGTCATAGAGCTTTCAATACTGCATGAGCTACTTAAGGGCCACATTGCTACCAATATTAGTGTGTTGTGCCACTATAGAGCTTAGCACTGGCTAACATGCCTTGCTAAAACTTTGTGTGCACACACACACACACACGTTATCGTTTTATAGCTCCAAGCCTCCAAATTCTACTAGAGACCTCTAACAACCTTCTCTTCGTCACCAACTCTGTAGACATAAATAGAAAAGCAGTATATTTACCAGGGTCGGTACCAGGAACACTCAAGGGTTTGCCGATGCTGAGTGAGGAGCGCACCAGGCTCTCCCAAACCTTATGGCAGCACCAGGTTCTCCTACATAGTGTCCTTGGGATCCAGGGCACAGGCAGTCAAATATGGAGCAGGTTCAGTCGTGAACCACTGAAAAACCATTCAAAGTCTTCACATAAGGTACACACCCCTGTCACCCCTGAAGACTGGCTGTTCTCCCCGGTATCTTTCTGAATTGCATTCATTATCAGCCTAATTGCAGTGACAATAATAGAGTAGGCAAATCCCTGTTGCTATGGCTGGTTTGTCCTCATACAAGAGACAATGACGTCCTTCATGAAATAGATTTACTAAAAAATGTTATTTCCTTCTGGTTTCACTTGCTTGATTTTCTCAAGGGAAAGATGTCAGCACTGTAGAGAAAACAGCTGGAAAGGAGAACAAATTTTTATTATTGCTGTTGTTGTTGTTATTATTATGATTCATTATTTAAAAGTAAAGGGATTTAGCAAGGGTGGGTAGAGGGAGGCAATGGGCTAAAGCTAAAACATTAGGGAAAAGACTTCAAATCAGGACAAAGTTGGATGAGTGAGAAAGGAGGAGCAGAACTGCAAAGAATTCAGACCTAGTTTTTGAAAGGTAAAAGACAGGTGCACACAGAGTTTGGCCTGTGGCAGACTCACTTCATGGTGTCACTGGATTTCTTACATATTCAAGACCCTTTTTTAAACTCATGTATGATAAATAACTTTTTGAGGACCTCCTGGTACTGCAGTCCAGTCATTGGTTTTGACTCTAGCCTCCACACTGGATGTTGAACAACCTCTGATTCCACTTCCTTCATAAGAAGCTTTTTTACAGGCTGAAAAATATTGGAAACCAAACAATACATGGTAAGTAGAGACCAATGGAGGAGTCAGTCCCAAACTGCTTTACTGGTCTGAACCAACTTATTAGTGTAGACACAGCCCTCATGATGGCCATCAGCTTCCTCAGAAAGAAGACAAGACAAGCCACTGACCTGCCACAAAACCCTGTCTGACCTGCTGTTCATCCGACTCATCAATCTAGAATACAGATTGCTAGCATGCCTATAATCATAAGGGACACTAGAACATTGGCCTTTAAAAGGATATGGACATTTTTGAGCTTGCTTTTCTTATTACTAGAAAGGCATGGTTTTTGAGCTCTCACTGTTCCATAGAAATACTTCAAAAGAGAACATGCACATATAAACCAGACTCTAAAACTGACACACAAATACAGCTTCAAGCAGCTGTATTTGAAACAGCTTCAAATTTTCAAATTTTCTAATTTTTAACTATTTTCCCATTTTCAACTTCAATCTTGGATGAGTTAGCAATATTAAATAAAACAACCCATGCACACTGGTTCACGTAAAGTGTTAACCTTATGAAACATTCCTTTCATCTTCTTGCTCAGCTTTCCCAGTGTAACCTAGTAGGCTGTGCCCATAGACTCTCAGTACACCTCCAGTTTCTCAGGTTCCCAGTGGTGAGCTGGTGCGTGGTCATTTTTGAGACCTTTTGGTTAAAAACTTACTGACCATTTATCACTCTCTCACTGCAAGGCAGTCTGTTCACCTTTCTACTTGTAAGCAGCAGTAACCAAGCCTTCTTGCAGTAAAAACAAAACTAAAACCAAAGGAACCCACAGATATGTCAGAAGAAGAAAAGCTCTGCATTGCTGATCATTTACTTTAAACTTTATTTATTTGCTTGTTGAGTGAAAAATGCAGGTACATTCCTTTTTAAATCAAAGTATATCATGTTGCTTTCACGTGTATTTTGATAGATAATAAAAGATTACTTTTCAAGGAAAGACAAAACTGCGTAGATTGATAAGCACCTCCTGAATCCAATTTCTTTGGGTTCAAAAAGAGAAGAGGCTTGTTGGCCAACCTACAAATTTCAGAATCTTGCAAAGAAAGACACAGTAAGATGTGATGACAAAGTCACTGAGTGTGGACAGTGGGATTCAGTCCACCCTCAGCAAGTTTGCCAGTGACACAAAGCTGTGTGCTGTGGCTGACACCTGAACATCTTTGGCATCTGGAAGGGATGCCATCCAGAGGAATCCAGACAAGCTTGAGAGGTGGGCCCATGGGAACCTTATGATGTTCAACAAGGCCAAGTGCAACGTCCTGCACCTGGGTCACAGCAATCCCAAGCACAAATACAGGCTGGGCAGAGAATGGATTGAGAGCAGCCCTGAGGAGAAGGACTTGGGGGTGTTGGTGGATGAGAAGCTCAACATGAGCTGGTAATGTGCGCTCGCAGCCCAGAAAGCTGACCATATCCTGGGCTGCATCAAAAGAAGCGTGGCCAGCAGGCTGAGGGAAGTAATTTTGCCCTTTTACTCTGCTCTTGTGGGACTCCCCGTGGGGTACTGCATCCAGCTCTGGAGCCCTGTTATGTCCCAGTCCGACTACATCGGGCCTGGCAGAGGTTTGCAATGATTCCAAGTGTGAAATTAAGATGCAAACGAGGTCAGATGCCACTCACTGCAGGTTTGCAGGTTTATTGTTATTCTCCAGAAAAAGTCACTGAGAAAAGTGATAGAGTAAAGGCAGAAGCAGAGGAAAGGCAGAAAAGAGAAGCAGTGTTATGGAGTGTAGCAAGAGTATAATCATCACCACAGGCCCAACGACGCCTCGGCGGTCCTCCAGAAGTTCAGTGGTGTCCCGTTGATCTGTGGTTGATGGTGGTGGGGGTGTCAGTCCCGATTCCCAAATTGTGGTGGGTCACCGTGCCAGTTATAGTCCAGGTAGCCCAGGTCAGTCCGTAGCTTGACCAATCAGCGTGACGGTGGCCTTTGCTGAGCTAATTGTCATTTTACACAGTTGCCGTATAAGCTTTTCCTGCCCCTTTGCTTCTTGGGCAGCGCTTGGCACAGTCATTGTGCTTCAGCAATTTTGGAGTTAACAGCACAGGCTTAGGTGGGCCTGGGGCTAGGCAGGGTCTGGCCACTCAATAGCCAAAGGCCTACACCCTTTCCAGCTGGGGAAGCAACATACCCTCTTCACATGATGGCCCTCTTGGGTCATGACTGGCAAGCAGGAGGATGGTCTGCAGAAGTGCTAAATAGATACAGGCAAGCTTCTTATTGGCCTGCAAGCCTGCTGTCGATTTGCAGAAGCTTAAGCAAGCTTTGAGACAATTATTTTAAAGTTCCAGTCTTTCACAAGCCCCCAACATAAGAAGAACAAGGACCTGTTGGAGCGAGTCCAGAGGAGGGCCACAAAGATGATCAGAGGGCTGGAGCACCTCTCCTATGAAGACAGGCTGAGAGAGTTGGGGTTGTTCAGCCTGGAAAAGAGAAGGCTCCCGGAAGACCTTATAGCAGCCTTCCAGTACTTAAAGAGGGCCTACGGGAAAGACAGGGAGGGATTCTTTATGAGGGAGTGTAGCATTTTTGAACTAAAAGAGGGTAGATTTAGATTAGATATTAGGAAGAAATTCTTTGTGGGTGTTGAGATACCGGAACAGGTTGCCCAGAGAAGCTGTGGATGCCCCATCCCTGGAAGTGTTCAAGTCCAGTTTGTAAGGCGCTTTGAGCAACCTAGTCTAGTGAAAGGTGTCCCTGACCATGGCAGGGGCTTGTAACTAGGTCCCTTCCAACCCAAACCATTCTATGATCTATGATTGTTTTGCATCGTCTCTAAGGAAACTGCATATTCCTGCATTCACAGAATCGCAGAATCACAGAATCACAGAATGGTAGGGGCTGGAAGGGACCTCTGGAGATCATCTCATCCAATCCCCCTGCCAGAGCAGGGTCACCTAGAGCAGGTGGCACAGGAGCGCGTCCAGGCGGGTTTGAATATCTCCAGAGAAGCAGATTCCACAAGCTCTCTGGGCAGCCTGTTCCAGTGTTCTGTTACCCTCAATTTCATGCATATGCCAGCAGTATTTTTCAAGACAAGGGCATATGAATACTTTAAAGTTGTTCATTATTTAAAGCCAAGAACCTGTGTTTGCATGGCAGGCCTCAGTGATAACAGGAGTTCCCAATTGTAATACCTGTCCTGCTTGTCCACACTTTCTGCATTTTTGTTCACATTTCATAGAAGTCTCACACAGCACAGACTGATTTTTTGATTTTATTTTAATGAAACCATATCAGAAGATTGACTCCAGAAATGGACCCACTTCAGTTGCTACCTTCAGTTCATGGGGCCAGACTAGAGAGGGGTTGAGGTAAAACTTTAGCAGTACATATGGTGTGACCATCATGCACTAGCTATTTTACTCTGCAGATCCGCTCCAACTGGGCAGCACTCCTTACTAATACAAACACAGCCACAGAATGAGTGAACAAAACCGAAGGATAAATAGCTGTGAGCTCCAGCAACTCTTACAGTACTCTTTGTTCGGTCAAAGATATCACTGTGAAAGTTTACTTCTGTTGAATTGACTTCTAAGGAGAAGATGCAGAAGAACTGGTAATTGCAGTCCCTCTTTATTCTCCAAAGAGGATAAATTCTTTACTCTCAGCTAAGCCTAAAGACATTCTATAACAGCAAGTCAAAAGCTTACAAAAAGAGGTTCCTTACACAAAAGGAAAAATAAGGGGGCTATAATCTTTGAGTGTGAAAGATCAGCAATTAAGTCTCCACAGACACTGTCCAATATGTTCATCATTACTGTCATGAAATAACTTAATAACCAAAGCATGAAGTTGCCGTCTGAAGGCTTTTATTTATTTATTTATTGTAAAGCAGAAGGTCTCCCTCAGATATCATGCCTATCTCCACATTCCCATAAGCTGTTCCTCGAAAGTAAAAGTCTGGACAGACAGCTTGCCATTCATTAAAGTTTTAAGGTACTTTAAAAGTTTTGATAGTTTGCTGTATTATCTCTTCATAATCTTCTTTCTATTTCGTAATTAAATACTTACTTTTTATTTTGTTAGAATATCAGCAACATCTTAAAGCACACACTTAAAGAATTGGTTCTGTTCTTTGCGTTTGATCTCTTGTGAAGATGATATGTAGTACTCTTTTAAGGCCAAATAATGTTTATAAAAGTCCGCTGGCACCTATGTACTAGTTGGTTAGTTCTTCCTAACACTGAGCAAAGGTTTTACATACAGTGGTGAAACAACTTCTTCCTTTCCCTCCTGACTAGGACCAGCCTGATTACAGTAACAGCCACAAAAATAAAAAGTAAAGGTTTTTGGCTGTAGAAAACCCATATCTCTTTGACAAGTTTCTAAAGAGAATAAACATTAACTTTGGACTATCTACCATCTCCTTAAACATATATTCAGCAATTCTCTCTCCTTCTAAGGCAATATCCACAAATATTTTCCTGATTTCCCTTAACAATAAGAATTGCAATTAGTGTGCTTTCCAACATGCAACTTCTTGAAAATCCCACATTGTCATCCAACTAAATTCCTGAGCGTTCCCTGGAAGCATCCTACAATCAGCATTGTTTGTAAGCAGGACAAGATATGCCATGAGAAAAAACCCAGTTTGTTCCTGTTGGCATGAGAAAATAGGAATGAGAAAGAAGAGACAGAATTATCCTTTTAACTTCATGAACATGATAATGGACTAGTTTCAAAGGAAAGATTAAATATTCCTCAAAGGATGGGAATAAATGCCTTCCAAAATTAAGATAACGTGTGACTCAATTACTAATTACTTACACTGTCTCCCATATTCAATAGCCTCATTTGTAAAGGTATGCTTTGTTTACTCACTTCAGCACTGCATAGTTGTAGATTTTTTAGAATACATATCTTTGGTACAGACATGGTACAAAAGGTCCCCTTCTGACTGTTTTCTTCTGTTCAACCAGGAGAAGGAGGAGGAAAACAACAATAAATATTGTAACATCAAGAGATTTAAAAAAAAATCTTAATTATATTAGTTTATTCTTTCTAGCCATCAGGTTAAATTTTATTTCCCTTGTCTCTTCCAGAGGGATCACACCACTGTCTTTTCCTCTTGAAGTTTTCTTTTTTTGTACTTGCACCTTTGGCTTATCCAAAGATGAACTGAGGAAAATCATCAGATGGGATCAACTTAAGAAGTACACACTTCTCTCTTCTTTTATGGACTAACTCCTACATTAGGAGTTATTTCTTGAAATTGTACCTTTATAGTACTAGTACTACCGCTACTACTAGTACTACTACTAAATAATAATAACAATAACAACAACAACAACAACAACAACAACAATAATAATAATAATAATAATAATAATAATAAAAATCCCTATTCTTCTATGTTGGAGAAGCCCCAATAATTTTTTGTTTGTTTTTAAAGGCCAGGGAGCATAAAAGAACTTTGAACATTTAAAAAAAAAGTGAAGCAGGAAATAGCCTAAGTGTGAAATGGCTGTCAAGTTCTCTTTCGCTTACTGCACTGAAAGTGGCAACTAAGTCCTTTATTGAGTGACACAATGATCTATGCCTTCCTCAGCTGTGAATTCCTTTCAGGCCAATGTCAAGGCAGAGGGCTGAAATGCAAATAATTCAACTTCTCCTCTTGCCTGGAAAGGCTCTGCTCCTTATTCACTCCAGTCATTAACTATAACAGCACGTTCATCTTTCTGGTTTGCTCAAGATGTAGCTGTGGTTGGATGACCAAGAGTCAGTGCAGATCCACCAACCTTGGGTCAGCAGATGCTGTCCTTTCTTTAAGCACTGTATGACATGTGTTACATTTAGCATATGATGCATCAAATACTACCAATATCATTATCTCTGTTAAAACAACATCATTTCTTTCCAGATCCCACCTGTAGCTATTTTCAACCCTGGGCTGTTGCACTCTACCCTTACAGTGAAAAAAAAACCAAAAAACAACAAGCAACCAAAAGCCAAGACACTTTTTAAAGCAGCTTCCATAAAAAAGTTGTTATTTTTACTCCTGCTTGCTGTTACTGACTGACCCTCAATATCCTATTACATCAGACATAGTCAACTCTATAGCTGTTGCACATTTTATTCCTATTAAATTCTATGAGAAAGTCACACAGTGCTACTAAGGTCCTTACCTATTTTGTTAGCCCTCATCTTTTCCTGTTGAAATATGAGGATACCATTCACCATGAGTAGAGAGGCTACATTTTGCTGTCAGGCAATAAATACTCTAGTTACTTGTCCTACTTGAGTTGTGTGGGAAAAACCCTTATTGCAAGAGGCCCACAGCATGCAATATACTTACTAAGTAGTATGTCTGAAAACTGCAGTGTTTTGGACCTATTGCTGAAGATCTGTCTCTTCTTCTGATAAAACAAGGTGTATTCCAGTCCCAATGAAGAACATGTGTGGAAATAAGTAGCTTGAATAAAAGAAGAAAATGCAGTAGTGTATGTAGTAGAAAGTGATAGGGTATTCATGATGACTTCTAAAGTTTTTTTACAGCAAAATTTTGGTCAACTCTTATTTTAGCTGAACACGTGTATCCATCCTTAGGTAAAACATGACTGCAATACATGAGTCAATCAGGAAAAGCCTAGTGGGGTTTTCAATAGATATGCACTCAATAAAAACACATACCACCAGGTGAATCTCAGGCAAAAAAACCCAGGAACATGCTTGCAACTCTCATCAAGAATTGCTTTCATGACATTGACTTTACAGTCTAAAACCATATATTCAAGTCTCAGTAACCATGATTCTAGTGCTTGTGAATTCTCCAGCTTCAGTTCTTAAGGGTATTAAAACCCAGTTGGATTTTTAAAAAACTCTATGGCACAGATGAGCCATTTCATTTTACCATTATCCCTCAGTGTTCTGGAAAAATAATTTCCAATTAATAGCCACTGAACAGCTCAGCTTTCTTTGATGACTCATTAAGCCATTGCAACTCTGCACTCTCATTTTTCTAAAGCTAGAGTCCTGCAAAATTGTTTATAAAGGTCTTTATCTCTCCATAATTTAGATGCATGTAGAAGACATGCATGTAGAAGGCCCTCCCAAGACTTCCTCATCCATCAGCCCTCAAAGGTCTCTTCTGTGGATTTCTCATGGATATAAAAGCAAATGTATGCAACTTGTACCATCTACAGCATCCAGCAGCAAGGAGGGAACAGGCTACTGTGCCTATCTCTTCGGAGCATGACTGCTGCCAGTTCCTTTTACCCTCTAGTGCTTCGAAGGGGTTGAAAAGTCCTCTCCAAAGTTGGTTGCAGACCCTGTCAACAAAATATATACTGTGCTATCTAAATCAAAGGACTTGGTCTCACTAGGATGAGATTTACAGGCTAAAATCCAAGCATTTCTGTTTTCTCATGGGGTGTTATCTGTTGCCCAGAAAGAGCATTATGGGGGCCTGAAGTGGAACTGAGCATATGACTAATCAGGCCTATTATTAACAACTTTTATGTTGTCAAGCTTTTGAATGAAATACAAAAAATATATAAACCTAAGACAAAACAGGGGGTTTTAACTCTAAGAAGCCAAAGCCTTCCTGCCTGACCACATGAGTTTGTCATTCCTCCAAAGGCTTATTCTATTCAAGTAGCAAACTGCAGACTTTCAGCAGAGTAAGGTGCTAAGTGAAAGACAAAGGCCTGACAGCTGCTGTTATTGCATGAGCAGTAGGTAAGACTCACACTTGCCAGCAAATCAGCATTTGAAATGAGTCTTTTCCTGATTTTTGTACCAAGTCATGTTCCTTTACGCTCACACATACAGAAGAGGATTTATTTTAGTAAAAGAGAATTTTGTTCCCTCCCCCAGGACCCGCCCCAGGCAAATAAAATGGAAATGAATCTATGTGGGGAGGTTTCTGGATTTTGTTCTTAAACCTGCTTCAAAAGTTTCTATAAATGGCAGTTGCAGAGCACAGAGCTCAGAGTTAACCAACATTTAGTAGTGTGTCGAGCCCATGGACAATTACACTGAATTAATAAATCATAGTTAATTTCTTATTAATGCAATAGGGGAAATCAGGCTCCTTCTAATCATTTCAAGGCATCATAGGTATCACGGAGATGCTGATCACCACACTGCTGAAGGGATAAGGCGGAAGATGATTTCTGATATGTCTTGGGGAATTCATACATGCCCATGTTATTCTGCTCCTTCCCCCTTAACAAATGGGGCACAAGAGCTCCCAGCTGTGGGACTTAATGTCATTCTTCCATGTCTACATCATCACTCTCCTTTCCCAAACCTGCATTTTTCTTCTCCAGGAGACCATGAAACAGCACTAAAGATAGCATGTGATCAATAGACTGGTGGAGAAAAACTGTGGTTATGAGACTGATGTAAGCTGCTTGCAATATTGTCTCTGTTTTGATCCTACATCTTTGTTCCTTTAGAATGTTTTTCTTCTCTGTTTAATGATTTGTTCAATGAGCAGGCATTTCAAGTCCAATATCTTTTTCCATTTATTTCCACGTTGCACTCAATGTATTTCAGAAAGGAACCAATCTAGGGCCATGTAAAGGTTTGTTTAGTAACAACACTGTTCCCTCTATGCAACTCTTTTCTACACTCATCAGTTTTATTTTGAATAGTGAAGACAGTGAACAGTAAATTCAGCACAGGCTTGAACCCTATCACAACGTTCTACTCATTTCTCTTGCAGGTAGGAATTGTTCATTGTCTAAACTGCTGTTAAAGAGTCAGAAGGCTCCTACAGCCTCTTTTTTGTTTAGCAATATCACAGGTAAACTCTCATTTTTGACAGTTACAGGAGATTTCATTGATGGAGTTTGTTCTCCAACTGAAATAAATTTCAGTTATATTCTTAGCTTCAGTTTAGAGGGAAAAGACTACCAGGAAGACATTCCTGTGCCATGGAAAACATTTTCATAGTTTGTTTTTGAACACAAGTAGGAAAATACAACTAAATAATGCCTTAGAAAACAAGAGAAAGTCCAACCTTTTTCAGTCCTCCAGTTGAAAAAGATTCCTTCAAGCCCCACCTTAAAAGTCTCCTTCAAAAAAGGAATTAAAAAGAATCAGTTCAGAGTAGTCAGACAGTAGGCCAAGTCTGCAGCTTTTCACCTAACCAGTTTAGTGTCATTACGTTCTCCATTGGTTAATTTGTCCGTTGCTTCATTCTCTGGGAAGGAACAGCACTTCTGTGTTGTGGTCTGCTTGATGTACTTTAAGAAGGTAGAATGTACTTTTAAAAAGGTAAAATATTGGCGTCTGCACACTGGGTAAACAACCCTGCTTTGGGACAACAGGCCCAGTAACTAATATTGGAGGGTTAGAGAGGGGGATCTGCCAAGAATTATCACAAAAGTATCTAATTTTTTTCTACAAGAACATTACCAGAATGTTTTTCAAAGGAAAAAGGAAAAAGAAAAAAATATGCAGTCAGGATGACCATGTTTGCAAGAACCAAAAAAAAGTCAAAATAATATTCCAGATGGTATTCATTTCTGCTACTTTTACCTACTAATGCAAAAGTATGAAGTGAAAAGCAGATTTTTAACTTCACAGTAACATGTCCAATTCTTTATTTCCTTTACCAGTTTTCCACAAAAGACCAACACAAGATAGGTGACGAAATATGAAATATCTATATTACCAAATCCTGGGTAGAAATTGTAATACCTAATGAACATCCTGCTACATAAATATATATAAAGATCATATAGCAGCTAAGTTCCGTTTGCAACAGAGAAAGAAACAACAAGCCACAACTGATAAAATCGCAAGTTTCTCCCTACCACTATGTTTTATTCTTGACTTTGTCTAAGACTGCCAAAAATGTAAGAATGGGAACTGCAAGACACTTCACTTTACATAGGTGACACACATCACTTAATTGTGGAATTTTTTCAGCAGGACAGAAGGAGGGACTACAGAGAGGCATATGAGTATGAAGAAAAACAAAATAAAAATACCCATGTTCTCATTTAACACCAGAAAAACCACTTCAAAGAACATAATTTTTCTTCTGGAAGATGTTTCTTTAGAAAAAAAAGCAAAACAAGTACAAAATCTTAAACGAATCAACAATTTCCAAACTGACACTTCGTCTGTTTATAATTTTTTACATTTAATGGTACTGCATTTATGTGATATTTGTCTAGAGGAAGAATAAGAACTTTAATGATTGGTGTTGGAAGAGGAATAGTCCACATATACATTTGCATCTCTTCTGAAGTAAATTATTTCCTATTGTACAATATATGCAATTGTGTTTCCGACAGTATTGCTGTTAGAATACAGCAATAGAATACAACAGCTAGTGATTGGTAGGGAGGCATTTTACCAGCTAGATACCTAAAAGAGCACCCTGAAAATGCAGCAGACAGGGACAGACGAAAATTTTACAAGTAGAACAGCAACTACCTATTGCCCAACTTCTATATTAGAAAATTTGTTAGTCATTTCTAGAGAAGGATTTGAAGGAATGAAGAAAAAGTTTCTCATCCTCACCTGAACTTCATATTTAAAAATATTTAGACTAAGCATTGAATACTGTGTTTAGAAGATAAAAACTTATATCATGTATATTTGTTTTTCTGTTTAGTATCTGAAAGACATAAACCAGCAGTACCCATTCAGTACACTATAGATTTATGCTAAACTACACTTGAAACACAAGGCAGTGGTTCAAGGATCCAGCAGTAAATTCTCAATTCAACTGACTTCAGTAGAATGATGTTTTCATTTACAATTTTCAGCTACTCTTATTGAAAAGAGTATTAAATAAATATAAGAAGGGAATCAGCGGCCAAATGTGCTGAATTGTATATTCACCATAGCTAAATGTGCTAAATTTTTGATGAAGGATATAAATAATTAGTAACACACACATACATTCAAAAAGTTTCTTCTGCTCAGGCATGCATATATCTGACATTTAGGTTTGGAGTGGAACGATGTGCTTTCTTTGTTATTTCTCTTCCCTAGCACTTTATGTGGTTAACCAGGAAGTCAGGTTCTTTTCCTGTGCCTGCCAAAGAGGCAGTGTACCATCATTTTACTGTGTACTCTTTAATTCCCTCAACTATAGCAGGGAGCTACTGATGTTCATTAACTGCTCACTGGGACTTGTATGTAGTGGAACATGACACAATCCATTCATTCACATCTCTATTAATGTCATTCTTGCATAGGCATAAAACCGTACATTTATTCCCCCAAGCCCTCTTCATTTGCCTACTCACACTCAGTCTTCTAAGCCACTTTAAATCACGTCAGGCCTGAACTGGAAAAACATAAAGAAATTCTTCTGATGAAAAAGGAAATGTGTACGTACGTATGTAAATACATACATACTTATAAAATTGGCATTGCAAAATTCACTACCACATGGCATGCATATATCCTGACAAAAAACATATCTTAAGGACTCAAATAGAAGCGAACTGTAGACATGAAAATATGAAAAGTACACTAGAGTAAGCACAAGTGCATGTGCTAAAAATAGGGAATCTACTGTGTATTTACTCTAGCAATCGTCATATTCAACCTGCAATGAAAATACTAACTAAATGGTCGTCTAACATCTAATAAAGTCTAACATCTGATTACTCTAAAAGAGCTGCATATTTGCCATAAGTTACTATGACCTTGATCTGGCAATGTTTTTTTTAAAGACAAAAAGGAGCCTCCTTGAATAAGCTGTTTGTTGTTCGTTTGTTTGTTTAATTTAACTATTCCAGAAATTGCACTTGAAAAGAACATTCCAATAAACCTAGACTTAAGAAAAGGACCCCTAACCAATCTCTGAGTGATTAAATTATCTCAAAGTTCTCAAGATTAAAAAAAGAAATGCTCTTTTTCCTTCTTCTTGTTCTAGTGAGATGACAGAGTCTGGATATAATCTAACTAAAAGACAAATAAGGAAATGCTATACAAAGGAGGTGTGATTGTTATCAAGAACACTTGTTTCTTTCCCATTTATTTTGCTTGCCTACAGCTGAATTAAGTTCCTCTATGTCAGTTAGACTACTCTAAGGGAGCACTTCAGGTCCTATAAACGGCAAGGGAGGTTTTCTGTACAAACAAAAAAACCAACACCTCCTCATCCCAAACGCAAAATAATATTTTTTATGTCTACAAGGACCATGATTAGAGATGTCTCACTGCAGTATCATTCTATAGCAATGAAATTTGACACTGAAACCCATAGAGTTAGTGGGTCAGAGTTACTCTTTATAGATTTCCCAAACACAGAGAATGATTGGAGATATTAGTCAGTCTATTAGGTGACAAAAGTGAAGTGAATGAAATATGACCAGTTCTATAAAAACTCTTGCACTGGGAAGAAATAAAAAATCCCATCTCAATTAAGAAACATAGTTAATGAAAAACCTTTAGATGCACCATGCCGTCAATGCCTTTATTAAATAAGTTAATGAAGACTAATACAAATTTTTTTTGGTCTCATTTAGTGAAGAAATCCTTTTTCGAAGAGCAAAAAAGCAAGAACAGCGTGCATTAAAATTGCAGTTCCATAGAGTGTTAATATGCAAGGGGTGGGGAGTGCATTGGGGAAGAGTACTAGTGAGCTGTTTTGATTTTAAAAAAGTACCAAATTTCTCATCAATGTCAGGTTGGTGTCTTTGTCTCATGAACAGGCTCAGTACATTGAAAAGGTCATGGAGTTTGTTCATGCCTTAGGGAAGCCATTTCACATCTGAAGGACATTTGTGAAGATCAGAGGTGAATAAAGGACAAAATATGTCTATTTCCAGTCAGCCAGAACATATTGCAAAGTAAGCAGCAAAATTTCACGTGAAGACTGCTGAGCAAGAAAAACAAGAAAAAGCAAAGAAAGTAATTTGCAAACATACATAAAGCATCCAACTACCAAATGTCTAGCTTTCATCTATTTCTCACAGTGCAATGTACCCAAAGTATTTATTTCTCCCCAACTCGAGAAGTGTCCAAGTTAACACAAAGAAAGAACAGTAACAGAGGTAATTTTAAAATATAGCCAAGCGTCTGTGATTTTCTCTGCCCTCTGGAGAGGACATACTGGAGGATATTTCCTTATTCAGCTTAGTCCATCCCTGCCTGATCCACTAATGGTAATATCCATCTCCATCTAGCAAGTACATCATACACACCGAAAGCTATTCAGTCTGTACGTGGTAAAAAATTTTGCCCCAACTTGATACAAAGCAGATAGGTGTGCTCTGCTGACAGCATTTTAGCAGTAGTGTTCTGACACATTCCATCCATTTGAATTCTGCGAGAGCACTTGCAAATGCACTTGTATCCTATTCATACTCCTCAGGGAGCGGAAAAATCCCTCAAACTTTACCAAGGTTATCGGGTCTTTTGAGTAACTCCAAGGACTTCTGACCTTACAAGCTACTTCAGCTTCATGTGATAAATTCAATGATCATATCATCTGAAAAAGTTTCTAAAAACACCTGAAGAACAGGTTGCTAGATGCACCTCAAACCACTGTATTGAAATTCCTTATATTATCATGGGTACGCAGCATATACATAGTAGTTTAAAAATACTGGATATTTCATGATATGTCACTGACACCACTATCTTGGAGATTCTTCTTCCTAATACTTTGGAATAGTAACTTCAACTTTTCCCAGGACAGTGCCTTTGAAACACAGAAGGATTTAGACTTTTCTCCGTAATTAGCATTCTAATCGCAACATATGCAATTAGAATGAGTTATGTGGCCTGACATCCTGCCTCCTGATAACATCAGATGAACTCAAAATGAAGAAACGGATGCATACTGGAAGAAATTAATGTAATTCTCCATCTGAGAATTTTTAAATAGATTGAAATGTATGCTTGAGTGATCACTTAAAGCTCCTGGAAAAATACTGAATGTATCTTGAACACAGTTTTTTCAAATGGATCCAAAAGCTTCTTGTATCTGTGTCTTTCCTCCTTTCTCCCACTTTGAAACCCAAGGCTTATTTCTGCTCTCTCTCACATGAACAAAGCAAGCAATAAAGAAACTGTGGCAATAATGATCACTGGATACAAGAAACCGTGACTCATTGCTTTCTGAAAGCAGCTATATAGGTTTTCTCTTTGTCTTTCAGGTGTGTTAAAATACCTACCTCTTGAGGAAGGTAAGCCAATCAGATTGCATGGGGAAATTTGTGAACTAAAGCAGCCCCTCTGGTTCAAAGTCAAACATTAATGTCTTAAAGACAATTTGCCTTCTGTTTAAGATCCTGAACAACAGAAATAAAAAGCAGAAGCACCAAAACTTACTAAGAGAAATTCCCCTATTACTGGTTGTGCTATTATTTAATATTATAGTATCAGAGATTATAGCATCGTTACGAATACAGACAAAAATACTGACTTCAACTTCCACAGTACTTTCATCAAGATATTTTGTATTATTATTAAAAAGAGATGATATCTACTTATTTTCTCCTGACATCCATTCCAGCACTACTCATCCCACAGAACTTCATAAGGGTAATACAGACTTGATTTCCTACTAAATTAGTTGCACATATCACTCATTCATGCTCTTAGAGCCTGGAGCTGCATTTCTAAAACTAAAGAAGTTTCACCATCCATTGGCTTCACAGATCTGTCCCGTACTGTCTTTTATTATCTAATCATAATTCACTAAGTTTACTTTTACTAGCACTTCATTTCTGAACCCATATTTTTACTTCTATGGTCTGATTTCTGTTCATGACATTTTTTTCCTCCCTTTCAAGTCAGCATAGCTAGTCTAGGTAAATATTCCCCCATGTATACTTCTTCCACGCTCTTCACTTTTTCGTGATTTCTAAAGTGCCCAAATTAACAACCCATGACAAGACAATTCTTTTGCACCATTAGCTCTGCAGGAGTTCCATGCCTGTTATAGAGATTACTTGCCAAAACAAATAATGCAAATAATGTGCAATACACCCATGTTGTTTGCCTGTAGTGACAGCGTAAGTCCCCAGCTTTAAGCAGTTCCGGACAAGAATGGATGCCAAGAATCAAAGCTGTTCCTTCTCTGCAGCTTTTTTGTAAATCAGAATCTAATGTCTTTATTCTCTCCAAGGTTATTTTCACAACTACAGTAACTAAAAATCCCAGGGTTTTCAGACCCACTCCACTGCCTTTCCCCCTCACCCCGCCCCTACCGCGCAACCATCACAAAAGCCAGAGAACTGAAACACTGCCCTGATTTTCTGAGTTGTCAGCAGGCTAGAGTTGAGTAGAAATTGTAATTGCATAACTGTTACGTAATGATGTGTTATCACAAACACAACTTCAGAAACTGGCCTGTAGTAAAATTACTACTGTGATCTGAAAAGAAATGCTGTACACTGCTTCTTACATTTCTTACTTCTATTTTCCGTCTTCACAAATAGTCACATAATCTTCTTACCTGCCTTTCTTTTACATTTCTCGGAATTGATCATTTCTTTTTCATTGAAGCTATTATTTATTGTATGCTCTTCCTTGTTTCCCTCTCTTTTATTCTCTCTTTTCTTCTTAATGTAGGTTTTCAAGATCTATGTTAATGTTATGTCAGCAGGAAACCAAACCCCAGCATGAAGGTTAAAGCCAGCTACTATACTGGTCACTCCCTTGACCAAAGCACAAGTATCCCATTTCTTGTCTTGCTTTTGCCTCCTACTGCTTTTTTCCGCCACAGCTGTCTCACTTAGTAGCAACATTAGAACACTGCTGTTTCTCAAAGGCCATAAACATGCTTCTTTCCAGAACACAGGGCAATGAAAACAGGGTTGAGGGAGGGCACACGCTCTGTTTGTGGCTTAAAATTTAAATGTAGTAAACGTAAACCAAATTGTGTGTTTTATATCACAATACTCATACATAAATGACAATGTAAAGAGATTAGAAAAAAGTATTTTTTAAGTTTCTCACATAATGTCCTTTTGCTATTAAAGAACGGTTAGCATTTGGCTGTTTCACAATATTGACATCACTGCTATGCTGTGTGCACCAGTATGAGCTATGTAAAGTTCTTTACTGTCACACTGTCATTGGATTTGGTGAGTTATCTCAATAGCGGAAAGGACATTCTTTTTTCCCTTTCATACTTGTCATGCTTATTAAAACATAGAAACTACAACAGAGAAAGAAATTTCAGTTGTTTTTCATTATCATCATATAAAGCTTTTGTTTCTGTGCATTGGCATAATGAGGGAATTTATTTCTTATTTTTTACAGATAGGAAAGGAAAACAGCTTATAGCCCCCAAACTACCAATTAACAGAGAAATTCAAGACTATTTATTGTATATATTCAGTAATTCTGATGACTGATACCTCTGAGATATTTTAGAGGTCCTGCTCTTTTCATTATATGGAAACTACGGGATTTAATTATACTTTTAAGTGATATGTGAATCTATATCATCAGTCTCACATCAGGTACTAAATAGAAAGATTGCATAAGAGACAATTCCAGCCACATTTTTTGCAGGGAAGGGAGGAATGGTCTTGAAAAACACAGCAGTAATTATTTCCTTGAATATTAATGTAAGGGTTTGTATTGTACCAAGGAATGACAGCAGTTTAAGGAAATACGATGGCAGGAATATTTAGCTCTCGGAATATTAATAGCTTTATTTTCAATTCATTGTCACTGTCACATATGTGATTGTGGAGGCATATTCCACTGCCTAGATCAAACAGGCATATGCCATCCTCTCTGGAATAGATAAATCCCAGGCGTTTGTACTGACAGAGCTGGGAATAGTGTATGTTTAAGCAGGTCAGGGAAGAGAAAGGGAAATCAATTTCTTTAGCTGTACCATTTGAGTATCACAGAATTCTCTGTGAACTTCCCCTTCACTGAAGAACCTTCTCAGACCTTTGAATGTGCGCTGGCATACATTTAAACTGCAATCCCGACTGCAGTTAGGCAACAGTATTAAGTTGCCACAGACAGAGAATAGATGTCACCAGCAGATCGTTTCCTGTTATCCTTTCAATAATAGCACTTGACATCAAATCAGGGCACAGCCACTTTGCTGAGGCTGCTCTACAGTGAACTTTCTAGAGAGGTGCCAAAATAATGCTGCAGAAGACATTAAGTCAAATAAAAACATGACAGTCATATTTCACAGGTTCTGGTCTGCAGCATTTGCAATTTATTAATCCAAGACTAGAGAAAAGTAGTTGAACACATTTATACATAAAGCAAAGAAGAAGAAAACATAATTAATCTTTTTGTTTGTTTGTTCATTTTGTTTCAAGATATTCTAAAATGTGTGTTATTCTGAGCTCTTATTCCTGGAAATTAACTGCAGATATGTGTGCTTTTTTCTACAGTTTCAGGATAACTCATTATCCAAGATTTCATAGCCTGTTACTGTTGTGCATTTAATGGGAAAAGAGAAGTTTTCAGAGACTCCAGCAGTAATAAAATTTACAAATTGTGTGGCCAGAAGTAGTGACTTAAAGAAAAATTAATATTCGATATTTTGTCAAAAAGATATTGAAGCTGTTCAGAACATCAAACTCATAAACTACTGACCAGGTTATAATAGGCTGTTTCGCACCGGCAGTATTCAATTTCCAAACCTTTTTGTTAGTATGGCGCTAATATGCTACAGAAAGACAACAAATAGCAAATTAAGAAAATGGAAATAAATGCCTCCACTGGCCTGAGATTCCAGTCAAGAGAGGCACACCTGCTTTCCTAGATTTGTAGAGTATCACTCAGCTTTACCTCTTTGTCACTTAGCGTTTATACCAAGAATTTTTTCCTTCATACAAAACAGGGTGGTCATGAGCTTTGTAAGACTCTTACATGTTTGCTTCTAGGACTTCTTTGATAATTATTATGCTAGGAAAGTGTCCCCAACACAGCATCCAGTATGTATTTGGCAACGTGTTATTGGTCAGTTATTTGTATAATTGTAGCATCCAAAAGTGACAGACAAATCGCAACATCCCAGGTATCGGGCAACATATGAACAGATGGGCAAATATTTCCTCAAAAGCTGAATCTGCAAATTAGTGTCAAAACGCTAAGATACCTCAGTAGATGATGGCAAAATAGAAAGGCAGGCAAACATATGCCAGGTAAACAAAAATAAATAGTGTTCTGTGGAGATAGGGAAAGCAATCTTATGGTTCTGTATATTCTCTATTTTTATTAATAGTAGACTTCCTTTTCTTTTGTATGAGCACCTGGAAAACAGGTTTTGTTTCTACTGGTAAAAGGAATGTGAAAAGAAAAGTAGGTAACACTAGAATATGTGCGGTACCCACATCTTTCAAGTGACTGGGAGAAGAAAGGGAAAGAATCAGTTTGGAGACAGCAGGAGAAAACAGGGTCATTCAAATGGTGAAACGCAAGCAACGATCATTTTGGCTCACCCTTTCCTCACTCATACATAGAGGCCAGCAGCATATAATTAATTGCATATGCAAGCACAAAAACCTCCAGTAGAGTTAGAGGGAAGGAATGCTGAGAAGTCTGTAGACCACTGGTAGCGTGTAGCCTTGTCCACAGAAGCATCAAGACAAGCAGAAAACATATTAATCCTTATTTAAGTAGCAAACTCTGGGGAAAAAAAAAATAAAAAATTTCCTCAGCCCAAGAGGAAAGTTGGGTAGTACTTCCAGTAAAAATGTTATTACAAACTGATACGCATTGGAGAGTATCACATAATATATTAGTCAAAACCAGCCTTACTTCTGGTCTTCTTTTTCAATGAAATCTAAAAGATACTCAAAGAAACACATGGGAAATTTCAGGGCTTTTTTTGTAAAAAGAGTCTTATCTTGTTAAAACATGTTCAAACATATCCTTATAATAATTTTGCTACAATACCACTTCCTAGACCTCTAATACCATGTTTTCTGAAGAAATAAAAAGGCATCCAGAAACTTCCATTCATTGCAGTGAATAGAGGATGAGAACCTACAGGAACATTAACAAAAGACTACCACATAATACATCCATATTAATTAGAACTGAAGCGTATTTACACTGTTCAATCAATTACTTTGTAATTAAAATTACTCATTTAACTAGAAGCAAGAATTAAATGCCTGAATTGCTCAATTATGAAACAGAAGGGAAAAGACTAATACGTTTACTACTTACTAGCAATCTAAGACAATAAATTTAAACTGTAGGGCTCTTCAGATGTACTTGCATACATGTAACTGATGCAGTTAAAATACTCAGATTAATTATTTATGTCTAAGCTTGTAGCCATTCTTCTACCCATATCCATACTTAGGCTGCATTTCTGCTCTAGGAATGCAGTAGTTTTAGCTGCTGTCACTTTTTTTTTCATGTAATTACATAGCATTTTCAGAGAAGTACTTAAGTGTCATAGACATTTATACAGACTTCCATTTAATTACGGGGACAGAAATAATTTGCATAACAAGCCAAAAATCTGGTTCAGACCTCATGGGCCTTTGAGACAAGAGGAAGTGGAGACTTCTCAAACAGCGAGATGACAGCTCTTGGGAATCGTCTTTAAAATCTAAGTTTAACATTGATAGGAAGAAGTGGAAACAACAACAACATCTTGTTTCAGAACTATTGAAAACACGTACACCGGATGCAAGCACAGTTCCTTCATTATTATCCTACGAGCAATCATGCCAACACAGTATTTGTAAGGCAAAAGACACAAAGACTTCCCTGTCATTGCACAAGCCTACAGGCAGGAAACACAGGTGAGTAATTGCCACAAGAAGCATTGAAGACACGAAGACAATAAATAAAGAAGCTGAAGATGAGACTGGGGTTTGAGGAAGAGGTTATTGGAAAGTGAACTTCGGGATTTAGCTTCAGGCTTTTGCTTTCATTTCAGGTATATCTCATTAAGTTTCCTTTCAGATGTGAAGACACATTGTTAAAGGTCTTCAGATGCCCAAAGCATGGATATCTAGCAAAGTTTCCAAGAATAAAGTGAGTGCTGAGTAGCTAACCTTAAGGGCTTTACACTTCAATTCTTTGCAGTAAACTCACTAATTCAAAGCACTTCCCAAAGCAAATACTGGGCAATTTTATTAGCTTAGTAGATCATGCAGCAACAGCCTACAATGCCTTCTCCCAAGCTCTTTTTAAGTTCAATTGGGAAGACAGAGGCAAAATACTGATAACGCCATCACTAGATGAGAGAGTCAGGAAGCATGACGTTCATGCAAGAAATGGACTCAAATGGTGAAACCAAGTGCCTGCAGTGGGCATCTGTGCCCAGTCTGGATTGGGATGCTTGGAGTTGCAGGTGGAAGTCAAGCCTGCTGCTGCTGCTGCCAGGGACGGATATTCTGGAAGACTGCTGGCAATGGGGAAAATCCACTTGCTTCACCTGCAAATCACAATGGATATAGTATGCTCGTCACTGGCTGAGCCCAAACCATGCACCTATGAGAAAGGAGAAAAATGATATTTAGAGAAGGTTAACCCCTGCAAGGGGTGAAGACACCATCTGATGACCTGAGACATCAAGCCAGGATGTTTCTTGCTTGCCAGGGGCCAAGGTGTTGCAGAGGGACTGCCAAGGCTTGTCTGGCCTTTGGACGGTTACTGCTTGCTGCTTTTCCATGTGGGCACCAGGAATACCAGTGGGATAATGCAAAGCATATCAAGAGTGATTTCAGAGATATGGAAGCAAGGGTGAAGGTCCTGAGAACCCAAGTAGTGCCTCCTCTGTCCTGCCAGGCAGGTAGAAAGGATGGAGAAGTGGATTCATCCAGTGAGTTAATAACTGGCCACGTGACTGGTTTTTCAGGCAGGGCTGTGGTTTCAGTGATCACAGGACCTTCCCTGAGGAGCAAGGGCTGCTGAGCAGAGTGGGGCATGAGTGCCTTTGCAAACAAGTTTGCTAATCTCTTGAGGAGAGAGTTTAACTACATATGCTAGGGGAAGGTTATCATAACTGGAAGAGAAGCGAGGACACAAAGGACAGAACACATGTGTCTGAGGGACAGCATAAGAGGGGAGGCTCTCACACTTTCCCTGTGAGAACACAACTTGGGCCTGCACACCAGCGCACATAGCATGGGGAATAAGCATGAGGAATTAGAAATCTGCAGTTGCAGAGATGTAAATTTATTTGGATTATAGAGTCAGGGCGAGATAGCCCTCATGATTGGAGTGCTGCAATGGAGGGATGCAGGCTCTTTAGGAAAGACAGTGGGCAGGTGAAGGCGAGGTTGCACACTCTTGAATGCATGGAGCTTTGCACTGGAGCAAGTGACAAAGCATTTGAGAGCTTGTGGGTAAAGGATTAGAGGACAGACCAGCAGAGGTGATGCAATAGTTGATATCTGCTACAGATTTCCTGACCAAGAAGAGGAGGCAGATAGAGCCTTCTTTAGGCAGCTGGAGACAGTGCCACAGTCAGAACCTATGGTACTTACATGGTGGGTTGACCCTGGCAGGACTCCAGGTGCCCACTAAGCTGCTCTATCACTCCGCTCCTCAGCACGACAGGAAAGGGAGAAAATAAGATGGAAAAAACCTTGTGGGTCAAGATAAAGGCAGTTTAATAAAGCAAAAGCAGCACATGGAAGCAAAGGAAAGCAAAATATTTATTCTCTACTTTCCATCAGCAGGCAATGTCCAGCCACTTCCTGGGAAGTAAAGCTTCAGTACATGTAGGGGTTGCTCTAGAAGACAAACATCGTGATAACGAATGTTCCTCCCTCCTTCTCCTTTCTCTTAGCTTTTATTGCTGAGCAGACATCACATGGTATGGAATATCCCTTTGGTCAGTTTAGGTCAGCTGTTCTGGCTATGTCCTCTCCCAAAATCTTGCCCACCTCCAGCCTACTGGTGAGGGGGAGATGTTGGAGAGACAGCCTTGATGATGTGCAAGCATTGCTCAGCAGTAACCAAAACACCGGTGTGTTATCAAAACCTTTCTAGCTACTGATACAAAGCACAGCACTATAAGGGCTCCTATGGGGAAAATTAACTCCATCTCAGCCAGACCAAATAAATCATGGGAAACTTTAGCCACCCCATTGTCTGATGAAAGGGCAACACAGCTGTGCACAAGCAATCCAGGAGACTTCTAGAATGCATCAAAGTAATTCCTTGATACAGGTGATGATTAAACTGATTAGTGGAGATGCTGTATTGACCTGTTACCACCAAGGAAGAACTATGTTGGATCATGTAAAGATCAAGGGCAGCCTTGGCTGCAGTGACTCTGAGACTGTGGAGTTCCAGATCCTGCGTGGAATAAAGACGAACAGCCAAATAAATCCCCTAGACTTTAGAAGAGATTTCTTTAAAGATCTGGTTGCTAGGATCCCACAGAAAACTGCTCTTAGAGGGCCCAGAATTAGCTAGCTAATCAAGGACAGCCACCTTAGAGCACAAAACAGTCTATTCCCATATGCAGAAAGTTAAGTAAGCATGGCTGAAGGCCGGAATGTGTGAACACGTTACTCTTGGCTGGGCTCAAACACAAAAAAACCCAAAAACATTCACAGAAGGCAGGAACAGGGACAGACTGCTTCAGAACAATACACAGATGTTGCCAGAATGTGTAGAAATGGAGCAAGCAAAGCCAAAGCTTTCAAAGTTAAAACTAGCCAGGGAGATGAATAGCGACCAAAAAATGTGAGTGTATGAGTGCATGGGTGGTTAAAGGAAGGTTAAGGAGAGTGTGAGCTCATTGCTTAGTGGGGCAGGGGACCTAGTGAAAAGAAATAGGGAAAAAGCTGAGGTACTGATGGGCTAGCCACATAAGCGACCAGGTAAACATACTGACAAAGAAGGATATCTCCTCTGTCAGAAGCCCTGAGTCAACCCTGATGATCTCAGTCAAAGCCTCCTTTGAAGGGGAGTAGTTGGTAGGACAAAGAAACTATGACAACACTCTGACGTTTCAGGAAAATAGGAGTCAACAACAACCATTCCAGAAACTTTTGTCCTGTATCTACTTATATATTTACACCAAAAGTAACTTGCTACCTACCTAAAACGAACTTCTCTGAAAGGGCTTACATGCACAAGATCTACCAGACCAATCAGACCGGACACCTCAGTGGTTTTGGATTCTGTAATACAGATCATCTTTGAAATGACACTTTTCCGTGGTTGATTAGCTACACTCCTGGGAGTTGTTTGGTGAGTCTCGTATCAGTAACACCTCACATAGTTATTTATTGGTGAGTGCACAGTTAAAAGTTCATAACTATATACTTGCCTCACTAGTTGGAATTCTGCACTAACTCGCAATATACATATATTTGCTTTACTCTTGTAATTTATACTTGCTTTCCTAGTGGTAATTTTGTAGTGACTTGTAAAATATATTTACTACTACTAGTAGTGTGTGTGTATATATATATGTATATTTGGTTTTGCTAATAGTAAAAATGTAGTTTCGTAGAAATTTGTAATAAAAAAATTCTCAGAAACTGAGGCATCTGTGGCCTTCTGTAATGCAGAATCCTGAGAAACCCACAGTCACGATCTATACCTGCAGGTCGGGTAACCCTCATAGGTCATGGCTGGCTGTGACCACTACAGGAACTTAAAGCCTTCTTTGCCTCAGTTTTCGATGGTAAGGCTGTCCCCAAGCAATGAAGCATTACCCACGATAAAGGAAGAAAGTGTTAGGGACCACTTAATGCACTTGGACATACAGCAGTCCACGGGACCAGAAGGGATGCACCTGAGGTTGCTGAAGGAGCTCACCACTGTCTATGGTCTTTGAAAGGTCATGGAATTTGGCGATGTTCCTGATGATTGCAGAAGGCCAGACGTCACACCCATCTTCAGGAAGGACAAGAGGGGGAATTCAGGGAACTACGGTCCAGTCAGCCT